>NC_040081.1:65560409-66185409 GCF_003369695.1 Bos indicus x Bos taurus
TGGGCAATACTGAACAAGAGGTATTCTGAAGAAGCAGCTGGTGCAATTGATTGGAAGCTATGCAGAAATTTTTTACTGAAAAGTCCCAGAATTTGAGATGTATGTATCCCAGGATAATAAAAATATCTCCTTGACAATCAAAGCTCTCTTCTTTCTAAACTCAGTATTTTAAAAATAACATCTATGTGAAAATTGAGAGCTTATCCCAAGTCACTCTAACAGAAGGATAGATTCTGGCTTACTTGGCTTTCATTCAGCACTACTTCTGCCACATCTCAAAGACAAAAGAGACTAAAGGATGACAAGGATTGATTTCTTTCCCCAACTCAATGTGTATGTGGTCTATATGACACTACAATTTCTGCCAATAGATATAAAAATCTGATAAATTACTCAGAACCATAAGCCATTTTAATGGATCCAATCGAACCTGGGTTGTAATTCAACATTAGTAAATTTATACATTAATATCTCAAGAGGAGTCCTGACAGAAAGCCTGGACCTATTTCTTTCTCTGCCTTTACAGTACAGCTTGAACAGGATATCCTGTAAGATGAGGTTTTCCC
This sequence comes from Bos indicus x Bos taurus, assembly GCF_003369695.1. Classification (NCBI taxonomy): domain Eukaryota; kingdom Metazoa; phylum Chordata; class Mammalia; order Artiodactyla; family Bovidae; genus Bos; species Bos indicus x Bos taurus. Next base: position 65,560,976 of record NC_040081.1, read on the forward strand.
AATGTAGCATGCAGATTTGCAAAGCCCAAAGGATATTAGGTAGAGCCTAATCTTTTGAATAACACATGTGAAAAATTCTTAAAGAGATGGGAACACCAAACCACCTTACTAGCTTCCTAAGAAATCTGTACACTGGTCAAGAAGCAACAGTTAGAACCAGACATAGAACAACAGACTGGTCCCAAATGGGGAAAGGAGTACATCAAGGCTGTATATTGTCACCCTGCTTATTTAATGTGTAGAGTACATCATGAGAAAGGCTAGACTGGATGAAGCACAAGCTGGAATCAAATGACAGGGATAAATATCAATGACCTCAGATATGCAGATGACACCACCCTTATGGCAGAAAGCAAAGAGGAACTAAAGAGACTTTTGACAAAGGTGAAAGAGAGTGAAAAAGCTGGCTTAAAACTCAACATTTAAAATATTAAGATCAGGTCATCCAGTCCCATCACTTTATAGCAAATAGATGGGGAAACAATGGAAACAGTGACAGACTTTATTTTCTTGGGCTCCAAAATCACTGCAGATTGTGACTACAGCCATGAAATTAAAAGATGCCTGCTCCCTGTAAGAAAAGCTATGACAAACCTAAACAGCATATTAAAAAGCAGAGATACTACTTTGCCAACAAAGGTCCATATAGTCAAACCTATGGTTTTTCCAGGATGTGAGAGCTGGACTATAAAGAAAGCTGAGCACCGAAGAATTGATGCTTTTGAACTGTGGTGTTGGAGAAGACTCTTGAGAGTCCCTTCAACTGCAAGGAGATCAAACCAGTCAATGCTAAAGGAAATCATCCTGAATATTCACTGGAAGGACTGATGGCGAAGCTGAAGCTCCAATACTTTGGACACCTGATGAGAAGAACTGACTAGAAAAGACCCTGCTACTGGGCAAGATTGAAGGCAGGAGGAGAAAAGGATGACAGAGGATGAGATGGTGGGATGGCATCACCGACTTGACGGACATGAGTTTGAGTAAGCTCCGAGAGTTGGTGATGGACAGGGAAGCCTGGCGTGCTGCCCTCCATGGAGTCAGAAAGAATTGGACACAACTGAGTGACTGAACTGAACTGAATCTTTTGAATGCTTTTGATATAGTGCCTGCAGTGAAGAGTAAGAATCAAATTGTAGACTCTGTTCATTTCCTTGAAAAGTCCCATAACCTTGGTTCTTAATCATTTTTTGTATGCAATTATCATTATTATCACATATCTGTACTATTCCTAGTTTTGCAATGGGAAAAAGACATATAGTAAATATCCTTTACTCAGGGTTTTATGGGCTTCCCTGGCAGCTCATATGCTAAGAATCTGCTTGCAATGCAGGAAACCTGGATTCAATCCCTGGGTTGGTAAAATCCCCTGGAAAAGGGAATAGCAACCCACTTCAGTATTCTTCCATGGACAGAGGAGCCTGGAAAGCTACAGTTCATGGTGTACCAAAGAGTTGGACACGACTGAGTGATTAACACTTTCACTTTCACTTCACTCAGGATCTTGGGCAACCAAATCTGAAGGTTATAATAGTATAAAAAATAAAGTCAATTCCCTCTTATTTTTGATAGGTAGTAGGAAATAAAATCTCTATTTTAAATTTTTGGTAAAAAAAAAAATCAAGGTGTATTATATTTTCATACTCAGTTGAATCCTAGATAAGGCTAGTACCAATCTTGAGTATAATTAAATTGATATCATATCTGGATTAAAATTTTCAATTCTAGAAGAAAATGTTTAACCATGTGAAAGATGTTATCAATTGCTCTGACAATTCTGATTGTTTATTTTCTCATGTTTTCTTGAAATTACTTCATAGATTTAATGGCTTGGCATATATCTTGGTTTTTTGACTTAATTTAGAATAGTATCTCAGATTTGTTCCTTGCAGAATTCCTCATCATTCCACATTTTTTCACACTAAAAATTTTCTCTAAAAATAATTCTTATCTACCAATTTATAAACATTTAATTGCATTGCCTGAATATCAGTTTAAAATTCTTATCAGGATCTGTCTTAGCCCATTTGGGCTGCTACAACAGACTACCATATACCAGGCGGTTTATAAACAATAAACACTTATTTTTCATGGTTCTGGAGGCCAGAAGTCCAAGGTCAGGTTGTGTGGTTGGCTGAGGGTTCTCTTCCTGTTATAAACTTCTTACTGTATCCTCACATGGTGGAAGAGGCTAGGGAGCTCTATGGGGGTCACTTCTATAAAAGCACTAATCTCATTTATGAAGGCTCCACCCTCATGACCTAAGCACCCTGCCTAAGGGCCCCACATACTAATACTTTCACATGGGGCCTTAGGATTTCAACATATGAATTTGAAGGGGACTCAAACATTCAGATAGTATAAAGGTCTCAAAATTCAAATCTGCTTTCAGAATGAAGTTTCCTATTTTCTTCTCCCTGTATCATCGTAGAACAGGATTATCATAACTAGTGTGGAGAATTTTCTAATCCCTGTCCTTATAAGTGCTTAAAGTATAGGAAGACAATTTCAGTGTTATATAAAATAAATCAGAAGAGCTAGGTTTGAATCATTTTTGTAGCATATTATTGGATAATTTATATAATATCTTGTTCTTGATTATTTCTAAGTATTGTTAATCCCATTTTAGAAACTGAGAAACCTGAAGCTCCGAGAGGTTCAATGACTTGTACGGGGTCAGGCAGCTAATAAAAGGAGTCATGAGTCAAAACTGTACCTGCCTGTCTTGAAAATCTGTGTGTGGGTTTAAAAAATTTCTGTTTCTATAATGACATCCTTAATTATTCTGCTTAATAGAAGGTTCTAATTCAAGTTACTTCAATTTTTAAAGTAATAGAACACATTCTGTTCAGCTATACCTCCATGTTTGATATCAGATACTAAGATCAATATAAAGATGAGTAAGATACAACTCTTTCAACAAATTTATAAGCTAGAATAAAAACAGCAAAATTGCTCTTGATTATATAAGAAAAAGGTTGTCTTTTCTTTTTCTACTTATCTTTGACATTTTAATCTTTCACTGGAGGTGGAACATATATTTAAAGGCAATGAATTACTAGAGAAATTTGGTTTCAGATCACATGCTATCCTCACTGGCTCAGTCACAGAGAAATAGCACACAAAGGTTACCCAAATGAAGCTTTTCCTAAATTGGATTTCCATTTCAAAAGATTTCTCCTTTATGTTGACATAAAAGTACTGAATCAACTACTGTAATTTTCATGCATACAACATCTGTGTCTATAAGTACATGATATGATAAGATTTTCAAAGAACAAAGTAAGAATTTAGGGACAAAGAAAGACATAACTTAAAATGAGAATTTGCACTTGTCCCAGAGGCCGTAGAGAAACTGCTAAAAACACCTGACTTCAAATCAGCCTAGGGGCAGTAATTAGTGGAAGTTTCAGGGACTGGCTTACAAATGACCCAAGTGCCAGATTACTTGTTGAAAAAACCATTATAAAAAGTATTTACTGCAGAACAAGGTGAAGAAAACAACTATGGAGACTATAAAGTGATTTATTATCATAACAAACGTAATTATTAGTCCTTGGTGTCAATTTGCATTAATCATATATTTGTATATGGTAGTGAATATAAGCACAGAAATGCAGTTTAAGAGAATCCAGTGAAGATGAAGTTTAGTTACTGCAAAGAAGCTCTGACTTATAAATAAAAAATGTCAAGATATAGACTAAAACAAAAATGAAATTTTAAAAAATAACTAAAGATGAAGTCATTTCTCAACAGGAATAGGCAGTATTCCAGAATCTATTTTCAGCCTTTCAGAAAATAAATTGGTGAAATCAAAAGTTCAATATGAGGAAATGCTTTTTCACAGAGTTAAGGAACACTTGATTAAAGGAAAAAGAAAACCCTTATATGTTCATGAAGGAGTCCACCTACTGGACAGAACAGTTAATTGGTATGGGGAAAAAACTCACAAGCAGGTGTCTTATACTCGAGGCAGAAATCCTCTCAGCAACATGAAAATATAATTTGCTTTTTAAAAAACAATTAGCATTACAATTCTAACAAGAGGCAGGCGTCATTAAGTGGACCTCAATCTAGGAGGGTTTAATATAAATCAAACTGAAAGGAAGGAAGGGAGAGAGGAAAAAAGAGAGAAAGGGAGGAGAGAGGGAAGGAAGGAAGGAATGAATCTCATCTCTTCTTTCTAAACTGTTCATGTTTCACTTTGTTCATTTTTTGCTGAGAAGCATTTTAGGGCATAGATTTTCATGTGCATTTTCCACAGAAAGATACTATGTCCTCCCAGCCCAAGAGTACTAACAAATAACAACATCAAAATGCAAATACATTCATTTAAGAAGCAAAACTTCATTCTAACCCTAACCAGTTTGACGGTCATGAGAAAAGGTTCTTATGTCCTTCATCTGTACACTGTCTGCCACCGAGGACTCATAGGTTTCATCTAAGATGTGTGTAAAATTACTTTACAAAGTAAATATCTCATACAGATATAAGACAGTTGAGGCTTGTGTGACAATTTTTACCAGCTAAGAAAGCAGTCTTACTATCTGACTATTCCCTAATTGCCTCACCAAAGCAGAATTAGCCTCCACACACTGGAGGCAGCTTGAAGAATAAAAACAAAGGAAGCACTTAGCCTGGTCCAGGGATTCTTTCGCCACCTCTTGGACACAGCTCACTTCTGTTTGCAACTATTAATCAGGCCAGAACCAATTGGCTGCCGACCCCTGCAGAAGGCACTGATGTTCCAAAACGGAAGGCTTGCTTGCTGTGCTGACACCACTCTTAATGATTCAAACATCTGGAGAACAACATTTCACAGTGACAGTAAGAGCTTCTCTAATAAGCAATAAATCACATGCCGGGTACTGTGAATTCAGAGCACAATGAGAGTGACAAAGTGGTCCCAGCCACAAGAGCCCATCGCTTTCCTTTGAGGCAAAGACTTAGGTATCTCAGAAGGGTGCCCTCAGGTATTAGACACTGCATTCCACTAAGATTTCAAAGAATTCTTTTAGAATTATAGGAAATAAGTAGCATTTAAATTCTGGTCTATTTCCACCTTCTTAATGCCAATTTATGAATTTAAGTGTTTTTTTAAATGTAACAGATTTGACTCAAATCACAAAAGTAATACATAACAAGTCAAGCAGCAGGGATGTACAGGTTACTATATTTATAAAGATGACAGATTACTATTTCTTTCTGAATGATTATATTACAATGATGTGTTTCCCTCTTCATTTCTTAGTAAAAGTCACTCAGTCATGTCTGCCTCCTTGTGACCTCACAGACTGTAGCTCGCCAGGCTCCTCTGTCCATGGACTTTACCAGGCAATAATACTGGGGTGGGTAGCCATTCCCTTTTCCAGGGGATCTTCCTGACCCAGGGATCAAACTCGGATCTCCAGCATTGCAGGCAAATTCTTTACCATCTGAGCCACCAGGGAAGCCCTACCTCTTCCAATTTCCAGTTCTCTCTTTCTCTAATCCCTACCCTAGACATCACTAATATCACAAAGCAAGCACCAAGTGGACAGCTACTTAACTGCACTTTCTAGTGTTTCTATAATGATCATATATTAATAAACCCAAGGAGAAAAGTCCATTTGGTAGAACTAATTCATCTACCTCTATAAAACGTCCTCACATTTCCATTATACATTATGTTTACTATCTGCATTCTCTCTGGCTAGGACTTCACATCTTCTTTGTTAGGTCTGGCCTTAAACCTGCTATCTGCTCCCTGAATTTAGGTTCAGTCACAAATATTCCTTAACATTCAACTCTTCCCTATATCCACCAAGCCTGACACCACAATACTACTTGACTCCTCTTCAAGTCAATGACACTCTCACATACATTTTTCTTGTTTTCACTGGAATTCTGTTTTCCAACACTGTTCCAACATATCTGAGCAGGCTTCTAGGGGTACTACCTCTCAGAGAGGGAGAGAGACTAGATAGGTAACTAAAAGGACAAATGTACATTCAGCATAGGGTAATGGTAACGTGGAAAGACTGAAGTTTAATTTCATGTGAAAGGAATGCCTCCTGGAGAGTATTCATCTTGAGGACAGAAAGTCAAAACCCCTCATTTTTTTATTAAGATCATTAGGACAGGGACAGAAGGCTCTGAATAAAAATGTGTGTGTGAGTCACTCAGTCGTGTCTGACTCTTTGAGATCCCATGGACTGGGGCTCGTCAGGCTCCTCTGTCCATGAAATTCTCCAGGCAAAAATACTGGAATGGGTTGCATTCCCTTCTCCACGAGATCTTCCCAACCCAGGAATTGAACCCAGGTCTCTCACATTGTGGGCAAATTCTTTACTGCCTGAGCCGCCAGGGCAACAAATAGTGCTCAATAAATACTGTTGGCTTACCCCGACTGTGTAAACATACATACATACACACACACACACACACACACACACACACACACACACACATATAAACAAACACTAAAATAAAGTTAATGAGAAACACAGCAAGTAGTGGAATTTTGAATAATTATTTCTCTACTTTTTTCTACAATTCTTATTTTGCCAATGTTTCCTCATTCATCTAGTCAGTGTTACTTTTATAACAAAGGAAAATTGATTTACACAAAGGAATAAATCCCAGCAGCATTTCTTACAGGAAGTCACTAAGCCTTGAAACCTTCAACCAGCACAGCCAGGTGTCCCTGCTCTGAAAATATGACTTATAGCTGAAGAGAGCAGGACAGCTATGAGCTCTGAAGCTTTGTTACTCTGGTGTGTCTGGGCAGAAATGTAGCCTAAGTCTAGGCCTTCCTTAGTGCATGCCATGTTTTCACAATCACTAGGATTTGGCATCTGTTCTAGTAGAGATTAGCTACTAAAAGCCAGGACTGGAAACTGGCTGGGAACTATAATGGACTTGACTACACAACAGAAAGGAGGCTGCTCTAAAACAAATGGAGCCCCCCAAGAACATTAATGGTGACTTATTCATTCTCTCTCCAAATATTTACTTACTGACTACACTATGCCCGACATCTGACACTTTGGGCATATAAAAGAAGACAAATCAGACCACATCTCTTTCCACATAGATCTCACAATCTACTGGGAGATGCAGACAATAAAGATTTAAAGAAAAATAAAGCAGGATAAAGCTGCTTCTTTGAGCAAGACAAGCAGTGAAGTTTTCTCTGACAAGCTGACAAAGACTGAAAGAAATAAAAGAGCGAGCCACACGGACTAGTATCATTCTGGACAGGAGAACAGCGAGTGCAAAGGAGCAGCAGAGCTGCTGGAGAACAGGAAGTAAGGACAGAAACTAGGGAGTCTGGAGGCACATAATCTAAGGCCTTCGGGTGAATAAGGATTTTCTACTTCATTGAGTATGATAGCAATGCACTCAAGGGCTTTACTCAGAGGGTCGTAGCATATTTACATTTTAAATGGAACTTTTGGCAATGTAAGACATATAGCTAAATGGAGGCAAGGGAAGACATAAGAGGTAGGAGGATTAAGTAAACGTCCAGGCAATAGATGATGGTGGCTTGAATGAAAGTGGTGACAACAGAAATGGAGAGAAGTAGTCAGATTCAAAAGTGCGCAACCAACAGTTTTGCTGATGCGGGATATGAAACAAAGAGTGATGTCAAGGATGATGGCAAATTTTTTGACTTGAGCAACTAGATATTATCATTTGCTTGAAGGGGAATACTATGAGAGAAACAGAGTTGGTAGAGAAAAATCGAGAATTCAAGTTTGGTTACGTTAGGTTTAAGCAGACATTTGGATGTGGGGCTCAAAGATTCAGGCCATAGATGGAACCTAGGGAGCCTTCGGTGTCAGAGTGGTAATTAAAAGATCACCTAGGGAGTGAATGTGTCTAAAGAACAGGCACGGTCAAGGGACGGAGTCCTGGGACACTTCAACATTTAAGGCCAGAATGAAAAAGAGGATCCAGCAGAGAGGACTGAAAGGGAAAACCAACGAGACAAGGAGAAGATTAGAAGATGCCCCCAGAACCAACTGAAAGAGTCTAAGAGAATGCACTTTGTTGTTGTTTTTTTTTTAATATAAATTTATTTATTTTAATTGGAGGCTAATTACTTTGCAACATTGTATTGGTTTTGCCATACATCAACATGAATCCACCATGGGTGTACAGGTATTCCCCATCCTGAACCCTCCTCCCACCTCCCTCCCCATACCATCCCTCTGGGTCATTCCAGTGCACCAGTCCCGAGCATCCTGTATCATGCATTGAACCTGAACTGGTGATTCGTTTCACATATGATGAATAACACAACTATGTAAAACTCCCGTGTCTTGTCTCTGATCTCAGAGCCTTGGAGAAAAGACAGTAGTTTACATCAGGTCTCAGTTTCCCCAATTCTCATGGGGGAAATCTATGTAGTAGACTAGTAAATACTGTGCCACCTCGTTATGGATTAGTTTGCTTACTCTGAGCCCACTCTTGTTTCTTTCCCTTCTCCTCTTTCAACTAGAGAATGACTCTGGATTCAGCAAAAGCTGAAGAGACCACAGATTTTTCAGAATAACACATCCTGAAAGCCAAGCTTGATTGTGAGCATTGTAAAATCAAATTAAATTTCAGGCATGTTATTCTGATGCAGTGAAGAGAAAATGAATCTCAGATATAAGTAGGTTTCTTTTGTTCCAGCTCTGTGCAACGGACCTCTTATGTATTCATTTTATTTCCTTACTCTTTCACCCTATTCAGTTAAATTTATTTTTAGCTATTGTTGGGCATCCTTTAGGAGAGACAAATACTAAGGACTATAATTGAGTACAACCCAAAGGTTCCAAAAACAGCCTGCTTAATGCATCAATGTCAAAGGAAAGAATACCTTTCCTCTCAGGAGGGTCAAAGACTTCTTGCTAACTCTGGTGGCCTGGGAGTCTTCTTCCTGACTTTGATATTAACTGCAGGGACTGTTGGTATTACTGTTACAGGTTAGAATATAGGCTAAAAAGAAAAGACAAGCAGTATCACATGCGGTATTGGACTTAAGTGATACTTTTCATGATGTTACTGGGAGAAGTCTGTTGGAAATGTCACATATAGGTAAACAGTATAGGTGAGCATCTTTGAAATCACTGTCACGTTACCTTTATTTCTATAGTTCTTTATGGACTTTATGATACATCTTACAAGCAGTTTATTGGCTTGGCCATGATTCAGGAAGTAAGGCAAAGACATGCATTCCTTGCACAAGAGTTACTTTGGGGACTTGCCACCAGCTTACATGAAAGGGAGAGCTCAGTGCTCTTGAAGACGTGACTTACTCAGTGGTGCCTGACTCATCCCAAACTTTACCCATCTTCCCCACATCAGTTCTCATTATCAGAAAAAAATGACTCATTAAGAGGAGAGAAAATCAAAGTAGTCCTACATCTTCAGAAAATCAGAATAGGTCACTGTATCCCAAGACCACTCATTATCTTGGAAAGGTATTCTTGTTGTTGTTGTAGAAAAATTTTTATGGACAAATATGATTGGTGAATGCCCAGTAAAATTTATTTTCCTGAATTTTGATGTATTTGTCATTTTTAAAGTATAATTATAAATATTCACTTTCTTACCTAAATGTATAGAAGTTTTGTATTTTTCTAAAAAGAGTCCTCTAAATTGCATAAGCTCAAGCTGTACCAACACCCAATCTCCCTGAGGTAGACATCATTCATTAAAATCACATAGATGGAAAATAATAAAAAATGGACTTGAAACTAGGGCTGCTTAGCATCAGAGAGCCCCCTTCATCATTTAAACCCCAGTGTTAATGCATCTCATCTCCTCTTGAGAATAAATAATTTTGGAGGGGAGAGAAAATAAATGAGGCTTCTGGAGAAGGAAATATTAGTAGGTACACAAGGAGGAGCCTGCTGCTGTTAAGTCACTTCAGTCGTATCCGACTCTGTGCGACCCCATAGACGGCAGCCCACCAGGCTCCCCCATCCCTGGGATTCTCCAGGCAAGAACACTGGAGTGGGTTGCCATTCCTTCTCAAACTAGAAGCACCTGAAATTGAACTATTCCTACTTCAAAATTTTGCCTAGACTCGTGCCACCCACCTATTACAGGGCTAGCAATAAAGGATTATTTTGAGTGTACGTGAGTATGAACTTTTATTTTGCCCTTACCCATGCATTTCTATAAATTTGACTATGGTTTCACAATCATCATGACCATGAGAATGTCTGATGGGGGAAAAGAAAAATCTGCAGTACGCCCTTTATTTATGGAACTCTGTCTCAGAGGCACCAACCTACTTTTATTTTTGGATGCCTTTTATTATTGTGGTGGTTGTGCTATTGGTAAATGTACCCAGTGGCAATTTCATGACTTGCATACCCAATAAATGCAATAAATAATTAAAGCTAGCATTAAGCATGCTAATAAATTTACAGGGTTGTTTCCTAAAATAATTACCCCAGTAAATGTGAAAAGGCTACAGTTAGCAGATAGGTAAGACAATCATATTTGAGATCTGATCATATTTCTAGAAAATTCACAGTAGCTCTGCTATTAAAGCTAGTGGGAAAACCTTCCTCTAGGGACTATTTTCGTGGTTCATTTTGCACCATGCTAGCACTGACCCAAAAAATGACTAGAGGCACAAGGTTCTGTAATAGGAATAACCACAACACACCTAAAACATAGTTTTGGGCAACTGAATATTGTATATTTGCCCCTTTTGCTTTTATTAATGCAGTTCAGTGGATAAGAGCAGACAGAATCGAAAGAGAGGAGAATGTGCTTTATCATCTGTTGCCAAATTTCAATTTCCTCTTTCAAGTACAGTTGAATGCATTTTCTTTGCAACCCAAAGACAGAAGATCTTGATTACTGTTGCTAGAATAATCTCAGCATTTGTGTGGAGAAGATAGGAAAAATAAATAGTCTCTCTGGATGATGTGTCAGCTTGTGAACTTACAAAACAAGATATATTCTTGGAGGTAGGGAAATTAAATTAAGGTGAAATGGTAGAGCCATTAAAATGACAATTGAAGGCTTATTTTGTGGGCCAGGGCTGGCTTCCCAACTGTCCTTTGTCTTTAGCCTCACCCCAAGGGCACAGACAACAAACCGGAAATGAACAGGTCAAGACAGGGGCAACTGTCTGGAAATACAGGTCACTCAAGCTGTGGGCCCTATTAAGAAATGCTAGTTTTTTCATAAAATTTAGTTTCCAGCTCTTTTCTCCCCTGTCTTCACCTACCCCCATGCTTGTTTCAGATCTTTAAAAAGAAAAGGAGGTGATATCTCTCCTGGCTCAGTTGGCATTCTTTCTCTCTATAACAAGAAAATGCTAAGGCAGAAAAACACCACTTGGACTTCTGCTAAGAAACAAAGTAGCTACCAGTACTACTAGCAGACACTAATTTAGGAAACAGCCTATTACTGTCCACTCTCAAGTGATGGGGTTCAAGGCAGGCCACCCTAAAATACAAAATTAAATTTTATAATGTTGATTTTTATAACATTTTTAATATTAAAACATTAATATTTATATAGGGATTTTTCTCCTGTATATAGGCACTGACCAATATCCAATTGTATATAAAGATGAATTTAACTACTTCTCTTCCAAATTTCTATACCTTTTTACAAATCCTGAAGCTGAATTACCTCTTCCATTCATAAATTAAACCTAAAGGAACTACTGATTCTTTTGAATTCTCTGTTGAAAAAGTCAAAATTAAATTATTACCATCATTTATTGCTTAGATTATTCTACTATTTCCCTAATTGATTTTCCTGACTTACGTCTCTCTCCATTCAATTTACCAACAACCAAATTTTCTAAAGTACCATTTTTCATGCTTTCACTTTCTGGTTTAAAATCTCTTGTTGATCCTACATAATGCATAGCATCTATCCTAAACTCTTTGGTCTAACCTGGTAAGTTCATTGCTGACAGCATATTTCCTTTGTTCCCTAATCACAGGAATAATCAATAAATCACAGTGTATTGTAAAATTACCACACTGTAAAATCAGGGAAAAGGGGCTGTTCATCACTTTTTGTTTATTGCTATATTTCTCTATAGTTGGAGAAGAAAGTTATTATATGTTCAAGAAATGGCTTTAATTCATATTAATATCCACACCCTATATGCTTTCTTTTTTTACTTATAAAAAGCAAGGTCCAAATCATGTACCATCTCCTCCAATAAATATTATCAATACTTCAACCTCTATTTATCCTTCTCTTTTTTTCAATATGCCAGTAAATCTGGAAAACTCAGCAGTCACCACAGGACTAGAAAAGGTCAGTTTTCATTCCAATCCCAAAGAAAGGCAATGCCAAAGAATGCTCAAACTACCACACAATTGCACTCATCTCACATGCTAGTAAAGTAATGCTCAAAATTCTCCAAGCCAGGCTCCAGCAATATGTGAACCGTGAACTTCCTGATGTTCAAGCTGGTTTTAGAAAAGGCAGAGGAACCAGAGATCAAATTGCCAACATCCACTGGATCATGGAAAACCAAGAGAGTTCCAGAAAAACATCTATTTCTGCTTTATTGACTATGCCAAAGCCTTTGACTGTGTGGATCACAATAAACTGTGGGAAATTCTGAAAGAGATGGGAATACCAGACCACCTGACCTGCCTCTTGAGAAATCTGTATGCAGGTCAGGAAGCAACAGTTAGAACTGGACACGGAACAACAGACTGGTTCCAAATAGGAAAAGGAGTACATCAAGGCTGTATATTGTCACCCTGCTTATTTAACTTATATGCAGAGTACATCATGAGAAACGCTGGACTGGAAGAAGCACAAGCTGAAATCAAGATTGCCAGGAGAAATCTCAATAACCTCAGATATGCAGATGACACCACCCTTATGGCAGAAAGTGAAGAGGAACTAAAAAGCCTCTTGATGAAAGTGAAAGAGGAGAGTGAAAAAGTTGGAAAGCTCAACATTCAGAAAACGAAGATCATGGCATCCAGTCCCATCACTTCATGGGAAATAGATGGGGAAACAGTGGAAAGTGTCAGACTTTTGCGGGGGGGGGGGGGGGGGGGGGCTCCAAAATCACTGCAGATGGTGACTGCAGCCATGAAATTAAAAGACACTTACTCCTTGGAAGGAAAGTTTTGACCAACCTAGATAGCAAATTCAAAAGCAGAGACATTCCTTTGCCAACAAACGTTCGTCTAGTCAAGGCTATGGTTTTTACTGTGGTCATGCATGGATGTGAGAGTTGGACTGTGAAGAAGGCTGAGCGCCGAAGAATTGATGTTTTTGAACTGTGGTGTTGGAGAAGACTCTTGAGAGTCCCTTGGACTGCAAGGAGGTCCAACCAGTCCATTCTGAAGGAGATCAGCCCTGGGATTTCTTTGGAAGGAATGATGCTAAAGCTGAAACTCCAGTACTTTGGCCACCTCATGCGAAGAGTTGACTCATTGGAAAAGACTCTGATGCTGGGAGGGATTGGGGGCAGGAGGAGAAGGGGATGACAGAGGATGAGATGGCTGGATGGCATCACTGACTTGATGGACGTGAGTCTGAGTGAACTCCGGGAGTTGGTGATGGACAGGGAGGCCTGGCATGCTGCGATTCATGGGGTGGCAAAGAGTCGGACATGACTGAGCGACTGAACTAACTAAAGCAGATAGTGAAGACTGCAGTTTATCTATTAATATATTTTCTAGTACTGAATCCAAAATTATGCTTTTTCCCTTTTAGTCTCAGAAATAAGGTATTGGCGATAGTCCTTCTTCTACCCTTGTAAAACAAGAGAGCAGAGCAGCTTCCTAAAGACAGTTCAATTCCAAGAACAAGTGAAAATAAAGGGGTTCCTAGTTTCTCCTTATCAATTCAACAATCAAATAACTCCCTGAACTACTTCAGACATGTTATGACAATGGATCTTACATGTAAAGGAAACATCAGAGGTGGGCAGGAAGCATTCTATGGTCCCTCCCATACACCAATATTCTGCAGCATTCTATTCTTTCTAAACCTCTAAGCTTAATCTTAAGCTTCAGCTCAGCTTGAGGAGTGGCTTTCCCCTAGAGAAAGGAATGAGTATCTTATCAAGACATTCCTGCTCCCACCATTGAGTCACCCACTCCAACTATGACTCTGGGTATCTTTCTAGAGCCAGTGTTTCCAGTTTAGATTTTCAAGCTCAGAATCCTTCAAAACAGGTCAAAAACCACATTAACTGAAGTAAATCTGTAGTCATTCTAAATCTAAAGCTGAAAATTTAATCCCAATTCTATTTCTTATCCCAAATTTTGACCAGCACATTCACCATTTTAATCAGCAGTCCTGCAATTTTATCAAAAGGCTGAAATTCTAAGAATAAAATTCTGACATTATAGACATATTCCAAACTTGAAAATAACCTCTTTAAATTATTAAAATCCCAAGGATAAATTAAAGTCCAAAAATTAGATAACCTTGAAAGTTTAAATACAAGAAATTTTAAGGTTGAAAGAAATTTAATGTCTATGGTCAAAGTCTCAGGCCTTTGTGAGCTGCAGTTTGAAAATATTAAAATCAAATTGCTAGTACAAAGTCCAAAACTCATGTTGATAAATTTATTCTACTTTTTCTCAGTCAGAGGTATTCTCAGTGTCTAAAATGGGTATAGTTTCCTCAAGGATTCATAAATTGTATCATGTTAAAGACAGGTAAAAAGACATGTTTTTACTACAAACATCTTAAAGAGTCCAAAAAGTAGTCATCTGAAAAAAAATAAAGTTGAATCTGTATCTTACTTCATGACCACTGACAAACTCAAAAAGAATCAAAAATTTAATGTATAAAGGAAAAAAAAGCAACCATAAAAGTACTAAAGAAAATAAATTTCTTTATAAACTTGGAGAAATACATTTCTAAATATGACTCCAAACTCATAAAATAAAATAGATATATTTTTACCACATTAAAAAAATTAGTAGGGTCAAAAGACAAATGACTGACATGGGAAAAACATGTGAAACTCACATCAGAGACAAAAGTAATATCTTCTTCATATAAAAAGAGCAGCTGGATATCAAACAGAAATAAAACACTAAGTGTTCCCTAGAAAAAGGACAAAAACTGAGAGCCAGTTCCCAGAAAAATTCAAGTGGCCCTTAAACAAATGGAAAGATATCAAACTCTTTTGTGTCCTATTATTATATGAATGCAAATTAAAACAACACTGAAGTAACATTTTTCACTTATCAGATTGGCAAAAATCTCAACCTTTCATAATATTGTTAATAAGGCTATTGTGAGGCATATAAGCAGAATGCAAAATGTAAAAGACTTATGAGATTTAGCAATATATAAACAATGCTATCTACTGCAAATACTGTAAGAACATCTATGAAATATAATTTTATTGCTCAGACTTCATGAGAAAAGTTAACAGTGGTCCATCAGACAAAAAAAATCATGTGAAGAATTGGATATTAAGTGCTTAAGTGTTGACAATATTGGTCTCTTGAAATGGAGAGCATTAGTTTCTGAATAAAATTCCATACGTAAGATTTGGATGAATTTGGTAGCTAAGTTTAACATATATTTGATGAATAAAGGAACCTGTAACTGATTAGATATATGGTCCATTAGTAATATTTGAAATCATTTATTCATAGCTTAGTCGGTAGGGAATCTGCCTGCAATGTGGGAGCCCTGGGTTTGATTCCTAGGTTAAGAAGATTTCCTGGGGAAGGAAATGGCAGCCCACTCCAATGCTCTTGCCTGGAGAATCCCACGGACAGAGGAGCCTGGCAGGCTACAGTCCATGGGGTCACAAGAGTCAGACACAACTTAGCGACTAAACCACCATCACCAAACAACGTTATATATGCATTTAACTTCTGATCCAAAAAATCAAGTCTCAGAATTTATACTATAGATAACTTGCCAAAAATGAGAAGTATATAAGCTTATTACCAAACTACTATTTTTAATTGCAAAAGAAGGGAAATCACTCAAGTGTCTATCAACAGGGGAATATTTAAATAAACTATGATACATTCACATAGCAAATATTCATGTTACGCTATATTAATATTTTATACCATGAGAAAGAAGCTCTCTACCTATTGATATGGAAGCATTTCTAGAATGAGCAACTAAGGGAAAAAACAAGATGTAGAACAGTATATAAAATTTGATTTCTTTTGTAGAGAAAAGGCAAAATTAAAAATATGTATTCATATATGCATACATTTGCATTTAAACTTTGCAACCCCAAGGACTGCAGGACACCAGACTTCCCTGTCCTTCACCATCTTCCAGAGCTTGCTCAAACTCATGTCCATTGAGTCAGTGATACCATCCAACCACCTCATCCTGTCATCTCCTTCTTCTGCCTTCAATCTTTCCCAGCATCAGGGTCTTCTCTATGAGTCAGCTCTTTGCACCAGGTGGCCAAAGTACTGGAGCTTCAGCTTCAGCATCAGTCTTTCCAATGAATATTCAGGACTGATTTCCTTTAGGAGGGACTGGTTGGATCTCCTTGCAGTCCAAGGGACTCTCAGGAGTCTTCTCCAATAACACAGTTCAAAACAATCAATTCTTCAGTGCTCAGCCTTCTGTATGGTCCAACTTTCACATCCATACATGACTACTGGAAAAACCATAGCCTTGACTAGACTGCCCTTTGTTGGCAAAGTAACGTCTCTGCCTTTTAGTATGCTGTTTAGGTTGGTTGTAGCTTTTCTTCCAAGGAGCAAGCGTCTTTTAATTTCATGGCTGCAGTCACCATCTGCAGTGATTTTGGAGCCCAAGGAAAAAAAGTCTCTCACTGTTTCCATTGTTTCCCCATCTATTTGCCATGAAGTGATGGGACTGGATGCCATGATCTTAGCTTTTTGAATGTTGAGTTTTAAGCCAGGTTTTCACTCTTCTCTTTCACTTTCATCAAGAGTCTCTGTAGTTCCTCTTCACTTTCTGCCATAAGGGTGATGTCATCTGTCATACCTGAGATTATTGATATTTCTCTCAGAAATCTTGATTCCAGCCTGTGCTTCATCCAGCCCGTGCTTCATCCAGCCCAGCATTTCTCATGATGTCCTCTACATATAACTTAAATAAGCAGGGTGACAATATACAGCCTTAAGGCATTCCTTCCCAATTTGGAACCAGTCTGTTGTTCCATGTCTGTTTCTAACGGTTGCTTCTTGACCTGCATACAGGTTTCTCAGGAGGCAGGTAAGATTGTCTGGTATTCCCATCTCTTTAAGAATTTCCCACATAGTCTAACTCAAACCAAACTGCCTGGGTCTATCTCTCACACTTACAAATTAATTAAAGTCTTTTAGATGATCTATAAAATGGAAATTGTAGGAATTCTTACTTTAGGGATTGATACACAAAAATAATGAGTTAACAACTGCAAAGTACACAGGACAATATTGGGCATTTACTAACAATTACAGTAATGTTTGTTAAACAACTGCTGCTTCTGTTTAGTGGCAAAGTCGTGTCTAACTCTTTGCGACTCCCTGGACTGTAGCCTGCCAGGTTCCTCCATCCAAGGAATTTCCCAGGCAAGAATACTGGATTAGGTTGCCATTTCCTTCTCCAGGGCATCTTCTCTACACAGGGATCAAATCAGGGTCTCTTGCTTGGCAAGCAAATTCTCTGCCCCTGAAGCACCTGGGAATCCCATGTTAAACAAGTAAATATCAGTAAGTACAACTTGAAAGAAATATAACAGAAATTAGATTTATCAATGTATATTTTTTTAGTTTTTGAATTACAAGTTTTTGAGTTTGGAATGTATGGTTCAAAAACAAAAGTAAATTAACATATAAACTTAAAACTGGCCCCAGAGCACTAAAACTTAAATATAAGACATTCCCAGATTCTAGACTAGATATTCCCCTAAAACACTGTGTTCTTAAAAATCAGAATTGGTGGCACAAGCGGTAAAGAATCCACCTGCCAAAGCAGGAGACACAACAGATGCAGGTTTGATCCCTGAGTTGGGAAGATCCCCTGGTGTAGGAAATGGCAACCCGCTCCAGTATTCTTGCCTGGAGAATCCCCTGGACAGAGGAGCCTAACAAGCTACAGCCCATAGGGTCACCAAGAGTTGGACAGGACTGAGCGACTGAGTATGCACGAAAAGGAAGAAGTATACCTGGAAATATTATTGGTTTTAGCTTTATCTGGATGCTTGTAAGTCTGTGTGAGCAGTACAGATTCCAGGAAACTATTAGTACATTAATTATGACACTATGGACTCATCAATCTAGGCACAAAAATGCATTTAGCATACCACTGCCTCTCTTGGACTGACATTTCAGACATTCCTGACTTTCAGAAAAGTTTAAAATTCTGCAGTCAAGATCACCAGATTTTACTTGAAGTATAATTTTTCCCTCTGCAACATATTTTTAAAACCTCTTCATTTCTGTTCTCTCCTTTAACTTCCAGTTTTTGACACTCTGTTACTACTGGAAGTGGAAACTCTATCTCATGAAATAAGCCTTACTACCTCCAGAAAGCAGATATTTTCAATCCTATATGACAGTGGCTCTTTCCACTGCCTCTTGCTACGGAATGGCTTAGCTGGTGAAACCTGTATCTCAGAGAGGGTTTCCTTTTTATCTTATTTATTTTGGCTGAAAAATCACTCTCAAAAGTTGATTCCTGAAGTGAAGCTGCAATTGATGTTTCTGAAGCCTGAGAGCCTAGGGGCCCACTGAGAACTAATAGCCCTTCCATATGCTCCTGCGGGCAGTGCCTTTCATCACTGAAGTGTTCAGGCCTTGAATAGCATTTTTTTTCTGCTACACATTTTTCTACAGCAATAAAATATGCCTCTACTTTTTATCTTCCTATACCTTTCAGAAAGTTGGAGTTAATTTGTTAACCATTTAATCCATTTCAAAAGTTGAGTTTCTAACTGCTTAACCTGCTTATTAATTTGGTCTGTTCTCCAAAATATAACAGATTATTGCTGTTTGCTGGAAATGAATACTTGCCTTCCTTTTTATCTTTTCCAGACATCAGGGTTTGTGGGTTTTGTTTTGTTTTTTTTCTAATTTCTTCCTCCATTTCTTAAATTCCATAATCATTTCAACTATCAATGATGAAATCACTACATTCTGAGTTTACTAAAAGTATCTACTATTTAAACAGATTTCTTATCCCCCACTTCTCTGAGATGGATAATTCCACAAAAAAAGACTTTTCTCCCATCAGACTGATATCAAGCCTATACAAGCTTAAATTTAACTCATCTTCTTGCCTTGTTCCTTGCAATGTGCCTTATCTTGCTGAGCCTTGTCTTCAGTCCTAATTCTTGGGCATATTCCTTTAAGGCACAAACTAAGTATATCTCTCTGCAAATCTACAAAGACTATAGTACCTGAAAATCACCTAATGATACTCTGTATATTCTACAGACCTTCCTACTTTTCTCACTATTTAAGATTCTGTTCTAATGCACTTTATATCATTTTCTTACCTCAATTGTTTCTTGACTCTCTTTGAAGGAGACATTCCATTTGAGACCCTGCCTCTTTCTCTTTTTGATTAATTTGGGACCTGGGGACCTATTTCAATCTAGTAACAACTAAACACCTCTCCCTTTTCTTATACTCTGTTGAACAGCATTTACATCCCCTTGACTCTCTATTTCTCCCTTATAGATGTCTACTGGAACTTCAAAGTGTAATTTTCTACGTCACCTTTGTCAATTCACTTCATAATTTCTCAAGTTTTCTTCTAAAATAAGTTTTATTCTCCGCCAGTTTTTCTTTTGTTTCCATTGTTCATTTGTTTCCATTGTTCTATATTAACCTGAGCACGAATTTTAAATTACTTGAATACCTCAAACTAAGCAAATGCAATCATTAGAACCAGAGATTCCCAAGCACAAGCCTATCTGACTTGTTTTCTTAGACACTATTTTTGCAATCGTTTTATTGAGTTATTTTTCCTTCTGAATTTAGGAAGTTATATGGTCCTTATCGGCTTCCCTGGTGGCTCAGCGGTAAAGAATTTGCCCACAATGCAGGAGACCGAAGTTCAGTCCTTGCATCAGGCAGATCCTCTGGAGAAGGAAATGAGAACCCACTCCAGTATTCTTGCTTGGGAAATCCCACAGACAGAGAAGCCTGTCATAAAAGAGTTGGACATGACTGAGGGACTAAACAACAAGATACTCTTTACAGTAAGGGTTCTCTTTTTTTTTTTTAATTTTGGTATCCATCAACCTCCTATTGGTGGAGTCACAATTTGAATCTCAGCAGTGAAAAGTCATGGTCAGACTGTATGAAATTATCAAATTTAGGGCCACTTGAGATCAAGAGATAAGTGGTGGTGGTTTAGTCACCAAGTCCTGTTGTATCTCCCCAAAGAGATAGGAGAAACTTTTAAACATAGGAACAAGTCACATGACTCCTAGATTTGTCCCTCTGTTTCCTCTCTTGACTCTGAAAAGGACTCCAAACAATACAAAAAATAACCAGAATTTCATATTTTCTCTGCCACAACCTAAGCCTAGCACTAAATACATCCTGCAGATACTGCTGATTACAGTAGAAACACTTTGAGACCTAAAAAAGGCTGGTACACGAAAAGACTCTCTATAATCAAACCCTTGTCTCTGACAAGGCTACTTAGAAATAATCAAATATGTAGAATTTAAGGTCAAGCAGCAGCAACTATTTGGCTAGGATGCATTTAATAAGGATATCTCAGTGGTACTGGTCAGATTTTCTTGCTGAGCCCTTGAAAGCTTGCCTACCTTTGCTTACATCCCAAAGTATGCAGACTTGCCCGCTACAGAAATCGGCGTCTGCTTATATAAAAACAGCCACTCTCCTGTAAACAAAATTGCCATAAGCTGGAACAGCCCCTTACCACTGAAAATACGTTGTCACAGCTCCCTACTGCTGAAAATATGTGGTCAGTGCCTAGTCCAACACTGTCCAATACCTCCCACTCCAACCATGCCATAAGCATGCACCCGAAGTGTTACTCCATAAACACTCTAAAACACAGATTTCTCTTTTTCGTTTTCTCTTTACTCCCACTCTATATTCTAGATGTCTGCATGTGAGAAGGGTCCCGTAAGTAAACTCTCTCTCTTCCCTTGAGAGAAATGAAAAAAAAAAAGCGGCAGGAAAACCAAAATATTTCCTTACAACTGCTAGAGAAGGTACTTAATTAAGTATGGCTTATAACCGCAGGCTTACTGATACTGAACTCCAGAATTAGACTTACCAAACACTGGCCAGACAGCGTCCAACGGAAGATGGCGCAGAAGCAAATTCGTCGCCTGTCAACTTTACCGCCTGGGGGCCTGAGTGCCGAGTGAGGTGGGAACCTATTAGAAATCGCTCCTCCCTAA
Source organism: Bos indicus x Bos taurus (assembly GCF_003369695.1). Taxonomy (NCBI): domain Eukaryota; kingdom Metazoa; phylum Chordata; class Mammalia; order Artiodactyla; family Bovidae; genus Bos; species Bos indicus x Bos taurus. The sequence goes on from NC_040081.1 coordinate 65,582,301, forward strand.
AAGGAAATAAAGGGGCGGGTCACATCCCGACTTCCTCTTTCAGAACTGACCAATCAGATAGCTAATTGCCACAGGCTATACAGGAAGAAGTCCAAAGATCGAGAACCGTTAAGGGTGTTGTTCTTGTATGTGTCCCTCCATGTAAAGGAAACAGCACTGGGACAAGGGTTCCTGTTCCTTAACATAATGCATGGTCTTTCCGGTGGGAATCTTTTCCTTCTTTGTCACAGCGATCTTATGGCAAACTCTCCGGTTGTTTCTTTCAGTTATATCTTAATCCCACCTGGCCGTGAGGGAAATTTGAAAGTGCCTGTAATCAGAGAATGAGCCACAAGTCTTGCAGTGTATCTGACCTCTCCTAAGCATGCCAAGTTATTAATTATGGTGCTAAGTCACTTCAGTCGTGTCCGACTCTGTGCGACCCCTTAGACGGAAGCCCACCAGTCTTCCCCGTCCCTGGGATTCTCCAGGCAAGAACACTGGAGTGGGTTGCCATTTCCTTCTCCAATGCATGAAAGTGAAAAGTGAAAGTGAAGTCGTTCAGTCGTGTCCGACCCTCAGCGACCCCATGGACTGCAGCCTTCCAGGCCCCTCCATCCATGGCATTTTCCAGGCAAGAGTACTGGAGTGGGGTGCCATTGCCTTCTCCGATTAATTACAGTAACCATGTTTTCCAAGCTAGGACCCCTGAAAGTGAAAGGGGACAATAAAATAAATTTATAAATTTTTGAGATTTTATATTGGCGAATTTAGTATAGACAGCAATTCAAAATTCATTTTTTTAAATAAAATTATTTCTCAAAGTTAAACTATATTTAAGCAAAAACTTGAAGATGTCTTCATTAATATTAAAAAACAGCAAATGGTAATTCTTGGCAAATCTTAATGTATTTTAATTAGTTTCAGCCTTTATTGTCTGTAATACTGTCACTAATATTTTCCTGAAGAATACATTTTTAATATGGTGTTGCTGCTGCTGTTGCTGCAGCTGCTAAGTCGCTTTTGCTACTGTTAAGTCTGCTGCTAAGTCACTTCTGCTGCTGCTGCTAAGTCGCTTCAGTCGTGACCGACTCTGTGCGACCCCATAGACCGCAGCCCACCAGGCTCCCCCATCCCTGGGATTCTCCAGGCAAGGACACTGGAGTGGGTTGCCATTTCCTTCTCCGATGCATGCAAGTGAAAAGTGAAACTGAAGTCTCTCAGTCGTGTCTGACTCTTCTCGACCCCATGGACTGCAGCCTACCAGGCTCCTCCGTCCATGGGATTTTTCAGGTAAGAGTACTGGAGTGGGGTGCCATCGCCTTCTCCGTAAACTGCTTTAGTCGTGTACAATTCTGTGCAACCCCGTAAACGGCAGCCCACCAGGCTCCCCCATCCCTGGGATTCTCCAGGCAAGAACACTGGAGTGGGTTGCAATTTCCTTCTCCAAGGCACGAAAGTGAAAAGTGAAAGTGAAGTCGTTCAGTCCTGCCCTACTCTTCGCGACCCCATGGACTGCAGCCTACCAGGCTCCTCCATCCATGGGATTTTCCAGGCAAGAGTACTGGAGTAGGTTGCCATTGCCTTTCCCAATATGGTGTTACTGTTTTAAAAATTTTTAATTGCCTTCAGTCTTGTCAAATATGTATCTTATGGTTGATATATGGGAAATTTTGACATCTTTAATTTACTCCTCACTGTAGATAATATTTTAAATTTAGAAAATAAACTCAGAGAAATTATGCTAAACAGAAAATCTCATTTCCAGTTTTTCTTAAAATATATAATTTCCAGTCCAAATATTTTCCCAAGTACTGTCTTTTTTGTCTCTACTCAAAGTAACAATCTTCAGCAAACATTTGTATGATACAAGTTTCATAAAATGTTTTCCATTATTTATGATCTTTTTGAAGGTTTTGCCAAACTTAGATGCTGCAAATTGGAGAGCCTCTTAAATTTCATTTATTTTCTCTAAGAATGCAAATTTATCCTGTTTTAATAAGCACTCCATCAAAAGATTCTTCATATGAGTTAAAATATCCCAAGAAATAATTATAGAATGTCAAAATTAAATCTTACATTATGCATCATTTAAAATTCATGTGAACTTGATTAGGTTATTTAGTTTGGAGAGGTAAATATAAATGTCTTTCTTGTGTCACAAGCACTTTTTCAATAACTGTAATATCTTCAAAAATCTGAATTCCATTAGCACAGCTTTTGAACTGTTTAAAATTTCTAAATGAATTTTAAACAATGCAACAAAATTTTTAACTTTGGTTTATAAAAAATTGAGTAGCTTTTTAGATAATTAAATTTATTTTAAAATGTATTTTTAAAGAATTAAATATTCATAAAATCTTATTAAGGAGAAACTAAAGAGAGAAAATATATGCTATTATGTTTGAGTGTTGTTGTTTTTTTTTGGAGGGGGTAGCCAATTCTGGTTTTATCACAAAATGTTTTATAGTTTAATTCATCAAACTGTTATATACAGTAGTAATTCATGGATGCTCTAGTTCCTCATATAAAATTCCATAGAATATGCGTATAACCTATGTACATTCTCCCATTTACTTTAAATTATCTCTAGATTACTTACAATATTTGAAGCAATGTAAACGCTATATAAATAGCTACGTGTGTACCACAAATTTAAGTTTTGCTTTTCATAAATTTCTGAAAATTTTTTTCAAATATTTTCAATCTTTGGTTGGTTGAATCTGTGGATGTGAAATCTGCAGATGCTGAAGGTCATCTACATACAGGCATATCTCAGAGATATTGTAAATTCAGCCCAAGACCACCAGAACAAAGCAAATATCAAATAAATCAAGTTACACACACTTTTTGTCTTCCCAGCACATATAAAATTTATGTTTAAGTACATTGTAGTCTATTAAATGTACAATAGCATTATATCTAAAAAAAGACAATGTATATACCGTAATTAAAATTAAAAATATACCTTAATTAAGAAATATTGTATTGCTAAAATATACTAGCCATCATCTGAGCCTTCAGCAAGTCATAGTAGTAACATCAAAGATCACTAATCCAGATCACTATAGCAAATATAATAAAATGAAGAGGTTTGACATATTCCAAGAATTCCTGAAATGTGACACAGAGACACGAGGTGATCAAATGTTGTTGGAAAAATGTCTCCAATAGATTTGCCCAAAGGAGAGTTGTCACAAACCTCCAATTTGCAAAAAACTCAGTATCTACAAAACACAGTGACATGAAGCACACACACAAAAAAAACCAAGGTATATCTGCACCTAACATTATTTGTGAAGTTTGACAATTAATAGCTTACAAGTCAATTGCAGTTTGGATGCATTTATGAATTATGTACATACCACCACCAATTCTGAGGATATAGTCATTGCATATATTTCTCAGTAAGAATTTTTATCTTTTACTATGATCTTATGACCTGCCCAATTTAAATTCATATCACTGAAGATAAGTTAATTTTAAATATAATCCTTTTAACTTAATATAAAATGACATTCACAAAAATAGAAGATGTTTTACTTTTGAGGAATGAATTTTCAGGTTTTAATGTGATTCCACAAGCTGAATAGTAAAGAAAAAGCATGGGAATTTATCTGAAGCACCAAATAGCAATATAATACAAAACCGGCCTTATGTAATAGCCAATATATCAAACTGCATGCACTAAAATATTTGGGATTAAAAATATAATAAAAACAACTAGATAAATAGTCATTTGCTCTAAAGGAAAATATTTATTTCACAATGAAATGTATAGATGCACCTTCTGTAGCCATGTGTGGGTTAATTTCTTATCTTCCAGTACAGTCTTCTTAGAATAACTACTAACCTTTGAAGTAAATGCTGATGATTCTTTTGCAAATCTATCGCTTCTGGCTTTGGTAGTGATATCACTACCAAAGTTCTCATTATGGATGATAAATGGTGAAAACTCTTTTGTGTACTTAATATTTATGAACTTTCTTAAAAACAGAAATTTAATATTTAAAATCTCATTTAATATACACTTTCCTTTTTTTAAGTCTGATTGTTTATGAAAAGGCTTATTGCAAGTTAAAATTTTACTAAATAATAAAGTACTTTATTATAATATATAATAAATGACAAAACAACTGTGACAAGAAAATTCAGCTTATTCATGAGCTCAAGAGTAGTATAAGTTAGCCTCAGTTGCCCAGGCTTGTTTTGTGTACCTTATCTGCAATGTTTCACTGAGTACATCCTTTGGCATCTAAAGGAGGACCTCTGTCTCTCAAAGGCCTATTGAACCAGGTCACAGCAGGATGGTACCCCAACAGGACAGTAAGAAGAACAGCATCAGAAAGCTTGCTCACCATGACCCAAGACCAGAAGTTAGTTCTCTTAGCTGCCCTAAGCTGCTAGTGTCCCAGATCATGTTGCTTTATTAGTATCTTACCTAATATTCTTAATGGAAAGATGTTGGTTATATTGGGTCTGGAAAGACAAGAACCAGAGACAATCTACTATTGGTTGTTTCTGAGGTTTGATCATGCATAACAAACAAAATCAGAATTTTGTTTGTTATACATGCTTCACGTTTCTAAATGAGACCATGGTAGAAGTCAGAAGAATAAGGCTAAGATCTAACAAATAGCTGACTTATTTTAGTACAAACATAAAGACTAATTTTTAATCAAAAATTTAAAATCTGGGATAAATACTATTTTGGACAAGATGCCAAGAAATGGGATATACAATCTTTTCTGTGGCACACTTCTGTGAGCCTGACACTTTCAGAAAGTCTTCAGAAAAGGTGTGGAAGCAATCCCCTTTCAAAAGATCTTCTCCAACTCAACTACATATATTTTATGTACTTTCCTCCCTTTATAGTTATTTCTAACCATGTAGATTTTTTGTTGTTGTTGTTCCATCATAGAGCTTAACTTCAGAAGTGAAAATTGGCACCCTGTATTACCTCTCTTCTTTTCCTACATTTTTCTTTTTTCTATCTCTGAAAACTGATCACACTACTCCTACTTCTAAATTTAGATGCATTCAGAATCCAAGTTGGAGAGAAGGAATGATCGAAATTCTCTGAAGAAAATTTTGTCAATTGCCTGATGGGTTATTTTGTTCATAATGGAATATGTTGTTGTTGTTCAGTCACTCAGTCGTGTCCAACTCTTTGTGACCCAAGGGACTGCAGCACACCATACTTCCCTGTCCTTCAATATCTCCCAGAGTTTTCTCAAACTCATGTCCATTGAGGCGATGATGCCATCCAACCATCTCATCCTTTGTCGCTCCTTCTCCTCATGCCCTCAGTCTTTTCCAACTTCAGGGTCTTTTCCAATGAGTTGGCTTTTCACATCAGGTGGCCAAAGTATTGAAGCTTCAGCTTCAGCATCAGTCCTTACAATGAATATTCAAGGACAAAACGTAGTCCGCTGGAGAAGGGAGTGGCAAATCACTTCAGTATTCTTGCCTTGAGAACTCCATGAACAGTAAGAAGAGACAAAAAGATATGACACTGGAAGATAAGGCCCCCAGGTCAGTAGGTGTCCAATATGCTACTGGGGAAGAGGAGAGAAATAGCTCCAGAAAGTGTGAAGAGGCTGAGCCAAAGCAGAAACGATGACCAGTTGTGCATGTGTCTGGTGGTGAAAGTAAAGTCTGATGCTTTGTTTTAAAGAACAATGGAATATGAAGAAGAAGCAAACTAGAGAGTTAGGCAGAAAGCTGTAAAAAATGAGAGGTGAATGATATAGGTCCTTAAGGAGGCATTTATGAAGACTTTTGGAGGCAGGGAAATGGGAATGACTGTGGAATATGGGGAAAGGGATAGGACATAAGAGGAGATTTTAAGTGGTTCATTTTTATTATATGCATACACTTCAAGGTGTTTAAGAAATCCAAGTGAATAAATTAATTTACTTGGAAATTGATTTTTGAGTGCTGTGCTGTGATTCTACAACCACTCTACTGCAAGTGTATGATTGCAGTAGAATCATACACTTGAAAAAAAATCAAAAAAAAATTTTTAATGAAACAAACAATGGAATTTAGTAGGAGATGTCATAAAATAATATATCGTCATCAAGAAGTGATTCAGGTTAAAAATAAATATCTAACTACATTAGTACCACATGAATGCTTGAGAGATTATGTTTCCTGGCAAGTTTTTATTTTTATTTTCTTTATAGCTAATACTGTGCAGGATATTAGACAGAAATGACTTCTCCATTTATTTAGGTCATTGGAACTGCCTGTCTAAATTTGTGATACTGAACCTCAAAACGTGGAACAACAGGCTGGTTCCAAATAGGGAAAGGAGTCAAGGCTGTATATTGTCATCTTGCTTATTTAGCTTATATACAGAGGACATCATGCAAAATACTGGGCTGGATGAAGCACAATCTGGAATCCAGATTGCAGGAAGAAATATCAATAACCTCTCATATGCAGATGACACCACCCTTATGGCAGAAAGCAAAGAGGAACTAAAGAGCCTTCTGATGAAAGTGAAAGAGGAGAGTGAAAAAACTTAAAACTCTACATTCAAAAAAAGAAGATCATGGCATGGTATCCGGTCCCATCACTTCATGGCAAATAGATGGGGAAACAATGGAAACAGTGAGAGACTTTATTTTCTTGGGCTCCAAAATCACTGCAGATGGTGACTGCAATCATGAAATTAAAAGATGCTTGCTCCTTGGAAGAAAAGCTATGACCAACTTAGCATATAAAAAGCAGAGACATTACTTTGCTGACAAAGGTCCATCTAGTCAAAGCTAGGATTTTTCCGGTAGTCATGTATGGATGTGAGAGTTGGACCATAAGGAAAGCTGAGCACCGAAGAATTGAAGCTTTTGAACTGTGGTGTTGGAAAAGAATCTTGAGAGTCCCTTGGAGTGCAAGGAGATCTAACCAGTCAATCCCAAAGGAAATCATTCCTGAATATTCACTGGAAGGACTGATGCTGAAGCTGACACTCCAATACTTTGGCCACCTGATGGCAAGAATTGACTCATTGGAAAAGACCCTGATGCTAGGAGAGATAGAAGGCAGAAGGAGAAGTGGACCACAGAGGATGAGATGGCTGGATGGCATCACCGATTTGATGGACATGAGTTTGAGTATGCTCTGGGAATTGGTGATGAACAGATAGCCTGGCTGCTGCAGTCCATGGGGTCGCAAAGGGTCTGACACAACTGAGCGACTGAACTGAACTGAATTGAACCTCCAAAACTAATTTTAAAATTTCTTTGTTTCAAATTGCCACTTTAACTGGCTCAAGTGCCAGTTCACTAAGGTCTGGAGTCAATTAGCTAAATAAAGGGATGGTTAAGGGGCTGGTGCAACAGGAGCAGAAAAACATATCTCCACTGTCACCATCCCAAACTTTGAACTCCCTTTACTTAACTGTGCTGCCATTTTTAGCTAAGGTTTAGGAAGAAGCCACCCTGCCCCAGTAATTCTTTTCCCTGGAACCTGAATGACCTCTAATTTTTATACCCTGTTGACAGCAACATATGTACCCAGTTCTCTCACAATCTTGTTTCATGTGTTAAAACAGAGAGATGTATCCTCAATGGATTTTATGGAAAAACAAATGTTTCTTCTCTGAATTGATCTTTAACTATTAGGTAATGGTGGTATACACAACAGCACTCCACATGATGCAAGCCAATGGGGGATAAAGCTGGGGTTGTCTTTTTCATAGGTTGGAACTCTCCAGTGATTATAATGCTAATTGTTCAAATACCATTTTTTTTAACATTGTAATATTGAGAATCTAGGGCAAATGTATCTAAATTCCACAGAGGTCATCAACTGCCAAGAAGTCATGAAATGTTGGTATTCATTAAATAGGCCACTGAATAATGTTAATATATGTGATAGATTAAAGATGGCTATAATCCTTTGACACACATCCCACTGAGAGGTAAGGTTTGAGTCCCCTCTTCTTGAATCTGAAAGGACTCCATTTTGACCTAGAGAACATGGCACAAGCACCATATTTGTGCCAGTTTGTAGGATGGACATTGATAGACGTGCTGCTTCTACTTCCTATCTCTTGGAATGCTTGCTCCAGGGAAAGCTAGCTGCCCTATATAAAATCTGATTAATGAAACTGCCTTGTCATGGGAAGGCACAAAATGGCCACATACAGACAGGAATCCTCAAATAACCACCATAATTGTGGTCCTCTCAGTCCAAGAATTAGGTCTGGGAGTATAAAAACTTCCTATGGCCCCATCTTCACCTGCCGTTTGACTGCAACTGTATCTGAGACTGCAAGTGAGAACCACTCAGTTGAGCCAAAAGAACAACAAAGGTAAATAATAAATTGATGTTTTTAAGCCACCAAATGTCAGGGAAGTTTGTTAGGCTCAATTGATAACTGAGAATAAAACCCATCATTTATTGAGCATTTAACTATGAGCCAGGTATTTTTCAAAACATATTCACATGAATCAACTCATGAGGTGAGTTGATTCACATCAAAATCACTCTTCAGGTGATTATTCTTATTTGACTGATGAGGAGACTAAACAGCAATGAGATTAAATGATAAGTCTAATGTCACACGCTACTAAGTGATCTATGAACCTAGAGCCCCTGAACTAGCACTATATTAACCTACTTCTAGGTAGTAGATTGTCACCTTAAATATCTTAGTTTGTTGTCTCTCATTTACAATATTGTGTTTGTATGTATATGTGTGTCCCTGCTTAATAATTTGTGCCAGCATGCATTGACTTAATTAAAAATATTTTCAGCTTCATCATATCAGATGACAAGACATATATAAACTCTGAAGACACTGTAAATCTTAAATTTAAAAGTAAAATCATTAGTATTGATACAAAAATATATCTATATCATACACAAATGTTTCCATTACTTACATAGTACCAGACATGTTTCTTTCCTCAAATTAGTAAAGTAAGTGAATAAAAATCACGGGTATATAAGTGCTCATCCATCCATATATCATGTAGACTTAAAAGTAATATAAACACATGGAAAGTAAAATACTGGATCAGCCTGGCATGCTACAGTTCATGGGGTCACAAAGAGTCAGACATGACTGTGAAACAAACATTTCATTTTATTTTCTTCTCTGCCCTTACTCTGTCTTTATTTCCACAGTTTCTTTTCTATCTTTGAGTGTGTGTGCTCAGTCACGTCTGACTTTTTGTGACACCGTGGACTGGAGCCTGCCAGGCTCCTGTCCCTGGGATTATCCTGGCAAGAATAATGGTGCAAGTTGCCATTTCCTTCTCCAAATGGGCAGCAGATCTGAACATTGTTTCAAACAAGATATACACATGGCCAACAGACACATGAAAAGATGCTCAACATCACTAATCACCAGGGAAATGCAAATCAAAACTGCAATGAGATACCACCTCATACCTGTTAGATTGACTATTGTAAAAAAAAAAAAAAAACAGATAAAAAGTGTTGACCAAGATGTAGAGAAAAGGGAATCCTCTTGCTTTGTTGGTGGGAACATAAATTGGTGCAGCCACCATGGAAAACAGTATGGAGACTCCTCAAAAAAGTAAAAATAGAATGACCATATGATCCAGCAATTCCACACATGGGTATTTATCCAAAGACATGAAAACAAAAATTAGAAAAGACATACACACTCCTCTGTTCATTATACCACAGTTTATAATAGCCAAGACATGGAAGCAGCCTAAATGCTTATCAACAAACTGATTTAGAAGATATGAGATATGTAATTATATATAGATACATATATCAATCTGCACACAATGGAATATAAGTCAGCCATAAACCATAAAAAAGAATGAAATCTTGCATTTGGTGACAACATGTATGGACCCAGAGGATATTATGATAAATGAAGTAACTCAGACAGAAAGACAAATACTATATGATTTAATTTATATATAGATTCTGAATGACAAAGCAAATGAAAAAATATAAAAGAGAAAAAAAGTTGTACGTACAGAGAACAAAAAGGTGACTGTCAGAGGAGAGAAACATGAGGAGAAAGGTACAAATTTCCAGTTGCAAAATAAATGAGTCATGATTATAAAATACACAGTATGGGAAATATAATCAATAACTTTGTAATATCTTTATATGGTGACATAACCACACTTTTCATGGTGATTATTTTGAAATGTATAGAAATATCAAATCACTATGTTGTATAATAGAAACTAACATGTTTCAGGTCAATTATACTTCAAAACAAGACTGAGAAACAAGATCAAAAGAAGGCAGAAAAAGAGGTCACATTTGTGGTTACCAGGAGTGGAGAGTGCGGTGGAGTGAGAATTGGATGAAAGCATTCAAAAGGTACAGACTAGGTACATTATAGAATAAATAAAATAAATAAGTACTAGGGATATAATGTAAAACATAATAAATCTAATTAACATTCCTATTAATTCATTATATTTATAGAAAATTCTTAAAGAGATGGGAATACCAGACCACCTTACATTCCTCCTGAGAAACCTGTATGCAGGTCAAGAAGCAACAGTTAGAACTAGACATGGAACAACAGACTGGTTCCAAATTGAGAAAGGAGTACGTCAAGGCTGTATATTGTCACCCTGCTTATTTAAATTATATGCAGAGTACATCATGCAAAATGCAGGATAGATGAAGCCCAAGCTGGAATCAAGATTGCCGGGAGAAATATCAATAATCTCAGATATGCAGATGATGCCACCCTTATGGCAGAAGGTGAAGAAGAACTAAAGAGACTCTTAATGAAAGTGAAAGAGGAGAGTGAAAAACCTGGCTTAAAACTCAACATTCAAAAAACTAAGATCATGGCATCCAGTCCCATCACATCATGGCAAATAGATGGGGAAACAGTGGAAACAGTGACAGACTTTATTTTCTTGGGCTCCAAAATCAATGCAGATGGTGACTGTAGCCACGAAATTAAAAGATGTTTGCTCCTTGGAAGAAAAGCTATGACAAACATAGACAGCATATTAAAAAGCAGAGACATTACTTTGCCAACAAACGTCTGTCTAGACAAAGCTATGGTTTTTTCAGTAGTCATGTATGGATGTGAGAGTTGGACCATACAGAAGGCTGAGTGCTGAAGAATTGATGCCTTTGAACTGTGACATTGGAGAAGACTCTTGAGACTCCCTTGGACTGCAAGGAGATCAAACCAGTCCACCCTAAAGGAAATCAATCTTGAATATTCATCGGAAGAACTGATGCTTTAGATGAAGCTCCAATACTTTGGCCACCTGATGCAAAGAGCCAACTCATTAGAAAAGACCCTGATGGTGGGAGAGAGAGAAGGCAGGAGGAGAAGGGGATGACAGTGGATGAGATGGTTAGATGGCATCACCAACTCAATGGACATGAGTTTGAACAAGCTCTGGAAGATGGTGAAGGACAGAGAAGACTAGCATGCTGCAGTGAATGGGATGGCAGAAGTCAGACATGACTGAGCGACTGAACAACACTGCTATTTGTTGTAGATCAACGTTGTTAAGAGTTCTCATCACAAGTAAAAATACGTTTTCTATTTCTTCAGTTTTGTGTCTTTATGAGATAATGGCTATTCACTAAAATTTTTGTGGTAATCATTTAATGGTGTATGTAAGTTAAATCATTATACATACACCTTAAATTTATACAGTCATGTACATCAATTATACTTCAATAAAACTGGGGGAGAAGTTTTCAACATTAAAAAAGGGTGTTTTCATCATAGTACACAACCTTACATTGGAATTATATGAAGGAATTTGTTTTATCCTACTCTTTTTAGATAATTAAATATTTTATCATTATGTATATAAAAAGTGAAATCTGTTGTTGGCTTACTGTCCTCTTTGGCAATCAACTAATTCAAATTATTGAATGAAACAAATCTATCAGTTGCTGAGAGGAGCATTGGCAAACCTCAAGGGTTTAGCAATGACTTCAGCTTCTGAAGTTTGAGGAGTTTGGCAGACACCAGAGAAAAGCTCCTTTCATCTCTTGTTTGCATGCTATGGCAACTACAGCCTTAAAGACTTGAGAGTGAGGTTTGTTTTATGGCCCAGAATATGGTCTATCTTGAATCAAGCCCTGAGCCTTTGGAGTGGGAGCACTGATTCCAAGACCCTAGACTTCCAGAGAACTAACCCTAGGGAGTATCAAATATCAAAAGTATCACACAAAGGAAACCACTTCAATACAAGACCAGGCATCACCCAACCAAGACCTGCACATCACCCTGTGCAGGACTCCTCATCTAAACAACAAACAAAACAAAAATACAAATCCAGTCACCAGTAGACAAGATTACCACCTCACTCAGTCTTGCCCATCAGAAGAAAAACAAACAAACAAAAACTCAGCACAAATCTCACCCTATATGAAGCTTACACAAATCACTGGACAAACCTTAGGAGGGCAGAAACCAAATGGAAGAAAGAATTGAACTTTGAAGCCTCAGATAAGGAGACATCAAACACAGTAAGTTTTAAAAAATAATGAAAAGTCAGAGAAATACTACACAAATGAAGAAACAAACTAGAAACACAGAAGTCCAAATAAATGAAGAGGAAATAGGCAAACTCCTGAAAAAGAATTCAGAATAATGATAGTAAAGATGATTAAAAACATTGAAAACAAAATTGAGAAAATGCAAGAATCAATTAACAAAAACCTAGGAGAATTAAAGAATAAACATACAGAGACAAACAACACAACTACTGAAATTAAAAATACTCTAGAAGGAATCAGTAGCAGAATATCTGAAGCAGTGGGACAAATCAGTGAGCTGGAAGATAAACTGGTGGAAATAACTTTTGAAGAGCAGAATAAAGTACAAGAATGAAAGGAACTGAGGATAGTCGCAGAGACCTCTGGAACAATATCAAATGCAGCAACATTTGAATAATAGGGGTCCCAGAGGAAGAAGAGAAAAACAAAGGGTATGAGAAAATTTTTAAAGAGATTATAGTTGTAAATTTCCCCAACATGGAAAAGGAAATAGTCAATCAAGTCCAACAGGCACAAAGAGTCCCATAAAGGATAAACCCAAGGAGAAACACACCAAGACATATACTAATCAAACTAACAAAGACTAAACACAAAGAAAGAATATTAAAAGCAGCAAGAGAAAAGCAACAAGTAACATACAAGGGAAATCCCATATGCTTAACAGCTGATCTTTCAGCAGAAATTGCAGGCCAGAAAGGAATGGCAGGATATATTTAAAGTACTGAAGGGAAAAAATCTACAACCAAGATTAGTGTACCTGGCAAAGATCTCATTCAAAATTGATGGAGAAATCAAAAGCTTATCAAACAAGCAAAAGTTAAGAGAATTCAGTACCACCAAATCAACTTTACAACAAATGTTAAAGGGACTTATATAGCCAAGAAATACAAGAGAAGAAAAAAGATCTACAAAATCAACCCCAACTAAGAAAATGACAATAGGAACATATATATCAATAATTACTTTAAATGTAAATGGATTAAATGCTCCAATCAAAAGACAGACTGGCTGAATGGATACAAAAACAAGACCCATATATATGCTGTCTACAAGAAACCCCACTTCAGACCTCAAGACACATGCAGACTGAAAGTGAGAGGATGGAAAAATATATTCCATGCAAATGGGAAGCAAAAGAAAGCTGGAGTAACAATCCTCATATCAGACAAAAAAGACCTTAAAGATTACAAGAGATAAGGAAGGACACTACATAATGATCAAGGGATCAATCCAATTGTAAATATCTAGGCACCCAACATAGGAGCAGCTCAATACATAAGACAAACACTAACAGACATAGAAGGAGAAATTGACAGGAACACAATAATAGTAGGAGAATTTAACATCCCACTCACACCAATGGACAGATCATCAAAACAGAAAATAAGGAAACACAAGTCTTAAATGATACATTAGATGAGATGCATCTCACTGATATCTTCAGGAGATTCCATCCAAAGCAGAAGAATATACCTTCTTCTCAAGTGCACATGGACTATTCTCCAAGATAGACCACATCTTGGGTCACAAATCAAACCTCAGTAAATTTAAGAAAATTGAAATCATAACATGCATCTTCTCTGACCACAATGCTATGAGACTAGATATCAATTATAAGAAAAAACTGTAAGAAACACAAACACATGAGATTAAAAAACACATTTTAAAATAACTAACAGGTTACTGAAGAAATCGAAAGGGAAATAAAAAAATTCTAAAAACAAATGACAATGAAAACACAACAACTCGAAACACATGAGATGCAGCAAAAGCAGTTCTAAGAGGGAAGTTTATAGCAATACAATCCTACCTAAAGAAACAAGAAAAACATCAAATAGACAACCTAACCTTATACCTAAAACAATTGGAAAAAGAAGAACAAAAAACCCCCCAAAATTAGTAAAAACAAAGAAATCATAAAGATCTGAGCCTAAACATCTGAAAAAGAAATGAAAGAAACAAAAGTAAAGATTAATAAAACTAAAAACTGGTTCTTCGAGAAGATAAAATTGACAAACCTTTGGCCAGACTAATCAAGGAAAAAGAGAAGAACCAAATCAATAAAATTAGAAATGAAAAGGAGAGTTTACAACAGACAGTACAGAAATACAAAAGATTATAAAAGACTATTATGAACAGCTATATGGCAATAAAATGGATAACCTGGAAGAAATGGACAGATTCTTAAAAAAGTTCAATGTTCTAAGACTGAACCAGGAAGATATAGAAATCATGAACAACCCAATTGCAAGCACTGAAATTGAAGCTGTGATCAAAACTCTCCCAAAAAACAAAAGCTCAGGACCAGATGGCTTCACAGGAGAATTCTATCAAACATGTAGAGAAGAGCTAATGCCTATCCTTCTAAAACTCTTTCAAAAATTGCAGAGGAAGGAACACTTCCAAACTCATTCTACAGGATCACCATTACCCTGATCCCAAAACCAGACAAAGACAACACAGAAAAAGAAAACTATAGGCCAATATCACTGAGGAACATAGATGTAAAAATCCTCAACAAAATTTTAACAAACTGAATTCAGCAACACATCAAAAATCTCCAACACCATGATCAAGTTGGGTTTGTTCCAGCAATGCAAGGATTCTTCAATATACACAAATCAGTCAATGTGATACACCATATTAACATATTGAAAGATAAAAAAACCATATGAGCATCTCAATAGATGCAGAAAAAGCCCTTGACAAAATCAGCACCATTTATGATTAAAACTCTTCAAAAGATGGTCATAGAAGGAACCTACTTCAACACAGTAAAGGCCATATATGATAGAAAGAAAGAAAGAAAGTGAAGTCGAACTCTTTGCAAACTCTTTGCAAAGTCCAACTCTTTGCAACCCCATGGAATGTAGCCTACCATGCTCCTCCATCCATGAGATTTTCCAGGCAAGAATACTGGAGCGGGTTACCATTTCCTTCTCCAGGAGATCTTCCCGACCCGGGGTTTGAACCTGGGTCTCCCACATCGTAGGCAGACGCTTTACCATCTGAGCCACCAGGGAAGTCTCATAAATGATAAACCTACAGCAAACATTATTCTCAGTGGTGAAACACTGAAAGCATTCCCCCTAAGATCAGGAACCAGACAAGGGTGTCCACTTTCACCACTATTATTCAACATACTTCTGGAAGTCCTAGCTTTGGCAATCAGAAGAAAAGTAAATAAAAGGAATCCAGATCAGAAAAGAAGTAAATCTCTCACTGTTTGCAGATGACATGATATGTACATAGAAAACCCTAAAGATAGTATCAGAAAATTACTAGAGCTAATCAGTGAATTTAGCAAAAGTTGCAGGATACAAAATCAATACACAGAAATCATCTGTATTTCTATATACTAATAATGAAAAATCAGAAAGAGAAATCAAGGAATCAATCCCATTCACCATTGCAAAAAAAAAAAAAGAATAATAATTAAATATATAGGAAGAAACTTACCTAAGAAGACAAAAGAACTGTACACAGAAAATTATATGACACTAATGAAAGAAATAAAAGACTACATAAACAGAAGGAGAGATATTCCATGTTACCGGGTAAGATGAATCAATATTGTGAAAATGACTATAATACCAAATGCAATCTACAGATTCAATGTGATCCCTATCAAATTACCAATGGCAATTTTCACAGAACTACAACAAAAAATTTCCAAGTCATATGGAAACACAAATGACCCCGAATAGCCAAACAGTCTTGAGAAAGAAGAATGGAGCTGGAGGAATCAACCTTCGTGAATTCAGATTATACTACAAAACCACAGTCATCAAGACAGTATGGTACTGGCACAAAAACACAAATATAGACCAATGGAACAAGACAGAAAGCCCAGAAATAAACCCATGCACCTATCAGTACCTTGTTTTTGACAAAGGAGGCAAGACTATACAATGGGGAGAAGACAACCTCTTCAATAAATGGTGCTGGGAAAACTGGACAGCTACATGGTAAAGGATGAAATTAGAACACTTCTTAACACCATACAGAAAGATAAATTCAAAAGTGGATTAAAGACCTAAATGTAAGACCAGAAACTATAAAACGCTTAGAGGAAAACAGAGGCAGAATACTTGAAGACATAAATCAAAGCAAGATCCTCTATGACCCACCTCCTAGAGTAATGGAAATAAAAACAAGTAAACAAGTGGGACCTAATTAAACTTAAAAGCTTTTGCACAGCTTTTAAGCTTTTAAAAACCTTGCACACCTACAAGCAAGGTGAAAAGACAACCTTCAGAATGGGAGAAAATAATAGCAAATGAAACAACTGACAAAGGATTAATTTCCAAAATATACAAGCAGCTCATACAACTCAATGCCAGAAACACAAACAACCCATCAAAAACTGGGAAAAAGACATTTCTCCAAAGAAGACATACAGATGGCTTACAAATACATGAAAAGATGTTCAACATCACTCATTATTAGAGAAATGCAAATCAAAACAACAATATATGACCTCACACCAGTCAGAATGGCCATCATCAAAAAGTCTACAAACAATAAATGCTGGAAAGGGTGTGGAGAAAAGGGAATGCTCTTGCACTGTTGCTGGGAATGTGAACTGATACACCAACTATGGAAGATGGTATGGAGATTCCTTAAAAAACTAGGAATAAAACCACCATATGACCCAGAAATCCCACTGCTAGGCATATACCCTGAGGAAACCAAAATTTACAAAGACACATGTATCCCATTGTTCACTGCAGCACTATTTACAATAGCTAGAACATGGAAGCAACCTAGATGCCCATTGACAGATGAATGGATAAAGAAGTTGTGGTGCATACACACAATGGAATATAACTCAGCCATAAAAAGGAACACATCTGAGTCAGTTCTAATGAGGTGGATAAAACTAGAATCTATTATACAGAGTGAAGTGAGTCAGAAAGAGAAAGATAAATATCATATTCTAACACACATATATGGAATCTAGAAAATGGTACTAAGGAATTTATTTATAGGGAAGCAATGGAGAAACAGACATTGAGAATAAACTTATGGACATGGGTAGAGGGGAGGAGAGGGTGAGATATATGGAAAGAGTAACATGGAAACTTACATTACCATATGTAAAATAGATAGCCAGTGGGAATTTGCTGTATGGCTCAGGAAACTCAAAGAGGGGCTCCATATCAACCTAGAGGGGTGGGATGGGGAGGGAGATGGGAAGGAGGTTCAAGAGGGAGGGGATATATGTATGCCTATGGCTGATTCATGTTGCAGTTTGACAGAAAACAAAATTCTGTAAAGCAATTATCCCTCAATAAAAAAATAAGGTAAAATAAAAAAAAAAAACCTATGAATTACCAACCAATATGCTATGATCCTGTTTGTTATAAGGCAATAAGCATGTGTGCATGCTAAGTTGCTTCAGTCGTGTCTGACTCTTGGCTACCCCATGGACTCTTTGCAGGCTCCTCTGTCCATGAGATTCTCTAGGCAAGAATACTGGAGTGGATTGCTGTGCCCTCCTCCAAGGGATCTTCCCAATCCAGGGATCGAACTCACATCTCTTACGCCTCCTACATTGGCCAGTCGGTTCTTTACCTAGTGCCACATGGGAAGTCCATAAGACAATATACACATTAATTTTAATCCTGTTACACTGATGAAATAAGATTGAACTTGTGATCAAGGAGCCAAGCCCCTTCACACCATTATCTAAATGTAGTTAATTTATAAATTAAACACAAATTAAAAACAAATATTATCAAATAATCATAATTCCATATGAAAGTTACTACAAAAATAGATGTAGGAAATATGGGGAAGTGCCATGAATTAATTCTACTAATGAGAATGAGAAACGGACTTCCTTGTGTTTCTTACATGTATTTTTGATGTTAGAGCTAATACTTATAAGAGGTCATCAACAAGACAAGAGCATAAGAAAGGCAATCAGAACAAAGGATTTAGGTTGAAAAGAGACCAATGCATATATGTCCAGAGAATTCCATGTTGTCCTGGGTGGCTGGATGGTAGAATAGGTGGAAGGAGAGGATAAAGGCGACATCAGAACTGGAACCTGAATGTCATGGTCAGTATTAATATTTTTTCACACAGGTGATGAACCAGCCAATAGAAACTTAAAGTGAAGTGAAGTGAAAGTCGCTTAGTCGTGTCTGACTCTTTGCGACCCCATAGACTTTACAGTCCATGGAATTCTCCAGGGCAGAATACTGAAATGAGTGACATTTCCTTCTCCAAGGGATCTTCCCAACCCAGGGATTGAACCCAAGTCTCCCACATTGCAGGCAGATTCTTTACCAGCTGAGCTACCAGGGAAGCCAGAGGTAAATATAAAATGAGCTGAAATATTCTGACATCAGCATGTAGAAGGGTGAGACTATATAGACATTACAGACTATATAGACATTAAGATCAAGGAGCTTAAATAAGGCCATCACTTAGGCAGAAATGCAAGGAGTAATTGTGTAATGAAAAATGGATTATGTATCACTCAACTTTTATGATGAATGCCAGCATTTTAGATCTTCTCTTTAAAGGATGTATTTGAATAATTCAGTTAGCACAAGTCTCTACAGGGCATTTTCAATTCTATGGTTTATTCTTAGAGTGGCCAGAAGGTATTATTCTATTCACAATGCAACCTTTTCCAAAATAAAAAGCGATAGCTTTCCCCCTCACATTTGCTTTTCTGCTAAAAGAAACATTAAACCAAGTTTTACTTCTGAATAAAAATGTATTGGTCTCATTTATGGGGGAGTATTATATGATGTATTGGTTAAACAATTATGCACACAAAAATAGAATGATGCCTATACCCTTTCCATTTTGCATTCAGGAGAAAAAGATATTTTTTTAATCTCTTCTCTCTATGACACTAGTCGGAACACCATAAACTTGAGGGAAGGAGTTTGGGTACCATAAGTTTACAGTAACGAGCAAGGAGGCAAAATATAGGAGACTGAAGGAAGAAATGGAAATGTATCAGAATGTTGGAGTAAATGCCAATTCAGAGATTTCCTTCTGTTAAAAGTACCTATGTATAAGTCTGTTTAGTTTTCAGCTGATAGATGCATGTGGGCATTTTAACAATATTATTATTTCAAAAGCAGACATAAGGGTCTTACTTAATAAATGATACCACTGATTAGCATTTATCTTAATGCTAATGATACAGATTCCTGAATTCATTTGCTTAGAATACCAAGTTGATGAATGTTACCCTAAAGAGTTTTTAAATGAGAACATAATCCAAAACAACATTAAATGAATGACATTATTTTACATTCTCTGGAATAAAGTGAGAGGGATAACATTTAAGAACTCACACGATGGATGCATATTTGACATCAAGAAAACATATGAGAATATAATAGCAAGAATTTAATATAATTTTCCTCAGGAGAGAGATTAATTTTCAAAATGCACAGAGAATGATAATACGGATTAGGTAATATTGTAAACAAGCTCACAATTACTGAATTGCCGCAGGGTGTATTTTCATATCCACGTGGCCAGCATTGAGCTTCTGCTTCCGATTAGTCAGAAAGAAAATTAACCTTTAAATATAAGCTATGTAGAAATTATTCATAGAAGATTCAAACAAACAAAATTGGTATAATTTAAACAACTGATGCCATAACAATTGAAAAGTCATAAACTCTATATGTGGCATTATCACCTTGTGTTTCAGAATAGCTTTGTTTGTTTGATTTTGACTTTGACTTTTTTTACATTAGCTGTACTTCTCTATGATCAATATTAACTATAAAAGGCAGGTATTTTCTAATGCAAATTAATTTCAATTGGAAATCGGATCTGGTGATCAATATAACTTTCAATTTTTTTTTTTTAAAGCAGAACACAAATCACTACACAACAAAGGGGCTACATATTTAAATATTGGGCTTCTCAGGTGGCTCGGTAGTGAAGGATCCACCTACCAATGCAGGAGATGCAGGAAACATGTATGCGCTCCATCCCTGGGTGGGGAAGCTACCCTGGAGATGGAAATGGCAACCCACTCCAATATTCTTGCCTGGAAAATCCCATGGACAGAGGAGCCTAGAGAGTTACAGTCCATGGGGTCTCAAAGAGTCGGACATGATGGAGAGACTGAACAACCACTCACACAAATCTAAATATTAAAAATTTAATAGAAATATTCTCCCAAGAGTAAAGAATTGCCTTAGTCAGATTAGGCAGCCATATCAGAATAACATAGATTGTGTAAAGAATCTGCATACAATGCAGGAGACCCGGGTTTCATCTCTGGATCCCCTGGAGAAGGGAATAGCTTACCCACTCCAGAATTCTTGCCGGGAGAATTCCATGGATAGAGGAGCCTGGCGGGCTGTAGTCCATGGGGGTCACAAGAGTTGGACATGATTGAAGAACTGGGTAGCTTAAACAACAGAGATGTATTCTTCACAGTTACAGAGGCTGGAAGTCCATGATCAGGTGCCCACATAGTCCAACAGACTGCCAAATTCTTAATGTATCTTCATGTAACAGCAGAGAGAGGAAGTAAACTCATCTGACTCTTATAAGGGCACTAATCCCATTCATAAGGGTTCCACTCTTACAACCTTATGTAAGCCAAATTCTCTCTCCATAACCCCATCTCCTAACACCATCACATGGAAGGTCAAGATTCAACATATGCATCTTGGGTGACACAAATATTCAGTCCACAACAAGAATCACATTTAACTGAATAAATACAGTTAAGTATGAAGGGACTAAATTAATATCTTGTAAAAGTGAAAGAGGTCCAAACCAGTCCATCCTAAAGGAGATCAGTCCTGGGTGTTCATTGGAAGGACTGATGCTGAAGCTGAAACTCGAGTACTTTGGCCACCTCATGCAAAGAGTTGACTCATTAGAAAAGACCTTGATGCTGGGAGGGATTGGGGGCAGGAGGAGAAGGGGACGACAGAGAATGAGATGGCTGGATAGCATCACTGACTGCATGGACATGAGTTTGGGTAAACTCCGGGAGTTGGTGATGGACAGGGAGGCCTGGCGTGCTGTGATTCATGGGGTTGCAAAGAGTCGGACACGACTGAGCGACTGAACTGAACTGAAAAGTAAACAACCAAAACAAAAATACTATGTAATTTATTAGTATGCATTCAGATATGCACATGTGCTTGTACATCACGGAAAATTTGTGGTCAACTTTTTATCTCTCAGGTGTTCTCCTTTTTAAAAGGTATAATTCAGAAAGCTGAATTTTTCTTCAGAAAACAGTTGCTTTAGAGTAAGAAGGGTTACATAAAAAGTGCTTCAAAATACATTATATTTTTTAAAAATTTCATTAAAGACCATCAGAACGTTCAAAGTGCTTCATCTCATCAAAATAATTACACTATTATTCTGAGCTATATATTTAAAAACATAAACACACATATTTTTATAAGTTAGCATTGTTTAGGTTCTCAGAATTTTATTTTGTTTTCACAAGTTAGTATTAAACCATGGACAGCTATACATTATTTTGACTTAGAAAATTTGATACCTCTTTAATCAAAACCAGCTAGTTACAGGCTTTTATTGTGCTATATCAGATCTCATGGGCCTTATAAATTACCTTCAACCACATCACCCACAAATAAATTCCCCAATTATGAGAGCTTGGCAAAACTATAACCTAGATGATGGTATGGGTTATGCAGGGAATTAAAGGTAAGAAAAACTAGAAATACTCATGATACGGGCAGGGCTTCAAAAGTGACATATCTTGTCACTAACGATACTGTGACCAATTTAAAGAAAACATATTTACAAACAGAAGAAAAGTTCTTAAGCACCCCCCCAAATATTCCAAAGATATTTATATTTATTGTTTTAAATAGAAAACTGCATTAGAGAGATACAATGTTTGTATTTTAATGATTCCAGAGTTCAACTCCAAAATATGTCTCTTAAGACATAAGTATCTGTGATCAAATTTTATGGAAATTTTAATCCTTAATATTTTAAATACTCACTCTCCAGTGAAAATTGAAAACTGAATTATTCACCATGCCATGCTCAAGTATATTGTTTTTAAGAAGCAAAGGAAAAGTACCTCTAGTAACAAGTTAAACTTTGAGAAGCAAGGAAAGTTTGCTTAAAGAGAGTTTTAAAAACTCATCTCCTGATGAATTATTTAAAATACGAAACCAATATTTGATATCCCTTTTTCAAAAGAAATCTGCCCAAGCACAATCATAATGACTATGTGCTCTTCCTTGTATTATACTCATTAAAATACATAATATGCTTACAGGAATAAAATCATCAGTTTCACAGGGGCAAATGTGGTTGCTATAAGCTCCAGAACTGGGTACTTTGTAAGAAAACTGCATCCCCATGAAATCAAAACATGTGTATCTATTACAGAATTTTGAGCTGTTTTAAATACCACACTTAACTATCTGCTATTCTGATTAAAAAAGAATAATGAAGCTCAAAGGAGGACAAATTTAGTTTTTTATGATAAAATAAAATATGTGTTATTACTGTTCTTTACTTTCATGATAAGGAATATTTTCAATTGTACAATTAAGGAAACAAAATCAGTCAGAGGGCAAGCAGATAAGCTTTTATTCCTCAATTTGTGCCACATTCCAATTGAAAAGCCAGACAGAATACTTAATTTCTTCTTCAGTTAATTGTTAAGAGGTTTTCATCATTAAGGATAAACCAATGGAAAATTTAGCTTCTTATTTACTATGGCCATTCAATGTCTTATAACACAGAGTACAGTTTGGCATGAACACTTTGGATTTTAATTCAATTTACAGTAACGCTTCCTTAAAATCATAGACCCTTACCTCATCGACCAATACTAATTTATATGTATGTTAAAAAATTAAAGCTCTGGTTTATTGTATATTAAATTGGAATACAGTGTATGGAATCAGTAAAATGACAACAAACATGTTCCATTATATCAGCAAACCTGCAAAGCTGGAATGTAGACTACTGTTCACAAATATAGATGGCTGAGAAAGACTATGTCAGTCAATGGTTAACTGCAATAATATTTATTTTCTAGTATTATAGTTTCTTTTCCTTCCCCCAAAGGGAAGTGTTTTCTATCAACACTGTCATAACAGATTTAATGTAGGTTGAATACCTGATTCCAATGACACCTGATAAGCAGAAGGGAAAACCAGGTAGCTCTGGTTGTCAGTAAATGATATCAGCAAATCATAATCTGGTCAACCTTGATCTAATGGAAATAAAAATGATAGATGGATTCAATTTAAAAGGGTGAAATACAGACATTTATAATGCACTTTGCTCCTAAGAAATCCTTCCCAAAAATATAATAATGAAAAATTGGGATGAAAAACACATCTATAATTACAAGTAATTGACCATAAACTATAATAAATAGCTTTCAAATGGAGAAACATTTGTACTTACAGTAGAAAGAATATTGACTGGCACACATATCTTGACAGGATGTGGATTTCACTGAATGTTACAGTCCTACACTGTCCTCCAAAGACTGAAATAACCATAATATAGAGTGTGAAAAAGTAAGAGAAAAACAATCCTGTCTTCATGAGTTTCCAGTTGTTTATTCCCAGATGGTAGAATATGGGGGTAAAGACAAAATTGCTGGTAGACTCTAATAGCTGTGACACAGACTGCAGCATAATACGGACCACTGGCATTACAGTGGGAAAGCTGGGGAAAGCAGCAATAACCACTAAAATACCAACAACATGGAGAAAGTAAAACCGAGAGTTCTACACTGTGAGGCACATTGACCCCCCCAAATGTCAACAGCAGAGAAATAATATGGTCTCTAGGCAGAAGATAAACCAAATCTGGGGAGATGAGCTTGAAACCTGAGATTTAAAAAGCTGCTGTGGGCTAATCATTCTCCTACCACTTCCCACACTGCTGCTGCTAAGTCGCTTCAGTCGTGTCCGACTCTGTGCAACCCTATAGACAGCAGCCCACCAGACTCCCCCGTCCCTGGGATTCTCCAGGCAAGAACACTGGAGTGGGTTGCCATTTCCTTCTCCAATGCATGAAAGTGAAAAGTGAAAGTGAAGTTGCTCAGTCGTGTCCAACTCTTCGCGATCCCATGGACTGCAGCCCACCTGGCTCCTCCGTCCATGAGATTTTCCAGGCAATAGTACTAGAGTGGGGTGCCATTGCCTTCTCCAACTTCCCACACTATAGTTGGCTAAATACCTGACTTCATTCAGTGATTAACAGAAATCAGCCCAGAAGGCAAAGAACAAAAGCACAATGAAAATGCAGATGAGGTTCATACTAGAGAAAACATTTTTGGGGTGGAAATGAAGGAAAAGTTTGTATAAATAATTCTCTATAGCCTCAAATAAATTATAGACATGATCTCATTAAGAGAGTCAAAAGCTCAAAAAGAAAAATTTAACAGAGACTATAAAAACAAGAAGAGAGAAATGAAAAATTGAAATGACACAGAGTGGGAAAGGAAGGGAAAAGAAGAAAACCAAAACCATTATGAAGTTGAAAATTACAACAGAGGGTTAAAAAACAAACACAAACAAAACTAAACACTTTTAGAGAAACAAAAGAACACTTTGAAAAAATGCGATTTAGACCCATAATAGGGGGAAAAATCCTGAAATAAATTCTGAAATCTAGGGTAAAAAGATATGGTATCTTTCAAACCTTTTGCTTTGACTATCTAAATTTCAATAATTTCTTCGGTCTTATCCTTGTATTTCTATCTTAAGTTGAGATAAAGATAAACGGAATATTTTAAAAATTATTTAAGAGCATTCATTTATGGAACATTTGGCTCAAATTTACAGGATTCTGTCTTTTAATCGGTCTTTCTAGTCTTCAATACAAACACTTGTACAAAAGTATCTAGCACAATATTCATGAAATATTAACAATTTCTTTGCAGTGGGATTTTGAGATGGTTCTTAATTTTCTGTGATACCTATATTTATTTTTTAAAAATCACATATTTTTATGAATGACAATGAACTCATTGGGGTACAAAAAAAAGAATTAGAAGGCAAAGATTGAGAGAAAAGAAAAATGAGATATCACCATTCTGTTACTAATTCTAGATTTATGGCCGTCTATTTCATAGCTCTTATGGCAATTAGATAATTTCTCTGAAACAGAAGCATAGCATGTTCATTTTCATCTTATTATCCTGCAAGATTTTCATTAAACTCCCACTAATCCAGGATCATATCTATTCTCTTTAGTAATTTACACAAAACTCTCTCTGTCCCAGCAGGTCTTTCCAACATCAGCAACTCTCACTTCCTCATGTTTACCTTGCTTCCCAGTACTGTGAACAATCTGTTGAAAGAGTTTCCTCTTGAAGTTCAAAATCTGTATCTCTTTTCATGCCTCAGAGGGTGGTGAAAATATGCTTTTGTTGTTTGTGGGAGTAGGCAGAGGGATAAGAACTCCCAGTTATTCTACAAAATTCAGTTTAAGATCTCTGTGAAGCCTTCCCTGCCATCACTCTTTTTTTCTCTCCATCAACAGACATACAATTACTTGCATTCTTCTTTCACTGTCTATACCAGTGCCATGCCAAGCAATATTAGAGGCTGATGCAAAAAGATAAATTATTAATACCAATCCCATATTTATTTAAAATTTAAGCATTTTGTTCATCATCAATTTTTGCATTAATTTTGATTTTAAATGATGGAAAAATGACCTTTCAGAGTTCTTTCCAGCACTTTTGCTTTTATCTTGGTCACTAACTTCTCTATGATTCATGTCCATTTGTAAAACAGGGTGATTCTACTCTCTGCCAACTCAAATTCAAGGTTTGTGAGGTTCAATTTAAAGTACACATTATTCAAATACTCTGTATATACACAAAATGCAAGCCCTTTTCAACTGTGGATTAATCATGTAAGTATATATTATCATCCCTAGTCATACCTGGAAGTTGGAAGTAATTACGTAGCAGCTAGTGAATATAGATCCTGGTACTGAAGGAAACAATTCTGAATTTCATCTTTAAATGATAGA
Source organism: Bos indicus x Bos taurus (assembly GCF_003369695.1). Classification (NCBI taxonomy): domain Eukaryota; kingdom Metazoa; phylum Chordata; class Mammalia; order Artiodactyla; family Bovidae; genus Bos; species Bos indicus x Bos taurus. Next base: position 65,608,782 of record NC_040081.1, read on the forward strand.
GATAAGTACTTCCTTGGTGGTCCAGTGGTTAAGAATCTGCCTTGCAATGCAGAGGATGTGGGTTTGATTCCTGGTCGGGGAACTAAGATCCCACAGCCCGCAGCACACTGAAGCCTGTTTGCCACAAATGTATAGTCTGTGCATTGCAACAAAAGTTCCTGCACAATGCAATGACAATCCTGAGTGCCGCAAATAAGATGCAGCCAAAAATAAAAAGATAGAGACATAAAAAGGTACCATTTATAGTCATTCTTTTCCACAAACTGCCAGGATTTGGGCTCTCCTAATAACTTGTGATATTTTCTCATGGTGAAATGTGACTGGTTCTTCACAAGAATGTTCCATTAATGCATCTCTGAGTTATTGAAAAGATAGAAAAGATCATTTTAAAAAGTTAGCTTTGAATTAATTTGATGGAATTGAGTTAAGAAAAACAAACTGTATATTTTTACTACTAACATTGTGGGCAATAGAAATAATTCCTTTTCACAAGAATGATTAAACATTCTGGTCAATTTATTCTTCCATTTAACAACTAAGAATCTTTGGTTAGTTTTGTCCTTTCTCTTTGCTTGGCTACCTGAATTATTTTAAAAATCTTCTTCACATACAAAGGTAAAGACAAAATTATGAATCCACCTGTATCACTGATCTACAAATCTAAAACCATTTCTTTTTATTCCCTAAAAATCTGCAAGAATTGATAGGAGAAGAATTTCTTTAAAAAAAAAAAGAAAGCCAATGAACTATTCTTAAGAATAGGCCAACTGACAAGCAAGGAGCATTTTCCTCACCAAAAAAATACGGTCATTTTGTTGGAATAAAGAACAATCATAGCTTCTGACCACAATTTCAAACATCATCCTGAAGGCTATAAATCTACTCACATTCATGAAATAATTTATTATCAGCTTTTTTGTTATAAGTATTCTTTATTAAATATATACACATATACAAATTTTATTGGGCTTCATACTACTGGCATCAATTTGTAAATGAGGAGTTTGGATTGGATGATTTCTAAAATATTCTTCAGCCTTAAAATTATTGATGATTCTAAGAAACACCTAGAGACATAGCCAAGAAGGAATTCTCAGATATGATTCAAATTAATATTTAGTATTTGCACGTTTTATAGGTCTCATATACAACCATTTCAAGGCAATTCAACAACTAAAAAACTAATGCAAATTAATATATATATTTTCTAAAAAAATAAGAAATACTGTTGACAAGGTGGCCATTTCTATCAAAATAGTCCCCAAACATCCAGAACACATTCATTCACATACCCCAGATCAGGAAGAGAGAAGTACAGAAGAAAAATCTTGGAAGTAACACAACAAAAAAAACTAGGCCTAGATTTAGAGGCATAGGACTGCTGAAAGAAAATTAATAAAGCTGTTAAGCCTACCTAATAAAAAAAAGGAAAATCAGCACATGAAAATCCTGATAAACTGCATAACAGCCTCAGTAGCATCCTACCCCCAAGTCATGATTTTTTTTCCCTTTACTCCATTCTTTTACTGTTCTTATAATTTTAAAATACTCACCTTTGTTATGAAACTATATAAAAACTCCCCCAAGAATAAACATAAAACTTCCCAAAAATATGAACTATGGACACAAAAACTCCCTAGAAGCTTAGTATTTCACCAGCTGATATAGCTCTATGTTGGGAAAAGTATCTAAAAGGCTTTGTACTGAATTCCTGATTCTGATGATTCTGTGATTCTAATCAAATTCTATTCTGCTTCTATTCAAATTCTATATGTGATTCTGATCAAGTTTGAGACAGGTAATCTATAGGGTCCTACAGTGCCCAGATTACTACTTTGAGGTACACAGTGCTTTTCACTAAGAGAACAATCTTTACCACATTTTAATTATACATTGAAGTCACTTGCTGAAGTTGCGTTAATGTGTACTAATCTCAAAAGTGGCTATGTGAATAATACACTTGTAATCCTCTATCAATATAGCAGAAATGAATATTATGTCATCAGACTCTAAATAAACCTCCTACACTAAAGAAAGCAATGTCCTCTGCTAGTTGATGGCTCATTAGCATGCACTCACTCTCCTATTTGAGTAAAAGTGCAGGTAAAGGTGAAAGAGCTTTTCTAGAGAGACAGTGTCTAACATAGTGCCTGGAACATGGTAGGCTCTGAATAACTATATGTTGAAAGGATATATAACTGAATGAACTATTATCAAAAGGAATTCATACAATAAGTTAAACTTTGGCTCAAAGTACAGATTTTCTAGTCAACTGTTAACTCTTGTTTGGCCAGCACATGGCAGGAACACATTTCTCCTGGTCTCTGTCTTTGTTGCAGCAGAGGTTTCACTCTATTGGTCAGTATTTGTTGTGTTCCATTTGCCTTTTTAAATTGTTTCATATAAGAGGAAAAGTCCTTTTCTTGAAGATACTAAGAGGATCTCCAGAAGTTACTGTGGCATATCATATCCAACGATTCTGATTAAGAGCAGTGCCACTGGGAAATTTAGGGTGGTTGGTTGATATTCATAGTGTGCATTAGAAAATACCATAGACTATTTTCAAAATTCAATGCATAAATATGCACCATGGATCTCTAATAGCCCTGTTTTGCTTGTCCCAACTTTTCAGGATAGTCTGTATTCCATCTAATTTGAATACTGAATTGATTCTATTTAAATCATCTTTCTGAAATGAAAGATAGCTCACTTTCCCTTCACTAAGGAATTAATTAACTCTCCCAATGACTGGCTTGAATTTTTTAAATGGAAAAATTACATGGAATTTTTATTTTTGTAAAGAACAATTGTTTATCTTTAAAAACATTTAAAAAGACATTCTGTGTGAAGTTCATCATCTTTTAGGAAACTACTATAGCAACAAAATTACATTAGACTTTCTGATTTCTCCATAGTGTCCTTAGATAAGTAAACAACCCAATAGACCATATTAAATGCCCCAAATGTTACTGGAAAGAGAATGCGGGCATATTTGTCTATTTTACTTGTGCCAGATCCAGAAGGTGGTGGAGCAGAGGGAGTAGTAGTGGCTGATAACTTCCCCGAAGTCCCTATGCTATTAACTGTGGTCTTAATTCGCTGCAGTCTTGATCCAAACACATGCTGGGTAGAAGCAGATCCAACTGGGACTTGTCGGGGCACATACCCAGTTCTACTAGGAGTAGAAGGAAGAGCAGATGGAATTGCTCTTGCGGCAGATATAGTTTCAGCTGCATTTGCACGGCTAAATGGGTTTGGACTGGAAGCTAAGTAAGACTGTGGTGTGGCTTCAGAAGATCCTTGAACAACCGTGGAAGACTTGCTAGAATGGTTTCCCACATCAGTTCTGCTGCCAACATCAGATTCAGAGTGAACCAAGGCGTTGGCTCTTTTTCTCATGCTCAAATTGGCATTTGTGTTCTGAAAAGGTATATTAAAAATTATATTGGTTACATAATTTTATGCAATTATACAAAATTTAAATGGATCAAATACTTACAAATTAGCTGTTTTCATAAGCCTTTATTAATGTGCTACAGTCATTCAGCTTTTTGTGAAAGCTTAAGAATATCTAACTTAAAAAGGACACATATATATTTGAAACTCTGAATGAAGCATCTTCTATTTCAAAATATTTTCCATTCTTATGAATAATTAGAATTTAAATCTATGGAAAGATTAGGCTTTTAGAACTTTGAACTAGAGTTATACTTGACTTTACTTTAAGGGTTCATGATGATAACTGTACAACATCTTTCTACAGTTTTACTGATATGCTGTATACATTTCAATGAGTTTAGTAAATGTTTGCTTTATAAACAAGAATGATATCTATTTTTGTGCACAGAATAAAAACAATAGCCATCTATATGTGTATAATATTCCTTTAAAAAGACAGGAACTCCAAAACCTTACTTTCTAAATCTCTGGGAATTATTTTCATAATCTTACATTGACATTATTATATAAAATCTAGAAGTCCTAATGCATTTTAGTTTTTCACCACAATTAATAATGTGAATAGAAAGGAAAATAATTTTTAAATAAACTGTTGTATTATAATATAAATATCATCACCATATCATTCATTAATATCTGAGTTCAAACTATTTACCAATAGTGTTTAAATCAAAATGGAATTCACCGTTTTCCATAAAATGATTTTATGTATAGAATAAGACTGTATCTGAATACAGATGGTAAGCATTAAAATTCTTATATTTTGACAGGCATGATAAATAACCATAGAGCCAACTATAGATTGTCCATACTAATGAAGGAAAGCAATTGCTCAAACAATTCCCAAAATAATCATGTCTATCTTTAGAAGATACTGTGACTTTTTGCAACAATCTTTCCTCTTTGATTATGTTTATTCTAAGTTATACTAAAGGTATATTGTAATTGCTTTTTCCACCCTCTTTTCCCACCATTTTATGAAATAAATGGTGGGTAAGGAGATGGAGAAGTACAGAGGAGAGAGACACATGATGAAGAAAAGCTCACAAGTGGATGATTAGGAGCCAACTTGCAAGGAACTTTATGGATAATATTATACAAAATTACTTGTGAGCTCCCTTTACAGAGAAATATTTATTTTACATGTAAAATATTTTTCCAATACTACACTTATTGAACAAGTTGAAAGCGTTCAGTCCATACATATCTCATAGACTTGTGAATTATGGCTTCAAGTTCCCTGAGTAGAGAGAGAAGAAAAAGCCTTGCAACAGGCAGAGGCAAAGCAGGATCTGAAAAGGTTTAGGAAGTATTTTTCATGTCAGCCTGGAGTATTCTTCTAAACAGGTTGCAGCTGAACTCATGAAAAACTGTAGTCTCACATATGTCACATAATTTGAGTGGAAACAAGTGAAACCAAAATTAACATCAACCTAAAAGCTAAAGGTATCATTATTTGCCTTGTGCTTTTCCTGTACAAGATACATTATAAACATCACCTGATTTGCATTTCTCTGATAATGAGTGATGTTGAGCATGGCATTGAAACATGTATAATATCATGTATGAAATGAGTTGCCAGTCCAGGTTCAATGCAGGATACTGGATGCTTGGGGCTGGTGCACTGGGACGACCCAGAGGGATGGTATGGGGAGGGAGGAGGGAGGAGGGTTCAGGATGGGGAACACATGTATACCTGTGGCAGATCCATTTCGATATTTGGCAAAACTAATACAATATTGTAAAATTTTAAAATAAAATTAAAAAAAAATAAACATCACCTGATTAATCCTCAGATTTTAAATCCCTTTTTACAGAATTAATTTTAAGATGTTACATTCAAGATGAAAAATATAAATAATAAGGTATATCCACAACATTTAAAGAGTTTATACTATCATTGGGAAGATAATATGCACTCCCACACACATGATGCAATCAAAAATATAAGAAAAAGTAAAATAGAATGAAGGGTCAAGCTGTGGCAAAATATTAAATATACTAAGAAAAGAAGGGAAGAAAGTAATAAAGGGCTGATTGGAGAAGCAAGAGAGAAATACATCTTTTCAAATACAGCATGATATTTGCATACTGCCTTCTTCCACCAAAAATTGGGTTGCCCATAATCTTTAGAAACTCCTATTTTCCCTCAGACTAAATTCTAAGAATTGGAGATTTCTGCTTCTGGCCAAAATGGAGCAACAGGAACTGAATTTACTGTCTCATAGGAAATGACAAAAAAAAAATTTGTAAAACAACTGTTTTTTAAGAGATTGAGCATTAGAGAACACAGGACACAATCACTGAGAGAGAAAAAACAAAACTCAGTTTACATGCTGTGGTGGAGGAAAGAATACACGAGCAATCTGACAGACCCCCTACATTGAGGAGATGAAGCTGAGAACGTGATGAAATCAAGGTGGCTAGAATTCACAGGAAAAAATAGCAGAGAATTTGATACTGGGGGGAAAAAAATGCCCCAAAATCCCGAAGAGTCCCCAGTGAGAATTTTGCTTGCACAGATCCACTTTTGAGCATGAGTTAACTACCCAAGGCAAAAAGAACCACCTGACAGGATTAGAAAAAACAGTGCACAGCACATACCAAGCCAGGAAGAGCGCATGTTCCCTCCAGACATAGTGGAAAATCTCAACATTTAGGTAGCATTTGGTGGAGTCCTCAGAAGAGCCTTGCCTCAGTAATATGGAATAGTTAGCTCCACAGACTGTTTCAATCCTGCCTAATGAATTTTAAAAGTGAGATCTTAAAAGGCGAAACTATAAGTGACTTAACTGTGCCTCAGAAGGAAGCACAAGAACATTTGTAGGACCCTGTCTTCCTTTCTTCCAGATTAGAATCCTTTTGAAATATTCTGAAATACCAACTGTGAGTTATGTTCTAATATAACTGATTGCTTCCCACATGGCACTCGTTGTAAAGAACCCGCATGCCAATGCTGGAGATGTAAGAGATGCGGATTCAATTCCTTGGTCGGGAAGATCCCCTGGAGGAGTAAATGGTAACCCACTCCAGTATTATTGCTGGGAAATCCCATAGACAGAATTGCTTGGCGGGCCCCAGTCCATGGGACACAACCGAGCATGCATGCAGCTCACAGCAGTAGAAAAAAATCACAGAAGAAGGGTTATGGTGCATGAAAGTCACAGAGTGAGTGACTAACTGAGTGTTCTGCCATGTTGTACAGCCTCTGGATACTCAAATATGGGGGAGACATTAAAGAACTTCATAAACTACACCTACAGGAGTTAGTCAAGTATTTGTAATAGTCAAGTATATTGTTTAAAAATTATTCAAGACTTGGAAATCAGAAAGGAATACAGCATGTCCCTGCAATGTCATTGTGGAGCATGGTTTAAAAAGTCTGCCCAAGGATTATCAAGTCTCGTGGAGAGTATACTTGAGTTTGATTCTGCTATTTAATATTGGATTTGACCCCAAACACTGTGAGTTACACATTAACTTCTAGATTACTGTTCAGTGGAAAGGAGCACCAAAGGTTATGGTTTTGACTCCCTGAAGGATATTAACTAATTCTGTATCTAATCTAGCAGTCTCATTCTAGTGTTCTTTTCAAATGACAATAATAATGGTTACTTATAGGCATTCCTCCCAAAAAGATTTTGAGCCAGTTTTACTAATAAGTGAAGCGACTTAGCAGCAGCAGCAGCAGCAGTATCCCCCTTAATTAATGAATTAGACAAAACCTTGACATAGATTAATTCCATATTTGTATGACTCATGTTTTTGATGTTTTGAAAATTATATTGACACTACCCACTACCTGGCAAGTTTTAAATATCAAAGTAATATAAGCACAGACTTGAAGAATATGTCTCGAGAAAACAGTGAGTTCAAGTCAAAGAGGCAGAATCAGTCTGTGACTGGAAAAAAGAATCAATGAAGCATGAGACTTTATGAAAGTAGAGGAAGCAGTATGAAGTATGCCACTAGGATTACCATCTGAAAAAAAATCAAATCTTTTTATTCCCAGTTTTACAGTATTAGTGAACTTCTAGGATAGAAAGCTATCTTATTAATCATAGTAAGCTAATGCACATAGCAGGCATCTACTTCATTTTTAATAAATTTCACTGAAATGGATATAATACAGAGTCAAGATTCCTTTTCAGATTAAAGAGCAAGTTTCAGAAACTTTCTATCTGACCTTCAGATGACTATCTCTTTGTTTACGCACATATGTCCATAATATTGCAGATAACACCTAAGGTGTATAAATTATCTGGACTTGAACCCAGGTCTGACTAAGAATGCCTAAGAAGTCTCAATACTCTAAATATCATAACCTACAAAAGCAGAGAAGAACTAGACTGATTCAAGGCTTAAATCCTTGCTCTTTGCCAGGCAGTCAAATGATACTGAAGTTATTTTGCATTGATGTCTAAAGGTCCTCAATGTAAAAAGTAGTTGTCATTTTCCCTGATGACAAACTCTAAAAGGATTGAGAAATCTGCTAACCTAACTGGCACAGGACTCGCTAGGAATAATATCCACACAGCCTTCAAGTATTGGAGCCACCAATGTGTCAGTCAGAGTGAGGTTATGTTTCATGCACAGGGTTGAGTATCTCTATCAGTATTCAGCAGATGTACAGTGGTTACAAACAAGAAAAGCACCTAAGCTTCACTTGAATTTTAAAAAATGATTTAGTTTGAGATCATTTTGTCATTAGTCACAATAGCCTGAAGCAAGGGAAACTGTCGGATAGAGATGTGAGGTGGCAGATTTAAACATTACCAACAAATTAAAGCAGCAACAGGCAAACAGGAGCAAATCCAAGCAATTCGTCAATCATGACTGTGATCTGACACGATTTCTAAAGAAGTATTATCAACTGCAAAGAGAAAATTCATCTCAACTTATTACTCTAGCAGCAATGAGATAAAGTGACTATGCAGAACGCAAGCCACATTCATCTTGCTTATTTGAAAAGCTAATGAAGTTTAATAAAATGTAATTTAACCCTTCTAAATTAAAAACAAACAAGGCTAATAATGAACAGGTTTATCTTCTAGAATATCAATGAGTCACGTACCAAAAAAAAAAAATCCAATCATGCAAAGACATTTATTCAAGGCCTGTTCTGACAGGGCTTCAGGGGTTAGACACACATCTTATTTAATAAAGAAATAAACAATAAATGGTAAGAGCAGATGAAAAACTAAATCCCAAGGTAATGATTCATGGAAGACCTTCAGTAGTGTTTTTTTTTTTTTAAATGTTACCGAACAGAAATGAAAAACATTCCCTACAAATAAACATGTTAAATATTTCATCAGTTGTTACCAGGGGATTCCAACACACACTGAACAACAAAATGTAGAAATGAAAATGCCGAGTTCTCTATTTATTGTATTTCATTTCCTCCCAATGTTAGCTTTTAATTCAGTGTTTGCATTTCCATAAGCTGTAGAAATATTACTTTCAATATCAGGCACTGGGATAAGAAATTTATGTTTTCAATTTGGAATTACCAGAGAATATGGTCTTACAGAATTCATTCATGTTGTCTTGCATATTTAGAAGTTGAAAGAAGTAGGGTTTCTTGAAGATAAGTGATCTTTGGTTAGTTTTATTTCACAGTGATTCCTAGTGCTTCTTTTTATTTGCCAAGACTTTGTAGGTTAAATAGATGGCTGTTGCTGCTGCTGCTGCTAAGTCACTTCAGTCGTGTCCAACTCTGTGTGACCCCATAGAGGGCAGCCCACCAGGCTCCCCCGTCCCTGGGATTCTCCAGGCAAGAACACTGGAGTGGGTTGCCATTTCCTTCTCCAATGCATGAAAGTGAAAAGTGAAAGTGAAGTCGCTCAGTCATGTCCGACCCTCAGTGACCCCATGGACTGCAGCCTTCCAGGCTCCTCCGTCCATGGGATTTTCCAGGCAAGAGTACTGGAGTGGGGTGCCATTGCCTTCTCCGACCCTATTTGGAGGACATGTTATTTATTAGTTATGCTACCGCCAGTCATCAGGGATTAGAAAATGGGAAATGTTGGCTAAACTGAATTGTGAGTCATCAAATCAGACTGTCCTGGACTCGAACACTGAATTTGCCATTTATCAGCTGTGGGATATTTGACAACTTACTAAATCTCTTGAAACCTCAAAGTTCTTATTAAAGCAGGAGTAATAATGGTCCTTCCTCATAAGGAATAAATAAGACAATGCATGCAAGGCACTCAGTACCTAGTAGGCATCAAAGGATATTGTATAGAAATAATTCAGAAGGCAGATAACAAGATCCTGTTTCTGAAATAAAAAGATATGTCATTCAAGAACAAATCATTACAGACAACAAGATTTTAGAAAATTTTTTCTATGTTTCTATAAAAGTAATGTGCCTGCTTTGAATAATCAGAAAGGTAGAGGGAGCTGAAGACAGTCTGTGATGAAGTCAGCCATGAAAACGATGTTGCTGGCAAAAATTAGAATAAATACAAGGAAATATAAAATGCAATAATGAAATTAAAACAGATTTTAGACATAATAAAGGTAAGAATTAATTCTAGAGTAAATCCTATGGTATAAGACAAATATAAAAAGCTCATCTGGGAAAACAGCAACAGCAGCAATAATGGTTAATTTTTACCGAGTGGTTCTTCTGCACCTGACACTTACCTAACATGCTTTTAATTAACCAACTACCACAACCAATCCTGGGCTTCCCTGGTGGCTCAGACAGTAAAGAATCTGACTGTAATGCAGGAGACCTGGGTTCGACCCCTGAGTCAGGAAGATCCCCTGGAGAAGGGAATAACAACTCACTCCAGTATTCTTGCCTGGGAAATCCCATGGACAGAGGACCCTGGTGGCCTACAGTCCATGGGGTCACAGAGTTGGACACGACTGAGTGACTCACACAGCCAATCCTAAAGGAAATCAACCCTGAATATTAATTGGAAGGACTGATGTGGAAGATGAAACTCCAATACTTTAGCCACCTGATGCCAAGAGCCAGCTCATTGGAAAAGATCCTCATGCTGGGAAAGATTGAAGGCAGGAGGAAAAGGGAGCGACAGAGGATGAGTTGGTTGAATGGCATCACCGATTTGATGGACATGAGTTTGAGCAAACTCTGGGAGATGGTGAGGGACAGGGAAGCCTGGCATGCTATAATCCTTGGGGTTGCAGAGTCGAAAATGACTTACTGACTGAACAACAACCACAAACACAACCATATGCCAAAGCTATATGTAAGAAAAACAATAGCCACAAGTATTTCAATGTCCAGAAAAGATGTGAATTATATTTTTTAAAAAGCGTCTCATGTATTAACATATCAGTTCACTGATCTCTTTCTGAAACATTCCAACTACCAGTAAAGTCTAGAAACTGGTAACCAGGGAAAAGACTGGAGGAACTGTTGTAATCCAACCTATAGGATGATATTCACCCTTCACTATGCTATGAAAAGACATACCCAGAATGTTGGCTCACAATTAGAACTTTGGCAACTCAGTTTGGCTGGCCCACTTTCTCAATATAATGGAATATTAAAAAGAGTTGTATCTGTGGAAATACTGGTCTGGCATTATAGTATCACTCTTTTTATTTTTTTTTATTTAAATGACAGTAGCCAAAGGACTTTTTTCCACATTTAAATTAGAAGAAATGAGACAATGAAAGACACCAAACTGGGGATAGCAGAAGGCAACAAATGTCAAAAAAAGGTAGAGTGAAACATTAAAAAGTTGTAATCATTGCTATGGACTGAATTATGGCCCCTCAAAATTCATATGTTGGAAGCCTAACTCCTCAAGGTCCTATACTGGAGATAGGATCTTTAAGGAAGTTATATTAAATGAGGTCATAAGAATGAAGCCCTGATCAGACAGAACTAATGTCCTTACGAAAGAGAAAGAGACACCAGCAAACCCTTTCTCTGTGTCATCTGAGGACACAGCAGGAAGGCAGTCACCTGCAAACAGAAAAAGAGCTCTCATCAGAAACCTGAATGGCCAGAACCTTGATCTTGGATTTTCTAGTCCCTAGAAATATGAAAATAAATTTCTGTTATTTAATTCAACTGATCTATCTTATTTGGCTATGGCAACCTCAGGAATCTAAGATAATCATCTAACTTTAATACATTTAAGACATACATCTTAATATTTTAAAATAATGAATGTTAACTTTTTCTCATAGGAAAAAAAAAAAAAAACAAAACCTAAACAGTTCTCTCTTCTCAGGTATTTTGTTTCTAGTTTGTTCTCTCTTCTCCACTGAGTGAGTATCCTCTTTTGATAACCCCCCAAATCCTAGGTTGAGTTAAGATATGTAGAGAAATTGAGATGCTTTTAACAGGAATTAAGCATGGATTTCTTTGTAACATTTTAAATTTTGTCCTTAACGAATGAAAACACTTCCATATATCCACCAGGGGGGCATCGACATCATCTTTCTAAACTGGTCAAAGTTGCTTAGATATGAATTCTCCACGATATCTCTTGAGTTCCTTTCAGTTTTCCTTAATCCTAATCAGAGGACTTGAGTCAACCAGGATTTTCATTTAAGCTTCTAATTTGGACTTAGCTCCAGGTCCTTCTTTAACTACTCAATATTTTTCATAAAATATTTTTATTTTCCTTTCAGATGATGATTTTCATGTGACAATGTATGTATATGTATCGTGGATTTCAAAACATACATGTGTTTAAGTATTGAAAAAAGTCATTAAAAATAATTTATAACTTTTGCTCATATTTTATATTAAGGATATTTTTAATACTTAAAATTAAAGGTAATATATGTAGATACCTGATAAAATATTACAAAAGAAATCTTACCATGGTTTTTAATTTCTAACTTGGGTGTCCAAACAAATTCATTTTTTTAATAAACCACATCATCCTATGAAAATGATTTGTTTCAGCTTGAAAATATTCAGAAAATTGTATTTGAACTTAGAAAACATTTGGACAATGCTTTTCTTAATATAGACTTCATATGATTTGATCAAAATAAAATTGTGCTATAATAAATAGCCATGCAGAAAAATTCAGATCCCTGCCAATCCTATAGGAGGCTGGCATAGCAAGCAGTCTGAGTCACAATTTTATCTGCCTCAGCAAAGACAACAGGGGCAATGTCTAAAAAGAAATAATTTATCAGGACTAGATCTGCAGTGTACTTCTGCTTGGGGAGAAAGTTCTAAAGCTGAAGAATTAGCAGCCAAGTCATTTAGTAAAATCACAACCATTCTGCATTAAGGAAGCCTTTGATGAGCCAAGAGCCTTACCTAAAGGAAGCCGACTTTCTCTGGAACATTAGATAATGTTTACCCACTGAATCTAAACATTCATGATGACTTTAACAGATTCATTTTTAGGAAAAAAGGCTCAGGTTGCATGCTTCCTCTCTCGTTGGAAATGAGTAACAGAATATCTACATTTAAGTTGAAAAGCAATGAAGGACTTATCAAAGGCACTGATCTACCCAATTCATTCATTCATTGAACAATATGTATTGAGTGTCTAAATTTTCAAGTATCTTGTTGGGCATGGGGAGTACAGAGGTGAAAAGGCACAGGCCTTACAACTTCTACCAGGAATTATTAAGAAGTTATAATAAGCAATAAATTCTATCATGGAAAAAATTTTTAATTAGGGAGTACATGACATAGCCTGACTGCTGGGAAAGTCTCTTCGTAAAAGTAACACATAAGCTGAAATTTAGGGATGATTAAGTCTTAACCACATTCCTGGATGGCAGTTAAGACTTGGTAAACTTTGGTAAACAATCCACCTGTCAATGCAGGAGACACAAGCTCAGTCCCTGGGTTGGGAAAATCTCCTGCAGAAGGAAATGGCAACCCACTCCAGTATTCTTACCTGGGAAATCCCATGGACAGAGGAGCGTGGCGGGCTACAGTCCATGGGGTCGCAAAGAGTTGGACTAGACCGAACACACACGCATGCACAAGTATTAACCATAGGGAAGAGGGATGCTAGAGGAAGGAAAATTGGCCTGCCTGCTGGCAGGAGGACAATTTTCAAAGATTTCTCTCTATGGTGTAAGGATAAAGAAGGCCAATAACCTTCTTTGTCAGTTAAAATTTGAAATCCCTTGAGGACGTTCTAAAATCTTCCTTTTCTTTTTTTACCCTTGTATTTTCTTGAAATAGACTGTTAAAGCAATGCTTCACATTCACAGGCTACTCTAAATAATTAATGTCTGATATTAGCACTTGCCAAACAGAAGTCTTGAATCTTTATCAACATCTCTACCATGTATTGAGCACTTACTATGGACCAAGCCCTACACTAATAACCTAAAACATTATCTACAGCCACCCAGGTAATATAATAGTATTAATATTCTTATTTTCCCAATAAGGACACTGAAGCCTTGGAAAGTTGGTTACTTCTAAGACCAGACAGTCAAAATGAGCTACAGTCATAATCTGCATCCCAAAGCAACAATTTTAGCCACTTCAGGAAGTTGCTTACAGAATATATGTTAATTTGCCATGTTAGAAAGCTACCATAATGGAGTTGGAAGAAAGCATAACTTATCTGAAATATGTGCACACAACCCAAACCAGGTTAAGCAACATTTATAAACAGCTTGGTTTTTCAGATTTGGATTTTAGTTACATTAATCCAATTTCTATTATAAGGTAACTACTGTACTAATGTTTGACCCACATTATCCCACAAAAAAATCTTCCTCTGATTAATCCTTCCTTTCCAGTATGTGTAAAAATTGTAAAATTCTTACGAATTTTTCTGTTCTTCCTAATATTTGCCCTACTTCTTTGGTGCTTAGTTGTCATAATATGCTTACAGATAATACGTTGTTTCCCATATACCTTCTATAGTCTACAGTCAGACCTAAATAAATATTTACAAATAGGTCCACATTTTGGTGATTTACTGTATAGAAAATTTTATCTTAACCACAAAGGTAAACTAGCAGTGCAAAATTTCTTTTTAATTGAAGAAAACTTCTCTTTGGGTTGTGTGAAAAATGAACCATCACCGTCATTCAAAATACACATCTTCTGTATGATGAACCATTTTTATGAAGTTCTTCTGCAAAAAGGAAGCTGTGTTCCAACTTCCTTCCATAGACTTTACGTTCGGTTTGAATATATAATTTTCGAAAGATGCTTATAAAATTGCTACTCAAAATTATGGAAAAACTAAAACATCTCCCCCTCGGGTTCATAGGACACTGCAATTTCAACTTTAATTGTAATCCAGGGAAGATATCAACATAAACACTAGCTCTAGTTTCTGACTTGAAAATGATTCTTCAAACTGTGCTTAGTTGTTCAGTTGTGTCCAACTCTTTGTGATCCCATGGACTGTCAGGCTCCCATCCCTGTCAGTCTCCTCTTGTCCATGGGGATTCTCTAGGCAAGAATACTGGAATGGGTTGCCATGCCCTCCTCCAGGGGATCTTCCCAAACCCAGGTCTCCCACGTTGCAAGAGAAATTTTTACCATCTGAACCACAAGGGAAGAGAACATGTAATTATCTGCAAATAATTAAAGTAAATGAAGTTCAACAACGCATGTGCCAAATTATATATAAAGTAAATGTGTGCGCACATGTGCATGTAGCAGAAAAGGACTCATTAAGTACCTATTGCATATGCTTTTGTATTTTAAACATCAATCCCATTCCCTAGACTTTATGAATGGAAGCACAGTCAATTGGTCATAAAAGCGTATGTTGAATTACCTTTTAAACACAATTCATTACAAATCTCCATCTATAGTAAAACAGCATATTCAGTCAGCAGAACAAATTGATATTCTACCACAACACCAGTTGTCAAACAGATAACCCCACAAATCGCTGAGGCCATTTGGACTTTCTCCAGGAAATAACGTGACTTATCCTGAGGAGGAAGTGCCACGCTATTACCTGCAGTTTTCAATGAGGGATTAGCAAGACCATTTGGTGTTTAATAAGGCTCTCATGTTGAAACAGCTGTTCATCCAAAGTGAAAATTTTAAAACTTTCTCTGAGCCTAGATAATCTTACTTGAGCTAGAAAATAAGGTATTAGACTCTTTTGCATGTTCTACCACTTTAGGACAAGAAAGCCAATTTTGCACTTCAGTAAAGGCAGATTGCAAATTTAGCAGGAATTAAACCAGTAGCTGAGTTGCAATTTATGGTAAATGGCTCATCAGCACATTAATGTATATCACCAACATAACCACTTCAGCCTAGCAGGCCAGAAACTAAAAGACACAAATATCTGGTATGCAGCAAGGGAAATGTGCCCTTTATTTGTTGTTGTTTCGTTGCTAAGACGTGTCCAACTCTTCTGGGTCCCCATGAACTGTAGCCTACCAGATTCCTCTGTCCATGGGATTTCCCAGGCAAGAATACTGGAGTGGGTTGCTGTACACTTCTCCAAGGGATCTTCCTGACCCAGAGTTGGAACCCACATCTCCTACATTGGCAGGCAGATTCTTTACCACTGAGCCACCAGGGAAGCCCTTGCCCTCTACAGACATCTACAAAATAAATTCTAAAACTGAAAGCTGCCAAATATCTATCCTCATTTTTATCCTTGTTGGCAGTATATTGAAAGTTAAAAACCAATGTCAGAACTGTAGGTTCTAAATACTAGCTGGGTTACCTTGGAGAAATTATTTAGCCTCTCTGTGCTACATATTTCTCCTGGCTAAAATGAAGATAATAATGATAACTTCTTAGAGTTATTGATGGAGTAGTATTCATAAAGTGCTTAACACTTTACCTGAAGTTGGTAAGTGATCAATACTTGTGAAATATCATTTTGATATTGCTATTCATAATCTAGAACAA
This sequence comes from Bos indicus x Bos taurus, assembly GCF_003369695.1. Taxonomy (NCBI): domain Eukaryota; kingdom Metazoa; phylum Chordata; class Mammalia; order Artiodactyla; family Bovidae; genus Bos; species Bos indicus x Bos taurus. The sequence goes on from NC_040081.1 coordinate 65,625,064, forward strand.
AAATGTAGATAGTCCCTGTGAGATAAATTATTATAATAGAAGTTTCCATTATTTCTATACTCAGATATTCATTGTATTTTTTTCAATAGAACTAATGTTGAATGAATACTGTAAATATCTACCTCAGAAAATGTTGGAAATATATGGGAACACTACATTGGGTGTCCTTTTCAAAATTCATGCTATTTCCTATTCCTCGGTGAAGACAATCATCTCCATTCCTCAGAGCAATGCTGCTACTGCTGCTAAGTCACTTCAGTCACGTCCGACTCTGTGTGACCCCAGAGACGGCAGCCAACCAGGTTCCCCTGTCCCTGGGATTCTCCAGGCAAGAACACTGGAGTGGGTTGCCATTTTCTCCTCAATGCGTGAAAGTGAAAAGTGAAAGTGAAGTCGCTCAGTTGTGTCTGACTCTTCACAACCCCATGGATGCAGCCCACCAGGCTCCCAAGTCCCTGGGATTCTCCAGGCAAGAGTACTGGAGTGGGGTGCCATTGCCTTCTCTAAGCATCAGCTAAAACCCAATTTGCCTTGATCTGACAGTTATAGGAAGAGATAAGTAAGGACTCCCATTTAAAAGGTTTCCTTCTGGGCTGATGGATGTTTGAGGAGAGCATAAAATCAACAATCCTGGGAATATTGTTTTACTTAATCATGCTAGCAATTAAAAAATATTTGCACTTTCCCAACATAGAACATACTAAAATTTATCTCATGTTACAAAGAAGGGGATGAAAATATCAAGTCCCACAACTCCTTAACCTTTGAGCCCTTCCAGATTCCACTCTATCATTGCCAGTTTAGGGAAACATCTTCTACACTTAATGTTTCCACTTCTCCATGGTCATTTACTCTTCAACCCACTGTTTATTAATTTCCCTTCCTATCTTTCCCTTGCAACTTTTTGTATTTTAATCCAATAAGAACTTTTAAATATCTGCATCTTACATACTGCTTTGGCAGCATCTAACACTGCTGATTATTTCTTTCTCTGTTAAATGGGTCCAATAAATTCCACAATCCAGGCATGTTCCATTTACATACTCTCTTCAGTGTGGAATACTCTTCCTCAAATACGAATCCTAAAATGTTACATTTCCAGAGGGCTCAACCCTCAGACATTTCAGTTCTTCCAGTCTTCAGGAAATGAATAAACTAGTCCAGAGGCTTAGATTACCATCTTTATATGTGTATCATAAAATCAATGTCTATTTCTCAAATTTTTATCCAACTTGAAGACCCATACAGCAACAGGATTCAGGAACATAACAAAGTTTTAAATTTATCCATTCATATATTCATTCAATTCAGTTCAGTTCAGTCACTCAGTCATGTACGACTTTTTGCGACCCCATGGACTGCAGCAGGCCAGGCCTCCCTGTCCATAACCAACTCCTGGAGTTTACTCAAAACTCATGTCCATTAAGTCAGTGATGCGATCCAACCATCTCATCCTCTGTCGTCCCCTTCTCCTCCCACCTTCAATCTTTCCTAGCATCAGGGGCTTTTCAAATGAGTCATTTCTTCACATCAGGTGGCCAAAGTATTGGAGTTTCAGCTTCAACATCAGTCCTTCCAATGAATATTCAGGACTGATTTCCTTTAGGATGGACTGGTTGGACCTCTTCTCTGTCCAAGGGACTCTCAAGAGTCTTCTTCAATACCACAGTTCAAAAGCATCAATTATTCGGTGCTCAGCTTTCTTTAAGTCCGACCCTCACATCCATACATGACTACTGGAAAAACCATAGCCTTGACTAGACGGACCTTGTTGACAAAATGATGTCTCTGCTTTTTAACAGCCCATCTATGTTGTCATAACTTTTATTCCAAGGAGCAAGTGTATCTTAATTTCATGGCTGCAGTCACCATCTGCAGTGATTTTGGAGCCTCAAAAATAAAGTCTATTCTGTTTCCATTGTTCCCCCATCTATTTGCCATGAAGTGATGGGACCAGATGCCATGATCTTAGTTTTCTGAATGTTAAGTTTTAAGCCAACTTTTTCTCTCTCCTCTTTTACTTTTATCAAGAGGCTCTTTAGTTCTTCTTCGCTTTCTGCCATAAGGATGGTGTCATCTGCATATCTGAGGTGTTTGATATTTCTCCCGGCAATCTTGATTTCAGCTTGTGCTTCATCCAGCCCAGGGTTTCTCACGATGTACTGTGCAGAGAAATTAAATAAGCAGAGTGACAATATACAGCCTTGATGTACTCCTTTTCCTATTTGGAACCAGTCTGTTGTTCCATGTCCAGTTCTAACTGTTGCTTCCTGACCTGCATACAGGTTTCTTAAGAGGCAGATCAGGTGGTCTGGTATTCCCATCTCTTTCAGAATTTTCCAGAGTTTATTGTGATCCACACAGTCAAAGGCTTTGGCATAGTCAATAAAGCAGAAATAGATGTTTTTCTGGAACTCTCTTGCTTTTTCCATGATCCAGTGGATGTTGGCAATTTGATCTCTGGTTCTTCTACCTTTTCTAAAACCAGCTTGAACATATGGAAGTTCATGGGTCATGTACAGCTGAAGCCTGGCTTGGAGACTTTTGAGCATTACTTTACTAGAGTGTGAGATGAGTACAATTGTGCAGTAGTTTGAGCATTTTTTGGCATTGCCTTTCTTTGGGATTGGAATGAAAACTGATCTTTTCCAGTCCTGTGGCCACTGCTGAGTTTTCCAAATTTGCTGGCATATTGAGTGCAGCACTTTCACAGCATCATTTTTAGGATTTGAAATAGCTCAACTGGAATTCCATCACCTCCACTAGCTTTGTTCATAGTGATGCTTCCCAAGGCCCACTTGACCTTGCATTCCAGGATGTCTGGCTCTAGGTGAGTGATCATACCATCATGATTATCTGGGTCATGAAGATCTTTTTTGTACAGTTCTTCTGTGTATTCTTGCCACCTCTTCTTAATATCTTCTGCTTCTGTTAGGTCCATACCATTTCTATCCTTTATTGAGCCCATCTTTGCATGAAATGTTCTCTTGGTATGTCTAATGTTCTTGAAGAGATCTCTAGTCTTTCCCATTCTATTGTTTTCCTCTATTTCTTTGAACTGATCACTGAGGAACGCTTTCTTATCTCTCCTTGCTATTCTTTGGAACTCTGCATTCAAATGGGTATATCTTTCCTTTTCCCTTTTGCTTTTCACTTCTCTTCTTTTCACAGCTATTTATAAGGCCTCCTCAGACAGCCATTTTGTCTTTTTGCATTTCTTTTTCTTGGGGATGATCTTGATTCCTGTCTCCTGTACAGTGTCACAAACCTCCGTCCATAGTTCTTCAGGCACTCTGTCTATCAGTTCTAATCCCTTGAATCTATTTCTCACTTCCACTGTATAATTGTAAGGGGTTTGATTTAGGCCATACTTGAATGGTCTAGTGGTTTTCCCCACTTTCTACAATTTAAGTCTGAATTTGTCAATAAGGAGTTCATGATCTGAGCACAGTCAGCTCCCAGTCTTGTTTTTGCTGACTGTATAGAGCTTCTCCATCTTTGGCTGCAAAGAATATAATCAATCTGATTTCGATATTGACTCTCTGATGATGTCCATGTGTAGAGTCTTCTTTTGTGTTGTTGGAAGAGCGTGTTTGCTATGACCAGTGCATTCTCTTGGCAGAACTCTATTAGCCTTTGCCCTGCTTCATTCTGTATTCCAAGGCCAAATTTGCCTGTTACTCCAGGTGTTTCTTGACTTCTTATTTTGCATTCCTGTCCCCTAAAGTGAAAAGGACATCTTTTTTGGGTGTTAGTTCTAGAAGGTCTTGTAGGTCTTCTTAGAACCGTTCAACTTCAGCTTCTTCAGCGTTACTGGTCGAGGCATAGACTTGGATTATTGTGATATTGAATTGTTTGCCTTGGAAATGAACAGAGATCATTCTGTCATTTTTGAGATTGCATCCAACCAAGTACTGCATTTCAAAGTCTTTTGTTGACTCTGATGGCTACTCCATTTCTTCTAAGGGATTCTTGCCCACAGTGGTAGATATAATGGTCATGTGAGTTAAATTCACCCATTCCAGTCCATGTTAGTTCTCTGATTCCTAAAATGTCGATGTTCACTCTTGCCATCTCCTGTTTGACCACTTCCAATTTGCCTTGATTCATGGACCTAACATTCCAGTTTCCTATGGAATATTGCTCTTTACAGCATCGGACTTTGCTTCTATCACCAGTCACATCCACAACTGGGTGTTGTTTTTGCTTTGGCTCTCTCTCTTCATTCTTTCTGGTCTTATTTCTCTACTGATCTCCAGTAGCATTTTGGGCACCTACCAACCTGGGGAGTTCATCTTTCGGTGTTCCTATCATTTTGCCTTTTCATACTGTTCATTGGGTTCTCAAGGCAAGAATACTTGAAGTGGTTTGCCATTCCCTTCTCCAGTGGACCACACTCTGTCAGAACTCTCCACCATGATCCCTCTGTCTTGGGTGGCCCTACACAGCATGGCTCATAGTTTCATTGAGTTAGACAAGACTGTGGTCCATATGATCATATTGGATTGTTTTCTGTGATTGCGGTTTTCAGTCTGTCTGCCCTCTGATGGAGAAGGATAAGAGGCTTATGGAACACAAGAGGCATTAGTCAAGAAATATTTAAGTGCCTATTTATATTTCCTGTGGTCATGTATGGATGTGAGAGTTGGACTGTGAAGAAGGCTGAGCGCCGAAGAATTGATGCTTTTGAACTGTGATGTTGGAGAACACTCTTGAGAGGCCCTTGGACTGCAAGGAGATCCAACCAGTCCATTCTGATGGAGATCAGCCCTGGGTGTTCTTTGGAAGGAATGATGCTAAAGCTGAAACTCCAGTACTTTGGCCACCTCATGCGAAGAGTTGACTCATTGGAAAAGACTGTGATGGTGGGAGGGATTGGGGGCAGGAGGAGAAGGGGACGACAGAGGATGAGATGGCTGGATGGCATCACTGACTCGATGGATGTGAGTCTCAGTGAACTCCGGGAGTTGGTGATGGACAGGGAGGCCCGGCGTGCTGCGATTCATGGGGTTTCAAAGAGTCGGACATGACTGAGCGACTGATCTGATCTGATTTGTATGTCAGGCACTGTTCTGACTCTGGTGATATGAAAGGTAGAGAAAAGCCCCAAATTCTTACCCTTAAGAAACCCTCGTGACCAAAGTCAAACCAGGTACAAATTTATTCATATCCAAGGAGTTCAGTGTATTTATCCAAACAAACACAAACTTCGTACTCTATGCTAGATCTTAGAGACTAGCACACAATCCAGTTAACTTTGCAAGCCACAAAACTTTGATTTTTGCCTCTCTCTGTGTTATTCCTTTCCATCCAACTTCCTCAGGATTTTTCCAATCTGCCTATTTTTCTTCAAAGCCACAGAATAGCATTCAACATCTCTCACTTAGCTACCACACAGGCTATTAAAGTTCTCAGAACTAACATCCTTATGAACCTATTGTTTTCCTGAAACAAGCACACTTATATAACAAAACATTCTCCCTGACCTGGTCCTGCCTCCAAGTCCAGGTACATCTCCCCATTTATTCCCAAACCCTCCTCTGGACCCACTCCAGGGATCCTGGTGTAGCATAGGCTATGAGTACCTGGTCTGTATTTGTTTGGTTTACTTAGACATCACTGATGGCTTCCTACCTTTTTCTGCTCTAAGTAATGATCTGTCTACAGGAGCTTGACTGGAATGGGAGAGAGGGTTTGACCAGAAGTAGAAGAAAGTTAATATCTCCTGAATAAACATAATGAACAAGAGGCAAGAGCTGATAAATAAGTACCTCAACTTCTCTGCCCCACAACAGGACAATTCTGAGGTGTGTTCCACACATATTCTGGGAGAGCCTCTGGCGATGAGCACATAGTGCTAAATCTGTTCCATTAGTCATACTTTATTGGATTGTCTTCCTTGACATCTCATTTTCCTTGCAGTGCTTCTTGGGATCACCTCAAATATGAATTGCCTGCACACAAATTCTTGAAACAGAGTCTGGTCTGGGGGAAACCCAATTAAAACACCTGGGTTCTAGCCAGGATGTCTTCATTTAGTTCTACAAGGATGAGCTGTATTGTCTTGCTTCTGGGTCTTGGCACGTTTTCTTCTCACTCTGCTTCCTCATCTCCTTTGCCTCCATTCTCTGTTTTCTGATATCATACTTAGTCATTGCTTCCTCTGAGAAATTTAACCTGACAGCCCCACCACCCTCTTCAGAATCTCCCACCACAGAGATGGCTCATCTGGGCTGTGACATCTTCACACAGCATTTGATGTTTCTTCCCAGCCTAGCAATGCAGCATGCTGTATGAGAGCCCATCTCTACTGTTTCTTTGGGGTTGCAATATGGTCTTATCATTTTCTTCCCCCCAGTGACTAGCACAGTACTAAGCACTATGAATATTCAATAAAAATAAGTCCGATGAAGAAATAATAAATAATGAATAAACTGTATTGAAATAAATAAACAACATAATCATTCCCTCCTGTACACTCAAAACAGCAAAGATGAGTCTCACACAATATGTCTCGAGAGATAAGTAGTTGGCAAAGCTATATAGCCAAAAGCAGCCCATTTAAATCCACTTGAAAACCAGATGACAGTCATTTATTCTATCCAGATTATACTTCCTGGACCACTACAGTAGTTAATGGACTGCTTAATGAGTCAATCCTGGAATATTAACTGATAACCAGAATTAAATGCCTTTCCTCTCCCATTTCATGAATTTGCCTGTTTAAAAGTAGGGCTGAGTGATTGCTATGGAGCAGCAGAGTCATCTCCCAGATCCAGCCCCACCTTCTTCTTGCCTTCTGCTCCCACACAGAAAATGCATGAGGGCCATGGGCACCAACCTGCCTCTCTGGGAGCAAAGTGATGAGGTGATGTGAGCCTCTCTTCCTTCAAACGGTTTGAAGCATGCATCCAGTAGCTGAAATAGCTTGTTTAACAAGGACTGGATTTTTCCTCTCAATCACAGTTCTAAAGCTATCAGTTATTGAAAAGCTGATTTTCAAAGCACACACGAGAACAGCTTTTCTGTACAGCTGCAATGCTATTTAAATCTTCCATGAATATATCCACAAATCCAAGAAAATTCTAAGCTAAAATATTGCTCTTAGAGAGGGACATAGTAAAATAAGACCCTAGGGAAGAAGAATCCAGGAAGTGAAATTTGGTTTTTAATTTTAATGCTGAAATTATAAAATCAGCCATATGGCTTCAACTCCTTAGAGCTAAAAGAACACCTGAAATCACTATTTAGTATAGTCAGCCTAGAAGGCTTTTCCTGTGAGACTCTTTGGTGGACATTAGCTGTCTATTTCATAGTCATTCTTTAATAGGTTTCAGAAATGTGAATAAATGCACATAACCTTCTGCTGTGATGAGGTAGGGAGCGAATATAGAATTAGCAGGAAAGGCCACGTTCTGGAGATACTGGATAGATTAATGAAAAGCAAGATCATCCTTGGAAAGAACAGACTCTGGAATCCAGGTTTCTGTTCCACAGTCCTTCTCTCCAGCACCACTGTGGACAAATTCCCAGGAGCCCCTTGGTGATCCTGGCAGCATCGATGTCAGGCTTTAATCTCATGTCACCGGTGTATCATTCTCCTGCAGTGATCAAGCAGTCTACTACAATGGTGTTGGCTGCCCCTGCAGCATTCTATAATGTTGATAACTCTTTGAATGTCATCAAGGTGGAAACTACGACTTTAGCCAGCTATATTGCAATCTGAATTTCCTTCATTTAAGACATTCAGTTTCATCAAATTACCTACCAAATGAAATTCTATTGAGCATGAGTCACTATCATAAATATTTTGGAGCCATTTACTTGGAAGTTGGTGATGAAAACAAGCTGACTGCACCTAGGAAAGTTCCCCGAAATCACTGACCAAAGAAAAGCCATGATGAGATCCCATCAATAGTGTGAGGCCATGCGGTTCATTTCGCTATCTCTTAGCTCCTATGTAATAATAACCTCTCCAGGCTGAGGCTAAATGAATGCTGGCTAAATTATTGAGTCACTTCAAGCAAAGAACTACCACAATATCCCGTGAATATGGCAGAATAATGTCATAAGACGTAAGGCAAGGGGTTTATGGAACTTCAGTATCCAGCACAATGCCTGGCACAAATTAGACAGTCCACAAATATTTGTTGAATGAATAGATAAATGAACATGAATAATGCTGACATCCTAATGTTTATGAAAGACTTACTACACGCCAGGGCATTGAAACTTCCACACAAATGTTTGGAGTCATCATTTGATCACAAAGCATGAATAAAAAGTTCAGTGCGGTCAAAACAAATTTGGATCTCACTCATATTCTAAAGCACTAAGGAATTAATAAATGAAAATTGAATGCCACTTTGAGTTCTGGTTCTGCTGTGGAAGCCTGCTGGTCCCTCAGTTTTAAAATACTTTCTCAGCATACTAAAATCAGAACTCTTTTTCTCATGTTGTTCTTTCCTTTGTTTCCATAGGAAACAGTGACTTCCAGGCATCCGAGATGACACAACGGAGAGCGCCAAATTGCATGCCACCCTGCAGTTGCCAAGGAGATAATGTATGTCATTCCTACAAATAACATGTTGCTCATGCCTTCATTTCCTTTATCTAGCTTTTTAAGATATTCTTCGCCTGAACTGAATTCAGATAATGTTCACTGTGAACTGATGGAAACATTTCTTTTTTAAAAAATGTGTTTACCCCACTCCCCCAAGGCACTTGATCATACCACACGCACTGTCTGTGGAAGGTCTGAGCATATTTTCTGCCAATTTTGGAACCAGTGATTCAGCAGTTTTCACCAAAGGAAAAAAAAAAAAATCCTGAATTCTGTCTGCTTGCGTTTTAAGTAAGGGTCCAATTAAATCCACACCTGGCACTAAGATATTCCAATCTAAAATGGCCTACCACCAAAGCAGCTGCACTCCGTTAAATTTACATGGTTTACATGGGAAGGAAAGGAAAGAAAAGGAGTAAGCAAGCAAAAAGGAAAAGATGGAAGGAAGACAAGAAAGAAGGAAGGGAAGGAGGGAGAGAGGGAGGGAAGGAAAAAGGGAGGGAAAGAAGGGAGGAAAACCAGAAGGGGAGGTGGAGGGGAAACTCATGTTCATTGAACACCTGCAATATTCCAGATTAAACATCTGTAACAGGAACAAAAAGAATTAGAGAAACTTGAGATCTTGGCTGACACATCTCACTAGCAGGAAGTAGGGTCAATATTCAAACTTGAGTAGGTCTGACTTAAAAGCATGTGTTTTCTAGCCATTTAGAGCTGCATAACAAATCACTCCAAATGATCATGTCTTTCTTTAAACAATGGCAATCATCTTAACACCATCTTTCACAGGTTTGGAGGTTGGCTGGACTCAGGCTGCTCTCCGTCATTCAGCACCTCTCACCTGGTTTCAGTCAAAGCAGCTGGTACTGGAGTCTCCTTCCTCACATGTCTGGCCACTGATGCTGGGACTGTCAGCTGGCAGGCCCTACCTGTGCTCTCTGCATGTGGACTGGATTTCCCTAGAGCACAGCATGTTGGCTGGATCCAAGAAAGCAGTCCCAAGACAGCCAGCCTCAGAGTCATAAAGCACCACTTCTACTGTGGCCACAGGTCCGCCCAGGTTTTAAGGAGAAGGGAACAAAGAGTCCACCATACATTGTAAGAAATGCATGTGGGATGGATGGCCAGTAGTGGGGGTGGGGAATGGGGTTCTCATTACAACCATCTTGAAAAATGATTTCTGGCCCAACACAATTTTTGCAATATTCATTAATGTCTCAAAAAGCCTGGGAGTGAGGCTTCACAGGCTCTTTTTGTCTGCATGGTGTAGTAATTAAGGATGGAACAGTTAAAATGATCAGTCTAAAAAGAGGAATGGAACAACTTTTAATGCCATCTTGATGAATTATGGAGGGAAGAAGCTGAACACTGAAATTAAACTTTGGAATGAGTTTCTGATTAATTTTTTTGTTCTTAACAGAGAGTCTTTTTGCTCATGCATTGTCACCTTTCAAAGCATTTGGATATAAACACTAACTGCACTAAAATTATATTGTGGCATATTTACATATGTTAGCACTCTACAACATTACCAAAAAGTTGCTTTTACCTAATTTAGCTTTTTGGGCTTTTTGGTACCTGAATAGATGTGAGTTTACTACATGAATTACAGGTATACCTGCTTGGCATAGGGCTGTCCTGGTGGCACAATTGTAAAGGATCCTCCTGCCAATGCAGGAGACACAAGAGATACAAGTTCCATCCCTAGGCCAGGAAGATCCCCTGGAGGAGGGCATGACAACCTACTCCAGTATTCATGCCTGGAAAATGTCATGGGCAAAGGAGCCTGATGGGTTATACTTCATGGGGTTGCAAAGGATCAGACACGACTGAGCGACTGAGTATGCATGCACTGCTGAGCTTGGGAGTGCATATGTGGAAATGGTATCACCAAACGAATTGTTACAAAGGATAACATAGTCCCCTTGGTCATTTGTTCTTGTCATCTTTATCATCTACCATCAATATATCAAGAGGCTTCTAGCTAATGTCTTTATCTTTTTAGCACTCTTTAACATGACTCTAATAGTGAACCTAGCTGGGTTTAGGCCATGAATATATCCAGCTGATCTGAAACAGCCATAAGACTGCCACTCAACACCAATTTGTACTTGAACCATTAAAGTATTCACATTTGTTTATCCTTTAGAAATCTAACAAACTATTATCATAAATAAAGAGAACCTCAGCCAGAAAATAGGATATTATTGACACCAAGAATGAACACCATGGAGTAAACACAATAACCAGATTGCACAAAGCATTCAAATTGGAGAAGTACATTATGGCAAGCTAGTGAAAAAACAACAACAAAATCTGTATCATTGCTTGTCTTGCTGAGAGTGTATGATTGTGCTTGCTTTACTGTGCTTGTAGATTGGCTGGAAAAAAAACATATACAATGTTCATATTTAATACAGTTATTGCTAAAATGAGCAGCTCTATAACTAATCAGGCTATACTAAGTGCAAACTCAGGTCTATCTGACAGAATCCCAGAATCCCAAATAACAGCAGTGTTCTATCCAGAACATGACAACTGGATCTGTATCTCTCTCTTCCCAGTACAAGTCCAGCATTCCATTCTCATTCAGGTCAACACATATGCTGAAACTTTATGATTTCCTCAGTTAGTGCTTCAAAGGAGGAAAAAAAAAAAAAAAAACTAAAAATGAAGTGCTCAGAGGGTAAAGCATCTGCCTGCAATGCAGGAGACCTGGGTTCAATCCCTGGGTTGGGAAGATCCCCTGGAGAAGGAAATGGCAACCCACTCCAGTACTCTTGCCTGGAAAATCCCATGGACAGAGAAGCCTGATAAGCTATAGTTCATGGGGTAGCAAAGAGGCGACACAACTGAGCGACTGCACTTTTACTTTAGGTAATATATGGGCAGCAGCCCAGCAAGTGACACAGAAGAGAAGATATTTTCTTCGGTAGTTCTCTTCTAACTTCCATACTCCTGATTTCATCCCACATATTTCAGCTCCAAATTTTACATCTTTCTCCATCTTTTTTCCCCCTAAAATGAGGAATATACTCTGATAACAAAATCCCTGAGAATAAAGCCAACAGTACCTTTTAGGACAATTGTTACCTCACCTACAACAAAGATTTGAGACTTTTTTTCCTCTTTTTTCTTCAATTCTTAGTTCTTGGAACATAGAACTAAGAATTTACATCACTTAGATACTATAATTTCTAATACTGTGAGTAGCTAGTTCCACTTAATGGCTTTAGAATGACTGGATAGTAACCAAGAAGTTAACTGTAGCCAATGATTATCTCAAACTGTCTCATCAGATTCTGAAATTCCTAACGGGTTGTAACTTTAACCTTTAACTCCATTTTAGCATGCCTATTATATTTGTTATACTGCAAGACCAAACCAGTCAATCCTAAAGGAAATCAATCCTGAATATGCATTGGAACAATTGAGGCTGAAGCTGAAGCTCCAATACTTTGGCCATCTGATGTGAAGAGCTGACTCATTGAAAAAGACCCTGCTGCTGGGAAAGATTGAAGGCAAAAGGAAAAGAGGGCGACAGAGGACAAGATGGTTGGATGGTATCACTGATTCAGTGGATATGAATTTGAGCAAACTTCGGGAGACAGTGAAGGACAGGGAAGCCTGGTTTGCTGCAATCCATGGGGTCGCAAAGAGTCAGACACGACTTAGCGACTGAACAACAACAAAATACTAACTCAACATATGTCATATATACTAAGATTGCCATTTGGTAACATTTAACTGAAATACATTACAAGTTTTCAATCCTAGAGGAAGACTGCTTTTTATATTTGCTTTTATTAGGGTAACTATCCACTCTATTGGACAAAAGCCAGGATACTTCTGTCCTAAACAAATGTTAGCTGGTAGGTCAAAAGGTATAAATGTGGGTTGTTACAAGCAAAGACAATCTATCCATCATAGGTTAACTGCAAAAAATAATCAAAAATTCCAATCTATCACATGGAACTTGAAGGTCACACAGGAAATAATTGCAAGTTTCACTTAAAAAGTTATTTTTAAATCATCCCAAATTTTATAGAATTTGGTGCTTCTGTACACATCTTTAAAGTATATGTAATAATGAATTTGATCAAATAAATGTGACTATTGTACAAATCCATCTGCTGCTGCTGCTGCTAAGTCACTTCAGTCGTGTCCGACTCTGTGCGACCCCATAGACAGCAGCCCACCAGGCTTCCCCATCCCTGGGATTCTCCAGGCAAGAACACCGGAGTGGGTTGCCATTTCCTTCTCCAATGCATGAAAGTGAAAAGTGAAAGGGAAGTCGCTCAGTCGTGTCCGACTCTTCACGACCCCATGGACTGCAGCCTACCAGGCTCCTCTGCCCATGGGATTTTCCAGGCAAGAGTACTGAAGTGGGGGTGCCATTGACAAACCCATCACACATGTGCAAAAATGAACGATTTATGGAGTTTTGAACCATGAATGCATATGAATTCAATAAAGAAAACTGAAAAAATAAGAAAAAAAACTTAAATATTGAAAGCTACTAAAGGAGAGAGTCTTTGTTTAATTAAAAAAAAAAAAAAAAACAAGATTCACCACATAAAAATCTCTTCCTATTTTTATGAATTGCTCAGGGATACTAATATAACTTCCTGTCAGCAAATCAAGTCTCCATTGACCATAATCTATTTCAGTCCTGAAATGTATTCTTGTTCTGTGGATAATAGGTAACCTCCTTGGTGCCATTTTTAGATCAGCCCGTTGGCAAACATTAAGCAGAAAGCATGTTAACATTTTTCAGGATCAGCTAAGGCTTTAGCAAAGTGGTTTCTTGCTTGCAGAAGCAGCCAGAGTGAGTTCAGCACAGGGGAAAGTGACTGTTGAAGCTCCTCCTCTGCACAAGCCTGAACAGCTTCAAGTCAAAATCAAATAAACAAACTAACAAAACAGTCCTACCGAGAGCATTAAGATGCCCACAGAGGATGTATCCCCATCAGCCCCAGGCACACTGAGTACAGCTCCAAGGTTTTGACATCCTTAGCTCCAAACTCAAGCTTTGTCCTAAAAACAAACTAATACATTTTAAAATGCTAATCACCATAATCACTAGCACAATTTCTTATTAATTACCTGTTTTGCTGTCAGAAAGAGACAGCTGGTAAAGGAAATTAAAAGCCAGATCTTGGCTTCATCTTCACTTCAAAAGATCATTTTTGACTTGCTAAAAATCATTCTGTTTTTTTAAATTTCTTTTTAATTGAAGGATAATTGCTTTACAATATTGTGTTAGCGTCCCCTATACAACAATGTGAACCAGCCATAAGTATACACATGCCCCCTCCCTCTTGAGCTTCCCCAATCCCTCAGCCAATCCTACCCCTCTAAATTATCACTGAGCACCAGGTTGAGCTCCCTGTACTATACAGCAACCTCCAGTCAGCTACCCACTCCACACATGGTAATGTATATGTTTCATTACTACTCTCTTAATCCATCCCACCTTCTCCTTCCCCAGCTGCCCCAAAGTTTGTTCTCTGTGTCTGCATCTCTATTTGAACCCTGAAAATAGGTACATCAGTACCATTTTCCTAGATTCCACATATATGCATTAATATAAGAAATTTGTTTCTCTCTTTCTCACTTACTTCATTCTGTATAACAGGCTCTAGGTTCATCCACTCATGAGAACTGACCCAAATGTGTCCCTTTTTATGGCTATGAGTAATATCCCATTGTATGCATGGATCCATAACTTCTTCATCCATTCATCATCCATCAATGGACATCTAGGTGGCTTCCTAGATGTCCTAGCTATTGTAAATAGTGCTGCTATAAACACTGGGGTGCCTGTGTCTTATCTCAAGTATGGTTTTCCCAGGGTATATGCCCATAGTGAAATTGCTGGGTCACATGCAGTTTTATTCCTAGTTTTTTAAGGATTCTTCATACTGTTCTATTCCAACCAAGAGGACTCCCTATTCTCCATACACTCCCTAGCATTTATTGTTTGTAGATTTTTTTTGATGATGACTATTCTGACCGGTGTGAGGTGAATCTCAATGTAGTTTTGAAAGCTATAGCAATCAAGACAGTATGGTACTGGCACAAAAACAGAACTATAGATCAATGGAACAAGTCAAAAAGCCCAGAGATAAACCCATACACCTATGGGTACCTTATGTTTGACAAAGGAGGCACAAATATACAATGGAGAAAAGATAGCCTCTTCAATAAGTGGTGCTGGGAAAACTGGACAGTTACATGTAAAAGAATGAAGTCAGAACACTTCCTAACACTATACAGATAGATAAACTCAAAATGGATTAAAGACCTAAATGTAACACCAGAAACAATAAAACTCTTGGAGGAAAACAGAGGCAGAACACTTGAAGACATAAATCAGAGCAAGATCCTCTATAACCCACCTCCTAGAGTAATGGAAATAAAAACAAAAGTAAACAAGTGGGACCTAATCAAACTTAAAAGTTTTTGCACAGCTTTTAAGCTTTTAAAAACCTTGCACACCTACAAGCAAGGTGAAAAGACAGTCTTCAGAATGGGAGAAAATAATAGCAAATGAAACAACTGACAAAGGATTAATTTCCAAAATATATAAGCAGCTCATACAACTCAATGCCAGAAACACAAACAACCCATCAAAAACTGGGAAAATGACATTTCTCCAAAGAAGATGTACAGATGGCTAACAAACACATGAAAAGTACCCAACATTGCTCATTATTAGAGAAATGGAAATCAAAACAACAATGAGATAGGTCACCTCACACCAGTCAGAATGGCCATCATCAAAAAGTCTACAAGCAATAAATGCTGGAAAGGGTGTGGAGAAAAGGGAATGCTCTTGCACTGTTGGTGGGAATGTAAACTGATATA
Organism: Bos indicus x Bos taurus; assembly: GCF_003369695.1. NCBI lineage: Eukaryota > Metazoa > Chordata > Mammalia > Artiodactyla > Bovidae > Bos > Bos indicus x Bos taurus. Next base: position 65,640,497 of record NC_040081.1, read on the forward strand.
CCAACTATGGAAGATGGTATGGAGATTCCTTAAAAAACTAGGAATAAAACCACCATATGACCCAGCAATCCCACTCCTAGGCATATACAAAATTGAACCCTAGGAACCCAAAATTGAAAAAGACACATGTATCCCAATGTTCATTGCAGCACTCTTTACAATAGCTAGAACATGGAAGCAACTTAGATGCCCATCAATAGATGAATGGATAAAGAAGTTGTGGTGCATACACACAATGGAATATAACTCAGCCATAAAAAAGGAGTGCATTTGAGTCAGTTCTAATGAGGTGGATGAACCTAGAACCTATTATACAGAGTGAAGTAAGTCAGAAAGAGAAAAATATATATTGTATACTAATACATATATATGGAATCTAGAAAGATGGTATGATGAAATTTATTTGTAAGGCAGCAATGGAGAAACAGACATAGAGAACAGACTTATGGACACAGGTAGAGGGGAGGAAGAGGGTGAGATATATGGAGAAAGTAACATGGAAACTTACATTACTGAATGTAAAATACATAGCCAATGGGAATTGCTGTATGGCTCAAGAAACTCAAAGAGGGGCTCTGTATCAACCTAGAGGGGAGGGATAGGGAGGGAGATGGGAGGGAGGTTCAAAAAGGAGGGGACATATGTACACCTATTGCTGATTCATGTTGATGCTTGACAGAAAACAGCAAAATTCTGTAAAACAATTATCCTTCAATTAAAAAATAAATATTTTTTAAAATAATGAAATTAGAACATTTTGTAACACCATACACAAAAATAAACTCAAAATGGATCAAAGACCTAAATGTAAGACCAGAAACTATAAAATTCTTAGAGGAAAACATAGAATACTCTGACATAAATCACATAAATATCCTCTTTGATCCAACTCCTGGAAAATGGAAATAAAAACAAAAATAAACAATTAAATTTAAAAGCTTTTGCACAGCAAAGGAAACTATAAACAAAATGAAAAGACAACCCTCAGAATGGGAGAAAATGATTGCAAATTAAACAACTGACAAAGGATTAATCTTCAAAATATACTAGCAGCTCATGCAGCTCAATACTAGAAAAGCAAACAACCAAATCAAAAAGTGGGAGGAAGACCTAAAGAGACATTTCTCCAAAAAGGACATACAGATGGCCAATGAACACATGAAAAGATACTCAACATCGCTAATTATTAAAAATCATTTTAAACCAAGCAAAAACAGTGCTTTTACATGGTTCAAACAAATAAAACCTGGCTTTTCTCAAAACAAACCACAGGCTCATTGCTTCATGGAAGAGACAGCCAGGGAAGGTCAAGTGCCCAGCTGTCAACTCATTGCTGCTGTTAATGCTGCTTTAGTTAAGGATCAGCTCTTGAGACTATAGCTAGCAAGTTTCTAAATGGTTGTTAGACTCTTGCTCACTTTCCAGGGAAGTACCTTCCAAGCTCCACAGAGGCTTCTTTTTATCACTTTCCAAGCAAAATGCTCTTCCCAGAGCTTCTCCATTTAAACCAGTTCTCAGAAGAGTATTGATTATTCCCTTTTTCCATAGGCAACCAGAGAACATGCCTAATTTAGCCTAAACAGCACAGTTGAGCACGATTCTCATCTCCCCTCTAGCAGCCCATCTACATTAGGACACAAAGAAAACCCAACAACAAAACTAAGAATCAAACAAATGGACAATTAAAAGGCAGGGATAAGCAGCTCCTTCACAGGGAAGAGTTCCAAAGAAACCAGGTAGTTTGAGGTCGTGTTATCCATTTTTCCTTCAGTAATCCCAAAGCTCTGTGTGAACCTCAAAAAATAAAAAAAAGCAATGCTGGGATGGTTTTATGGGATTTTTCTCTATTATTGTTATCATCTAGGACTTCTCTTTCCTATCATTACTAGCAGTAACAATATTTCATAGAGACTATATTGCATTCATTCTTTCATTCATTAACTCAGTATACAAAGGTTGGAAGGTCATTTACTGGATGCCAGGCTCTGTGCTAAGCATTTGTCTTATGATTTGTATTCTTCAAATTGCTTCTTTAAAAGAAAATCTGTTCAACAGACTAATCCCAGATGTACACAAATGTCCACAGTTTGATAAGCTGGAGAGGATAACATGCTTGTTTTTATATATGAAGACTTGACTTTCTGCTCCTTGGCTACAGAGGTCTCACCACCTTTGGCTAAGTCCTCTTTGGGAATGTTAATCCTCAGGTGCCAACAAACTGGGGGCTTCCCAGGTGGCACAGGCAGTAAAGAATCTGCCTACCAGTGCCAGAGATGTGGGTTCAATTCCTTTGTGGGGAAGATCCCCTGGAGTAGGAAATGATAATCCACTCTAGTGGATTCCATGGAAAATTCCATGGACAAAGGAGCCTGGAGGTCTACAGTCCATAGGATCTCAAAGAATCGAACAGGACTGAGCTCCCACGCATGCCAACAAACTGGCCAAAAAGGAAATGCAGATGTCCTAAACAGTGGAGTACTCCCTCCCTCTTCCCTTTGTCTAATATTTTCATGGTATGAGATTTTCTACTTTTAAGTGATCCCTTGATATCTATACTAAACTGCCTGGACTCAGTAAAAATTTTTTAAGGAGGCAAAAATAGAAGCACTCTCAGGGAAACTAACCCCCATCCTTACTTGCAAACCCCTAACCTTGATGAAAGTGAAAGAGGAGAGTGAAAAAGTTGGCTTAAAGCTCAACATTCAGAAAACGAAGATCATGGCATCTGGTCCCATCACTTCATGGGAAATAGATGGGGAAACAGTGTCAGACTTTATTTTTGGGGGCTCCAAAATCACTGCAGATGGTGATTGCAGCCATGAAATTAAAAGATGCTTACTCCTTGGAAAGAAAGTTATGACCAACCTAGATAGCATACTCAAAAGCAGAGACATTACTTTGCCAACAAAGGTCCAACTAGTCAAGGCTATGGTTTTTCCAGTAGTCATGTATGGATGTAAGAATTGGACTGTGAAGAAAGCTGAGCGCTAAAGAATTGATGCTTTTAAACTGTGGTGTTGGAGAAGACTCTTGAGAGTCCCTTGGACTGCAAGGAGATCCAACCAGTCCATCCTAAAGGAGATCAGTCCTGGATATTCATTGGAAGGACTGATGCTGAAGATGAAACTCCAATACTTTGGCCACCTCATGCGAAGAGTTAACTCATTGGAAAAGACCCTGATGCTGGGAGGGATTGGGGGCAGGAGGAGAAGGGGACGACAGAGGATGAGATAGGAAGGATGGCATCACCGACTTGATGGACATGAGTTTGGGTGAACTCTAGGAGTTGGTGATGGACAGGGAGGCCTGGCGTGCTGCGATTCATGGGGTCGCAAAGAGTCAGACACAACTGAGCGACTGGACTGAACTGAACTGAACCTTCTTTTAGAATTCCTTATAAGCAAACTTTTCTTTGAAAGGAATCTACAACTGTTTTCAATTAGCCAAACAAAAGGTAAGTAAAAAAGGTGGCTTCAGCAAAACTACTCCTAAAAGAGGGAGAGAGTTTGAGAAAGAAGCAAAATTCACTGGACTACATTGTTAGGGAGTCATGAGACTGGAGGGAATAAAGAAATGCCCAAGCTAGTTGTCTACATGAAAACATTAGATTTTTAAAAATTACTCGTCATAAAAAAGAACAAAATAATTCAATTTACAGTAACATGGAGGAACCTAAAAACTATTATACTGAGTGAAGTAAATCAGATGCAGAAAGACAAATATATATGATATTGCTTATATGTGGAATCTAAAAAAAAGTGTATAGATGAACTTATTTACAGAACAGAAGTAAAATCACAGATGTACAAAACAAACAGGTTACCAGGCGATAAGCAAGGGAAGGGATAAATGGGGAGTTTGGAATTGATATATATACACTACTGTATATAAAATAGATAACTAATAAGAACGTACTGTATAGCAGAGAGAGCTCTACTCAATACTCTATAATGGCCTATACGGGAAAAGAATCTAAAAAAAAGGAGATATATATATATATATTTGGATATATCTCATTAACTCTGCTGTATACCTGAAACTAACACAACATGGTAAATCAGCTATAGTTCAATAAAAATTTAAAACTAAAAGAAAACTAAAAAAACTAAAAAATTAAAGATAGAGCAAATGAAGGGGAAAGAATAGTTCTACAGAATAATTAAGCAAGAGGAATGTGAAAATTCAGGCTCACTAATAAAAGCACCAAAAAAGACATTGGGAAAGAATTTGACACATTATTCAAACAAAGAAGTTAGGTAGGGTAAGAGTCTCCTGGAAGATGAGATAGTAGCAAATATTAAGAAAAACACACCATCCCACACAATCTGAAAAGAAAATGCCCTCTCCTTTAATTGGCCAAAATACATAACAACTTTCCTCTACCAAAGACATTTATATGCATAATATTCTCTCATTTATTTAAATGAAATGAAACAAGTAATACCCAAACTGATGCACCTTGAAACTTCTAAATTATCACAGGCTGAGAGAAAGGCTGGAGATTTAGCGATGTATATTATGTTGTGGGGAAATTAGCCCCTCAAAATAGCAGAAGGGAAATTGGCCGCTTAGCCAAATAAACCAGAAGGAACGAATACTCTTACTCAGTAGCTGAGGGATGAGAACTTGCTGGATAATACAGCCAAATATTGAGGGAATTTGTTTCAAGCATCTGCATATTTTTGAAGCTGACAGTGTTCCCCCCTAAAAAGAAGTGCTGGCCCACTCACGTAGTAACACAGAAAAAGATTCACCAAGTTAATAATAATGGGAAACACCATTAAGAAAAAAACTGAGCAAAAATTTCACGTGGGGAAATGGATGGCTCCTTCATGTATTGCTCTCCCTGACAACTGAACACCTATCTCAGTTATATGAGAAGTGAAATTAATCAGTAGCTGTTTCTTGAGCACCTGCTAGATTCTTAGCAAATCTGTGCCAGATGTACTGGAGAAGGAACAGAGTAAATGGAGAAGTAATAAAAATATCAACAACGTGACAGAAGTTTACTAATTATAGAGCAATTCTACAGCAATCCTTAAGCTAACGCATAAAAATCACAAACTAAACTAATGATATTTATAGTAATGAGGTGGCTCATTTCTTGGATACTCTCCTTTATCTGCTGACCATCAGTAAAATACACCTCACTGCCAGGCCAGGTTCTCTCACCAGCTCCTCCCAAAATTCACCACATTTTTTACATCTCTTGGCCCCTACAGAATACCTATGCTGTCACCTGACATAGTATAAATTCAGTAAGGGCAAAAACTCTCTTTTAAGATCCTTTAAAATTTTCCTCTCCACCTTTACAATAGAATTCTTTTGAAATATATTATAAATAAATATTGTTAATTGAATGTACTAGTACATATCAGGCAGGTTATTTCAAACCAAAAATTCAAAGACATACCTTTTAACATTTTTTAGATGTTTAAAATGTCAAAAAATTGGAAAAACTATGGATTAGCCTATAGTCAAAGTGACTGAGCTAAATCAATTGGTGATTTTTAGCATTGAGGAAATCCACATATATTTTGTGCAAAGCTAGACATTTGGAGAGTGTGTCTAATTTTCTGAGACTTTAGCTTCTATGTAAACTGAACTGCCAGCCCTGAACTGCTTGGGCTTCATTATAAATGGGATAGAGTTTTATTGTCTGGCTTACACTTTCAACAATATAAACATTGACAACCTTCAGAAAAATGAGGAATGGGGTGGGGAGTGAAGCTGTGGGGGTAGGCACAGGAAAGAGTCACCAGTCGTGGTATTTGGTTACAAGAGAGGGGAAACAATTTATACAGGTTGTAAATCTAGACTTTGGAGCCAGACTATTGGGTTTAAATCCTGGCTCAGTTATTTAGGAGGTGTGTGCTTGGACGAATCACTTACACCTCTCTGTGTCTCAGTTAGTCATCTACAAAAGAGGATGAAACTAGAACAGGATTGCTATGCCAATTATATAAGGTAATATATGCAAAATATTTAAAATACTCCCTGGTGCTACTAAACACAGGATCAGTTGATGTTCTTATTGCTTTTGGAACAGTATGGACTTTTGCTATGTAAGAGTACATAAAATAACCTGAATATTTAGTTTGACCTGACTCAGTGAACCCAAAAAGAACCATCCTTCTTTGTAGCCATGCTTATGAAAGTAAACATATGTTAAAGAGTATAAAGCAAGCTAGCATTGGTTACAGATACGGATGAGTTTGTAGTAACAGATTTTTAAATTAGAAGGGAATTTGGATATAATCTTGGTTAACATCATCAGGTAACAGACAGAGAAATGTACACTCAGATATTAGGTTGTGTGATCAAAGAAAAGCCAGAAAACTGAGAGTAGAGACAAAAATCCCTCAATGCCTGGCTGGTTTCTCTAGTTGAGAGTCAGCACAGTGCACCTGAAAGCATCCAAAACACTTCACCAAGGCTCAGTGTCCTCAACCATAAAACTGTATATGTAACAACACGACTTATCTTAGGGTGTTTGTGGAAATCAGAGATAACACACGTAAAGTAACTAGCACAATATATATATATACGGCACATGTGTGTGTGTGCTAAGTCGTGTCGGTTGTGATCAACTCTTTGCAACTCCATGGATGCATCTCTTATGTCTCTGCATTGGTAGGTGGGTTCTTCACCACTATGGCCACCTGGGAAGCCCTATAGGGCACAGAAGTAACAATGATGGGGACTTCTCTGGTGGTCCAGTGGCTAAGAATCCACTTCCCAATGCAGGGGATGTGGTTTTGATTCTTGGTCAGGGAACTAAAGATCCCACATACCAAGGGGCAACTGAACCCATGTGCCACAATTAAAACCTGACATCAAAAATAAATAAAATTTTTAAAATAACAATGAGGATTATGATGGTGACAAGCTACTTACTAAATCCCAAAATTCTACATATTATATAAATACACTTCCAGCTTCTTCCTTTGTCATATTTGCAAACATAGAATACATGAAAATAAATGGAAAAGTTTACTAGTAATCTATATCCATACCACATACACACACTCCTACATTGTATTATACTAGGTTTACAAGATGCCTTAATACTTCCTTAAATACTAGCTAATATATTAATATCTAGCCTTCCTAATGCAGCATTGAAATTATGGCATTTCCCCTTCTGGAGGAGAAAATAGCCTAAATTTTCAATTATGATGCTAATGTTGGCATTTTTCTTCCCATGTGATGTTATTACAAATAATTACCAAGATATGCATAGTATTACTTCAATAAGCTACTAAAACTGATCGCTTCTCCTCCCTTTGTCATTTTGAATAATGTCTCTTACCTTGTCACTTTTTGCATTTCAAAGGCTAATTTGAAGTCTCAGCTTAACTCTTTCTGATTTAATTTATCATCACCCTCTCAAACATCCTTCAAAGCATTTTTCACTTTTATTCATTCACGTTCACATTCATTTATTCACATTCACATACATATCATTATTTAAATATTTGAAGTCAAGTGATGAATGTCACCCCCTACACTACCCTCAGAGTATTCCCAAACTACTACACTTAACAAGTGTTCCATTAATATAGCCATAAATAAATAGGTTCCCAGTAGGAAATTGAATTCATGGATCCATATTCCAGCACATAGGTCTAAAGTAGCAGTGAATATTTGAGGGTAAGCTTATACTACTACAAACATACTTGAATTATTCTAAAACCAAGATTCTACATATTACATATAGTCAATTATAAGAATAATATCCTCTCTCCTTCACTTTAAGACTATTCTCCCAGGTTTTCTATTCTTTGACTCCTCAGCACCTTGCATAATGACTAGTGCACAGTAGTTGCTCTGGAAACAGTTGTTAAATTGCTAACGGAGATTTGGCTCTCTTGCTTTAGCAAAATGACAATTTCTCATGAGTCAGCATGTGACACATAATAAAAGTAACAGATGAAAAACATGGTTGGAAATTAAACAAAATTCTGATACTCATGACACTTAAATCATCCAGTTTAATAATTGTGCGATTAAACAATTACTCATTGCCTAAAGAGCATTACTAACTACAGAACATTCAGTACAGAAAAAAGTATGGCTTCAGAGAGGTACAATTTATATAAGACTTAAAGAAGTCATTAAACTACTACTGTCATCAACAAACTGAAATGTCAGGTGGAATGACAGTACCTCTTCACATCCTTATTCAAACTGCCATGGAAGGAGATTTTAAACTAAGTTAAGAAGTGAAAGAAATAAGGATAAATGAGAAAACTAGGTGTTTTTTTTTTTGCGTGCTAGCTTAAACTATTTAAAGCACAGCATTTCTAAGAGGAATTTTGAGAATGATTGAGATGAAAATCTGAAACTGGCCTAGTTTATAGAGCCTGTTAGAAGGCAATGAGGTTTGTGATTACCAAGCACTGGGAAATCATTGTACTTAACACTGGTGTTGCTCACAGACACCGATATCTGTGTGGGCTTCCCTGGTAGCTCAGCTCCTAAAGAATCCACCTGCGATGCAGGAGACCTCAGTTCAATTCCTGGGCTGGGAATGTCCTCTGGAGAAGGGATAGGCTATGCACTCCGATATTCTTGGGCTTCCCTGGTGGCTCAGCAGGTAAAGAATCCACCTGCAATGCAGGAGACCTGGCTTTGATCCCTGGGTTGGGAAGATCCCCTGGAGAAGGGAAAGGCTACCTACTCCAACATTCTGGCCAGAAGAATTCCATGCATGGTATACTCCATAGAGTCGCAAAGAATTGGACAAGACTGAGCGACTTTCACTTTCAGTGAAAGAGATGACAAAAATGATCCAAGAACAACAAACTGTACTCTCCTCATAATGCATGGCTGCACTTATAGATTTACAGAGACTTTTCATTTTGCTTGATTTTGTTTTCAAAGTGTCCTCCTCAGTTCTCTGTTGTTGTCCACTAGCTAAGTCCAACTGTTGACATGCATGTCTCAGAATGACTATCTGCTGTTCCTGGTCCTCACAGTGACCTGATTCTAGCTCACCACTTAATATCCACCTAAAGTTCACACTTAACTGTGGTAAGGAGGAATTTTACATAAAAATGCAAGTGCTTTTGGAAATTGGTGATAAATGTATTGGTTTTTAGAGGCACCACATTTCCTACTGTCTGATTACTATGGTTGGCTGATTATAATAAACAACTGTGACTATTAGACACTGTGCTATGTGCTGTATGGGAAGACAGAATGAAGCCATAATCAATTTTATTAAGGAGTTCACCATCCATGTAGGTAAACAAAGTAATCACATATGAAATAATTTATTCAAAATACTTTAGAATATTACAGATGATAACTTATGTGTGGTGCATGCGTTAGATATCAAAGATGCTTTAAGGAAATAAACAATGATAATGATCACAGCTACTGTGACCATCAGGGAAATGCAAATCAAAACCATCTGAGATAGCACCTCACACTTGTCAGATGGCTATCATCATAAAGACCACAAATAACAAACGCTGGAGAGCGTGTGGAGACCCTGTTTAGTGAGGGGCCCTGTACACCATTGGAGGGAATGTAAATTGGTATAGCCACTATGAAGAACAAGAAGGTTTCTCAAGAAACTAAAAATAGAACTACCATATGATCCAGTAATTCCACTCCTGAGTATATTTCCAAAGGAAATAAAAACACTAACACATGTATACCTGTGGTGGATTCATTTTGATATTTGGCAAAACTAATACAATTATGTAAAGTTTAAAAATAAAATAAAATTAAAAAAAAAAAAGAAAAACTATATGTACCCGCATGTTCATTGCAGCTCTATTCACAGTTGCCATGATATGGAAGCAACCTAAGTGTCCATCAATAGATTAATGGATTAAAAAGATGTAGTATATATGTGTATGTTTATATATATATATATATATATATATATATATATACGTATACACACACACACACACACACACACACACACACACAATGAAACACTACTTAACCACCAAAAGAATGTTGCCATTTGCTATAGCATGGCTTGGTCTGGAGGGTATTCTTAGTGAAATAAGTCATACAGAGAAAGACAAATAGTTCCTATTTTTTCTATTCTTTTTTCTCTTATTTTGTTATTACCCACATTATGTAGATGTGGACTCTTGCCACAATGTTCTTGAGATCCTTAAGTTTGGTCAAAATGATCCTCATCTGGGAAATAGGGCTAGAGTTTGACTTTGAAGAATAGACAGTAAAGAAGGAGATTTTCAGGAATGCACTTGAATTACTAAATTCAAGGTGCATCTTGAATTATTTATATACTCTTTTAATATCATCTTTTTCTTAAAGATTATAAGTGGAGCAAATAGCTATTTAATTTACAAATATCCTTGTAAGAATCTATGAGCACTTTAACAGTGAAAAGTCCATGAAGAATAGCTACAGTGAAATGTAAACAGACAAAGCAATTAGGTAGATGGGACAGGAAAGGTGCACAGTGGAGATGTATGCACTTGTATTCAGAAAAGTACCCATTTACATCCCATCCTATCACGGGTTAGGAGAAAATGTCCCACTATGGAAAAGTCCACCTGTCTAAACTTGAACTAAGTATCGTCTTCATTAAACATGCTTCACTGCTCTTCTCTGTTCTAATGAATGATGCCACCACCATCTATCTCATCCTTCATTTCCCTGTCCCAATATCTAATCAGTCATTAAGATGTGAAATGAGAAGTTTGAGTTTTGCAAGCCCAGTCCTACCACTTACCAGATAAATAACTCTGGGCGGATTGCTTGATCCCTAACTAGCAATATCCTCATTGGTAAAACATGGACAAAAATAGAATGTATTTTATAAGTTGTTAAAATTAAAATGTATCTACAATGTCTGTAAAAGTTCTTACTAAAAGCATTTGGAATATTTTGCTGTTGTTATTTAATCATAGAAACACAAACAAAAGACTCTGTGTTAGGCTCATCATTTTATACACATGTATTATACACACACACACATACATTCTAATGTCTATCTGTATAGCTATATTATAAATTAAATACTATAAAACAGAATTTAAGAGAACAAACCCTACACTCAGACACAACTAAATTAAGCTAAATATTGGGTCTACCATTTTCTAGTTTCGTTATCTTGAATATATCACTTAACAACTTCAAGGGTCACTTCCTTCATCTGTCAAATAGTTATTGTGAGTTTGCAACTAATTAGCACATGTTAAGCATATCACACAGTACCTGACACAATATAAAAGTCCAAGGAATTTTAGTCATTGTATCATGGGATATTTTTAACAATATATAATGTGCATACATTAATGTATACTTTCTGACTGAACAAGAACTGTGAAATATATTTTCAAATAATTGTTAAAATATGATTTTATTAAGAAATCTCCACATTTTATAGTTACTTATTGTCCAAACCATCCTATTAGTCCAGATCACCTGTGTCAGCGAGCAAGTAGGTACTCTAAGAAGCAGTAAGGATATGGAAAGATAGAACCACAAAAACAGAGCTCAGCTTAAATACTGGAAGGGCAAAGTCAAAGTCAGAATTACAGTAATGTCGCAGAAGCAAAACATCCACTTTCCCTCCTGAGATGCCTAAAAACATACTCAGGCTGCCCGTAGCTGCTCTTAGAGTCTGCCAATCGGCCTTTTCTCCTTGCTTCATGAATATTCCATAAAGCATAAGCTTTCCAATTCCCAAGAAATAAAAATGGTAACCATAATACTCTGCTAGGCCATTAAGAGTCCATAGGTCACATATAGTGACAATGAATCAAACGACTAGTGAGCTTACCCAAAGGACCGGTGAACTATCAAATATTGTGCAGACTGAAGGCAATTTTAAATGAGGAGTTTAAACACATTTTAAACAAAGGCAGCGTTATTCAAATAAGCAAATAGCTACACAAGTTGGAACACGTTAGAATAATAAAATTTCAACTTACTAAGATAATTAGAATATTTCCTACCAGGAACATATTTTAAAATTTTGCTCTTAACACACTCTTTCCCCTTCTTGATTTCCTTCTCCTTATTTATCTATGTTTTTCTCTGTCTCCTTCCCTTCCTCAATTTTAATGCATTCTCAACCTTCAAAGCTAAACTTAATACTGAAAGTATTCAATGACAACTGAAGCCCCAAAGCCAGGTGTGTTCTGGCAGCAATATGTACTCTGGAGGATGGATGGTCAATTCATTAATCACTGTCCTTAGAACACAGATTCTTCAAGGAAACTGCTCTGGAGATCTAAGTTGTAATACATACATGGTTACACACTGTAGAGGATGTGAAACACATATTTTGATGAAATTTATTATAAATTCCTTCCAAACCTGTAAAGACTGTGACTCTATGCCCTTCACAAACAAATTTCATCATCTTATTCTTTATTATGCCATTTGCACACAGCATGAGGCCCATGCTGCCAAGAGGAGTTACTGAATCCAAGCGGACTTAGCCAACTGGACACACCAAACCTAGCATTCATCAGTGATAACAACTGTTACAGTCAAAAAATGTTTCAAGGAGGTATTAGTTCTCATCCCACCTTTGGAAATTCTGCAGAATAGTTTTATGCTAGTTAAGCAGTACTTTCAAGTAAATACAATAACACTATGCAAGGAGTCTTATCACCTTGCAAAAATGAAAAGAGAACCACATTAACTCATTATAAACAGAAAAAAACTACATATTTATATATATGTGTGTGTGTGTGTATTTATATATATATGTCTCCAAATGCATAATCTTTACACTTTAGCAATCCTGGGATCAGGGCGAGTTAATAGCTACAAGGAAAAGTCAATATATTTAATAACTTCCACAATATTAGAAAATTATAATTTGAAATACGTTGTTTTAAAAGTTAAACACTGGTTATAATAGGACAGATAGCTTTCAAAGTATATGAAAAAATAAAGAATGTGAAAATTAAGCAATAAAAATGTATTACAAAAGTTAATATTAAGAAAGAATGTAAAAGTTAATGAAATCAGACCAAATAGAATTCAAGGGGTACTATATGGAATCTCCCCAAAGAGGTTATTTTATGATCAAATTCACAGAGTTCAATGAAAATAGAGCTGTTATAAATCTTTACATGTTGAGTATCATAGCATCAAGATGCATAAAACAAAACTAGTTAAAATGCAAAACTAAAACAATCTCATTTTTGGAGAATTTTTCTTAACGTTTTTGGTATTTGAAAGATCAAGAAGACAAGAAGTGACTAGAGGTGACATAATAATGTTTTAGGTAAAATTAGTAACTAGTAGTCAACTCCTTAATTTCCATCAAACATTTATAAGCTTTAGTATAATTCAGACCACAATGAAAATATCAATAACATTCAAATCTATACAGGTAACATTTCTGAATATAAGGTGGTTCAGCTAAAAATACAATGAAACTAGATAAACAAACAATATCCCATTTGGAACTTATAATATTATCTTCCAAATAATTACGAGCTTATATAGAAAAATAGCAGCATAATTGCAGAATTATATGATTATATAATTATGATAATACATCACCAAAAAGTTATGAATTATGGCCAAAGCTGTATGCAAAGGAAATCTCATTGCAATAAAGGAAACACTATTATTAAATAAGAAACAGTGAAAATAAATTAAGAACTAAACTCAAAATGCTAGAAAAAGAGTAACAAAATTAATCTGCAGAAAGATGAAATTAAAATAAATCTTAAGTCAACAATAAGAATAAAAAGCAAATAAATAAACACAGGATGATTTTTTAAAGGAACGGTAGATAGAATTATTCTACCAAGGCCTCAATACAACAAAGCAAAACAACAAACACAACAAAACAACAATAAAAGGCAGAAAGGACACAAAATTACTTATGGGGAAAGGGAAAGGGAATAAATAATGAGTTTTTTATCTGACAATAGTAAACAAAATTCATTTTAATAATTTTGAAAATCTTGATGAAATTGATTTCTTTAGAAGAAAATGTAAGCTATCCAAACTTACTTTAATGGAAGGACAATAATTTTTTCTATCAGCTCATATGTCATTCTTAGAGAACCAGTGCCCTTATCCCTGCACTGGGAAAGACAGCTATAAAGTGAAGGACCCTTAACAGTTTATACCTACCAGGGTAAAGTGAAAGTGAAAGTGAAGTCGTGTCCGACTCTTTGCGACCCCATGGACTGTAGCCTATCAGGCTCCTCCGTCCATGGGATTTTCCAGGCAAGAGTGCTGGAGTGGATTGCCATTTCCTTCTCCAGGGGCTCTTCCCAACCCAGGAATCAATCTGGGTCTCCCGCATTGCAGATAGACGCTTTACCGTCTGAGCCACCAGGGAAGCCCAGGGTAAACAGCTAACCTAATTTGTTCTACTGGCATCTTCTCTGGGAGGACTTCCTGGTCCCGGAACTGAATTCTACTATTGTCACAATGCCCTAACATTTTCTTCCCACTTTGGTGATTCAGCACTATCAAAGCAATGCACCATCTAATGTACCGGTTTTGCTATATATATATACATTTTTTGTAAATTTTCTGTCTCCCCTGTCCTACATACTTAAATCTAAGTCCATAGAGTAAGATAATTGTCAGAGGGCTTTGTGTGCCCTTGTTTCTCAGATCATCAACAGTGTCTGGTGCATAGTTGATGCTAAATGTGTATTTGGTGAATGAGTGAAAAAAAAGAATGAATGCATGTTTGAATAATTAAGGGGATGAGTTATTACCATAGAGAATAGAGTTGGTGACTTTCATACACTTTGATTTGGGTACATGCAGACAAAAGGAGCTTTTGACTCATTTGTGGCAACTACAATAAGGCTGTGTATAACTGACCATAGATACTTCTTTGATTCAGGAAAGAAAAAGAGAGAGAGATAGTAGAGTATCAGAGGAGGAGGAAGAGAAAGAAGAGAAGGAGGAGGAGGAAGAGGAGGTGATGATTGCTTGCTTTCTCATTTTCATGATGGTTTACTATTTTTGTACAACTGGTATCCAAAAGTCACTTTTTAATTTTTTTTAATTTGCAGAATCACTCATGTGCCCAATGTAAATTACAGTAGCTCTTATATACTTTCATATCCTTTTAGATCTGTCTCTTTAGGACAAAAATTCTCAGTCTTGGAAGGATATCACCTGCACCTATGAGTCTTCTTGTTCATTGGTTTTCTTTTCTTTTTTCATACAAGGGCACATCCCCATGGGGGCAGTTCTAATGTGGAGCCATGCTAAGAATCACTGCTTTATTTTGTTCAATGAACTCTACTAAGATGCTTTTCCGACCTACTTAAGGGTATCCACAGGTTTCTCTTAAGTGCATACGTAAGATTTTGCCCCCTAAAAATTAAAAATTTTTAAATTCTGAACTTTCATTTGAACAGGTCTGTGTACATCTATCTCATCCAGAGCTGTTTAATTTTTAAGCCATTAATCATAGTTTCAAAGTTGAAATTTATGATTATCCTTTAACATTTTTTTTGAATTTTTAAATGAGTTACAAATTGTCATTGGGATTTTCAACAACTTCCTAGCTTTTCCCCTGGCAATGGAAATTTGACCAAGATGCTAAAATCATGAGCTAAAGGATATTAAGTCAAATACCTGCAGAGGTGTTTCAGGATGCTTTTCTCTCAGCACTGGAGCAGCTGAAATTTCCTGGGGGGCTTTTGATGTCTTCCTTTTGGCTTTTTCCATTTGAACATTGGTAAAGTAGTTGACAGCAGCAAACTCAATAAGGGCCGAAAATACAAAAGCAAAGCAGACAGCTATGAACCAATCCATGGCAGTTGCATAGGACACTTTGGGTAAAGAATGCCGTGCACTGATGCTCAGCGTGGTCATGGTCAGGACTGTGGTTATTCCTTCAAGGGAAAAGAACAAAGAGACAAAATACTTTATGGTTATTTCTACGCAAAAAAACAAACAAACAAACAGATCTGGAAATTTGGTGGGATGGCAGTAACAAAGTTTATAACTCAAAACAAACCATCTTTGATAGGATTCCAATCCTAATGGTTCAGTAAAAGTAGCACAGGCTTTGGAGTGAGAGACAGATGTGGTTCAAATACTTACTCCTCCAATCACTGGCTCAGTGTGAGTTGGATTAAGTTAGGAAAACACACTGGGTTTCACTTGATGCCCACTTACTGAGCTTACTATGAAGACTTAAAGTATGTAAGGCAACTAACATATACCCATATGTTATTATGGGTACATATATGGGTACATATGATATTAGTACCCAGGCCAATATACCTGAGAAACTCAACACCTAACAGGAAGTGTGACTCACTGAAGCACTGATTCTCAACCAGCAGTGGGAAGATGGTAGCACTGAAAATTAAAGTATCAGAATTTCATGTCTGGGGTAGGCATGGCCCATGTTATTGAAACTCTCTACCAGAAAAATCACAAGTTATATACACTCAAAATCTTTACCTGAATATTACCTATTTAATTAAAATAATAAATGTACTAGTTATAAAATAGCTCAATTTATATAAAACAGAAGGATGCTCCCAAGAAATAGATTTCTAGAACAATTTGGTTTTAAAAATATTGGACATCTCAGTTCAGTTCAGTCACTCAGTGATGTCCAACTCTTTGCAACCCCATGGACTGCACCAAGCCAGGCTTCCTAGTCCATCACCAACTCTGGAGCTTGTTCAAACTCATGTCCATTGAGTTGGTGATGCCATCCAACCATCTCGTTCTCTGTCGTCCCCTTTTCTTCCTGCCTTCAATCTTTCCCAGCATCAGAGTCTTTTCTAATGAGTCAGTTCTTCAAATTAGGTGGCCAAAGTATTGGAGCTTCAACATCAGTCCTTCCAATAAATATTCAGGACTGATTTCCTCTGATTGGACATCTACTGCCCTTCAGTTTATGGTTGGCAGGAAAATACTGGTAACAAGAATAACAGTATTTCTCTCCCATCAATAAGCTTCTGAAGCATATCATCTCCAGAAAAACCTTTTCTGCAGAGCCTGGAAAAATGTCATTCCCCATTCTCAATGGAAAAATCCCACTTGCTACTGAAACTATAGAGAAATGCATTATTTAAGAATGCTAAATATTTGCACAATTGCCCCTTTCTGCATCTTTGTTTCTCTGTGGATCTAATCCATGTTATGTAGTTAAGTTTGGAAATTTATTTGGAGATTTACCATATCCATTTAAATCATTCTATGTAATACCTAGGAAATCTCCTGAATTGATACACTCAGATGTTTGGGAATGATGATGATGAAGACAATAACAATGATGAAGGCATAAACTATTTATTCCAATCCATGCCAATCCCTAGCCTAAAGTCACATGTTAAACTGAAGGGACAGTGAGCCCCATGCAATAATGAAGGAATAAAAATATTTTGATGCAGGGAGAAATTACATTGTCTCTTCAACTCAGCACTTAATTATATTCTACCTTGTATTGTTTCTTAATTTTTCCATTTGTGTGAGCTTTGTTTCCACAACTTCGTTAAGCATTGACTCCTTAAGGGCTGAAATATTTAACACCGCTTTGGAATTTACCGTATTTCACATAGTGCCAAGCACATGATAAATGTGTAATAAATAAAAATACATTTTTCAGCTCTTCAGGAATCCATTTTCTTTCTAATCCTTTCTGAATTGTCAGTTTTAAAACATGAGAAATTAGAACAACTTCTGAGCTATGGATCTTTCAAAAATATTCCATAAACTATACAGAGGGAACAAGTTGAGAATTTGGTTGTATTCTTTTTGAAAAGAAATGTTTGTGATATTTTTAATATTTTATAAGTTTAAAACAGACTTAAAATATGTTTATTCAATCAAATATATAAATACCTAAACGCCTATGAAAATGAAATATTGTGAATTTATTAGACTTTGTTTTGGAAAGAGACCACAGGACTTTTAGGCCTCTTTTTTATTTTATTTTTATTTTTAGGCTTCTATTTTATTTTATTTTTTTTAACTAATTTTATTTTATTTTTAAACTTTACAATATTGTATTAGTTTTGCCAAATATCGAAATGAATCCGCCACAGGTATACCTGTGTTCCCCATCCTGAACCCTCCTCCCTCCTCCCTCCCCATACCCTCCCTCTGGGTCGTCCCAGTGCACCAGCCCCAAGCATCCGGTATCATGCATTGAACCTGGACTGGAGTATACTAACGCATATATATGGAATTTAGAAAGATGGTAACAATAACCCTGTGTACGAGACAGCAAAAGAAACACTGATGTATAGGCTTCTATTTTAAATCTCAGGAAAATGGCACCATCCCTATGGTCATTATGAGATAGTGAATAAACCCTAAATTAATTCTGAAAACTTCTAGCTGCAAAATTTAAATATAAATCAAAGTTTTTCTTCTTATTCATAGCAGGTTAAATGACCTATTAAGAATTCAAAACTGTTCTACAACTTTATTAGGTACATTTCCTCTAATAGCATAGAAATTATACTGAAAGAGCTTGAAAATAAAATATAAACAATGCCATTTAACTAAGAATACTACTCAGAAATCAGAAAGTTTTACAGAGACCATAATGTAATCAAAAAGGTATCTGAAACTCAAATATAAGTTTATTTAAGACAATTTAAGATTATTTATTTAAGATTATTTAAGACAATTTAAGATTATTCATGTTGCTTTGAACATTTTTTTGGCAATAGAGCAATTTCTCCTGAGGATAAGCAGTAATGGTCTTTTTCTCTCCTGCAGTATGAGAAGAAATTTCATCATTAATGACAACTAAGCAGAATATTAATGCAATTATTGAGTTGTGAATCCAAAAATGACTTTCTGATTGTTAAGGAGGGTACATCACCAAGTTTATGAACACTTTCAACAATATATGGCTATGTGGCTGCTTTGCATTTCTTTTTTATTGTCTAGAGTACACTTGATTTAAAAGTTTGCAGAACGGTCTTTCAGATATTATGGTTCCTATTTTATGACTTGGGAAAATTAAGAAAGTAACTGGCATAAACAGTTGGCTGAGTGTTTGAAATTGCCATCCCTTTAGACATTAAAACGTTTCTCTGTCTGGAGTTCAATTCTAAGAAAGAACTAGCACAACAGGAATGGGCTTCTTACACCTGTGTCTAGGTGAAGCAGTTGGTTAAATGGACACCAACAAAACAGCAAGCAGACGTAACCTCTCAGATAAGAAGCCATGCTCCTTCTGCATCTAGGAAGGCAGTATATCTGTCACCACATCTATCCTGAAAATAATAACCATGGAACTTTTTTGACAAGTTCAGATATTGATGCCAGGCCCCGTTTTTAGAATGCTGAATATGCACCATATTGGCTGGCCCAGGAGCTGGAAGAGGACATTTAAAAGTAGGCTAAGACTATACACAGGAGTGAATTTTGGGTTAGCTACTCCTAGAAAACGAACTAGTAATGATGTAGATGTGCCAGCTGGCATTTACGCAGATTTCATGTTTTACTATACTGGAATAATTAGAAAACTTAAGAGGCATACATCTTTAGTAATAGACCTTTCCAGAGAATTTGGCACATGCTACTTCTCATATTTACACTAATCTTTATTAGTTTTTCTTTTTGCGTGATCTCGAGTGACGTCTCTTACTCAGCAAATTCTTCCTTGAGTAAAGAGAAAAATGAGAAATGGGACAGATAAATGCTAGCCCAGAATTATTTCTTTTTATTTGAATCTCATATGAAATAGACTGTTCACTCCCCACTCCCCACATACTTAAAACTTAACTTCCTTAAGAAAATACCATTGAAAATCTCAACAAACAATTAAATAGTTACTGTTCTGGCACATCTTAGGTCTTAGAAGACTTCATTATTGGGCATAATTTTCCTGGTCAATCCAAACCAGTATCTTGGTGCCTGAGCACAATCAGAAGCAAATGGAAGAGTTCCCACAAAGTATGCAGAGCACACAGCCATACACATCCACTCAGCAGCTCTGAAATCATCCACAAGCTCCCAGGTCCCCAGACTGCCTCCCCCACCCCACCCCTACCACATAAGGACAGAATGGTAGAGTGGACATGAGGGAGTTCTCAAAGTCAGGCAGAAATTGTTTGGGGTTTATCACTTCAATATATGATTTTATACAAGTTTCTTAATCTCTTTGTGTCTATATCCTTATCCATATAAAATTACTAATGCCTAACTTGCTGAGTTATTCTGAAGATTAAATAAGATGATCTCTATCAGTACATGGCAAATTTTATTATCATTATTATTAGTGTTACCAGGGCTTCCGTCTATGGGCTCGCACAGTCGGACACACGACTGAAGCGACTTAGCAGAAGCAGTATCCTTACTGTATGATACATAATGTCCTTACGCTGGCTTATCTGGATAGGAAATATTGGATGGATACAGCTATAACTAATGCTCTCCCCCCACACACACATACCACTGGAAATTTCTATTATTTGGGGACAAATGAGACAGAACAGTGGCTATGAGTTTGTAATCAACCAAGAAAGCATTCAAAGCTCATCAAGCAATCACAATAACTATAAAATAAAGAGAACATTCACATGATAGTATCAAGTAGCGAGTCTCAAAATGAGAGAGAAGGCAGCACGGACTGTCATAATAGTCAATGACACTAACAACAGTATTCACTGTGGTAGTCTTTGTATCCAAATAAACTCATTGAATCCTCACAGCCACCTTATGCAGTAGTGACAATTCACCCTGTTGTGACACTTGAGGAAACCGGCAGAAATACCTCACTGAAGGCTCCCAGCTAATAAACGGTAGACTTTAGGTTACAACTTAGGCCATCTTGCTCCGAAGTCTGCACTTTTTGACGTGGATGCCTCTTAATCAAAGGCATCATTAATGGGGCAATATTTTCTGTTGCAGAAATTATTTAGGAGCATAAGATAAAGATGGTAATACATGTGGAAGTGATTTTATTTTTATTTTCAATGATGATAGTTCCGGAAACATTAATATTATTTGTACAAGGGAAAGTTCAGGGACTTTGACCTTATTCTCAGCCCCTAACTTTCTGCCCAGTTAGGTTGTCTTTATAGATGATGCATACAGCCAAGGTTAACTGAGTGTTCACTGCACTTAATGAGACAATAAACACCAAGCATTTAGCAAATTAATCTTTTGTTGGTAACACAGATAGACCTAGAGGTTATCATACTGAGGGGAAGTAAACCAGACTGAGAAAGAAAACTATATATTAATAGGATATCACTTACATGTAGAATCTAAACACTGATAAAAATGAACTTATTTATAAAACAGAAACAGATGCATAGACAGAAAGGAAACTTATGGTTACCAAAGGAGAAGAAGATGTGGGAGGAACAACTTAAGAGTTTGGGATTAACATATACACTACATACATAAAATAGATAAACAACAAGAATTTATTGTATACTCAGTATTTTGTAATAATCTATAAGGGAAAAGAATCTAAAAAAATATACATATATATTTTTATATATGTCTACATATATATATCTGAGTAACTGTGCTATATAACTGAAACTAACACAATGTTGTAATAATGTTGTAATAATGCTGTAAAGAGCAATGTTGAATAGGAAGCTGGAATGTTAGGTCCATGAATCAAAGCAAATTTGAAGTGGTCAAACAGGAGATGGCAGAGTGAACATCGACATTCTAGGAATCAGCGAACTAAGATGGACTGGAATGGGTGAATTTAACCCAGATGACAATTATATTAACTACTGTGGGCAGAAATCCCTTAGAAAAAATGGAGTAGCTATTATGGTCAACAAAAGAGTCCAAAATGCAATACTTGGATGCAATCTCAAAAATGACAGAATGATCTCTGTTCATTTCCAAGGCAAACCATTCAAGATCACAGTAATCCAACTCTGTGCCCCGACCAGTAACACTGAAGAAGCTGAAGTTGAACAGTTCTATGAAGACCTACAAGAGCTTCTGGAACTAACACCCAAAAAAGATGTCCTTTTCACTATAGGGGACTGGAATGCAAAACAAGGAAGTCAAGAAACACCTGGAGTAACAGGTAAATTTGGCCTTGGAGAACAGAATGAAGCAGGGCAAAGGCTAATAGAGTTCTGCCAAGAGAACGCACTGGTCATAGCAAACACCCTCTTCCAACAACACAAGAGAAGACTCTACACATGGACATCACCAGATGGTCAACACCAAAATCAGATTGATTATATTCTTTGCAGCCAAAGATGGAGAAGCTCTATACAGTCAGCAAAAACAAGACTGGGAGCTGACTGTGGCTCAGATCATGAACTCCTTATTGGCAAATTCAGACTTAAATTGAACAAAGTGGGGAAAACCACTAGACCATTCAAGTATGACCTAAATCAAATCCCTTATGATTATACAGTGGAAGTGAGAAATAGATTTAAGGGACTAGATCTGATAGACAGAGTGCCTGATGAACTATGGACGGAGGTTCGCGACATTGAACTATAAAGAAAGCTGAGAACCAAAAAACTAATGCTTTTGAACTGTGGTGTTGGAGAAGACTCTTGAGAGTCCCTTGGACTGCAAGGAGATCCAACGAGTGTATCCTAAAGGAGATCAGTCCTGAGTGTTCATTGGAAGGACTGTTGTTGAAGCTGAAACTCCAATACTTTGGCCACCTGATGTGAAGAGCTGACTCATTTGAAAAGACCCTGTTGCTGGGAAAGATTGAGGGCAGGAGGAAAAGGGGACAACAGAGGATGAGATGGTCGGATGGCATCACTGACTCAGTGGACATGAGTTTGGGTAGACTCTGGGAGTTGGTGATGGACAGGGAGGCCTAGCGTGATGCGGTTCATGGGGTCACAAACTGAACTGAACTGAACACAGTGTTGCAAATCAACTGTACTTCAATTTAAAGAAAAGAATTTAGCAGAGTGTATGGCATTACATAATGGAAAGATGCATGTTTTCTTTTAAAAGCAGTTAATAATCAAGGCAACAAAGTCAAAGCAGAATTATTCTCCCCTGTATAGTAGAACATCTGGGAGTAACAAGTATGTGCTAAGTGTGCTATGTACCCTGTAATGACCACCACACATTACTCTACATCTTTACTAGTCTAGGAAGGAGAGACATTTTATCACAATGTTATGGATGGAGAAAATAAGTGGCAAATGTGGGTTTTAAAACCTGACCTACTGGAAAATAAACTTCACTACATTGTTTTCTCTCTTCATTTTCCCATCTATTTTCAATAGCTGAATTTTTCAACACTTGCAATGTGCAGTCATTCTTTAATTGAACCCTCACAACTCTATGAAGTAGACAGTCCCACTACACCTGCTCAACGCCTTCTTGGGGTCACACTCTGCCTGGAGCACTAACCCTCCTCTAAGAGTTTCCCCAGTAGGATTCCAAAACCTCCTTGAGTGAACCTAAGCTTAAAGCGGTGGCGGTGTCCATGGAATATGTCCCCACATTCAGGTCCTCTGAGAACACTAAGATGGCCCTCATCAGAAAGTCTCTCAATGGATTGGGGTTGAGTGAGAAGTCCCCACGCTCTTCAGCTCCTTCTTACCAGCATTCTTTCAGCTTTTGTGTGATGAGGGGTATTATATCATGGCTTTCTACCAAAGAGAAAAAAGCAATGGGAAGTTGGCATCTTTCATGGGGACTATACCTCCATTCCAGAGCAATTCTGATCATTTTCTTTTTTGTCCTACAACTGAATGCCTTTTCCACTCACAATCAATAGAAAAAGAATAGAAAAATATTAAATTAAATATTATTATAACTAATTGTAATATTTTACAATCAGCCAAAAGCATGGCTGATATGCAAAGGCTTATTAACAGCTAAAAAAATTAAAACTCAAGTGTTCTGGATTTGATACAATGACGAATGATATATAGGAAGCCAGTATATAAACAAAAAGAAAAAATGTGGCATATTCAGAAAATAAAGTGTAGATAGACTACAACAATGAGTTAACAAACTAAGCATATAATACTTTCAATTCAATGCATTTAAACCTTTTGTTCCTCTTCATTAAAAGGCAAATATTTCTAAGGCTTTCATATTCATTCATCCATGACTTTTATTTTAAACTCCCGGTGCATTTCATTTTAACACCTAGACATGATTTTAATTCAATTACACAGCATTAAGCTAGGTACCCAAGAATATCACCCACAGTGAAATTATATCCAGATTCATACTTGGTCTTCACCTGCCAGTTTACAATAAAGTAAATCTGATAGGGACCCAAATGAAGGAAAGGAATGCACTTATCCTCTCAAGCTTTATTACTTTGTATTAGCTGATAAGAATGAAATCTTTTGTGATTCTTTACTTAGCACAGCTAGATATATTACTGTTTAATATCTTCTCAGAGATGATATATCTAAAGGCTAGTCCCATGAATCACAATCAAAATGTAAAGTGAACAAAAATAACCAAGAAATGAATTATAATTACCAAATACAGTCCTAGCTGGAACTGATTCCTTATTTATCCAGAATGAAACTTGAGAAAGAATTACTGTCATAATACATGGAATGTATGTTTGAATCATAAAATAACCCATCTTCCGTCTGAGGTGAAAATAAACCGTCATAACAATATATTCACCTGTGAACGAAGCATGAGGAAAATTGTTATATTAATAGGTTCTGTGAGCAAATATTCAATGGTTTTATAATCATATTTCAGAATAACAAACAGTATTCTAGGCAAAGAAAGTATCTGCTCGGCATGACAGCACAAGCATTGAGAAATATGAAGTTCCCAACAAGGGGAAAACAATACTGAGCATCATTACATAGAAAAACATTTCTGTTGTTGCATTGTGATTAAGCAATTTAGTAAGTTGGGCTATAATTTTATAAAAATTCTTGCAGTGCCTTCTATTTTAAAGATCTAACACTGCAAAAGCAATTAGACTTCATTTGCAGCATTTGTAAGAGCAGATTTTAGAGTTAACTTTTATGGAAAATCACTTGGAAAAAAACCATGAAAATACACACACCTGTATGAAAATATAAAGCCTCATTTTAGAAAGAATTGTAATACACAGCTATACATTGTATATACATATATGCTTAGAGAAAGGTTGTCTTACTGTCTTAGTTTCAGGAAAAAACTTTCTTTCTAAATGTGATATATATGAAAAAAATATATAAAGAAACACATATAGACCCATCCATAACATCCCTGAGTTCAGGTATGTTTTATTAGCATTTAGACAAAAACCTAAAAAAGATAATAAGTAAATATATCATAAGATTTCTCGTAGCTCTTGATAAAATATTTAATATTACATCTGAAAGTAACATGCTAAGAAAGTAACTCAGGAAGCAGTAGCCTTATTCTCAGATTGAAGACTCAAATCTTCCCAAAACATATTTTTATAATCACTTACAGGCTGGAAAATACATGTTTTCAAAAAATACTTTTCCTGGTGATACATATACATAAGGAATAGTTTAAGAACAAGCAATAATCAGCTATTTTTCTCACACTGAATATGACAAAAACTAAGTCCTATGATTCTTTCCATTCACATCCCCAAAACAAATACAGACCAAGAATCCTCAATAATAATCATCCATCTACTCACATGACAGCTTTAATATATGCCCTTAACATATTTTATAATTAAATTTTATATTTTGCCTTTATTTTTGAAAAGAGGATAGAGTAGCACCATAAAAATTGGCAAGATATAAAAAACAGACTTGGAGAAAGTACTAAAAAACAAAGAAAATTCAGTGTTCAAAAAAATCAATGATCAGATTTCCTATCTGAGAATTCTGTTGAAAATAGTTTTGATATATTTGATCATTGACTTTTTTTATGAAAAAGAAAACCAACTCATTTCTTGCATCTCACCAACTCAGAATTTATTTCAAACTAAAATAAGATTTAAATATAAATAAAGAGAATTCTCAACTGTGAGCTATGCATCAACTCTATTTCTGGAAACTTTTAGCTGGACCCTGAAAACACAAGATATTTCAATGAAGAAGCTAGTGCCAAGTTGCATATTGGTTTAAATTACTGAATGTCTCACCTGTGATGGATTTGATAGTTTCACTCGATACAGTTTGCCCAATCAAGTCATACTGAACTAAGCTGGAAGACTCCTTTGGAACTTCTACTGATTTCTCAGGACCTTTCGTCCAGGTATAAATCATCTCACTCTTCGGATAGGCATCTGGAGGACAGCAGAGAAGGTGGTTAGAGTCAGGGCTCCTTTTCCATCTGCACTGACAGTCAATGATTAAGAATATTACACATGTTCAAGAAAGATGGAATAAATGAAAACAAGAATCATTATGATTTATTCAAACATGTTTAAGATTGAGAAAACTGTAGAGATTAAATAAGCAGTCTTGCAACTGGGCATATTTCTCATTTTTATGCCAGAGGTTTACAGGAGGAGAGACTAAAACTAAGGCAACTAAAATGTGATCTATGCATCAGTGTCCTTGGATATGTTTCCATACTAATAGGATAAACAGGTGAAAAGCAGAAAAAATAACCCCCACCCAAAGTACTGTCCAACTGCTATTCCTTTCCCTTCTAACTCACTTCTAATACTTGACCAATATTGACATCTTCCTTCCTCATACAGCTCTCTCAATTAGAAACATACCAGATGCTGCCTATAATAATACAACAACAAAAACAAAAGCAAATCCTACTTTGGAAGCGCTCTCCATGGGTCACCTATTCCAGACTCTGCCTCTGGGCAATACCCATGCTGTTTGGGAACCATTCTGCGGGTGACAACTGGCTATGCAGTTTGTAAAGCTCTCCAGGGAACGTACTTACAGAACCAATTCCACTACCTTTAAACTCTCACAATCAGAACATTTTCCCTTCCATCTTCAGCAAATCCCTCCCAGCGGCAATTCAAGCCCATTTTCTATTATTTGGTGTTCAGTGCACATGGAGACCAGCTGCTTGCTTACCAGCCTACCCAGAACAGATAGCTTGGCTCATACACAAATGAGTTCAAAAGAACCAAGATGAATTGTGTGCTGCCCTCTGCAAAGATTCCTAAAATGGCTAGAGCACAGTAGGCCCTCAGTGAAAATGTTTAATTCTGCAAAAGAGGTTGGTACCTAGGGAGACTATCTCTACAAACGACTTTGCAAAACAAGCTATAAGGCTTGTGTTGTCATTTAGTGGTGTACAATCAGGTCTCAAGGTTTATCTTCTGAAGTATATTCATGCTTAAATTATACATTTAAAGTCTCAGAATGCTAAGACCCTGTCCATGATATTTTAAGTCAGGTATCCTTTCTGTCCGTGTATTTTTCTGTTTTTATCTTTTCTCATCAAATCACTGGTTGGAGAGCAAAGGACTCACTCTAGTTTCAAGTTAACCCAACTTGAATATTGTGATTACTGAGGGTTATAAAAAGAATGACGACTGCCAAGTCTCATTAAGTTAAGCAATAAGCAATAATAACAGCAGGCAACGGTTTCACAATCATTGTGACTGAGAATCTGAAGCAATAGTAAAAGTCAGCATCTATTTTTGGTAGCTTCTGATTGAGTCAAATATTTGAGGCAGACGTGAGAAGAGGCAAGCACATTTTGCTGCCATCTCTGAGAGGGGAGCTCGGGTAAAAGAGATTCCTTATTCTGTCCTACCCATTCATTTCATCCTTTTGCCTTCACCACCACAAAATATCCCAAATCCATGTGTCTTACACCTCCTCTGATACTATAATCTAGTCTACATCATCACCAAGACACAGCCTCCAGCTCGTCTCTGTTTCTACAATCCAGTCTCCCTAGAATGAACAGAAAGCATGATCTTACTGGGGCCAGAACTGAAAACTATTTGTACTATAATAATTGACATTTCACTCAAGATAGCTCTAATCTAGGTAAAGTCCTTTCTCAACCACCCTTAGTAAAACCTTCCAAAGGCATCCAATAGCACTTAGAATAATATCTAAACAAATTAATGTAGCCCATAAGGTACTATACCATCTTGTTCTGCCTACATATCAGACCATCCCTCCTAATCTGTGTTGGTCATGCTTCAGCCATTTTTGTACTAATAGCGCTGCTTATGTTATTCTAACCCATGTCATGTCAGGAAGCCCTGAACCTTCTTTTGCTTTTTTTCAAGTCTGCCATAAAGGTTTCTGGTTGTAACAGAAGCTGTTAAATTCAAAAAATGAAAAAAATCATTTACTCTTTCTCTGATACACTACCAACACAAGGAGTTCAGTGGTCCCTAAATTTCACCACTGATCACCAACCTATTAACTATGACTCAATCTACCTAGGCTATCTAGGTAGCAAATAGAAATAATTTTTGCTTCTGGTGAGGGGAAAGGGGTTGTTTTTACCTCTTAACTTAAATATATTAGGTAATAAACTGTCTCCTAAAAGTCAAACCTCAGACAAGTCATTGTCATGGACAATGATTTAAATGTTAGACTATGGAAAATCATGAACATACAAAAACATCAGCTTGCATGAGGTAACCATAAATCCTAACCACAATCTGATTGTAACTTACAACTCCCAAATTTCAAAGGGCAGGCATGGCCATCCATGGGGAAGTCCACCAATCTCATGGGACATTCTGCACTTATGGTGAGTCTATGATCGAAAAAAGGCAATTAAATAAAATCAAAACTAAAAAAAAATAATTTTATAGATTCCTCAATGAGGAAGAAGGAAGAAAGGAAGGAAAAAGAAAGACAGGAAGGAAGGAAGGGAAGAAAGAAAAAACAGTTAAAAAATTTTTTAAAAGACTACCTCATTGTGTATAAAATTGTGCCATTTCTCATAATTCTAAAAAGTTTATTTGGAGCTGTCATATTATGTGAGACAGATTTCTTTCCATTCCTGAAGAAAGTATCAGGAGTCCACACTTTTGTTACCATCATATTGTTCAATCTCAAAATTTCAATGGGGCCATCATATTTTAGTCTTTTGTCAATCCATGTCTGTCTGAAGAACACATCCATTGTGTATTCCTAGGGAAGTTAGTTTGTGACATAATCAATCACAGATGATTACACATAAATATGCAGAAAAATTCATTAAATTCTAGATTTGCCCTCAGAAAAGACTACCCCAGATGAAAACAAATAAGAGCAAATTAAAAAAAAAAAAATCAATGGAGCAAAAGGAGTGTCAGCAATTAAAGCATGTTATGTCCATCTGATACGTTAATCTTCTACATTTGTTAGATAAATAAATTATCATACATATTAATCATTCCAGAATAATTACTCTAATTTAATAAAACTGCCAGCCACCAGGTAATTACAGTTGTACTTTGTTTTAAATCAAGTGGCAAAATTACTTTATGTGTAACAAATAACATTGCATAATTAATCATAAAATTATAGGCATCTCTTTAAGACAAAGTATGTAAAGTATGTAAAAGAGAAATCTTATATCCACAGATTTTATTAACGTTCACCTAGGGTCATTTCTTTGACCTGGAAACTGAAAATATTTAATATTAGAAAGCAAAACTGAATTTATACTGACCAGGGCTTAATGTTCTATGGAAGTGGGAGGAGGGGTGGTGAGCAAGAGGGCCAACAAGGAATTCTAAATGCAATTAAGACTACAATATAGTTTCATACCAAAACTAATTACACTCTCTAATTTTCTCCTCCGCAATAACTTTCTAAGGGAAAAAATATTACACACAACATTGTATTGTGGGGACAGAATGTTCTTTTCTTTGTTGAGAATGACTCCAAACCAGAAAAAAACCTCAACTATTACAGCTGAAATGCAAATTAAATGTCTCACTTTTTTAAACTTTTTAGGCTGTTCTTTCACTTTCTAGTTCTGTGTAATCGATTATAAGATAAATGTTAATTGCCCTCTTTTCTGCATATTTTCTCCAAACCTCAAAAAGTACATTTAATTTCCCAGATACCTACCATTTCAACATCGGAAACAGGTCCAAAGCTAGTGACATATATGTCAGTTTTCACTTCTGTAACAGGACCTAGTAGGCATGAATTAAACAAGTGTGAAAAGATAATTACCAATCCTACAGGCAAGGAGGGTTTGATAATTAAAAAGACAGATAAATCATGTTTTTACAAGCATCTTATGTTTTCAGTGAGATTATGTATCTCTCCAAAAAATGTAGACAAAAGAACAACAAAACCAGAAAGCAATATTTACTTACAGGCAAAAAGAAACCCCAATTACTTACTGTGATTCTTAGTTCTTCAAAGATACATCACCCCCGGGCACTGTTACAACAGGCAGTGCGGGGAACAAAAGCTTTTAGCTTTTGTGATTTTTTTTTATAGCTCATCATCTGATTGGCTTTTAGTAAAGAAGTGAGCTGTTAAAAAGAGGGAACTTAACCACAAGAGTAAAGTAGAGAAAAACCATAATGGCTGTAAGGAACACATTTTCAGTGAGTTGAGGATATTGGTAAATAAACACAAAAATGATTCAGGTCACTTTTAACAATAGGAAGATCATCCACTGGTAATTAAGATCAAAAACAAGCTCTCCTAAAAGTCAAACCCATGTATGTTCTGCCATTTACTTGTTGTGTGATCTTGGGCAAGTTACTTAACTCCTCAATGACAGCAACCTCACCTATCAGACAAGACTATTGATGGGGATCAGATGAAATTTCTCCTATGAGATCCTGAACACAGTTACACTTTCATGAAAGTATTTATCAAGTATTAGCTTTTCTTTGCTATTGAGGGTCTTTCCTACCTCTAAATAAGACTGTTTCAGGAACAAGTGTATGGGTGTGTTTGGCAGAAGCAAAATATGGGAGCATCATGACAATAGGGTTGACACAGATTCTAGAGGAAACTGCTGCAATCCAGGTTTAGCATGTTGCTTAAAATGAGAAATTCCATAGTTTAAATTTGGCTCTAATAATTTCTAATCGCATGATCTTAGTCAAGTCATACATCATCAGATACAGAGGAGGTTTTAATGGGTATTAGCTGAAATAATACATGTAAATCACTTGTCCCAGTCTCCAGAACATAACATGCTCAATAATGATAGTAATTATTATTGTACATAATAGCAATTTTAATTACTAATAAAAATTTTAAATTGCTGCACTCTTGAACATCATTTCTTATATGATGGTTTATAACACTGGATGGCCAGGGGCTACCTATTCCATACTGGAAAGAACAACATCTGTTATCAAGATGGACTGTTTCTCTTGAATACTGGGTAGGCAATTGGATTTATGCCAAAAAGAACACAGAGCAGTTGGAATAGCTTTATGCCCTAGGTCTAAAGTTATCTTCATAAAACAAATGAGAGTATTTCTCCCTCTACATGGTGAAGACTGAACCACAGAAAGAAAAATAGTCTGAAGGAGAAAGAAAATTCTTTCTTAAATAAGTATCCTAAGAAAAATATATCCTTTGGAAGTACAGTGAGAGAAAAAGTATAAATAATGCTGATCTGCCACGAGTTTTCATTTTGTAAAAATAATATTTTCTAAAATGTTAAAAAATTTTTTCATTTTTTAAAAAGTAACAAAAAAAAACAGAGAATAAGTGTGAGAAGTTGACTGAGAAATTGAAAACAGCAACAACAAAAATATGATAGTAATAAGCTTATGAAAGCCAAAGTGCTTCAGAAATAGGTAATCCAGGAAGCAAATAATGTGTGTCAAACCCTACTAGATGGAGATTTCATCCAAAAAAATTCAAAAGTGAGAGAAATCACTCTGCTAGCTTCTTAAGGACAATTGCTAAAGTGTTAAAAACATTACTTCAGTGCAAGTCAGGACAAGGAGTGATAAGTTACCCAGAACAATTAAGGCTGAGTAGATCTCGACAGTGAGACTGTTTGATGAGAATCTTGAGAAATTCAGTTACTTTGAAGATCAATTTAGGAAACTGGTTCTAAAACTTTAACTGGATCAGAACCACCCAGTAGGTTTATTAAAGCACACATGGCTGGAGCCTACCTCAGACTTGCCGTAAAGTAGGTCTAAAGTAGGGCTTGAAAATTTACATTTCTAACAAGTTCCTAGGTGATGCTGTTCACTTTAGTTCACAGAAAATGTTTATCTGTTTCCTAGAACAGTATTTATTTAGCTAATTGTGTCCTGTAAAACATTAATACCACAGGTGTTCTATTGACATGCAGGAAAGGTAGGAAAGGGAGGGATTAAGCCAATCATATTTTTCCTTATACATTTATTTTAAGGTGTGTGGGTTTATGCTAATTCTTAAAGTTATAATGACTCCATGATAACCAATCTTTTCAAATTCTGACATAACATTGTTACTTTTTCAATGATTCTTGAAAAATGCTTTATGTTCAGAATTACAACCTTGATTATTTGTGACATTATTCAGTATTTACTTTACACAATCAAAAAGGTCTTTGAGATTGAATGAGAGCCTAAAAATATATAATTGGTAGAAAAATTGCATTTGGACACCCATTCATTCAACATTTATTGAGTGGCCACCTGATGTACACCATTCCATGCTAGGTTCTGGTGTTACAGTGGTAAATCTGAAGTTTCCTGCCTCAGGCACTTAACATGCTATTGGGGGAGTCAAAGAATAAATAATAAGGAAATGAATTAAATGAAAGAATGCTATCATTCATAAAAGAAACAAAACAGGCTGGTAATAGTCTGGGAAAGCCATTGTAGATTTTTTAGCCACTCTTCAATGCAGTGACTTATTTTTAATTTCTAAATTCTATTTTTCTATTAAGGTATAATTGATTTCCTGTATAGTGGGCTTCCCTGGTGGCTCAGATGGTAAAGAATCCACCTGCAGTGCAGGAGACCTGGGTTCGATCCATGTTGGGAGGATCCCCTGGAGGAGGACATGGCAACCCTCTCCAGTATTCTTGCCTCGAGAATCCCCAGGGACAGAGGAGCCTGGTAGGCTACAATCAATGGGGTTGCAAAGAGTCAGACATGACTGAACGACTAAGCACACAGCACATAGTTGATTTACAATGTCATACCAATCTCCAAAGCAGTGACTTTCAAACAGAGCTGAAGAATGATCACAAGACATTGGAAGAGCTGAGAAAATGCATTTCAGGTAGGAGAACTTCAAGGGGAAAAACTCAGACAGAACACCTCCTTCGCTGTCCATATTCTGAAAGTGGTATCTTTTAAGCAACTTATTTATATGTTAAGTTCACTGTTTTAAACTTGTAGAAATCCCAGTGAAAGAGATTGTTATGAGCTGAATTATATTCTCCTAAAATCATATGTTGAGCATCTAGTACTTCAGAATGTGATTATGTTTTGAGATAGGGTCTTTACAAGGGGAATAAACTTAAAATGAAGTCATTAGGCTGGGCCTGAATTTAATATAACTGGTGTCCTTATAAAAAGAGGAAATAGAACACAGAAACACACAGAAGAAAAACTAAGATACAAAGAGAAGACAACCACCTACAAGCCAAGGGGAAAGAGCTTAGAAGAAATCAACCTTACTGACACATTGATCTTGGGCTTCTAGCTTAAGGAATTGTGAAAAAAATGAATTTACTGTTATTGAAGCCACTCTGTCCATGGCACTTCGTTATGGCAGCTGAAGCGAATGAATACAGAGGTTAATCATTTGTCCTGTTTTTTTCCCCCCAAGTTTTCTCCCTCTGATAGGCAGTCCAGCTCTGCCTCTGTTTATAGGCTATGGTAAGAAGTTTGATTTGTATTCCTTAATCACTGGGAGACCACTGAAAAGTTTGATGTAAGGAAAATATATGATCTGAATCACTCTGGCATTTGTATGGGCACTGAATTATAGGGAAGCAGGAGTAGAAGGAGGTTTCCCTGGTGGCTCAGGCAGTAAAGAATCTACCTTCAATGCAGTAGTGCGTGTGAAGTCGCTCAGTCGTGTCCAACTCTTTGCGACCCCGTGGACTGTAGCCCAGCAGGCTCCTCCATCCATGAGATTCTCCAGGCAAGAATACTGGGGTGGGTTGCCATTTCCTTCTCCAGTGCAATAGACCCATGTTCAATCCTGGGGTCGGGAAGATCCCCTAGAGAAGGGAATGGCAGCCCACTCTAGTAACCTTGTCGGAGAAATTCATGGACAAAGGAGCCTGGCGGGTTACAGTCCATGGGATTACAAAGAGTTGGACATACCTGAGTGACTAACACACACACACACACAACCAACTGAAGAAATCTCTTCTAAGAGGCTGCTGTACTAAGTCAGGTGACGGGTGACAGTGTCCTGGACAAGGGATGTGGCAGTAGGGATGGAGAGTGGACGAATCAAGGGGCATGTATGTGTGGAACTGCTCCCAAGCGACCGGGCTGTTTCCAAAGAACAATAAGCAAACATACTAGTATTTATTTAAGGCCTACTATGTGCCAGTGGGCTACCCTGGTGGCTCAGTGGTAAAGAATCCACCTGCAATGCAAGAGATGCAAGAGATACAAGTTTGATCCCTGGATCAGGAATACCCCTGGAAGAAGGCATGGACCCACTCCAGATTTGTTACCTTGGAGAATCCCATGGACAGAGGAGCCTAGTGGGTTATAGTTCATGGGGTCACAAAGAGTCGGACACAAATGAGAGACTGAGCAGGTATGCCTGCATGTGCCAAGCAGGGTACTAAATTCTTCCCATATGCTCTTTCATTCAATCTTCATAATATTCTCCAGGAATGATATTTTAAGAGAATTTTATGGATATGGAAACTGAGCTCACAGAGGTTAAATGTTATATTCCAGAGCCAGAATTATAACCTTCCTGTGTTGATCTACAAGACATATTCTAGATTTACTATGTTAATGATGTCATTAAATAGTAAATCCATTGTTAATAATATACATATAATTTTCTATCTAGTACATAACATGCCATACCTATCTTTCTTGTTTTGTTTCATAAGTAGTTTCTGAACTATATTCTTGTAGCTCTTTGTATGCATTTGCTCTTCTTCTTATTACAGCCTGCTTGAGTCTTTCTGTCCTTAACAGCAAAGGTGAATCTTAATTCTCTTGGAAATCCCAAACGAGCACAGTGTTTTTCACATACCAGGTGGTGAATAACTATGTGTTTGATTGTGTTCCCAGTTATCACCCTAGTAGTGGTTTTAAAATCTCACCAAAGGAAAAAAATTCTGGGATTCATTCGTTACATTAGCTAAGCTACAAATGTTTCCTGATTAAAGTAGAATCCATGTTTTATTTATATTTGTATCCTCTTCCTGAACAGATTTTAGGCCTTAAATGTAATAGATTTCTAATAAATCAGTGCTCAATGAACAACGGTCGCTATGCAATTAAGAATAATTCTTAGAGACGCTTCCTCTAACACTGCAGTTTAGGATGTTCAGATCAATGTTCCTAAGAGTATAATTACATAGAAACCAGATAATTTTGATCTTGGAAGGACTTCTCATAATTTTATATGCATTTGCGTAACATAAAGGAATCTTTTAAAATCTTGCTTCTTTGATAATAAGGAAATAGTTTTTATTCCCCCCAACATAGTGGACAATTCCTAAGGCAAAGGGATCTTCAACAGTTTTGAAAGGAACCGAGACGACCAGGATCAAATTCATAGGAATACTCCCATCATACTAATGAATCCAATTTGCTTGGAAAGTGGGAAAGCAATTAACAAGGTCTTAGACAATTTCCCACTCTTTAGCTTTAGAGACCTGGACAAAAATATCACTTTTTAATTTCTTCTCTAGTAAAAGGGTCCAACTTGCTGTCATACCCAGGAAAAAACACTTAAGCTGTTTTGCAGATACATTTGAGTCAACTCCTGTTCTCCAAATCGCCTTCTGAGCTGTGCACTTGAAAGTTTTCTGGGTTTTCAGTCACCTAAATCCGTGCACCAGCTACATCTCATAAAACACTATTAATGTCTCCCCAAATCAAGAGACTTAAAATATTTAAGATGTATGATAACAACAATGAATCTCAGTGTAATATGTAAAGAAATCTCTAATTCTCTGTCACCTACAAAATATAGAAAAACTAGCCTTCCTGTATATTAAAGAAGGAACAGATGTCTATTGATACTGTTGAGAAAGCAAACAAGTATAGAGCTTTACTTAGATGACATTAAAGATTAGTGCCTCCTTTATGCTATGATCCTTCCATGAATCCAGCTCTACTTCTTAAATATTAAAGCTATCAAATAAACAAATAACAGTACCTAAACAAAAAAAAAATATGAGCAAAAGATGAAAATGCTATTCATAGAAGGAAAATTCTTGTGAGCAATAACATTTTGAAAAGATGTTCAATCAGAGTAGAAATCAGGAAAATACAAGTCATTTCACATTAAAATACCATTTCTTTTCTAAAGTGTTGAAAGGTTTGTGGATCCTGAATCTCATATTCACTGTAAATGGATTTGAATTTGTAAAACTACCACAGAAAACAGTTTGGCATTATCTCATCAAATTGAACTCCCACTTACACTAAGATCCAGAAAAATCCACTTTTGGATATATATGCAAAAGCAACTCTTGCACATTTACAGCAGGGAATTTGGGCCAGAATATTCACAGAAACACAATCTTGGAAACAAGCAAAATGCCTACTGCCAACAGAGCAGCAGATGAATCAGCTAGTTCCTATGCAATGGGAATATCACACAGCAGTTAAAATGAATGATCTATAGCAAGACACGATGGTAAGAATAGATTTTAGAAATACACAAGTGAAAAAGCATCAAAAGATAATAGCATGTTCAAAACAAATGAAAATTTTTAAATTTCAATGTCTTTATTAAAAGAGTAAATTTGAGCTAAAGCAATATTCAAATAAAGCTATGGAATAACTTAAAAAGGTCTCAGAATCATGGTTATTTTGGGTGGGGAAAACAGGCAAATAGGATGAGGGAGACCATATAGCAGAGTAAGTTATCAAGGTTGTGCTGTTTAGTTATTTAAGTGGGTGTTTATTTTATTAGAGCAAATGAACGAATAGATGGATAGATATAAAGAAGGCTATCTGTGGACCAATAATGAAAATGTATCATGAACCAAGGATTTTTAATCCAGAATCTTATTATGTGTAGCAGAAGCTTTTTAAAACAAATACATAAAAAGGCCTAGATAATAAAGCAGCTATTTGCTTAATGATATATAAAATAAAGTTGATGCAATTTTTCATCTAAGAGAAAATGAACAGTTATTAATAACCAGGTTTTTAGTGCCTATCTTAGGAAACAAAAAAATACATTTTGCATATTCTTGTCCTAAGGAACCTATGTGTATATTAGCACCAGTACATCTTTTTTGTTAAATCAAGAGCATAAGAAAGTAAATTTGTGATTTGGATTCCACAGTCTCTTGCTGTCTCAAGGGCATCTTTCTTTCAGTTATCCTTTCCCTCCACTCTAATATTAAGTTATTCTCTCCTTGTCTGTTTCCAGTGGTACACAAACAGCTTATGGTATTTCTAATTATTTGGAAAAGGTAACCTTCCCTCTTCCTCTTCTCTTTCATATGTAAACTTTGAGGGGAAAAGAAGGCTATGCTGACTGCCTGGAATTTTCTTTTTATTCACTCCATCATCTATTACAATCTAGTTTTCATGTTTAGGATCCACTAAAATTGCTTTTGTCAGTATTATAAGGTTTTTTTTCCCTATCTACAGCATCATTCCCTCAAAGTTTTAAAATAATCTTATTTCTCTCATTTTTAAAAAAGATCTCCTGATGCTACTTCTCCCGTTTACCAGCTCATTTCTCTGCTCCCCTGTACAGATCCCAGAAAGAAACTCCTCTCATTCTTTCCAGAACACACGCAATCAGACTTTCACTTTCATCACGTCACCAAAGCTGCCTTTGTCAAAATCACTGGAGATGTAGATACTGCTAAATCTAGAGGTCCACTTGATGTTCTTATCTTTCTTTATCTGTCAGAAGCATTAGATATAATTGATCAGTCTTGCCTCCACTTTGAAATACCTTTTTTTTTCTTTACATCCAATCTAAACACTCTCTTGGATATTTTCTTTTGACCTCAAAGGCCATTCCTTTTCAGTCTTCCTGAGACAGAAATTCCTCCTCCTCTTTCCCTACCTCTTAACACTGGGGACTTTGGAGCTCAATATTTGTACTTCTTCTCTATCGCCATTAATTCCTTGGTTTTCTCTGCAGTCTTATGGCCTTATATACCACACACATTGACATATCCAATATCCCTGCATTCCAAGACTATCTTCATTTTACAGCCAATAAGCAGCTCAAATGTAACATATCCACATGCAAATTGTTCAACTACATCCCCAAGCTGCTTCAGCCAGTTTTGGCAGCTCCATTTTTCTAGCTGTTCAATCTAAAACTCCTGAGTCAGACCTCATGTGTCCCTTTTTTCTCACATCTCATAGCCTAGCTGTCACCAGTAGACTATAACTTTGAAAAATAGCCAAAAGCCAACCATTTCTTACAATTTTACAGGCTCCTCTGCCACCAACTTGGTCAAAATGGCCATCAGTTTTTGCCTGGTTGATCATAAAAACCTTTCTGCCCTTGACCCTGACTTACTGTTCTCAATCCAGCAACCAAGGTGAGCATTTGAAAATTAGCCAGTTCAGGTCTCACCCCTAGTGGAATCCTTCCAAATACTTCTGATATGATTCAGAGTAAAAGCAAAGCTCTCACCAGTCTGCGAAGCTTTATACAACCTCATCCTTGTATCACACTGACCCCTTCTTACTCCTCAGCCATGCAGTGACATACTCCACTCCTTCATGCAGTGACACTTCCATTCTCAGCAAGTCTGCATCTGTAGTTCCTTGTCACCAG
Organism: Bos indicus x Bos taurus; assembly: GCF_003369695.1. Lineage (NCBI taxonomy): Eukaryota > Metazoa > Chordata > Mammalia > Artiodactyla > Bovidae > Bos > Bos indicus x Bos taurus. Next base: position 65,679,166 of record NC_040081.1, read on the forward strand.
AAGACCCCACCTAAAGACAACTTAGGCTCTTTTCTACTTAGGAGCATAGTTCAAATATCCACACATGATCTCTAAATTTCACCCTTCTCCCCTTACTGTTCCTCCTCCAATCCTCTCCAATTTAAATAACACTATTCCCTGTCCATTTTCTCAAAATAAAAAATCCAGGACTCATTTCTTGTTTCTCCCTCTCCTTTACCACCATTATAGGAATCCATCACCAATTTTTTGTTGAATTATACCTCCAATATATATCTCACCTTTATCTATTTATATTCATCTTTGTTGCATTTACCATCTTATTCCAAGCCATCATTAACTAAATGGAGACAACCAGAGAATAAAAGGTTTTTTTTTTTCCCCCCATTGGTCTCCTTGCTTCTAATATCATCTCAACTCCATATCTAGGCCTTTCTTTTCTTTATGCAGCAGCCAGAGATATCATATTACAATCTAAGTCATACCATGTCATTCCCTCTACCTAAAAAACTCCAATAGAATTGAGGTTCATAAAAGAAAACTCCTTTATGAAAGACCTTACATAATGCGACCTCCTCTAACAGCACTAAGCTAGGCCTATGAGATTCTTCCTCTTGCTTTCTGACTCCAGGCACACTGGACACCCTTCACTGTCTGAATCACATTATTATTTAACTTAGAATCTTTGCATTTGTTTTTTGTTTTCTTTTTTTCTGCCTGAGACAAGTTTTATTTACTCTTCCCAAGTCTGTCACCTTTAGGTCTCAGCTTAAACATCTACCTCATCCACTGTATCTGAAATAGATCTCTCACTCAACTTATTCTTTATCTTAGCATTTGGATTGTTCCATAGCATTATCTTTAATTATTTGTTTCCCTGTTATTTTTCTCTCTCTACACTGCTTAGCCTGTGTCTGATTCAGAATTATATCTTTACAACTTTCCATTGTTCTTAGCTCGAAACAATTTCTCACTATCTATTGATTTAACCAATGAATGAAAGTGACAAGTTTGAAGAGAATGAAGCTTTATTTTTCTTTTTCCCTGTGGATTTCAACAAAAGCCCCTCGATAAAAGTGAAAGAGGAGAGTGAAAAAGTTGGCTTAAAGTTCAACATTCAGAAAACTAAGATCATGGCATCTGGTCCCATCACTTCATGGGAAATAGATAGGGAAATAGTGGAAACAGTGTCAGACTTTATTTTTTGGGGCTCCAAAATCATTGCAGATGGTGATTGCAGCCATGAAATTAAAAGACGCTTACTCCTTGGAAGGAAAGTTATGACCAACCTAGGCAGCATATTCAAAAAGCAGAGACATTACTTTGCCAACAAAGGTCCATCTAGTCAAGGCTATGGTTTTTCCTGTGGTCATGTATGGATGTGAGAATTGGACTGTGAAGAAAGCTGAGCGCTGAAGAATCGATGCTTTTGAACTGTGGTGTTGGAGAAGACTCTTGAGAGTCCCTTGGACTCCAAGGAGATCCAACCAGTCCATTCTAAAGGAGATCAGCCCTGGGTGTTCTTTGGAAGGAATGATGCTAAAGCTGAGACTCCAGTACTTTGGCCACCTCATGCAAAGAGTTGACTCATTGGAAAAGACCCTGATGCTGGGAGGGATTGGGGGCAGGAGGAGAAGGGGACGACAGAGGATGAGATGGCTGGATGGCATCACGGACTCGATGGACATGAGTTTGAGTGAACTCCGGGAGTTGGTGATGGACAGGGAGGCCTGGCATGCTGCAATTCATGGGGTCGCAAAGAGTCGGACATGACTGAACAACTGAACTGAACTGTGGACTTCAAATGTTCTTTTCATTTATATATTTTTAAAAATATATTCTCTGTCAACATTCAATTAATAAAGCTGGCATGATATATCAATTTAATTTTTAGCTTGAGATATAGGGTTGCAAAGATTCGGACACAACTTAGCGACTAAACAACAACAGATCATTTTAAAACATTTCAAGCATATTTGCATTTCTGTGGGAAAATTATTCCAAATTTACCTAATGTATATCAATCCTAAAGGATATCAATCCTGAATATTCATTGGAAGGACTGATGCTGAAGCTGAAGCTCCAATACTTTGGCCACCTGAAGCGAAGAGCCAACTCATTAGAAAAGATCCTGATGCTAGGAACGATTGAAGGCAGGAGAAGGGGAAAACAAAGGACAGATGGTTGGATGGCATCACCAACTCAATGGACATGACTTTGAGCAAGCTCCAGGAGATGGTGAAGGACAGGGAATCCAGGTGTGCTTCAGTCCATGGGGTCACAAAGAGTCGGACACAGCTGAGTGACTGAACAACAACGATATATTCCCCCAATGTTTACTTTTCCATTTAAAACTGTTATTAAGTCTTTAAAATAAAAGTTCTCATTTTACTCCTCTGGGGGCAATGGTGTTTTGCTTACTGTAATGACCTACTTTGTAACAGGAAGGTATGTTCATGAAAATTTGACTCTTGGTCAACAGAAGGATGCAAAAAATGTCTTAGAAGTGGTTGAAGCAAAAGACCAGCTGCCTGACTAAGGTTTTAAAGAGTGAAGTGTGAGTTCTGATCTTGTCTTGTCAACTATAAGACGCAGGATTCTTGGGTAATTCACTGCAATTTTCCCAGCCTCCTCTCTAAGAGAAGAAAAAAGCATGCCCTGCTTATCTTTTTGCATTGGTTGTGATCATCTTATTAGAAATCGTATGTGAAAATGTTTTCAAAAGTGCAGAAAACCCTACTCACATGAAGTCTTACAGTGTTGATGAACAACCTTGCAAAACCCTAGTGCTCCACTGCCGTTTCAGAGAGATTGTGGAAGATGAACCAAGGCAATTATCTCTATCTGTATGTCTCTGGAAGCATTTATTATTCCAGATCATGTGCCTCATTTATTCCAGATTTTGTGCAGAGATGCACGAAAGGATTGTGTAATCCTTCGATCAATGGAAGTGGATAAGGACTGGCTTCCTACAGGTGGTTAGTACCTTAGCTATGCATTTTTAAGAAGGTGTATAACAGTGCTGAAGTGGCTAGAGGCCCAGGGGATGCTCTTTACTGTGGAATGGTTTACTGTATGCTGCTTCTAGGTTGGTGCAAGCTCCTTCCAGATGGTAGCAGTCTGGAAGAACTCTGCCTTTTCAGATGTCCCAGTCTAAGTGCCCTCACTCTGCCCCCATCCTTCCCTTTTCACCTTTCTCCTTTCCTCTTCCAACAGAGACAAAGGAGAGGGAATCCTGGAGGGACGAAAAGAAAGAACCATTTCAGTTCCTTTTACTTCCCCATTGCAAGCTGTGCTGCTGAGTTAAAAATATGTAATTTCATTTCCAAGTCTATTTCAACCTTTGCCTGGCCTACTGAGCAATCACAAACCCTCCCATCTCAGTTCAGATCTTTGCTTTTAGCTTTATTTTAAAGGGAACACTGCTAAGCTGTATAAACAGATATAAAGTAAATGATCTACAAAGAGCAGAAGTAGGATTAAGGGAACCAGGAAGTAAATCTGTATTTATAGCACAATGGTCAAAATCTGAATTATTTTCATTTCATTTCAAAAATGCCAAATTTTCCACAAGATATAAGATGTCCAGGAAGGCATCAAACCTGTGGCATTCAAGAGTTTCTGCTAACAATGAATGTTCTTATTATTTTCTGTGATGCTCATTTATAACACCATGTAAACAGATTACACATTTTTCTGCAGGTGAGAATTACTGTTCCTCTGTTACATCTGGAATACTACATATTTACAGAGAATGACCCACTTCTAATTAATGAATCACATTTACCACAAATATTTATGAGCAACAACCCCCAAAATTGTGCTACATGGTAAATTATTAATAATGAATTGACTACTAACACTTAAAATAATGCAAATTCAACCCCTTCCCATAAAGCTATAAAAGAACCTCCAAGTGGGCAACGAATATCACTTGGCAGAGACAAACAAGATGACTAATGCCCTTGAAACATTTTAGCAGTCCTGCAGCTAACCAAAATCGAGCAATGGCTTCTATAGGTGGATTTCATTTATTTTATTGTCTATATACTATCATGGGAGAAGGTAGCTGGTAAAAAAATGATGCATCTACAATGGATCCCTTCTCCCTTTTGAATTACAACTTGCATTACAACCAACTGGGCAGATGTGATTTTAATTTTCCACATTTAATAATAAAATCATACAGTTTCAATAATTTTGTGCTTTAATTTATGTTCAGGGACATCAATTCACTAATGAATATTTAAACTACATGTGATTTGATACTTCTATTATTTTTTTCCTTTACTTAAAATGTCAAGTTTAAAAACTTTATGGGCAGATAAATCCTTTTTTATTGATATAATACAGCCTTAAATGGCATCACATCATCTGAAACTTTCTCCACACAGTTATTTTTGATCTAAAGTGATAATTTCCCAGTCACTTATGAAAGATCGTGCATTGACAAATGATTCACTTCTGTAAGGAAGCCTTTTTTCAGATTTGCATGAAGGCAAATGCAGGGCTAAGCATCCTACCCCTAGAGAGGCAACATGAGAAGAACTGGGAGAATCTTTCATCCTCTGACCCATCTTTATCACTGTCAAAATGCAAAAACAAACAAAAAAATGAATTAAATCCCTCAATGGCTCCCAGTAACCTTCTCAATAAAATCCAGAAATAAGGAATAAAGTGGGCTCCTGGTTTCAGAAGACTGGATTCCAGTCTATCATTAATATGCTATGCTAGTCTTTCAGTCGTGTTTGACTCTTAAGGAACCCAAGGACTACAGCCTGCCAGGCTCCTCTGTCTATGGAATTCTCCAAGCAAGAATACTGCAGTGGGTTGCCATTCCCTTCCTCCAGAGGATCTTCCCAACCCAGGGATTGAACCTGAGTCTCCTGTGTCCTTTGCATTGCAGGCAGATTCTTCACCACCTGAGCCACCAGAGAAGCCTAATATGCTGTTTCTCAGTATAAATCACTTTCTCTTTCAAACATTCTCCTTTGTTACATGAGAAAAACAAGACTGGTTAGACTCCTAAAACCCATACAATTCTCTTTTATTTTCAACAATTCTTTCTAAGCTGGGACCAAACACCTCTGGAATAATATCTAATTCTGTTCTTTTTCTCAGAAACATCCTGCTCCCATTTACCTTCTACACTCCCCATCCTTATCTCCTAAAACCCTCAAAAGGAAGCACAAATGCCTCAGTGCTTCTAATACTATGATATTCATCAGAAAGTATCTGATGGCATCCCAATCTTTGTGGGTTTGTCTTTTAAGTACACAGCTTGATGTGGGTTCCAATATTGCCCATGCCATTTATTAAGTCTGAACTTGGACCAGTTGGTTATCTTCCCAAGCCTCAACTTCTACACCTGTAAAACAAGGATAGTAATACCTTTCTCTCGGGGTTGTTGTAAGGTTAAACAGTAAGGTTCCTTATCCTTTAAGGTAGAGCCTATGTCTTATTCGACTCATTTCCCAAGAAGTAACTAGATCAGACTAGTGGAAAGAACAGGAACTTGGTGGTCAGGAGACATGGGCTGAGGCTTTAGGTGAAGATTGTTCTCACTGAACTGGACTGAGAGGGTTTTTAAGGTTAAGAATAGTATCTTGAGATTTCTGTGAACCTGGTGCCTAGCACAATGCTTGAGATTCTCATTACATAAGCAAAGGGACTATGAATACGAAAAAGAGAGCAACGATGCTGTGAATGGATGTGCCTCCATTAGACCCTTTATACATATTTACTTTAGGAAGAAATATAGCAGAAACATCCCTGACTTCAAAGTCTTAGGAGGGAAGTAAACAGCCACCTCTCCAAATAAAGTAAAATTTGATCCCAGGGTAGAAAAGAATAGGCAAGGACTGGGTTCTCTAGGAGAGCAGACAGCTTCGTGCCCTAGATTCGTGTCCTAGGTAGAACAGGGTCGAGGTTTTGGCTGAGGAACTAACACCACGTGGGGGGACAGGGGACTTAGAATCAGCTGTCCAAGTGCAACCTGCTCGGAGCAAAGTGGCCAAGTTGGGAGAAGTCCATTCTCAGGGCGCAGAGCAGCGGGCCAATTGAGCCCCGGGTTCCCATTTTTGACTCTTTCCCTTCACCCTCCCCCGCCCAGCAGTCAGGTCCCAGGAGGTAATTAGTGTGGGGGAGACGCAAAGCTGCTGAGCGGGCAGGGAGATGGGAAAGTACCGGTGGGGGCGGTCTTCTTGTCAGAGGTCTTGTCAAACGAGGGGAGAGGGAGAGAGAAGAGACGGGGAGGGAAAGGCGGAGGGGGGGGGGGGGAGGTGGCGAGAAAGAGAGAGAGACTAACAGATTTTTCATTTTTGCATTCCAGGCATACCTAATGATATTCCCACAGACAGACAGGCAGACGCAGAGAGAGACATACACAGGACACACTTGCGCGTTTGAAATCGTTCATACCCCCAAATCCAGGACGCAGCCTGTTGTCATAACCATCGAGTAAACTGTCCAGGATGCGGGTAAAATTTTCTGGGCATAATTTCTCCTCCTTTTGGTTCTGTCCTGGGGATTCGTTTAAACTGCAAATGCACACGCACACACATACACACAAAAAAAACAAAAACAAAAAAAACAGGCGGAGGGGTTATTTTAAGAATTGATCAACGAACAGGTGGAAACAGGTTTATGTTCTAGGAAAAGAGTCTCTCGCTCCAAACTATAGGAGTCAGGGCTGAGGGATGGAGGAGAGAGAAATGGCCCGGGGAGGCGCAGCCCGCACACACGGACCCCAGTATCCACACTCTTCTCGGACCCCGCGCCCCTGCTGCTCTTGGCGTTTACGCGTTCAGAGCAAAGCCGGGCTCCGCGACCCTGACGTTACAGCGGAGACCAGAGGGTCTGGTTCGCCTTGGGAGGGGCAGGTGGCCATAGGAGACCCAGAACTGGCCCCTTCTTCATCTTCCCCTGACCCCAGCACCCCGGGGAACTCACCAAGCCGCCAGGCACAGGAAGTGCAGGAGGGCGAAACTGACCCCGAAGGACATCGCGATCGCGGGTACCTTCTTGGCAGAAACCATCTTTGCAACATGCCATACTTTAAGCCTGTTCAGGTTTCCAGGCTCTCCAGATGCCCTGAGCAGGGTGCGAGGCGAGGGCAGAGGCTCTCCGCGGCGTGCGCACACTCGCGCTCACACTCGCCCGCGCTCACACTCGCCCGCGCTCAGCCAGCCCCAGCCGCGGTGGGCGCGTGTGTGCACGCGGGCCGGGGAGGCGGATCCTGCCTTTCCTCGCCCCCTCCTTTTCTCGCCGAGCTCTCTAGTGTATGAAGAGCTGTGTATACCGCTCACACTCTTTCTTGCCCGCACCCCGAAGCGGCCAGAGTTAACACCTGGAGCACTGATACCGAAAGGCTGAGCCGAGTTCTTTCCGACGTTTAACTCCTGGGCGTGAGACAGGGGCTGCAGCCTCTTCTCGAGCTCTGGAGCCCCGGCGCCAAGTGTGTCCCCGCCCACGGCTAAGCTTAGCCTCCGCTTCTCCCTCCGGTGGCATTTGGATTTAACCCTTGAAGCCCTTCTCTCTTTAGGTTGTCGAGGACCTGTCTGTACCCATTTTTAAGGCTGGAGGTGGAGAAATGGCGAGATGGATGGGCTTTCTGGGCGAAGGGGTGGGACATCTTGATGGGGAGGAGGAAATCAAGTCTGGACAGAAACAACCTCTGGGACTCTCCCCTTCAGGTGTTGTGGGGCGGCGGAGGAAAGAAAAATCTTCCTAGTAAAAGGGATTGCAACTCACTGGTGCTCTCTCGCCAAACTGTTAGAAGGTGGACTTGAGCCTCATTGTGTTGTCAACTCCTTTGCCAAGCTGTTGCTGCAAAGATAACAAATTCCTTTATGCTACCCGCCGCCGCCTGGCACGCGCATGCCCCCTGCTTTGCTGCTCCATCCTTTCCCTGCAGGGAAGAGAAGTGGAAACAAGGGATAGCAGGTCAAAATCACTTTCACTTTTTGAGACACTTGACACTTTTTCTTTCACTGCAGAGCTGACTCCACATCCAGAACGCATCCGGGAGGAGGGAAAGGATGTCTGGAGAAAGGGAGAGGAGAGAGTAGGAAAAGAGTGTGTGTGTGTGTGTGTGTGTGTGTGTGTGTGTGTGTGTGTGTGTGTGTGTCTGAGAGAGAGCCGATAATCAAGGGACGCCTCAAAGTTCACTCATGACTTGAAAACACTTGGCAGTATAACTTTAGTGTTGTATTGAACAGAGATAAGCACTTTCAGGAGAACTTTTAAAAACTTTAGTTATTGATTCCAAGAAGGAAAGGTGTCTGTCATCTTAATAGTGATTCCTATGGAAATACTTACATGTTGAATCAGTGACCTAAGTAAATTTCTGTATAGGTCCCTAGAACCACCAATAATTATGTTCTGTTTAGACCTTTGATGATTTGTTCACAATTTGATGACTGGTGGACTTATTTGATATGGAAACAATCAAACCAAGGGAGTTTGGGGTTTGTGTGTGTGTGTGTGTGTGTGTAAAATGCAAATTTCTCCTGCCATATTAATCAACAAGAAATGTCACAGCCATCAGCGACTTCTGGCCTCCAAATGAGAATGCAAGCTCCACTAGCTTCAAGGCTTTGGATGCTGCCACCCCCAGGGTGATTGCTGAGGAGCCCGGGGAATGCTAGAAGCTAGGTGACTAAGGAAAACAGGATGGCTCCAGATAGTTGAGATGCATATGAAAGGAATGAACTCAGGGAGCCTAGAGGGTTGCATCTTCCTATACGTAGAATGCTAAATTCCTTAATACCTGATCTTTGATGTTCAGACTGCCTGCTCCTTTTGTTGCAAACTAGTGTATAGACTGACTTTCCCCCTGCCCCCTTGGAGCAGTTTTCTCAGAGCTACTGAGATGCTGTCTCCTAGGATCAGAGTCCCAAACATTCCCACCAAATAAAATAACTCTCTAGTTTCAGGTTGTATTTATATTTTTTAAATACAAAACTGAAACTTGTTTGTTTCAGTCTTCTAGTTAAATTTTTTCTTACAAAGAGGAAGACTTTCTTGATTGCCAAAAATGCAGAAGAGCCAGAGGTATACACTCTCACTATATTCTGTACTACTTCCTTCCTGGCTTTTATTACATCTCACTCTAATTCGGTCTGTATCTTTCTCTTAAAGACTGTAATCTCCTGGAGGTCCGGAGCTGGGTAACTTTTCTTATCTGAGTTTACTTTTTTCTATTACAGTGAATGACACCTAGTACAAGGACAAAAAATATTTATTGAATGAACAATTAAATGAATGAATAGCTTGTTTCCAAGTCCATCTTAATTAACTTGGAAGAAACTCAAGTTCAGGCAAGCTCTTGGGGAAAAAAAATGGAAATACTAGTGTATTTCCCAAATAAGCCATGAAAACATTTGTCTCCTCAGATTATCTACATAAAAGATGCTAATACATTATATTATTATTATATCAAACTGTATTATTATATCAAACTATATTACTTCTCCAATCTTAGTGCTTTCCTACACTTTCTAAAATCTAATTCAGTATTCTTTACTTTTCTTTACAATTGCCATTAAATATGCATATACAAAACCGCAGGGCTTCCCTTGTAGCTCACTTGGTAAAGTATCTGCCTGCAGTACAGGAGACCAGGGTTCGATCCCTGGGTTGGGAAGAGCCCTTGGAGAAGGAAATGGCAACCCACTCAAGTATCCTTGCCCAGAAAATCTCATGGACAGAGGAGCCTGGTGGGCTGCAGTCCATGGGATCACAAAGAGTCGGGCACGACTGAGTGACTAACACTTACTTGCTTATATATAAAATAAACAATAGAAAACTATGACCTTGGGGAAAAGAAGTTCCATATTGTTAAAACAAATCATCTTAAAATATTAATTTTAAGTACGTAAAACTAAAACCTCACAAAATATAAAAAGAAGATTTCTCCTTCATATAGCTATTTCCAATTTTATTTTTGCTGACTGACGTCTAGTACTTAAAATCAACTAAAGATAATAGTAGAGACATTTATATTTCATTTTTTTACATCACAGACTTTTATTTACACTATCTAAGGGCTTCCCACAACTGGGTATTGTTTTTGCTTTGGCTTCATCCCTTCATTCTTTCTGGCGTTATTTCTCCACTGATCTCCAGTAGCATATTGGGCACCTACTGACCCGGGGAGTTCCTCTTTCAGTATCCTATCATTTTGCCTTTTCATACTGTTCATGGGGTTCTCAAGGCAAGAATGCTGAAGTGGTTTGCCATTCCCTTCTCCAGTGGACCACATTCTGTCAGACTTCTCCACCATGACCCGCCCACCCTGGGTGGCCCCACATGGCGTGGCTTGGTTTCAAGAGTTAAACAAGGCTGTGGTCTGTGTGATCAGATTGGCTAGTTTACTGTGATTATGGTTTCAGTGTGTCTGCTCTCTGATGCCCTCTCACAACACCTACCATCTTACTTGAGTTTCTCTGATCTTGGATGTGGAGTATCTCTTCACGGCTGCTCCAGCAAAGCACAGCAACTGCTCCTTACCTTGGACAAGGGGTATCTCCTCCCAGCTGCCCCTCCTGACCTTGAACGTGGAGTAGCTCCTCTCAGCCCTCGTAAGCTCGCACAGCCACCGCTCCTTGGACCTGGAGTTGCACCTCTCGGCTGCTGCCCCTGACATTGGGCGTGTGGTAGCTCCTCTTGGCCGCCGCCCTGAAGTGACTGGTGATAGAAGCAAGGTCCGATGCTGTAAAGAGACATATTGCATAGGAACCTGGTATGTCAGGTCCATGAATCAAGGCAAATTGGAAGTGGTCAAACAGGAGTTGGCAAGAGTGAACGTCGATTTTCTAGGAATCAGTGAACTAAAATGGACTGGAATGGGTGAATTTAACTCAGATGACAATTATATCTGCTACTGTAGGCAGGAATCCCTTAGAAGAAATGGAGTAGCCATCATGGTCAACAAAAGAGTCTGAAATGCAGTACTTTGATGCAATCTCAAAAAGGACAGAATGATCTCTGTTCGTTTCCAAGGCAAACCATTCAATATCACAGTAATCCAAGTCTATTCCCCAACCAGTAACACTGAAGAAGCTGAAGTTGAATGGTTCTATGAAGACCTACAAGACCTTCTAGAACTAACACCCCCAAACGATGTCCTTTCCACATAGGGGACTGGAATGCAAAACCAGGAAGTCAAGAAACACCTGGAGTGATGCAAATTTGGCCTTGGAGAACAGAATGAATCAGGGCAAAGGCTAATAGAGTTTTGCCAAGAGAATGCACTGGTCATAGCAAACACCCTCTTTCAACAACACAAGAGAAGACTCTACACATGGACATCACCAGATGACCAACACCGAAATCAGATTGATTCTATTCTTTGCAGCCAAAGATGGAGAAGCTCTATACAGTCAGCAAAAACAAGACCGGGAGCAGACTGTGGCTCAGATCATGAGCTCCTTATTGCCAAATTCAGACTGAAATTGAAGAAAGTGTGGAAAACCACTAGACCATTCAAGTATGACCTAAATCAAATCCCTTGTGATTATACAGTGGAAGTGAGAAATAGATTTAAGGGACTAGATCTGATAGAGTGCCTGGTGAACTGTGGATGGAGGTTCGTGACATTGTACAGGAGGCAGGGATCAAGACCATCCCCATGGAAAAGAAATGCAAAAAAGCAAAACGGCTTTCTGGGGAGGCCTTACAAATTGCTGTGAAAAGAAGAAAAGTGAAAAGCAAAAGAGAAAAGGAAAGATATAAGCATCTGAATTCAGAGTTCCAAAGAATAGCAAGGAGAGATAAGAAAGCCTTCCTCAGCGATCAATGCAAAGAAATAAAGGAAAACAACAGAATGGGAAAGACCAGAGATCTCTTAAAGAAAATTAGAGATACCAAGAGAACATTTCATGCAAAGATGGGCTTGATAAAGGACAAAAATGGTACGGACCTAACAGAAGCAGAAGATATTAAGAAGAGGTGACAAGAATACACAGGAGAACTGTACAAAAAAGAGCTTCACGACCCAGATAATCATGATGGTGTGATCACTGACCTAGAGCCAGACATCCTGGAATGTGAAGTCAAGTGGGCCTTAGAAAGCATCACTATGAACAATGCTAGTGGAGGTGATGGAATTCCAGTGGAGCTATTTCAAATCCTGAAAGATGATGCTGTGAAAGTGCTGCACTCAACACGCCAGCAAATTTGGAAAACTCAGCAGTGGCCACAGGACTGGAAAAGGTCAGTTTTCATTCCAATCCCAAAGAAAGGCAAGGCCAAAGAACGCTCAAACTACTGTACAATTGCACTCATCTCACATGCTAGTAAAGTAATGTTCAAAATTCTCCAAGCCAGGCTTCAGCAATACATGAACCATGAACTTCCAGATGTTTAAGCTGGTTTTAGAAAAGGCAGAGGAACCAGAGACCAAATTGCCAACATCCGCTGCATCATCAAAAAAGGAAGAGAGTTCCAGAAAAACATCTATTTCTGCTTTATTGACTACGCCAAAGCCTTTATGTGGATCACAATAAACTGTGGAAAATTCTGAAAGAGATGGGAATACCAGACCACCTGACCTGCCTCATGAGAAACCTGTATACAGGTCAGGAAGCAACAGTTAGAACTGGACATGGAACAACAGACTGGTTCCAAATAAGAAAAGGAGTTCGTCAAGGCTGTATATTGTCACCCTGCTTATTTAACTTATATGCAGAGTACATCATGAGAAATGCTGGGCTGGAAGAAGCACAAGCTGGAATCAAGATTGCCGGGAGAAATCTCAATAACCTCAGATATGCAGATGACACCACCCTTATGGCAGAAAGTGAAGAGGAACTCAAAAGCCTCTTGATGAAAGTGAAAGAGGAGAGTGAAAAAGTTGGCTTAAGGCTCAACATTCAGAAAATGAAGATCATGGCATCCGGTCCCATCACTTCATGGGAAATAGATGGGGAAACAGTGGAAATAGTGTCAGATTTTATTTTTGGGGGCTCCAAAATCACTGCAGATGGTGACTGCAGCCATGAAATTAAAAGACGCTTACTCCTTGAAGGAAAGTTTTGACCAACCTAGATAGCATATTGAAAAGCAGAGACATTACTTTGCCAACAAAGGTTTGTCTAGTCAAGGCTATGATTTTTCCAGTGGTCATGTATGGATGTGAGAATTGGGCTATGAAGAAAGCTGAGCACCGAAGAATTGATGTTTTTGAATTGTGGTGTTGGAGAAGACTCTTGAGAGTCCCTTGGACTGCAAGGAGGTCCAGCCAGTCCATCATAAAGGAGATCAGTCCTGGGTATTCATTGGAAGGACCTATGCTAAAGCTGAAACTCCAATACTTTGGCCACCTCATGAGAAGAGTTGACTCATTGGAAAAGACTCTGATGCTGGGAGGGATTGGGGACAGGAGGAGAAGGGGCGACAGAGGATGAGATGGCTGGATGGCATCACCAACTTGATGGACATGAGTTTGAGTGAACTCAGGGAGTTGGTGATGGACAGGGAGGCCTGGAGTGCTGCAATTCATGGGGTCACAATGATTTGGACACAACTGAGCGACTGAACTCAACTGAACTGGACTGAAGGGCTTCCCTGTTGGCTCAGATGGTAAAGAATCCGTCTGCAGTGCGGGAGACCTCGGTGGATCCCAGACTTGGGAAAATCCCCTGGAGAAGGGAAAGATTAACCACTCCAGTATTCTTGCCTGGAGAATTTTATGGACAGAATAGCCCGGCAGGCTACAGTCCATAGGGTCCCAAGAGTCAGACACGACCGAGCATCTTTCAGTTTCACCTTTTTCATATATTATTAAAGAAGTTACATGTTGGATTTACAGTCTAAATGTTTAAAATATATGTATCTATACACATGTATATTGTGGTGTTGGAGAAGACTCTTGAGAGTCCCTTGGATTGCAAGGAGATCCAACCAGGCCATTCTGAAGGAGATCAGCCCTGGGATTTCTTTGGAAGGAATGATGCTAAAGCTGAAACCCCAGTACTCTGGCCACCTCATGCGAAGAGTTGACTCATTGGAAAAGACCCTGATGCTGGGAGGGATTGGGGGCAGGAGGAGAAGGGGACGACAGAGAATGAGATGTCTGGATGGCATAACTGACTTGATGGACGTGAGTTTGAGTGAACTCCGGGAGTTGGTGATGGACAGGGAGGCCTGGCGTGCTGAGATTCATGGGGTCGCAAAGAGTCAGACATGACTGAGCGACTGAACTGAACTGAACTGATACACATGTATGTATCATCAGTTTAGTCGCTCACTTGGGTCTGGCTCTTTGTGATCCCATGTATTGCAGCATGCCAGGCTTCTCTGTCCATCACCAACTCCCAGAGCCTGCTTAAACTCATGTCCATTGTGTTGGTGATGCCATCCAACCCTCTCATCCTCTGTCGTCCCCTTCTCTTCTAACCTTCAATCTTTTGCAGCATCAAGGTCTTTTCCAATGAGTCAGTTCTTCACATCAGGTGGACAAATTACTGAAGCTTCAGCTTCAGCATCAGTCCTTCCAATGAATACCCAGGACTGATTTCCTTTAGGATGGACTGGTTTGTTCTCCTTGCTGTCCAAGAGACTCTCAAGAGTCTTCTCCAACATCATAGTTCAAAAGCATTAATTCTTTGGCACTCAGCTTTCTTTTTAGTCCAACTATCCCACCCATACATGACTACTGGAAAAACCATATCTTTGACTAGATGTTGGTAAAGTAATATCTTTGTTTTTTAATATGCTGTCTAGGTGGGTCATAGCTTTTCTTCCAAGGAGCAAGTGTCTTTTAATTTCATGGCTGCAATCACCATCTGCAGTGATTTTGGAGCACACCCAAAAATAAAGTCTGACACTCTTTTCATTTTTTCCCCATCTATTTTCCATGAAGTGATGGGAGCAGATGCCATGATCTTAGTTTTCTGAATGCTGAATTTTAAGCCAACTTTTTCACTCTCCTATTTCACTTTCATCAGGAGGCTCTTTAGTTCTTATTCGCTTTCTGCCATAAAGGTTGTGTCATCTGATATCTGAGGTTATTGGTATTTCTCCCAGGAATCTTGATTCCAGTTTGTGCTTCATCCAGCCCGGCATTATATATATATATATAGTCGTGTCTGGGGGCAAGTTGGAAAAGAATTTCCAGACAATAGACAGAATGAGAGGGAAATAAAGTTTATTACGGTGGGAGACTCTATTAGAACAATGGGCCAGCTCAAGGCAGAACCGATATTGAACAGGGGTCCTTAATCCACTTTTATGCCCAGGGTACAAGGAGTGGGATAGGGGTCTTGTGGGCCATTTGCTGATTGGATGAGGTACATATCCTGTGTTGGGTGGGGGAGTAAGGAAGATATATTCTCCCTATGGGGTAGGAGGGGAGACAGGTTATACGGCTCAGGAGAACCTGAAATCTGTTCATAGTGACAACATGGGGAAGGGAAGGATGATAAGGGTCTATTTTTTCCATTCCTGCATTCCAAGACCGTCCTTGGTTTTATCTGCTCTTTCTTCCTTGGGTCCCCACATATATCTTATCACTATGAACTTTAAAATAAATCCAGTATTCAAAAATTACAATTTACTCCTGTAAATATCACTCAATATGCTATTATTTGGGGCTTTCCTGTTAGCTCAGCTAGTAAAGAATCCTCTTGCAATACAGGAGACCCAGGTTTGATTCCTGGGTCAGGAAGTTTACCTGGAGAAAGGATAGGCTACCCACTCCAGTATTCTTGGGCTTCCTTGGTGGCTTAGACAGTAAAGAATCTGTCTGCAATATAGGAGACCTGGGTTTGATCTGAGTTGAGAAGATCTGCTGGAGGAGGGCATGGCAACCCACTCCAGTATTGTTGCCTGGAGAATCCCCATGGACAGAGGAGCCTGGAGGGCTACAGTCCACAGGGCTACAGTCCATTCTCAGTCGGACATGACTGAGCAAGTAAGAACATCACAGCACATGATATTATGTGCTATATTATGAACATGATATAATGTTCCTATCCATTAAGATCCAGGCTGTAAATAATTTTTTCTTATAAATAGCTGTGTAGAAATATGAAGAAATTAAAATTATACCCATAATTTCCTTCTTTAAAGTTAACCTAAGTCTCTGCTTGCTATATTCAAATGCACTACCCCCTAAACATCATGACGTTAAGCCAGCAACATATTATAAATGTATCATAAAGGTTTACATTTGGTATGGAGGGATGCAAATAATGCGTATCACCTTACTGTTAAAGTCTTAGGATGGATACTTTGTCTATGATGCCTAAAAAATGTCCAGAAAATTAATAAAAAATTTTGTATTCATGTAAATATGTGCATTTTTCTGTGTGCTCTTCATAACTTTTATTAGATTCTCAAAGCCTGTAAAAAACTACAGTATGGACTAATATTTTCACATAAGAGATGACATATATAATAGAAAAATTAACCAAAGAAATGAATATCCATTTGTAGGTAATGTGTGACAAACATCTCTACCTCATTTGATAAACAACAACCAGTTTCTATAGACTATTATGTAGACTTTGAGTCTACATTGAAAGTGCTTGGCCCAATTTTTGTCAATTTATTCAATGGTCTTAATTGGCACACAGAGTTTTGAGCAATAATAAAATGTATAATTTGAAAAGTTTCAATCTGTTTCTCTTTCTTTCTGTTAATTATTTCTGGTAAAATATTGAACCAATTTAAACTATTTGAAGAGGGTAATGGTGTGAATTACTGTAAATTCTGAAGGAATGGATATCCACCTAGCTGAAACATTTCAGTTTTGAGAATGTAAAAGCTATTCACTATTTTTACATTAATGCATTTCTCTGCACTAAATATTTAAAATAGGTGAGAAGAATTGTTTGATGCTCTCTGGTCATGTCTTTCCTTATTTGTATTAAAACAGTGATTTTACAAAAATTGACCAGCATGCTGGCCTGTTGTTATTGTCTAGTTGTAGATTTGTATTTCTGCTCTTAAGACATCTCAAAACTGTGTCTATTGTTTTAATAGTTATTACTTTAAAAATGGCATAATCTGGGGTATCTTAACAGAATCTATTTGAACAAATAAATCATAAAATTAATTGATTATTTCTCCCAAAATATTTATTTTTCTTTGCCATATAGTTAATGCAGGTTTAGTTGTTTCAATGTGATTACTTGAAAGAGAAAATAATTTAAGCAATATGTGTATCTTATCTGAATAATTTCTATACATGAAATTTGGAAAGTCAGCTATTATATTAAAATTATAAAATTATTGATTAAATATTTTTATGATTGTCCATGATGAAGTTGGACAATGAAGAGAGTGTGCATGCATACTAATTGCTTCAAACCTGTCCCACTCTTTGCGACCCTATGGACCATAGCTGGCCAGGCTTCTCTGTCCATGGGATTCTCCTGGCAAGAATACTGGAGTGGGTTGAGGTGCCCTCCTCCAGGGGATCTTCCCAACCCAGGGAGATCAAACCTGTTTTTTGTTTCTTATGTCTCTTGCATTGGCAGGTGAGTTCTTTATCACTGGGGCCACCTGGGAAGCCCATGATAGTATCAATTAGTTATTAATAGTTAATCTAATTTGAATATTCAAAAAAATTTTTTGGTTAGGTATTATTCCCCACATCTTATAGATAAGGAAACCAAAGCTTAAAAATGCTAAAAAATTTTGCTTGTACTTACATGACCAGAAAATGGAAAGGTCAAGATTTTATTCTATTTCCTTGTGGAACTACTTAATAAAATTTACTTTTGTAGTTTTATTTGATATATGTGTATATTGTAAAATGATTACCACAATGATGTTAGTTAACACATCCATCACCTCACACAGTTACCTTTTGTGTGTGTATGTGTGTGATAAGATCTACTCTCAGCATATTTCATGTATACAATACAGCATTGTTAATTATAGTTATCACACTATACTTTAGATCCTTAAAACATATTTTTAATTCAAAGCTTGAAATCCCTTTGACCAATGCCTTCCCATTTCCCTCACCCCCAGCCCTAGACAGTCACTAATCCACTTTGCTTCTATGAGTTCAATTTTTAAATTTTACATATAAGTGAGATTATACAGCATTTGTCTTTCTCTGTCTGAATTATCTTGTTTCAAGAGTAACACAGGATTAATGCAACAATTTGGGAAGTCACTTAGTGATACATATACACACATTGAACATGATCATAACGTATGATCAGGCCATCCCATGCCTATTTTATAGCCCACTGAAGCTGTGTATATCACAACATACTGGAAAATTCTTAAAGAGATGGGCTTCCATGCTAGCTGAGATGGTAAAGAATCTGCCTACCAATGCAGGAGATGCAGATTCAATCCCTGGGTCAGGAAGATCCCCTGGATAAGAGAATGGCAACCCACTGTAGTATTCTTGCCTGGAGAATTCCATGGACAGAGGAACCTGGAGGGCTATAGTCCATGGGGCTGCAAAGAGTCAGACAGGACTGAGTGACTAACTGAGAAATATGTATGCAGGTCAAGAAGCAACAGTTAGAACTGCACATGGAACAACAGACTGGTTCCAAATTGGGAAAGGAGTACATCAAGGCTGTATATTGCCACCTTGCTTACTTAATTTACACGCAGAGTATATCATGTGAAATGCCAGGCTGGATGAAGCACAAGCTGGAATCAAGATTGCTGGGAGAAATATCAATAACTTCAGATATGCAGGTGACACCACCCTTATTGCAGAAAGCAAAGATGAACTGAAGTGCCTCTTGATGAAGTGAAAGAGGAGAGTGGAAAAGTTGGCTTAAAACTCAACATTCAAAAAACTAATATCATGGCAGCCAGTCCCATCACTTCATGGTAAATAGATGGGGAAACAATGGAAACAGTGACAGATTTTATTTTGGGGGGCTCAAAAATCACTGCAGATGGTGACTGCAGCCATGAAATTTAAAAATGCTTGCTATGACAAACCTAGATAGCATATTAAAAAGCATTGTTTTGCTTTTTAATATTTTTTGACATTATTTTGCTGACAAAGTCCATCTAGTCAAAGCTATGGTTTTTCCAGTTAGTCATGTATGGATGGGAGAGTTGGACTATAAAGAAAGCTGAGTGCTGAAGAATTGATGCTTTTGAGCTGTGGTGTGGGAGAAGACTCTTGAGAGTCCCTTGGATTGCAGGGAGATCAAGCCAGTCAATCCTAAAAGAAATCAGTCCTAAATATTCAATCACATCCTATATGTGATGGACAGAGAAGCCTGGCGTGCTGCAGTTCATGGGGTCTCAAAGAGTCGGACACAACTGAGCAACTGAACTGAACTGAAGCTCTCAAACGAGACCTACAAAACAGTGTATTGCTTGTAACAATGAAGACTGTTAAATGTTAGTTGTTCAGTTGTGTCTGATTTCTGCAACCTCATGAACTATATAGCCCGCCAGGCTTATCTGTCCATGGAATTCTTTAAGAAAGAGTACTTAAGTAGTTAAGTACATTGTATTGTATTGGATACATTGTATTGTGCTGTAAATGAAGCGCAATAAAGAAATTAAAATTAAGAAAATCAGGTGCATATATATATATATATATATCAATTTAGATATATGCCAAGAATATGTTGTATGCTGTTTATGAGTATGCATGTAGTCATAAACTTGCATGAAAAAATAAATACCAAATTAGAGATAATGGCTGTCTGTGGAGGAGAGGAACAGAATAGAACATTGGCTACTTCAATTATTTATCTAATGAAGCACATATGGCAAAATGTTACATACTGACAAATTCAGTGGTAAAGACCTGAGCCTCCATATTTTTACTTTTAGGTATTGTTCTGACCATCTATTGCTATATAAAAAACCATTACAGAACTTGTTGATTGGAAACAAGAAATTTATGACTATCTCTCAGCGTTCATGGTTTGACCAGGCTCATCTGGCAGTTCTCCCAGAACATCTGGCACTTCTGGAAGTGCCTCACCTTGTTGCAGTAACTGGGCTGCAGTTAGATTGCTAACTGGGGCTGTGGTTATCTAAAGGTTTGACTGAGCTGGCTATGAAGATAACTTATGGCTTCACATCACTGACACAACATTCAGAATACCTGAAGCAGTTGGAGGGCTGACTGGATCCCTCTCTTCCTCTATCTTTTGCTTCACTACTTACTTAGCTTGGATTTCCCCACAACATGATGGTCTCAGGACAGTCAAACTTTTTTACATGGCAATTGGCTGCTGTGAGACTTAAAAACAAGTCTTAGAAGACAGAGTGTCACCACAATTGCATTCTATTGGTCAAATCAAGTTACAGGACCAAACCACATCATGCAAATAGGATACCCATGGGAGGCATGGTTCACTGAATGGCCATCTTTGAAGACTAGCTACCATATATACTTTTCTCTAGGCCTGAAATAGTTCATGGAAAAACTGAATAGCATTTTACACCAGTGGTGAAGATTAATTTCCTGTGTCAACTTGGCTTGGCTACAATTCCCAGATATTTGGCCAAAAATTATTCTAGATGTTTCTGTGAAAGTACTTTTTAGATGAGGTTAATATTTAAATCAGAAGTTTTGAGTAAATCACCCAATCAGTTGAAAGCCTTAAAGAAAAAAAGACTGACCTACCCAAAGGAAGAGAGGATTCGGCCAGGAGACCTTCAAATTTAAACTGTAGCTCTTCCCTGGATTGCCAACTTGCCAACTTTTCCTATAGATTTTGAACTTGCCAGCTTCCATTATTGTGTGAGCCAATTTCTTAAAATCAATCTCTCTCTCTCTCAGTTCCTATTGGTTCTGTTTCTCTGCAGAACCCTAATCTAACACAAGTGGTATGGTGATACAAGACTAAATGCTTGTTGAACCTCTGCAGTATGAGAAATATTTAATGTTGTATCCATTCAACAAGTAAACATATTCTTGCCTTTCAAATGCCACTAAATCCTTCCCCAAATAAGTAGTATGAAATGATTTTAGAGTCCTGAATATTATCTTATAATATGATATATTATTGCCATTGTTGTTCTTAAGATGGAGAGTTTTTTTGTGATGCAGGTAAGGGTTCACTCGTGATATGTGAACACATATAAATCTTAAACATGCTGCTGCTGCTGCTGCTGCTAAGTCGCTTCAGTCATGTCCGACTCTGTGCGACCCCATAGACGGCAGCCCACCAGGCTCCCCCATCCCTGGGATTCTCCAGGCAAGAACACTGGAGTGGGTTGCCATTTCCTTCTCCAATGCATGAAAGTGAAAAGTGAAAGGGAAGTCGCTCAGTGTGTCCGGCTCCTAGCGACCCCATGGACTGCAGCCCACCAGGCCCCTCCATCCATGGGATTTTCCAGGCAAGAGTACTGGAGTGGGGTGCCGTTGCCTTCTCCGAATCTTAAAAATAGATGAGTCATAATTGAGGCTTTAGATAAATCACTCTATTTGAATTTTGTCTTTTTGATTTTTAAGTCAGTCAAATAACACATGAAATTTTGGAGAATACAAAGAACTAGCAAACCCCCCCAAAATTATGTAAAATACAATTATTCAAATAAGGCACTTCTTAACTTGGTTTAAGGAAAAAAAGGGCTTAACTCTTTGAAAAAATTATTGCCATCTGCTTTATAAACTTTAACAAAAACTGTATATAGTGAATATATTTAGCAACTGAATAAGTCCAGGTAGTAAAGATGTGGAATACATTGTGTATCTTATGCAATTTATTGTATGTACTTACATTACTTTTATTTTATCAATTTTTTACTAGTGATATGAGGAGACCTGCTACTTAAAATATATTCATAACTAGAAGAAAAATTAAATTAACCTAAAGGATGTATTTATTTTCACTAATCATTGTAGACACAAATATATTAGCTTTTTAAAATGCTTAATACCAAAAACTTTTGAAGACAGGCATAATGTCAGATATTTGTATGTCTTTTTCAGTGCTTTTTTAAACTTCAGTACAGAATCTAACACATAAATCAGATTCACACAAAGTAAACAATTAAAGTATCACAGGTGTATACTGACTGGCCATCAACCCAGCATTTGGAACTAAATTTTCCAAACAAACCTAGGAACGCATAACATGACACAATAGCAATTTTACTATATTTGGTCCACAGAAGACTACGAAGCTAGACTGCTCTTCATTACCATCTGGTGGCTACTGCATGGAGTGGCATTAACCATAATTTTAAAAGAAAGTTAGAAGAACTAAATACTTTAGAGAAAACCTTAGTAGTATTGATGAATATTAAGAATGAATGAGGATAAAAACCAAAGAAGGATTTGGAACTTTCTTTACAATAAAAAAGTATACCATAAAAAGTTATTTTTTGGAAACAATCTATAATGGACAAAAGTTAAATATATGCTAAATAATACTTTGAACAGCATAAGAACTCCATATCACCCAGTTGTTTTACAGCACAAAAGACAATGTACTTTTTTTCTTCTAGTGGTAAATTAGATGTAATCATTTTTCTGAATTTACTAAATATTTTGGTCATCCATGTATCTTCACATGCCATTTGCCAAGAAATACTCTTCTATTTTATCTACCCGGCAAACACTTGTATACCTTTAGAAATTTAGCTTAAATGGTACCTCACTGGAGAAGTCCATCTGTGCAGTCCTAGTTGAAGGCTCAGTTATCCATCCCTAGAAACTGCTGTTGCTAGTCTGTTATCATTTACATAATGTTTTTATTCATGACTGGTTGACTTCCTCAGGAGAGGTGTTGGTGCCCTACTTATCCTTTTAAGATCCGAGTTCTAAGCATTTAATATATATTTAAGTAAATATATCCAGGAAGGAATAAATCCAGGAAGGAATAAATATTCCAGTAAGGAATGAATCCAGGAAGTTCATTGTTCTTTAGGAAATTTAAACCAAAGGAAACCTTCCCCATTTTACACTCAACAGATGAAACAAGGACAGAAGGAGATTTTGGAGAAAGAAAATGGACATATTGATGTTTTAAATTTCCCACTTCCATCACAAATCACAAAGCCAAACTAGAACCAGAAAATCACCTAGTTATGCTACAAAATTTTAAGTATGAGACTGAGGCTCAGAAAGAATCTTGGACTTTCCCAAGTTTCTACAACTAATAACTACTGGAATTAGTATTTGGACCCCCTATCAACTGACACTTCATCAGCGAGGTTTTTACTCTACTGGTTTAATCCCCGACTTCTTTTAGGAGAAATCTTAGTTCTAGAGAACTGGATTGTAAAAATTAAATACTCTTTTAGGGATCTGAATTCTGTACTTGATCCATGACCTGTGCTGTGCTGTGCTTAGTCGCTCAGTCGTGTGCGACTCTTTGCGACCCCATGGACTGTAACCTGCCAGGCTCCTCTGTCCATGGGGATTCTCCAGGCAAGAGTACGGGAGTGGGTTGCCATGCCCTCTTCCAGGGGTTGAACCCAGGTCTCCCGCACTGCAAGTGGATTCTTTACCATCTGAGCCACCAGGGAAGCCCTGATTCATGACCTAAACTATACATATTTACAGGCAACTTAAGAAATCGTTAATTATGTTATACGACAATATGAAATTCAGCTGAACCTTGAACAATATAGTGTGAACTGCACCGATTTTATGCAGATTTTTTTTCCATAAATACATTCTATAGTTCTGTAAGATCTACAGTTGATTGAATCTGAAGATATGGCACTGCCATTAAGGAGGGCCGACTCTAAAGTAATAAAGGAATTTTTCACTACGTGAGGGTGTCCATGCCTCCAAACCTCTCTACTGCATCTCATTGTTCAAAGGTCAACTGTATATTTAAATTTCTTAAGTGCTTGATTTTGTGCCAACTGTTGTGTGAATTTACCCTAAGGAAACAGCAAGTCATGCATGTCAAGATTATGAGCACAATAAGCATTAGGATATCATCATTATTAATACCTTTTTCTTTTTTGGCCACACTGTACAGGATGTAGGATCTTAGTTCCCCAACTAGGGATTGAACCCATGGCCTCTAGAGTGGAAGCATGGAGTCTTAACCACTGACCCTCCGGCTAAGTCCCCATTATTAATATTTCTGAAAAGTATAGACTCTCTAATATAATTTCTGTTATCTTTCTTTGACTATTAAGGGATATCCTTTAGAGCTGAGTAGGAGGTTTTTGAGATTCTCCAAACTTACCTTGCTTTTGCTGTGTTTTTTTTTTTTTAATTTATTTATTTTTGGCTGCACTGTGTCTTCCTTGCCACATGAGGGCTTTCTCTAGTTGTGGCAAGCAGGGGCTACTCTATTTGCAGTGTGTGGATTTCTCCTTTCAGTGGCTTCTCTTGTTGCAGTGGCGCATGGGCTATAGGGTGCTAGGGCTTCAGTAATTGTGGTGCACAGGCCCAGCTGCCCCATGGCATGTGGAATCCTCCTGATTCAGGGATTAAACTTGTGTTCCCTGCATTGGTAGGCCAGTTCCTAACCACTGAACCACCAGGGAAGTCCATACCTTGTTTTTTAACCAAATCCACAGAATGTCACTATAAAAATAAATGACATAGTCTTTTGGAATGTGTTTTTAATAAGATATGCAGGTTAAAATCCAGAATCAGTTTACATCTTTGAATGTATATTTGCTGCCATATCATCCAGTTGTTTTGTTTTTTTCTTCATCTTCGGAAACTACATTTCTAGGGAAAAAATGTTTTGGCATTTTCAGCCTTAACATTTATAGTTTCACTAATTTTGGCATTTCCCATGGTGTCTGGCACACAGTTATTTGTAATTTCTGTTAAAGTGTAAACATAAATAGTGGATGCTGAGAGGCCAGGAAGCAGGCAGAGCCAGTCACTTTGTTGGTCTAAGCCAAGCATAGTCCTCAGCTGAGGCCAAACAACATCTGACTTCGTGTTGCCAAGGGTTAATATCTCATAGACAGAAACACTCCCCAAGTGATTAAAAGTAAAAAAAGTGGTTCTTGGTAAAGAATAAAATTCACTAAGATTTTAAATTTTAGTGAATGCTAGAAATGTAGCAAATGTGATTTGAACAGAATCTCTGGGAAGGAACTCTTTGATACTGAAAGAAACAGGAAAGTGAGAGTAGTGAAGCAGCACATTCGGTATTTATAAAGTAGAGACTGACAATGGTCCAGCTTAACTTACGCTCTGTGTTTGCTGTGCTCAGTTGCTCAGTCATGTTGGACTCTTTATGACCCCCTGTAGCCCTCCAGGCTCCTCTGTCCAAGAGATTCTCCAGGAAGAATACTGGAGTGGGTTGTCATTCCCTTCTCCAGGGGATCTTCTCAAACCAGGATCAAACCCAAGTCTACTGTATCTCCTGCATTGGCAAGTGGATTCTTTACCTGAGAACTCCTATCTTACCTTATAGTCAGCTTTTAAAAGGCTTTCTAAAGATACAAGAACTAAAAGTGCCTTTTTAAATTTTCCGTCAAAGAGAACTTTACTTCTCCCTCTGCAAATTTTCTAAAATTAGGAGCCAGTGTCTCTGTGATGACTATCAGTTCTTCTACCGAAAACTGACCGTGGGCAAGCTGTAGCATATAGAGCTCAGTTAAGAGATGTTGTCATTTAATTTGCCCTCTACTCAACTTATTTGCGGCTTCTCAGGTGGCACAGTGGTAAAGAATCTGCCTGTCAATGCAGGAGGCAAGAGACATGGGTTCCATCCCTGGGTCAGGAAGATCCTCTAGAGTAGGTAATGGCAACCCACTCCAGTATTCTTGCTGGGAGAATTCCCTGGACAGAGGAGCCTGGCGAGCTACGGTTCATGGCGTCACAAAGAGTCAGACATGATGGAGGACACACACACACACACAAAACTTATTTACAACTGCATTTTGGTTTTCTAAGAGTAAAGCTGGCTATTAACTCAACAATCAAAAATCTAAGATCATGGCATCTGGTCCCACCACTTCATGGCAAATAGATGGAGAAACAGTGGAGAAACAGTGACAGACTTTATTTTCCTGGGCTCCAAAATCACTGCAGATGGTGACTGCAGCCATCAAATTAAAAGACACTTGCTCCTTGGAAGAAAAGCTATGACCAACCTAGACAGCATATTAAAAAGCAGAGACATTGTTTTGCCAACAAAGGTCTATGTCTAGTCAAAGCTATGGTTTTTCCAATAGTCATGTATGGATGGGAGAGTTGGACTATAAAGAAAGCTGAGCACCAAAGAATTCATGCTTTTGAACTGCGGTGTTGGAGAAGACTCTTGAGAGTCCCTTGGACTGCAAGGAGATCCAACCAGTCCATCCTAAAGGAGATCAGCCCTGAATATTCACTGGAAGGACTGATGCTGAAGCTGAAGCTACAATAATTTGGCCACTTGATGCGAGGAACTGACTCCTTGGAAAAGACCCTGATGCTGGGAAAGACTGAGGGCAGAAGGAGAAGGGGACAATAGAGGACAAGTTGGTTGGATGGCATCACTGACTCAATGGACATAAGTTTGAGTGAGCTCTGGGAGATGGTGATGGACAGGGAAGCCTGGCATCCTGTAGTCCATGGGGTCGCAAAGAGTCAGACACAACTGAGCGACTGAGCAACAACAAAGAGAATAAATGTTCTCTCCTTTCTTCTTGCTGTTCTTTAAAAATTATTTGAAACTTGGAAGTATCTGATTCAGGGAGACTTTTGTTATGTTTTTTAAGTCATCTAATAAAAAAGTAGTGATTTCTTTTTGTCTTCTCCTTCCTGGGTAAGATAAAAACTATTTTTCTAACTCCTTTAGATGTTCTTTGAAATGGAGTCCTTTCAATTGAGTTGTTTACAACAGAATTATAATAAAAACTGTGTTATTGCTGTTCCCTTCCATATCGAATAATGACCATACATTTTTATTTTAGGTCAGGATTGGCTTCCAGAAATTTCATAAGGCTTCCTAACCCTCACAAACAGCCCCCTCATTATATTATACTGAAATAGTCTGGCTCTTGGAAAAGATATTTAACATATTATAATTTATTTCATTATTCCAGATTGTATATTCCCACAAAGTTTGCAGTAAAAAATGAAAATGTATAAAAATTACCCAGTTATAATCATAAAGATAGAATACTGTAATTTTATGGGTCTGGCACATCTACTATATCTATACTTTGTCTTGGATCATGAATACAAAATCAGTCCAAAATCAAATTGCTTCACTTGGTTCTGATTACATTGACTTTAGTTATGATAAAGCCTGTATCCCGTAGGCAAACGTCTTCTGAAATATGGAATTATAAAGGCTAAGTGTTAAAAAGTACTATATATGTGTTTGGCATAAGATTCTATAATTAATATGTTGTTTTCAGCATATTTGACTTTGCCTGTAAAACAAAATTTTGTGACATGTGAACTCAAGCAGAAACATACAATATGTGAGGCAAATAGAAAAGGTAGTAAGATGTTAAATTTTAACCAAATACTCCAATAATTACATTAAAATTTTAAAGTAAATATGGTAACTAAAAGATAAGGGTGCTGATTCATGTTGACGTATGGCAGAGGCCATCACAATATGTAATTATCCTCCAATTAATACAAACAAATATCTCTTTAAAAAAGATAAAAGTTGTTAGACTGAATAACAAAAAGAGCTTAAGTATATGCCACTTAAAAAAAAGGCTTACTTTGAAGGTAAAACACAAATAATTTTAAGGTAAAGTATACCCCCATGTTTTCAAGTGTCATTATATCAAATAAAAGAAACCTAATCTCCAAGAAACATCATTAGAAATAAAGGTGAATGTTTCATATTGAAAAAAGACATATACACACCAGAATGATATAATAATTCTGAATTTGTTTGTACTTCAATTTACAGGCTTAAAAACACCGTAGGAAACATTGACAAAATCAAAATTTTGAATCATAGTGGGAGATTTTAACATACTTTCTCTCCAAAACTAATGGAACTGACAAAATACATAATAAGCATGTAGATGATTTCAATAGCACACTTAAGAAACTGGATCTTAAAAACATAGGGGACCGTTTCACCTAACAACTGCAAAGTATATATTCTTTTCAAATGACATGGGACACCACCCCCAGTGGCCACATGCTGGGGTTTAAAGCAAACCAAAACAAATGTCAAGAGACTGAAATCGTATCAACTGTACTCTTTGATGGGTATGAAATTAAGGTAGAAGTTAATAGTAAATAGATAACTAGAAACTCCGTCTAGAGAAAGGAGAAAAATTAGGGAGACGGAACAAGAAACCAGAGAGATGGGCAGAATCTAGATTATAAGAAGGCTTAAGTCATCCTAAGGTATTCATATCCTAACAGCATTGGGAGAGCAATAAAGGATATATATCTTGGGATTGATGTAATCAAGTTTGCATTTTAAAATGGTCATTCTGGTTATGTCTGTGTTGATGGGAGGTGAGGAGAGTTAGACTGAACAACAGTTTGGAGTAAGGAAATGCTAGAGGCCAGGAGGCCTGTTGGGGAGTGCTTGCTATATAATATTTAGATGAGCCTGGTTTTCTGAACTAGAACAGTGGCATGGTACACCTCTCAGCATGACACCTTGGACCTTTGATGCTATTTGCCTTTCAGCCTCACAAGGACGTCCCCTGATCACTTGTGTGAGGACACTCTTCTTGATGTTAGATTTCACTAAGATGCTATTTGCCGAGCATTACTATTTGCCGAGACTAGTTTGTTCTTTACACTTCCCAGTCTCCTTGTTCTCTTCCTGGTATCTGGGTTTTCTTTCCATCTCTGCCCATAAGCCTCTTTCCACTTTCAAGGTTTTCTAAGCTTTGATACTTCATTGCTGCCAGGTGAGCTGTTCTTAGCCCTTTCTTCCGGCTCCGGATGCCTCACATCTGTATACACACTATTCTTTCCAGAATTGAATCAGACAGGAGTCCCTGGGGGGCTCCAAAATCACTGCAGATGGTGACTGCAGCCATGAAATTAAAAGACGCTTGCTCCTTGGAAGAAAAGCTATCACCAACTTAGCATATTAAAAAGCAGAGACATAACTCTGCCAACAAAGGTCCATCTAGTCAAAGCTATGGCTTTTCCAGTAGTCAGGTATGGATGTGAGAGTTGGACTATAAAGAAAGCTGAACACCAAAGAATAGATGCTTTTGAACTGTGGTGTTGCAGAAGACTCTTGAGAGGCCCTTGGACAGCAAGGAGATCCAACCAGTCCATCCAAAGAAAATCAGTCCTGAATATTCATTGGAAGAACTGATACTGAAGCTGAAACTCCAATACTTTGGCCACCTGATGCGAAGAACTGATTCCTTGGAAAAGACCCTGATGCTGGGAGAGATTGAAGGTGGGAGAAGGGGACAACAGAGGATGAGATGGTTGGATAGCATCACCGACTCAGTGGACATGAGTTTGAGTAAACTCTGGGAGTTGGTGATGGACAGGGAAGCCTGGTGTGCTGCAGTCCATGGAGTCACAAAGAATCAGACACGACTGAGCGACTAAACTGAACTGAACTGAACCATATTATACTTTTTATTTAGCAAAGTTCTTGTTTCTTCTTCCCCAAACCTGGAATATTATTATCTGGAATTTTGTAATCTTGACTCCCCCATTATCTAACAGTTCGACCTTGGGAACATTGCTTCACTACTCTTGGCTTCATACTCATCATTTGCAAAATAAGGACAATGATGGTGCCTATTTTATTGCTAACAAGGATTAAGTGTGTTAATACATGTTAAAACAATTCAAACAGTGCCTGGAACAGAGCACTAACAACATGTTAGCTATGTTAATAACTAACATATTTGATTTTTGAAACTGACAGGTTTTTTAACATTGCCACTGATGGAGAGAAAGTTTCTATAGCTAGAGGTTAAAAGCTTAAAAGTGTTAAAGCATTAGGGAGTTAACACGTTGGTGTGAATAACTTTTAGTCAAAGTGAAAATGAGGGCATTAGACAGTTTGCAGTTTCAATGGTATATGGAGTTCAAAGGTGGCCGAGGCACCCACAAAATGAAAGGAAATGAAACCAGGTGGGAAAAGTTTCCAGAAGAGGATGCAGGAGGCTCAGGCAAACTCCAAAGACTTTGCAATTTTTTTGGAGGAGGTCATAGAGATGACAGGACCGCCAGTTGACCCAGACTCCTCACCCCTTCCCTATCCTTGAAATGTACATTCTGCTCACTATGCCCACACTGGGAGCTGTTTCAAGGACATAGCATTGAGAGAGCAAGGGGCTGTTGAGACCTTTTCGATGGAATATGTACTGAACCCCATTAAGAACTCTATATAAAGTTTTAAGATTCTCAGGGAGCAGGGGAGTATCTTGTATGGAAATCTACTCATTTTGCAGCCAGACAAGTTTTGCAGGTAAGTTCCCCTGCTTATTCACACAGTCATCTACCAATTTGGAGTGGTCAGCATTTTCTCCACTCTCTCCTTGCCCTCCTTGTATGGGGGCCATGAACCAACATGATTGTATTCATTGCTGCTGCAGGAATAAACCCAGAGGTGCGATTAAGGTACTCCTTTCCGACTTTATTGTGAAAACACACCGAGCCTGCAACTTTGATCCTGCCCTGGATCTGAGGAGGCTGAGATAGACATTCAGCCCAGCTGTGAACTGTCTGGGCAGCAAATACTAAGAAAACTGGCAGCAAGACAGATGTGGGGCTGAGCCAAGGACATCTGTGTTATATGCTGCTTGCCCGGGGCTAAAAACTAGATGCAGGAATGGGTGCGAGCAGGTTCTAGATAAGACCAGATGGTCAGGCTTGACTGGAGAGCAGAGATGTCCCAGACACTGGGGCCAGACTGTTCCCAGGGAAATCTGTTTGGGGTATGCATACCTCTCCTCTGTGGTGAATGTGTTCCAATAACTTGTGCTGCGGTTTATGAATTTGACTCATGGTTGCTTCACTTTGTATTTTCAAACTGTTCTAACTCTAACTCTGAGGTAGCTCACAGGTTTATATTTAATTTCTAAGTAAAATACATTTCTCAGTAAAGGGAAAAGACATTGCTTTTTCAAGTTTTTTGCTTAAACCTAATTTTAAATGTTTGATGAATATGTGCAAATTTTCTCCCAAACTCTTTATGATTTATAGACTTCTGTCTAAACTCCTCACAATCATTACATGTTGATTTTTTGATATTTCAAAATACAGGGGAAAAAATCACCATAAAGTAGTATAATAAAGATCTACTGTACTCGGCTCTATTCTAGCATTTTGTCAAAATAGATTCAAAACTTATAAAATAAAAACAAAACAGAAACAATCAAAATTTCCTGAGTACTCCACCATAGTAGTTCTTCCATTTTTTAAATGCAGTCATCTTTCCACGAATATTTGTGTATTGTTATATACGTATACCAAATAACTATTATGCTTTTAACATTTTATATATAGTAAATTATATATATATATATATTTGCTTTTATATTAACATTATGTTTTGGAAATTACTCATTTTTATACATTGTTATGGTAATTAACCCAAGTTTTTATAAGAAACAATACTCAGCATAATAAGGTAAAAGTTTATTTCTCCCTCAGGTAAGGTCCAATGTTGTTTACTCATTTAAATTCTGAGTAGATTTTCTCCAAGAACTGACAGGGATCAGAGCTTCTTTCCATCATGTGACTCCTTGATCTTTTACTTCTGCTTTCTCTAGCTTCACTGAAGTGGGAGAAAGAGAAAAAGAATGAAAAGCACACAGTTTATTTAGCCATCTTGGCCAAAAAGTAACGCCAAACTGTCTTCTTGACATTCTATTGCACTGAACATGTCACAGTCACACTAACTTCAAGGAAGACACTGAGTTGCAAAAGCGACAATAAATGGTTTCAGAGCATTAGGAAATGTTGCCATTAATCGTGTGCTTTAATTTGTAGAGGTCTGTCTGCTATTTATCAACATACTATTATTAGGCATTGGTTAGTTTTGCAACATTTTTACTCTCTCTGATTAAAAGTAGAAAAGTACTCTCTCTGTAGAAGCTTTAAGCTTTTCTACTTTATTTATTCATTCCATTCTTCATTTGATCTCCTGCAGTCTACCAGTATTTTTTTGCCATATTCTATCACAGATAATTTTCCTAAAGGACACAAAGTAGCAGAGAAAATTTATATCCAGCTACCTATAGAACTATGGGGAAAATGTTCCAATAGAGGTTTTAAGCACTGCTAAAAAGCCTGGAGTATTAGGGAGAATTATATCTTGACTTTTTCAAGGATGACATGGACAGAGAAGTGCTGCAGTGATAGAATCCAACATGAAAGTCCTGCTTCTGTTTATACAGAAAATGGGAACAGTTCAGCATTAATTAAATATCAAGTACAGGGTGATGAAGTGCAATGAAAGTAAAACAATTTAAATAATACAGGTTAAGAGGTTGTGCATGCAGATATAGCATGTGGCCTTCAATGAAATATGCTCTGGGTTGCAAAAGTCAAAGATTCTTTTAAAACACTTCACATTTTGCCCTATAAAAATTCACATTCCTGACTACTGAGTGACAAGCCAAGCCTATTATTTCTATTATTATTCTACGTTGTTAAAATTTTTCAAACTCTTTAATAATGGTTTAATAGAAATTTTTGGAAAATTATGATCAATTCAAGCCACTTGAATTGACCATTAAGGTAACATGGTGACATTCAATGAATTACAAAACTGCTTAATGGTTTTCTGAAGAAAAGGAAAGCCGAATTCAAAATTTTACCTTTTTCTAGATGACAAAATTTCTATTATGCAGACAATTTAATGAACCAAAAGATATTTCTTGGTTAATGTGAGAATAGAATCAGTTTTAAAACCAGGTGTTAAAATATCTGACCTCTTATTATCAGAAAATTTAAATCTTAATAAGTAGCATGTTCAGTTTTAAAAGCAAGATTGATAAATACCAGAATTAGTACAACTTTTGACTGGAGGAAGATGTCTGGAAAGAGTGATGATTGAAGTTAATTCATCTTGAATGAAATTCTAGGTCTACAACTTACTAGATGTGTGGTCTTCTGCATGTCATATAGCTTCTATATCTCTCACTATTTCTCACCTTAAAAAGAGAGTGTTAGGTCAGACTCTTAAATTCCCTGCTGGTGTTAACCTCAAGTGAATCTAAAAGGAGTATTTGGCATCATGCTCTAGATATGACATAATAGTAAGAAAAAAGTTTTATGACTTTGGCAACCCTTCAATATTATACACATCTTCAATGATACTTTCATAACTATGATGCTTTGCTGATGGTTGCATTATTCATGCATTTACTCAAAGTCCTAGGAGAAGTGTACTGTGAAAACCACTGTAGTAATATACCTAAGGGCTAAATACAAAGAAATAAATAAGAAGCAACTAGACACAAAGAGTAATATGAATAGGTAAAATAGGAAAGAATAAATGTAAATAGCAAAAAATAAAAAACTTTCAGTTCAGTTCAGTCGCTCAGTAATGTCCAACTCTTTGCAACCCCATGGACTGCAGTATGCCAGGCCTCCCTGTCCATTACCAACTCCCGGAGTTTACTCAAACTCATGTCCACTGAGTTGGTGAGGCCATCCAACCAACTCATCCTCTGTCGTCCCCTTCTCCTCCCACCTTCAATTTTTCCCAGCATCAGGGTCTTTTCCAAGGAGTTAGTTGTTCGCATCAGGTGGCCCAAGTATTGGGGTTTCAGCTTCAGTATCAGTCCTTCCAGTGAATATTCAGGACTGATTTTCTTTGGAATGGACTGGATGGATCTCCTTGCAGTTCAAGGGACTCTCAAGAGTCTTCTCCAGCACCACAGTTCAAAAGCATCAATTCTTCGGCACTCAGCTCTCTTTATACTCCAACTCTCACATCCATACATGACCACTGGAAAAACCATAGCTTTGACTAGACAGACATTTGGTGGCAAAGTAATGTCTCTGCTTTTTAATATACTGTCTAGGTTGATCATAACTTTTCTTTCAAGGAGCAAGTGTCTTTTAATTTCATGGCTGCAGTCACCATCTGCAGTGATTTTGGAACCCAAGAAAATAAAGTCTTTCACTATTTCCATTGTTTCCCCATCTATTTGCCATGAAGGAATGGGACCAGATGCCATGATCTTAATTTTTTGAATTATCCAATTTAGTCTGTCCCAAACCAACTTACGACAAAACACCCATTCCCAAATTATCCTTCCACACCTTCCCTGTCTTGGATAATGGTCCTCTCGGCTCAGAGACTTTGGAGTCATCCTTAATTCCTCTCTTCCCCTCACACAACATATCTAATCTGTCAGAAAGTTCTGTTAACTCTAGCTTCAAAATGTATCCAGAATATGACCACTTATCAGCACCACTACTACCATTTATTTTCCACCTGGATTAGTGACGCACCTCCTTCCACCCTTGCCCACCAGATGTCTACATTCCAAAGTAGTTAGAGTCATTTCATTAAAAAACAAATCAGACTACGTTCTTCTCCACATCAGATTCTTCCACTGACTTTCTGTCTTCTATAACTCATCTCCTGTTGCTTTTTCTGCCTCTCATTTTGCTGTAACAGCTCTGGCCTCCTTAAACATACCCGATACTTTTTTTACTGCAGTATCCTTACACTTGCTATTCTCTGTTGGAAATGTTTCTCCTCTCTAGATTTACATCTGGCTCGCTCCATCTCTATCTATAGCTCTCTACCCAAATGTCATCTTTTCAATGTTATCTTCCTTGACCACTATTTCTAAAGTCTCAGCAAACACTTCCCCTCCCAAATTTTCATTTCCTAGTTTACTGTTTTTCCTCCTATAACTGTCTACATATACAGTATACTGTATATTTGCTTTTTTTTTTTTCGCTTATGATCCATTTTCCTCACCAAAATATAAATGTTAAAATAGCTAAGATGTATTTTTATCTATTCAGAGTTGTACACCCTGTATTTAGAATAATACTCTTGGATCATATTAGACAGTCAAGAAATATTATTGAATTTATTTATCCATTCATTCAGCACATATGTATTCAGCAAACATACATGTATATATATTTCATGCAGACAAGATTCTAGATAAGGGATATACATTGATGAATTAAAGAAAAAGCTTCTTTTCCTCAGAGAGCTGTATTGTAAGAATGGGCATCATAGAGATGAACACAGAAATCTCAGCCACAATACTGGGCCATGTAAGCATACAGGAAATGTTGAAATCCACTAGTAATAGCAGATACTCTAATGAAGTTGGAAATGTAAAGAATTCATGGCAGCTCACAAGTATGGCAGTATTTTCAGTTCCTCTGCAGGTGTGTAGATCTTCAAAATGTGCAGGCTTATCTCACTGTGTCTTACCCTCACTATTACTCAACTACTATTTCAGGTTCTGCTCATCTTTTAGGGGAATTCTTCATTATCTGTCTACCAGCTTCTGGATGGTTCACTACCTGTGCTCCACCTTTTCTCCATCAAAAGCAGCGAATTATACTGGTTTTGGATTTTGACTTTATAGGCTTGAATCCTGGTTCTGTCATATCTAAGCTATGTGACCAACAGCAAGTTGCTTTTCCCATCAAAAAAAATCTGAAAAATGAAGACAGTTTTTTTTTAACCAGAGTTTAAAGATGTCACATATAAATGACTTAATAAAAGACTTACCACAGTGCCAGACACATAGTAAGCATTAAATACATTGTAAGTTGATTTTAATTCATAATTTTTTTAAATGAAGCTTATTCAAAATATCTACTCCTTCCTATTTCATCACAACCAGTCAATGTCACAGCACCTTCTCTGATACATAAGTGTATCTGCACCTTTTGCCTATAGCTTCATAATAATTTCTTAACAATTGCTTTCAATTTCACTGCATTTAACTTAAAAATTAAATAATTTGTTTTATTCATTTATTTGCATATCACTTAATTTTATGTCTTAATTGCCTCACCTTATATTGATGTTTTTGTGTTGCTGTAGTAATCTTTAGGTAATTTTTGCCTAAAGGATTTGTAGGGGGCAGACTTATCAGTCTTTTTATGTCTAAAAACAAGTTTATATTCTCAACACAGCTGAATGCTAGTTTGTGAGAGTACAGAATTAGCACTTGAAAATCATTTTTGTTCAAAAAGTTTCAACTTCTTTGAAGTGTCTTCCCTAACACTACAGAGTAGTATGAAATGCTTTTTTCTCATGTATAGCATTTTTGATATTATATACTAGTAATTCATATGTGTTTACCTTGCTAGTTTTTTTTTATCTTGTATTGTTTTATAATTCTGAAAATATTTTTTGAGTAAATGAATGAACCCTAACACTATACATTTAGGTAAAGAATTGTTTACCTGGATAATAACCTCGCTATTTATAACCCTTTTGTCCTTCAGTTAATTCTAGATACATTTAACCTATGAAATAAGTAAGATGAAAAGTATAAATAGTTCCTACTAAAAAAAAAACTGTAAAATCTCTACATATAGCAAAGTTATGAATGGCAACATTTTTAAATGGTAGTTTAGTATCAGGCAATATCTCCCTGGTAACAACTTAATAGTAATTCTCTTTGATCTTCTTCTACCCACAGGCCCGCATTAGTTAGTCAGAGGTCACAACATGCCAAGCACTTCCAGCTGACACTTTACATTATACCACTTGGGGAGCACAGGTCTGTGGTGCTTAAAGAAAAGAATGTCTCTAATTCTGGCTTGTTCTAAAAATGTAAATCACTCATAACATAGAATAAACCCAAAGTGCATTTAATTACATAGCAGAACTTGCCAAAAAAAAAAATCATGTAATTATATCAACAGAGGTTAAAAAAGCATTTTACAGTGGCAACATTTTTTCATAATTAATAGTGTACTGGTAAAAAGTGGTATGGAGGGCTTCCCAGGTAACACAGCGGTAAAGAATCCGACTGCCAGTACAGGAGACACAAGAGATGTGGGTTCAATCCCTGGGTTCAGAAGGTCCCCTGGAGAAAGAAATGGCAACCCACTGCAGTATTCTTGCCTAGAAAATTCCATGGACAGAGGAGCCTGGTGGGCTACAGTTCATGGAGTTGCAGAGTTAGACACAACTGAGGGGCTAAACATGCAAAGAGTAGTATAGACTGTCATCAAACTACCTAAATTGGAATTCCATCTCTATCGTTTCAGTGTTTGACCTTGGATATACTGTTTGACCTTAGATATATTAATGAACTTTCTCTGTCTCAGTTACTTTATCTGTAAAATAGAACTAATCATAGTATCACTACCCCAGAAGAATACCTAAAATCATGGAAAATGTCCAGTGTTTAGGATTGGTAGGTAATAAGTCTATAAAACTGTTTAACTATTCTTATTAAGCATATAAAATTAGTGTTTTAAACAAAATCAATAACTTAGAATAGCTCTAATAATAAGATTTTTTAAAATAAGAAGTCATATATTTGAGTAGAATTCCTTTTAAAACAAGAAAGGAATACCCTTAGAGTATTCCACTCTCAATACTGGAAATAGTAGAAATATTGGAAATAGCAATCTGAGAAGAAATTTTTAAAAAGTATAAATGTAATAAAAGGGTAAAATATTAATTTATTTAAAATAGCATAATTTATAAAATTGTTAGGACCTGATTAAAAAGTAAAATGAAAAAGAAATAAAAATATACCTGACTGTATCATATAAGATTTATTTTCAGAAGTCCACATTGTAATATATGAATAAGAAGAGTGAAAAATACAAAGTAGAAAAAAAGACATTTTTCGTATTAGCAGCTAGAAATCTGTTAAATAACTGGCTACTAATATAGCCTGAAACACAAGACATTTTTATAAGAAAATAATAAACTTTTACAGAATAAATTCATATGCAAAAATGAAATGAGACTATTTGCATTAGCACAGATAAAAATGATACTTGTTAGTTAAAGGTTTATTGTAATAAAGTAACAGATTTTATAATCTTAATAAATTAATATGTTAATCTAATAAATAAAGTGTGAATGCATAACAAGGGATACATATTTCATTAATAGTGTGGCTACCTTATTATTGTTGTTCAGTCACTAAATCATGTCCAACTCTCTGCAGTCCCGAGGACTGCAGCATCCCAAGCTTCCTTGTCCTTGAATGCCTCCCAGGGTTTGCTCAAACTTATGTCCATTGAGTCAGTGATGACATTTAATCATCCTTTGGAGCATGATGTATTCAGCATATAAGTTAAATAAGCAGGGTGACAATATACAGCCTTGTCATACTTCTTTCCCAAATTTGAACCAGTTTGTTGTTGCATGTCTGGTTCTAAGTGTTGCTTTTTGACATGCCTACAGGTTTCTTAGGAGATGGGTAAGGTGGTTGATCTGGTATTTCCATCTCTTTAAACAGTTTGCTGTGATCCATACACTCAAAGGCTTCAGAATAATAAAAGAGTAAAACATATTTTATAATCTTAATAAATTGGGCTTCCCTGATAGCTCAACTGGTAAAGAATCTGCCTGCAATGCAGGAGACCCCAGTTCAATTCCTGGGTCAGGAAGATCCTCTAGAGAAGAGTTAGGCTACCCACCCCAGTATTCTTGGGCTTCCCTTGTGGCTCAGCTGGTAAAGAATCTACCTGCAATGCAGGAGATCTGGGTTCGACCCCTGGGTTGGGAAGATCCCCTGGAGAAGGGAAAGGCTACCCACTCCAGCATTCTGGCCTGGAGAATTCCGTGGGCTGTATAGTCCATGGGATCACAAAGAGTCACAAAATAAAGTGTGAATGCATAAAAAAAGATATACATTTCATTAATAGTGTGACTACCTTATTATTGTTTTTCAGTTACCAAGTCGTGTCCAATTCTTCGCAGTCCCATGGACTGCAACATCCCAAGCTTCTTTGTCCTTGACTGCCTCCCAGAGTTTGCATAATCTCATGTCCATTGAGTCGGTGATGCCACTCAATTATCTGTGGAGCATGATGTACTCTGCATATAAGTTAAATAAACAGAGTGACAATATATACAACCTTGTCGTACTCCTTTCCCAAATTTGAACCGGTCCATTGTTTCATGTCTGGTTCTAAGTGTTGCTTTTTGACTTGCCTACAGGTTTCTCAGGAGACAGGTAAGGTGGTTGGTCTGGTATTCCCATCTGTTTAAGAATTTTCTACAGTTTGTGGTGGTCCACACATTCAAAGCCTTCAGCATAATAACAAAGTAAAACATTTTATAATCTTAATAAGTTAATGTTACTTAATCTATGAAATAAAGTGTGAAAGCATAAAAAGGATATATATTTCAAAGACAGTGTGTCTATCTTAGCAAAATTCAAACCTCACTAATAATGATTGTGATAAAAATATATCATAAATGAAAATTTGGACCCTTTCACCAGTTGTAAGATGAGAAAAATCTGGGAATACAATGTACATCATGGTGATTTGCTGTTGTTACTCTTTAGTCGCTTAGTCGTGTCCACCTCTTAGCGAACCCATAGACTGTAGCACGCCAGGCTTCTCTTGTCCTTCACTATATTCTGGAGTTTGCTCAGACTCATATCCATTGAGTCAGTGATGCCATCCAACCATCTCATCCCATATTACCCCCTTCTCCTCCTGCCCTCCTAGCATCAGAGTCTTTTCCAATGAGTTGGCTCTTTGTATCAGGTGGCCAACGTATTGGAGCTTCCCCCTCAGCATCAGTGCCAATGAATATTAAGGGTTGATTATCTTTAGGATTGACTGGTTTGATCTTCTTGCTGTCCAAGGGACTCTCAAGAGTCTTTTCCAGCACCACAGTTTGAAAACATCAGTTTTTTGGTGCTCAGCCTTCTTTATAGTTCAACTCTCACAACCATACATAACTACTGAAAAAACCATAGCTTTGACCTTTTTGACTATAAGGACTTTTGTCAGCAAAGTGATGACTCTGCTTTTTATTTTGCTGTCTAGGTTTTTCATAGCTTTTTTTCCAAGGAGGAAGTGTCTTTTAATTTCATGGCTGCATTATAGATAATAATCATTGCTTATATAATAATAATTATTATAGATAATAATCATTATAGATGATAGTAATTCAATAATCATTGAAATCTAAGAGATTATATTTTAAGTGTTTTCATTACACCTACATACAAGAAGGTAACTATGTGAGATGATAGCTATATCAACTTGGTTGTGGTAAGCATTTCACAATGTAGACATATATTAAATAATTATTAAATATTTAAATTGAATGTGATCTATGCATAATAAGTTAATATAATATATATGATATATGTGTGTATTTGTGCTTAGACTCAGTCATGTCTGATTCTTGGCAACCCCATGGACTGTAGCCTGCCAGACTCCTTTGTTCATGGGATTATCTAGGCAAGAATACAGGAGTGGGTAGCCATTCCCTTCCCCAGGGCATTATATGATATATACATATTATATATATATGTACACACATTAGGTTAAATCAGAAACACTGATTAATTAAACAGAATGAAAATCCCACAGGTAGATTCAGAAAATTGCATATTGTATGACAATATTACAAACTGTCCTTTAAGATAGATTGTGGTAATTCAGCCCCCAAAGTGTATGAAATTATATTTCTCCAAAACATTCATGATAATTGAGACTAAATGTTTTTTAAAATAGCAAACTAGTGAATAAAAATAGTACTTCATACAGTTTTAAAAATTGTATTAATTTAGTTATTACTGAGGTTGATGTTTTTTAATATTATTTTTGAAACTTTCTTTTGTGAGAGTCCTGTTAAAATTGTTTGCCCATTTACTTATTAGGTTTGTTTCTTTCCCTTATCAATGTGGTTCAATATTTTAATAATGTATATTGCATATATATCTTACCAATTCATTACTTATTAGCTTAATGAATTTTTATAGAATATTTTAAATACCTTGAAATATAGAGAGAGCAGAATCATATCTATATATATATCTCATGTTTTGATTAATTTGCTTTAGATTTTTTTGTTGGATTAAGTATTATAGATAGAGTTGAAGCATATTTTATAACCTAAAACTTAGTACCCTTCCTATTTTGTTATTTATCTTTACAGTATCTATTATCCAAAATCTGTATTATATACATGTTGCTGCTGTTGCTAAGTTGCTTCAGTCATGTCCAACTCTGTGAGACCCCATAGATGGCAGCCCACCAGGTTCCTCCGTCCATGGGATTTTCCAGGCAAGAGTACTGGAGTGGGGTGCTATAAAGTAATATATATTCTGATTTTTTCACTTAATGTCTTTAACTTTACTTAATATTGTCAATTTGTTTCATTCCATATCTAGCTCTTTTTATTTTGTTTTGTTTTTGCTTAGTGATTTATGATGGGATTTATCTGTGTAAAAGCATATAGATTTTTTATATATTGAGTGTTTTATTGTATTATATAACTATATATTTATTCCCAATAGATAAATATTTAGGTTGCTGCCAATTTAGTACTATTAAAAGCTACACTGCAATCAACATTCTTAGATTGCATAAATATATCTCTAGGGTGTGTTCCTAGTGCTGGAAATTCTGAGCCAAATGGTGTGTGCATCTTTGACTTTATCAGACATGCACAAATTTCTTTATAAAGTATTCAGATCCATTTATATCCCTCCTGAAAGTACTTATATGAGCATCTCTAACCAATATTTGACATTCTTAAATTTTTCATATCTGGTATATTTAGAATGGTATATCATTGTTTTAGGGCTTCCCTGGTGGCTCAGTTGGTAAAGAATTCACTTGCAATGCAGGAGACCCTGGTTCGATCCCTGGATCAGGAAGATCTCCTGGAGAAGGAGATGGCAACCCACTCCAATATTCTTGCCTGGTGAATCACATGGACAGAGGAGCCCGGTGGGCTACAGTCTATGGGGTCACAAAGAGTCAGACAACACTTAGAGACTAAACCACCACCACCACATTATTGTTTTATTAGCAATCCCTCATTTAGAGACACTCTTTGTCTTTTTTATTCTTTCTTTCTCTTTTATTGACTTCTAGAAAATTTTTCTTTTTTTTTTTTGATAATTTCTTCATACTAATATTTTGGCAGTTGAATTTGCTGAAAACACCTTTTGGTTGACTTTTCACTATATTAAAGGATCTTTTGATTTAAAGGTTACATTTTCTGTAGTTATCACTACTGGTCTTTCCTTTTATAATTTATATCATTACTTTCATTTATCTTTAAATCTTTGTGCTCAAGTGCTCAGTCGTTAGCACTCTTCGTGACCCATGGACTATAGCCTTCTGGGTTCTGCTGTCCATGGAATTTCCAGGCAAGAATACTGGAGTGGTTGCCATTTCCTCCTCCAGGAGATCTTCCCAACCTAGGGAATCAAACCCATGTCTCCTGAGTCTTTTGCACTGGCAGGTGGATTCTTTTACCACTGAGCCACCTGGGAAGCCCCTTTTAAGTCTTTCCCTGAACCCATATCATAAATATATCTCTTATAAGATTTTTCTAAAGTTTTGATTTTATATTTCAGTTATGTATCCACCTGTAATACATTTTTGTGCATGCAATAATGTACAGGTTTACTTTTTTCCCCCTTTATGAATAATAAATTGTCCCCATAGCATTTATTGAATATCTCATCCTTTCCTATCTTTCCTAAAATAGAAGAATATTTTTATGCTGTTTATTTGGCTGTGCTATTTTCTGTTTTACTATATCTAAATGAATTTTAAACTAAACAGAAACTGTTTTAATTTCAATGTCTCAAAAATCTTGATATTTCAAAGTCAAGTGCTCCCATATACTTCTTTTTTTCTTCCAAATTTTGTCTTTTTTTTTCACTCTTTACTCTTGCATTTATATTTTAGAACTGATGTCTTAATTTTCACAATAAACGTAGGAATTTCAATTCAAATTGATTATATTTCTTATATCGGATAGAATTAATATCTTTATAATATTGACTCTCCCCAGCCACATAGTTTTCATTTAGCTAGATCTCATGTCCTTCAGAAATATTATATAGATTCTCTATAAAGCTCTTACACTTTTTTCTATTATTCCTAGATACACTAGAATTTTTCCTATTATTGTAATAGAATGTTTCCCATTTTATGTGTCTTTTTGGTAGGAGTTACATACAGGAATACTACTAATATGTACTTAATGTTATTTGATTTTGAAGCTAGAAGTCTCGTTTAACTCACTGTATTCTTATATGTTTGGAGGCCTCATTGGATTTTTCTCTCTAGTTAAATGTAACATGTAGATATAAGGATAGCTTAATTTCTTCCTTTTTTATTCTTTAAAAAAAATTATTGTCTCATTGCAATATCACACTTCTACTATAATTAGATTGCAATATCATACCTCTATATAATTAAGTAGTCCTACACTTCAACTGAAGTACCTCATAAGTATCATGATTAATTACTTTACAAGTATATGTTTTAAAAATAACTCTAAAATGATATATTCAGCTCTATCAACATTTTATTTTAATTGTTCAGCTTTTGTAAGCATACATCAAGAGAAAAGATGTTTAGTAATCATTTTGTAAATGTTCAATGATTATATTATAGGTACTTATCCGTTATTTTTGACCTTTTGGCAAATACTGCTAAATAAAATCATAGTTATTATTCAAAAATAATGATTGAGGTTTATAACCAACTGGAAAACATATATCCCAGTAAAAGCTATATAAGTTTAAAAAATATAGCAAACACCTAACCAATAACATCTTTTACAAATTGAATTTGACTACCAAGGATAACAATTTGCAAATTCCAATAGATGGGTCAGTTAACAAATTCCATGTGGAAGCAGACTCTGTATGCTTCCTTTTCTGC
Organism: Bos indicus x Bos taurus; assembly: GCF_003369695.1. Classification (NCBI taxonomy): domain Eukaryota; kingdom Metazoa; phylum Chordata; class Mammalia; order Artiodactyla; family Bovidae; genus Bos; species Bos indicus x Bos taurus. The sequence goes on from NC_040081.1 coordinate 65,722,775, forward strand.
TGTTGCACCACCAGTATAGAGTCTGACACTTAGTAAATGTTCAATAAATATTTGAGGAATAAATGAATGAAATAAACTCTCCATATATTTTATTTTCTCCAGTGCAGCTTTTGCAAAGAGTTGTGCAGCACAGAGAGGTTCTATGCTTCAACAAAGACCTGTAGCATAAACAAATCCTTTACCCATTAAAAGCAGATTCACATGGATTAAAAAAAAGTAGACTACATACTTTTAAGTCAACTTAGAAAATTGATTGAATTAATGCTGGCCCCAGAAGAAAAGGCCATAGTGTTTAAAGTTGTCATGAGTCTCAAAGAAAAAAATGAAATTAATGTATACATAGAATGTCAAGATCTACACATGTGTAAATGTATATATAATTGTTTAGGCCACTTTCAAAAGTCTGCAAATCCTGACCTTCACAACTACTTGATTCTATTATATTTCTGAAAACTTGTACTGGTCCATCACCTCCTTTCTATGCTAAACACTATCTGACTTCATTTCTTTTTGCTTGGTGTTACCGTAATAATTCTTCTTCCTTGTTTTCAGTATCTCTGGTTCTTTCTCTTGGGATCTATGCTTCATAGAATACAGCAGATAGGTCCATAGATCGTGAGTTAAAATGCTGATTTCATCATTTATTAGCAGTTTCGTATTAAACTAGTTATAATACCTTGATTTGTTCTTAGTATCATCTATAAAATTATAATAATAGTAATATCTAATAATACTAATAGTAATAACATTGGATTACTACCAGGTTTAAATGAGATCATCTATGTAATGTGCATGATAACCAGCAAAGAGTCCACAACTGATGAAGGTTAATCATTCTTACCATGTTTATTCTATCAGAACATTTTAAAACCTAAATCTGACCCTGACCATTGCTACTTAAAACTCTCAGTGATTTCCAGAAGCTTAAAAGTGTGTAATGGAGAATGTAACTTTCCCTGTAGTCTAGCCTTGGTTTCCCTTTGCACCCTCACCACCATCAGTTCCTCCCTCCCCCGCTCCTTCCAGCCTTTTATATTCTGCTCAGTCATTTCAGGGTTCAGCTACTCAAGCAGACCACAGGCTTTCAGGTTTCATAGTCTGTCAAAGTCTCTTTCAAGTCTCTTTGGCATATTCTCTTCCTTCCTTCTGGAATTACCCTCCCTCCCTGCTCTGGCAAAAAAAAACCTTCTTTCTCCAGAAACCCTATCTACCTCACTTTGGTAGAATTAACAACCATCTTGCCACTATGTAAACTATATAGAGATATATTGAATTTACATATATTTACATCCATCTTCCCCAACAGCCTGTGAATTTCCCAACGTCAGAAATCCTTTTAAAGTTGTCTTTGAGTCCCAGAATTCCTAGAAGTTAGTAAAAGATTTAATATATGAACAAATGCCTAGCAAAGGGATTCCTGCCTAACATAGGCTCAATGACTTTTATCGAATTGTATTGACTGAATTGAATTTAATTCAAATAGCTTTTGTTCCTACAGAACCCCAATCTACTAGTAAACAGAGGTTAGACCCTCTCGGTGTTTCTGGGTCCTATTTTGGGTTACTGACACAAGCTTAACACTTGGCAATAAAAAAGATATTTTCGTTACTAAAACCTAGAAGAAAATACGACCAATGACTCTAGAAAAAGAATTTCCTGTCCGAGGTGCTGCCTCATGGTTGGCTTCTCTCACCTCTCTTGCCTGGTGAGACACGAAAGGGGGAGGGAAGACAAGTCGGGGGAGCAACTGCAAAAGTCGACCAGCTCCTCTTCCTCCTCCGGGAAAAGAGAAAGAGGACACTAAGCCAGACATCCTAAGAAGCCTTTCACGAGACCTGAACAAATAAGCCTGAGTTTCCTTCTCTGGCTCTCCCTCTCCACTTACTTTGTCCCCCTTACTCCCCTCACCCCATCACTCACACACACACAGACGCACAGAGAACCACCTCGCCTCCAGACGCCCAGTTCTAAGATTACCATGACTGTCAACGAAATATGCCAATCACAGGCAGCCTAAACCAGATCCCTGGGAATTGAGTAAAAAAACTGGTTTGGAGGCAGAAAGGAAATGAACATAGCAACCTCCAATGCACAAAGAGAGATTCATACTCATATGCACGTAGGATCCGAAGCAAAGAAACAGCAGGATATCTTTTACTATCGGAGAACGCGGAGCACCACAAACAGGAACTTTAAAGGAACTGAAATCTGTTGCCTGTTCCACTAGGAATATTGTTTGCAAGGCACAAGGTGTCTTTTGGTAGTGAGCACCCTCTGCGCATGCGCAGGTCCATTCGGGAATTACTGCCCTGCCGCCGACTAAGTTGCATTCCTTGAATCTTCGCAGAAAAGACAATTCTTTAATCAGAGTTAGTAATGTGGACAGTACAAAATCGAGAGAGTTTGGGGCTTCTCTCTTTCCCTGTGATGATTGCCATGGTCTGTTGTGCACACAGGTGAGCGGCTGTTGTTGAATGTCTTTTTTTTTCTCTAGGTGTTTTCTTTTTACATGCTTGCTGGATCATGTAGCTCGTTATTTGGGGGGGTAGGTGTGCCTGTCTATTTTTATGTCTGCTCGCAATTTGTGCTCATTCTGAATCCGGTCCCTACTTCTTCCCTTCAGCGCCAACGAGCCCAGCAACATGTCATACGTGAAAGAGACAGTGGACAGATTGCTCAAAGGATATGACATTCGCTTGCGGCCGGACTTTGGAGGTAATGCTTCATCTTTTTTTTTTCAACCTGTAACCCATATCTAGTTCTCTTTTCCTGTCGAAGATAAATGTCAAAAAAATTAGAAGGAGAAGCGTGTCATTTTCATAAGCGTGCACTACGCCCTATGCTCTGGCCAAACACGCGCGCGCACACACACACACTCACATTCACACACACGCCGGACCCCTAGGCTCAGGTGGATGAACCCGAGGCACAGCCGACCTTCCGTGGCTCAACACACCCTCTGCATAGTCACTGCATCATGCGTGTGCCCACACCTGTTCTCTCGGGCTGTCCCCTGCAACGGGGTGGAGGGATGAGGGTGGTGGGAACCCATTCAGAATGTAGTAAGCGCAGGGAAGCCCTCTGCCCCTCCCCAGCCTGTGGCCGCTCTGAGATTATGTCCACAATGTGCCCCTGTCCCCCGCAGGGCCCCCCGTGGACGTCGGGATGAGGATCGATGTCGCCAGCATAGACATGGTCTCCGAAGTGAACATGGTGAGTGGCCTCGCTACTGGCCCGGCCGCCGCGCTTACGCAGATGCGAAATGGACCGGTCCCCGTGCCCTCTGCGTTTGGTTGGCGGTCACCTCGCCCGGGCCCAGGGATCCCTCTCCAAGCGCGCTCCCTACTCTGGCACACACGCCCTGCTGGCCCTGGTTTGTATTTTCAACACACACACGGGCTACTGCGGGTGTTGAGGAGGAAACGTGCTCGGCACTATTTGGGGAAGGACGGGTGACTGTGGCTCCGCCGGAGCGGGTGGGGCGGAGTCAGCGGTACTTTCGCAGGGTTTCCTTGGGTGTTGCGAGGCGCAGGGCACCATCTGCCGGCGGCCGGGTGGCGTGCACCCGCGGGCCCCCGCACAGTGGTCCGCAGCCACCTCCTCGCCAGTCGCGATCCCCGCAGCGGACAAGCCAGACCCCCGCCCAGGGCCCGCCGCCAAGCACCGGAGCACAAACATGAGGTTTCCTAGTGCCCTCTCCCTTTCCGGGCCCTAGCATACGGAGTGGCAGGAGCAACAGGCTGAGACCACGGTCCCTGCTGGCTGGCTTATACGAAAGTACTCAAGCCAGCTTCTGGGGAGAGGCTTGCATTGTTCCCGCGTGGAGGTTGATGAATTTGTCTTGCTGCATCTTGAGAGTTTAAGTTGCAATCAAACGGTTCGAGTTTTGCTTTGTTTTGCCTTAGACACCGAAGCATGCGGAGGAAAGCCTGATGATCAGTTACTGTGGAAAAGGGAGAGCAAGGGAGAGGGCGATAGTAACGTGTAGTGAACATAGCGCAATCTTTTCATTGCGAAGAGTTAACATTCTTTTATTTCATATTGTCTCCTTCCTTCTGAAGCTGTTTCAACATCGATTGAAATCATAGTGTTTCTTTCTCTATTGGCTGTTTCCAACCACTGTGGGGTAGCAGTTTTCTAGTTAGAGTTTCTAACTGTTGCTTCTTATAAGGTAGGGGGGGAAAGCCTGTTGCTTTTCTAGAAGACACCACCCAGCGAACAGCTAGATCTACCTGAGAAAAATGCCATTTTCATTCCACTTACGGGAAAAAAAATGTATTGTGGCAGTGGAAATTTAGATAGCCTTAATAATTTAAAGACTAAAGCCTTTGGGAATTTTATCACTGTGTAGCTGTAAAGGCTATAGAGTGATAGGCTAAATGAATTGTCAGTTCATTTCATTTCATTGCTATTGTGTCATTTTATTTTAGCATGTTAAGGCTTAAGAATTTCTTTTTTTAGGGTATGTCAGGGAAGAAATATATATATTTAAAATATATTGAGTTGAAGTAGATTTAAAAGTGTGACTATTACATTTTGTATTTTATAGTTGTACCTTCCCCTGCTTTAAGTAGCTTATTTTAAACAGTATTTTAATCTGATGGTGGTATTAGAAAAACAATTTTGAAATATCAATGCACAATGAATATTCTCTGACTTGGAAAAGGTTTTTAATAGCCTCATTTATAATATTCTCTCATATACATGTCCCTGCTACAAAGCACCCCAAAGGAACTATTTACAGATACTGAGGAATATAATAACATGGGCACATATACAAACCATACCCAATCCATGTCATTGTGACTGGATAAACTAGGCAATGAATTAGTTTAACAAGCTGTTTGTATCAGGTAGATAAATGATGAAAATATTTTCCTTTTCAGTCATTTATTTGGCACCTTCTAAGTACCCACACAGATCATTTATAAAATAGGAGAAGATTGGGAAAGCTCAAAAGGCAAACAATGTCTTTGCTAGTGGTCTGCTTTTCAGAGAACTATGCTTTTCAGAATTTTTAAAATGTATAATTTTGTTAACTATGTTTACAAACAACTTTTCAGTTTAAAAACATAAACAAAACTGAATGGAATAGGAAGTTGCTATTTAACCAAAACAACCACCATAACAAAAAAGGCCTGTATAATCAGTTGTTCAGTGGAATTTGTACAGAGGCTCAGAAAAAAAATATTGAATTTAATTGCTTTACCATAGGAAATAGCTCTTTATTATGGAATAATATTTTAAGAAAATCTATTTATTCACTGTACCATGTGTGTATGTACTTGATTTTTTAAAAATATTCACCCAACAGATAAACCATTAAAAAATACATTCTACCAGATTACCCATTACCTTTCCACAATGGTGTTAGAGACATGATAGGAAAATAGAAACCACTGGAGAAGGAAATGGCAACCCACTCCAGTGTTCTTGCCTGGAGAATCCCAGGGACGGGGGAGCCTGGTGGGCTGCCGTCTATGGGGTCGCACAGAGTCGGACACGATTGAAGCGACTTAGCAGCAGCAGAACATAGAAAAATAAAACTTCATTTACTTAATTTTTCTTCTGTCATCAATGACAAAGCATTGAAATGTATAGATTGCAAATAACTCCAAAAAAAAAAAAAAATGGAAACGAGGAGGAGTTTAGGATCAAGCATTCTATAGAAACACAATCTGGATAGTTAGCCCTGATTAACAGCACTGTCTATGATGTGCTTTGATTTTTAGACAAGACAGTAGAGTTGAAAAGTCAATGAGCAATAAGACTTATTGCTTTTATATTGAGCATGTTTCAGAACCCTGATAGGCAATAACTTCTGAGATTATTTAATAGGGAATTTTCAATAAAATAACAACTAAGACTGGATATTGCATATAATAAAAATAGTTTTAAAGAAAATTCAGATTAAAATCCATTGCTAAAACATTACTCATTTTTATATTTTTTATTCATTACCATTATTACCCACCCATTTCCACAACTGGGAAAATGACATAACTGTACATTACATTAATGCTTTTGAAAACTATGTTCTGTTTTGAAAACTAGGTTCTTTTAACTTTTATTCTTTTCGTATGCTATGCTAAGTTAAATATAATTCCAGGTTGGTTTCTAACATTGTGTTTCATTAAAGACTAACGTCACATCAGGAGTATTTTTGATTCATGTCCTTCAGGATTTAAAAATATTTTTCCTAAATTTAAAAAAGAGATAGAGAGCTCTGTTAGTCAAGAATCTCTATAATCAAGAATTGTTGGTTTTGAACAGTGAATGGAAAACCTCTAAAGAATAATTCTGATGCAGGGAAAAAATCTATACTTGAGAGCAGGACTTTTCTTTTCAGGCAAAAATATTATTGATTAAATCAGAAAGGACTTTTTCTTTTGGCATCATGGGATAGATTGTGCTTGTGATAGCAACTACAGTACGGTTATTTTCTAAACAGTCATCTTTAAAAAGCTACTGATTTCCATGTGTTTTAAATTAAATCTCTCAAACCTTTTTTTTTTTTTTTTTAACAATTTCTGTGAAATTGTATATCTACACACATACACAAACACATACACAAATGGCTGATCAAAGAGGAATAAAGAGCAGTTGGAACAAAAAGAGATAGAAATCCTCAGAAACTGCCTTGAAGTAACCGCTAACATTTACTATTAAAAGTCCAATAAAACACAGATAATAATAAGCAAGTCTTAAAGCAATTGATTGGAAGGAACATGATGTTAAATACCTGTAACAAAAGGTTGAACCCTTGTATTTGATTCCAGTGACTAGCTGTTCCTTCTTATTAAAGAGGTAGCTCCTAATCATCAAAGAGGAGCTTCAACCATGCAACTCTCTGTCTCCCATCGAAAAACATGGTGGTCTGAGAGTGGCCACCCCCAGAAGATTTCACATCTATTGAGCTCTAATCCAGTGTAGGTCTCAACCCAAACTGTTCCCAGGATTGGATACCTATGGTGTGTTCGTTGTTTCCTTCCTTCATACATACATAGATGCCACAGTGAATGCTATTATAGGCATTAAAATTGACATAAGAACACCTCCTCAAAAAACTAAAATGAGTTTAATTGTCTAAATAATACCCCAGAAAAAAAAAAAAACTTATTTATGAAATACCCTCTATTGTTAAATCCCACTGTTATTTTAATAGTTGATTCCAGACGTTTCTGGTATACACTTCATTTATGTCTCACTTATGTCTAGTTACCACCCTCCTGATGACACCCAACAGTAACCACCTATCAGAAATCTCCCTCCCCCATTTCTCTAAGCCAGTGCTTCTCATTCTTTAATGTTTATCTGAACCATTCTGGGATTTCAAAATGTTAAAATACAGTTTCTTATTCAGAGGTCTGGGGTGAGGTCTGATATCCTACATTGTTAACAACTCCCAGATGCTATCAATTGCTGGTACATAGACAGCACCAGGATTTGCCTGGTGGCTCAGGTGGTAAAACGTCTGCCTACAATGTGGGAGACCTGGGTTCGATCCCTGGGTTGGGAAGATCCTCTGGAGAAGGAAATGGCAACCCATTCCAGTACTCTTGCCTGGAAAATCCCATGGATGGAGGAGTGTGGTAGGCTATAGCCCATGGGATCGCAAGAGTTGGACACGACTGAGCAACTTCACTTTCACTTTCAGACAGCACTTTGAGAAGCAAGATTGCAGTACATTATTCCAAGGCCTAGCATTATTAAGAAATGAACCTTTTTTTTCTTTTAAATTTCTCTAAAGATGGTATTTTTCCAAGGTTTCAAATTAAGTTTCAAATTAATTTCTGGGTAGTCAAACAGGTAGCTGTGCTCAAAAGCAAAAATTAGTGTAGTAATTGATGATAAGGAACAGGATAAAGACAAGAGCCTTGTTGGTAGGGCTCGACTTAAAACTGATATGCAGTCCTGCTGTGTCAGTACTTATGAGTCATCCAACCTTAAATGATGGCCATGAAGATGTTACCAAGCAGAGCAACTTGCACAACACTATCCTGCGACTTTACAGAGCACCAGTGACTCTTCTTTTTCAGAATAAAGAACATTGCAAACTGGGTTTCCCCTCACTAAGAGCCTGCAATAGCTTTATAAAATAGCTTAAACATACTCTTGCTGTTGTCGGTAAATTTTCTGAGGTTATAACAGAATTCCTTTGCAAATAGAGTAAATAGGTCAGTACTATTTAAAGGCATGAACAGATATCAGCAGTTAAAGATATAAATATGTTTTTCTCTTATTAACGAGGTCTCACTTTTAGGTGCTGGGTTATAATATTGTACCATCTAGAGAAGTTCAAAGAGGAAAAACTTCCCTTTACCTTTCTGTTTGGAGATAACAGATCTTTTTATTCTCTAAGCTACATCAAAGCAAACCTATCCAGATTTTTTAAAGTTTGAAGTTACATTTGAAATACTATATTCCTAGGGTTACATGGCCAGACTAGGAATTAAAGTGTGTAGTACAATGAAAATAAATAATGGCATTTGTTGAATGCCATTTGTTGAATATCCTATGTAGAAGACATGGTTATCAAATCCTTTTATTAGTAACTCATTTTGTTTGTTGTTCAGTCGCTAAGCCATGTCCAATTCTTTGAGACCCCGTGGACTGCGGCATGTCAGGCTTCCCTGTCCTTCCCTGTCTCCTAGAGTTTGCTCAAACTCGTGTCTGTTGAAGTCTCTGTAGTCACCATCCCCCATTATAGAAGGAGAAACTGAGGTTGAGAGAGGGAGAAAGTTAGGTTGAAAGAGATTAAATATCTTTAATAACTCAGAAGTTACAGATCTAACTTCTGTAGACCCAGGCAGCCTGATTCCAGAACCTGGCTCCTATTTGTGAGGCAAGTAAGAAAACATTGCTGGTATTTAGCTTTGGGACTTTGAGTAAGTTCCCTTGACTTCTCCAGTTCTCAAGTTTTTCTTCTGTAAAATGAAGGTAAATGACCCAGTTACTAAATCTTTTTCAGTTCAAATATCTACTGTAGAAACTTAGACTCTGCCAAAATGCAGATTCTTCCTCTCCACTGTATTCTCCTGTTAGATTTCATCTTATTCCATTTTGTTCTTTTGTAGATGTGTCAGTCAACAAGCATTTATTGAATTCCACTGACTGCAAACTCCAGGTGTTGCCTGGGAACATTGCTGTAATGATTGTGTGCAATCTGGGGCCCCTTGGATTGCCATTTTAATTGGTTATGACATAATCATCCATTTTTTCCCTAGTTAAACACATTCCTAAAGACAACAACAAGAAATGTTGAATCAATGGTATTCAAAATGAGATTTGAATGATGCTGGGTTTATATTGTATTGCACTTTGGAGCCAAGAGTGTATTTGAAGTGTTTCCATCCAGTGTTGTCCGTCGTATTCACATGGGGAACTTTGCTCAACTGTTGACAAACTAACAAATTTGTCAGCACAATGTGAAACAGAAGGAGAACTTTACTTTCCAAGATATGGGTATCCCAAAGGATTTACCCAAATCACCTAAAATCTTTCCATCAGGTGGTCTGGGAGCAAGAGGTGAAGCCGAGATGTCACCTGAGCTGAACATCGCTTAGTATCAATTCTATAAATATTTGTTTTTGTCATGGCAGACCCCCTAAGTTCTTGATAGCACTCTCAAAACACACATGAATCAAATCTTGCATTATCAGAGAAGGTAAAACATGTCAAAAGAAAAATAAATGATATTAAATGTTTTTAACTGATTTGAGTTTTAACAACTCAAACGGCCATTATCATACTTGAGGATAGTGGAAAGATAAATGCTATACCCTTGCAGTTGATTAAATGTTAATACAATTTCCCCCATAACTTTTTCAAAACACTGAATCTTATTTTTCATAATAGCAGGATTGACTTTTTACATTTTAGAATACTTCTGTTTTCAGAAGATCATGCATTTCATGAAGTCTCTTGACTTCTGGTTGTTGAAAGTAGTTATAGTCAGTAGCATAAAACAATATATTACTCAGCACTTGACAGAAATGCTCAAGAAAGGTTTTAAATTAATTCCTATCAGTGGTGATAACTTAGGAAAAAAAGACTGGTCATAGATGAGTGAAAGATGAATAGGTTTTCTTTAGTGAACTCAGTATCCCCTTCTTAAAATCCTCATATTCCTTTCTGTTTTTCTGCTAATAGTTTTTTTTTCTTCTACACCTCCATTAAGTGCTGAGTGTATTTTGTCTCTTACAATCCCAATAAAACTGTCATTGTTTTGCATATTTAAGATTAAAGGCCTTTTCCCAAAAGCACGCATTCAACCATTTTAGTAATTAAAGCAGATAAGGTCTCTGTCTTTGTGGAGTTTATAGTCTTTAAAAAACAAACAAACAAAGATCTCTATACTTGAAGTAATTTTTTTTTTCCTTTTTGGAAGATTTTGAAACACTCATAGTTACCTTGATGGTGGGCTGTTTTGGTTCAGCACATACTGAACAGTTAGTCTTTTACCGTGTCATGAACTCGGTATTAGGAATGGAAAAATGACTAAGACGTGTACCATATCTTCAAATATTTTATAGTGTAGAGGAGAATGTAGAAATAGTGATTTTAAAACAATGCGGTAGGGGCTGTGATAGAGATATGCATGTCCGTGTCCTGTGGAAGCATGGAGAAGTAGTTTCTAAGGAATGGTAAAGGGTTAATACTTGGGGTGAATCCTAAAGAGGACTAGTAGTGAGCACCCTGTGTAGGCTGCAAATGAGAATACTTTCCAAGCAAAAGGAAGGGCATAAGCATTGGCAAGTGTGCCTGCAAACAGCATGGAGTGTTCTCGGAACTACAGGTCATTCACTATTGTGAGAACTTAAAAGGCACAGGGAAGATTGTCAAGAGATGAAACAGGATACTCAAAACAAGATGTAGGACAGTGTTATTGAATGTTCTCACTTGTGTAAAAAGAACCCTCTTTAGAAGTGTGTGTGTGTGTGTATGTATGTGTGTGTGTGTATATATATATATATATATATATATATATATATATATATATATATATGCTATGCTATGCTAAGTCACTTCAGTCATGTCCGACTCTGTGTGACCCCATAGACAGCAGCCCACCAGGCTCCCCCGTCCCTGGGATTCTCCAGGCAAGAACACTGGAGTGGGTTGCCATTTCCTTTTCCAATGCATGAAAGTGAAAAGTGAAAGTGAAGTTGCTCAGTCGTGTCCGACTCTTAGTGACCCCATGGATTGCAGCCTAACAGGCTCCTCCATCCATGGGATTTTCCAAGCAAGAGTACTGGAGTGGGGTGCCATTGCCTTCTCCATATATATAGTATATGCACTGACCACTTCTGGAAGAATGCTCAGGAGATGAGTAACAGTGGCTGCCTCTTGGAAATGGAACCAGCACTAGGAGTATGAATTGGAGGGATACTTAGTGTTCTTTATATGCCCCTTTGAATTGTTTGATTTTTAAAACTTTTACACGTTTTACATTTTCATTTTAAAAACACAAAGAGAGAGAGAGAGAACGAGACAGAGTTAGAGAGGCAGAGAAACAGAAAGAAATGATGGAATGTGTGCATTAAGGAAATGAGTCTTAATTCTGAAACAGGAAACCTGCTACAGATTTTAACAGGTTGCTACATTTTATTTTTCAGATAGATCATTCTGATGGCTTCCTGGAGAGTAAAGTAGAGAAGGCTAAAACAGGGGCAAACATTTCTAGTTAAGAAGCATTAGAGGAGGGTTTAAACTTCATATCAGATGGTAAATGCCTCAAGTAGAACAGTAGCTTTAGGAATGGAGAGGAAGAGGAAAAAAAGATTCAAACAAGTCAATAAGAGGGATTTTGTGAGTGGTTAGATATTGGAAGTTAGAAAGACAGTGAGCCTAAGATGCCCTATGACTGCCATATTGAATGATGGGCACATATGGTACCATCTGCCCAGGGAGGGAAACAGGAAAGGAAGTACCAGCTATCTTGTTTACCACTAAAGTAGATGTCTTTACAGATTCTTTTAGAAAAAATATCAGAGCATGTTGTTACAAGATACTGTGGGAACATGCTCAGTCACTAAGTCGTGTCTCCCTCTTTGCAACTTCATGGACTATAGCCCGCCAGGCTCCTCTGTCCTTGGAATTTCTCAGGCAAGAATATTGGAGTGGGTTACATTTCCTCTTCCAGGGGATCTTCCCAACCCAGAGATCAGACTCGAGTCTCCTGCATCTCCTTCCTTGGCAGTTTGCTTCTTTACTACTGAGCCACCTGGGAAGTCCCTCTTGTGGAAATATAGAGGCAGAATATTTTGGAGGTTGACCTATCCTGAGAAAAACTAGTTTCTTGGTGACCCTTCCAGTTCAGTTCACAAATAAGGCAAGTTCTACATGGAAAAATTCTGAGCCCATACATGTGGTGGCTGGAATGACCTGGTTAGAGATTTGGAGAAAAGGTGCTGGCCAAAGACAGAGAAATGTTCAGTGCAGTCAACTTTAATCTATAGCAACATTGTTCTTTATCTAGGAGGACCCAGACCCTGATAAGATTGAGAACTTACTTTTCAAAATGCCCTAGAGAAGTGACCTTTGTATGCTGTTTCCTTTGCTTTTATAAAACTCTATAGGCAGGGGAAAAAAGATTTGTGTGGAACTCACTTACACAGCATCTGCTGTCTTCTCCATTGAGTCCGTAGAATGATTCAGAGTCCTTCTGGAACACTGTGTTTCCATGGGAAATCACATGAAAGCAGTGTGAGTTCTTGTAGAAAGTGCATTTGGCACTGAAATGAGACGGGGTATAATAGACAGCACAAGTGGGGCCAGCAGAAATGAAGCTTAGCTGCCAGAAAATTCAAAAGTGACTCCCAGGAGCTTTACAGAAGAGCAGAAACATTTGAATGGTTTGGTGGGGTTGATTTTAAACAACCTTGTTGAAACAAGGTTTCAACAGAGCCCTATCCCCACAAATGGTTTCCTGGTAAGTGGATACCTATTTAAGCAAAGGCTTATTCATAGATTGTGTCATTGAGTTCAGAGAAAGAAGGCAGAGAAGCAGATAGAGAAATAGACTTAAACAGAAGAGGGTTGAGACAGAAGGTAGCTGTTAGCAATCCCTAGAAAGAGTATGGGTTAAGGTCCTTGGGATGCAACCAGAAAGTTAGAGGCCCAGAGTCTTTTTCTGGTTGCTGAATGGATTCATCGGGAAGTTGCTAAGAGAAAATCCTATTTGAATGAGAAGGTTTATTTGGGAACCTTCCTGAAGGTAGAGGAATAGATTTGTTGAAAGTTCAGGATGTCTGCCTACTCTAACCCTCTGTGACTCATGGAGAGGTTGTTTCTTTTTCTTTCGATCTATTATTTTCAAGAGAATGATATTCAATTCTCTAGTCAAGAGAAACCCCTTTGTGGTTTCCATAGAGACAGTTCAATGACATTTATTTGAAATCCTACCTGTGCCTAGAACATTTTCTCATGTCAGATGCCATCATTTCTCCCTTCTCCCACCTGTAATCTCTTTCCACCCAAACGGATCTAGATCTACTTCAAAATCCACAAGAAATCATCTTTCTTCTATAGTCTTGTCTGTAGCCACACGGAAGAGGAATCTACTGGAGGAAGAATGTCTAGGGCATAGAAGCAAAACTCTGAAAAGTCTGAGACTCTGAAAAGACAAAAGACCCAATATAACAATGATTTTCTTTCAGTTCATATACAGTTTTTATTAGCCTTGTCTTCCACCTCCTACCCTCAGCACGATGTTAGCTACAGGAAGTTTAGGATTATACTCTTTAGGCTCTGTATGTAGTTCTTAGCATATTATAGAGACTTAATAACATTTATTAGGATTATAAAAGAATTTTTCTAGACATAAAAAAGTGTTAGTAATAATTTAAATTTGAATTCAGCGTTTAAATTTTCTAATTCAGAAATTAATAGTTCCTCTGTCAGCTCTACCTTATACTTTCATATGTAATTTTCTTTTATGTTGATCGTGAATCATGAGCCATTTCCATAGAAACAACTTTATCAGGTGGCACAGCCAGTTTTAGAGACACAAAATCATTTCATGACAAATCTCAAAATACATATATATGCATATATATGTATACACACTTAAGTATTCATTGTCTTTAAAAATTAGTGAATTCATTTCATTTTTCAAAATGTAATCTGTATGTTGGTACTGGACTTTCAATATTTCTGGAAACATTTAAGAAATTACAAAGAATAACTGGATTTATGACTACAAAGTGAATAGCATTTAAATAGAAGAAAAGTAAAACATAAAAGGAAGCATATGAAAAAGGTTTTCTCAGGCATTTGGGGTGATTTTAGAGGAGCCAAGTTAAATTTTAAATGATAACCAAGGAGCTTAATCACATTTGAAAATATAAAGTAAATGAAATACCTAATTCAGAAATATATATTTACTATGGAAGCATATAATATCCACTATATCTATCTTATCTAGTCATATCTGCTGTAAATGTATCCTTACCCTAAACATGAATATCTGCTTTGAAACATCAACTTTTGTCTGAAACTTCCACACCCACACAGACATTTGTCATAACCAGTAAATGTGTTAAATCAACTACCACATTAAATGGAGAAAAGAGATTTTTTTTTCCCCCACTGACATCGCCAATTTTCTGCTCACCCCCACCTGCAACACACACACACACACACACACACACACACTATTCAGCACATCCTGAAAGAACACTCTAGAGAACAAAAATCCCAGTTCAAACTGATCTTGGAGTTGAGGCTGATGAGAGGAGACAAAGAAGATTCACTATGAAGATTCATGTTGGTGGGAACTGATTTTCAGATGTTTCAAAGTTGGAAACAGGAGGAGGACAGGATGAAAAGTTTGAAGACTGAAAGGTACTCACAAAACTGGAAAGTCATATTCCGTTTTTAGTGGGTTATCAGTGCATATCTCCTACATCCAGGTCTACCCTACTTTGGAAAACACCCCTGCAAGGTGTGCTATCGTGAAGTGTGAACAGAACTTCATAAACTGCTTCTCTGAAATTGTGGAAGGGAAAGACTTTTGAAATATTACAGACATCTGCCCTACTGTGTTCAAAATCCCTGTCATAAGACATAAGCATAACTTGCTGAATTATAGTTTTGCCTCATTCAGTTTCAGTTTAGTTGCTAAGTTGTGTCTGACTCTTTGCGACCCCATGGACTGCAGCACGCCAGGCCTCCCTGTCCATCACCAACTCCTGGAGTTTACTCAAACTCATGTCCATCGAGTCGTGATGCCATCCAACCATCTCATCCTCTGTCGTCCCCTTTTCCTCCTGCCCTCAATCCTTTGCAGCATCAGGGTCTTTTCCAGTGAGTCAACTCTTAGAATGAGGTGGCCAAAGTATTGGAGTTTCAGCTTCAGCATCAGTCCTTCCAGTGAAAACTCAGGACTGATCTGCTTTAGGATGGACTGATTGGATTTCCTTGCAGTCCAAGGGACTCTCAAGAGTCTTCTCCAACACCACAGTTCAAAAGCATCAATTCTTTGGCACTCAGCTTTCTTTACAGTCCAACTCTCACATCCACACATGACCACTGGAAAAACCATAGCCTTGACTAGACGGACCTTTGTTGGCAAAGTAATATCTCTGCTTTTGAATATGCTATCTAGGTTGGTCATAACTTTCTTTCCAAGGAATATGCAGCTTTTAATTTCATGGCTGCAGTCACCATCTGCAGTGATTTTGGAGCCCAAAAATATAAGTCAGCCACTGTTTCCCCATCTATTTACCATGAAGTGATGGGACTGGATGCCATGATCTTAGTTTTCTGAATTTTGAGATTTAAGCCAACTTTTTGACTCTCCTCTTTCACTTTCATCAAGAGGCGCTTTAGTTCTTCACTTTCTGCCATAAGGGTGGTGTTATCTGCTTATCTGAGGTTATTGATATTTCTCCCGGCAATCTTGATTCCAGCTTGTGCTTCATCCAGCCCAGCATTTCTCATGATGTACTCTGCATATAAGTTAAATAAGCAGGGTGACAATATACAGCCTTGACGTACTCTTTTTCCTATTTGGAATCAGTCTGTTGTTCCATGTCCAATTCTAACTGTTGTTTCCTGACCTGCATACAGATTTCTCAAGAGGCAGGTCGGGTAGTCTGGTATTCCCATCTTTTGAAGAATTTTCCAGTTTATTGTGATCCACACAGTCAAAGGCTTTGGCATAGTCAATAAAGCAGAAATAGATGTTTCTCCGGAACTCTCTTTCATTTTTGATGATCCAGTGGATGTTGGCAATTTGATCTCTGGTTCCTCTGCCTTTTCTAAAACCAACTTGAACATCTGGAAGTTCATAGTTCACTGAGTGCTGAAGCCTGGCTTGGAGAATTTTGAGCTTTACTTTGCTAGTGTGTGAGATGAGTGCAATTGTGCAGTAGTTTGAGCATTCTTTGGCATTGCCTTTCTTTGGGATTGGAATGAAAACTGACCTTTTCCAGTCCTGTGGCCACTGCTGAGTTTTCCAAATTTGCTGGCATATTGAGTGCAGCACTTTCACAGCATCATCTTTTAGGATTTGAAATAGCTCAACTGGAATTCTATCACCTCCACTAGCTTTGTTTGTAATGAAATGGCAACCCACTCCAGTGTTCTTGCCTGGAGAATCCCAAGGACGGGGAAGCCTGGTGGGCTGTCGTCTATGGGGTCGCACAGAGTCGGACACAACTGAAGCGACTTAGCAGCAGTAGCAGCAGCAAAGCCCACTTGACTTCACATTCCAGGATGTCTGGCTCTAGGTGAGTGATCACACCATCGTGATTATCTGGGTCATGAAGATCTTTTTTGCCTCATTACCATAGAGCTTTCACACATTTTAAAGGATTTGTACTTTGGCTTGTGCAGAATGGACAGAGATATGTGAGCCCAACCTCAAACCAAACAAATTCCACTATTCTTTTTCAATACTATTCAATCTCACGGACCGGAGGTTTAGTTTTGAGTGGAAATGTGGGCCCCTTTCAGTAGTTGGGTAGGAAACAACTATGGAAGGTGGTTTCAGAAGCTACCTGCTCGAAATACTGTCATCAGATCTCGATATCCTCTGTTTTGATTCGTGATGAAAGGCAAATAACTCCCAGACAGGCACTAATCATGCTAGTATTTATTTCTTGTATTTGCACCAATGTGAATGAATGATTGAATGACAGAACAAGTTTGCTTAAGAGAAAGACTAGAAAAGAATAGGGAAAAAGTGGGGAAACAGAACTTACTTCATATTTTCCCAGAATCAGCAGTTTCCTTACTTTGGGAACCAATACAAAAGAGTTCAGCGCAGTTGCAGAGTGAGATGTGCTGACCCAGCATTTCTGCTGTCCGCTCCTCACTCAGAAAGAATTGTGCTTTATCTGACAGTGATATTCAACATTCTGTAGCCCAAGATGTGAAATCTACAAATTCACTTCCATTGTCTGAAGGCATAGTATCTATGCTGACGGGGCCAGGTGGCAATAATATCTCACAGTTTTAATAACCTGATGAATTGCATAGTTAAAATCAGTGTCTAGTGGGCAGCACACTGGCAATTTTTTAAGTCCAGACACTCCCCATCTGGTGTACATAATTTCAGTTTTTCTCCTTAAGTACATTCCCCTTGAATATGCTTCTGTCAAGTTATATTTAAATAATTTAAATCACTTTAAAATGTCAGGATGAGATTGTATTCTAATTTATACTCTCAAGTATGAATCTCATGACTTACTTAAGCCCTTTGATTCTCAGGTCCATGTAAAATGGAAATAATAGTGTCTGTTCTACTTATTTCAAGGAGCAGGAAGAATCAAAAGAGATTAAATCACATACAAATATGTGCTCTGTATATGTGATATGAAACTGTAAACTATTATGAATGTTAAATACTGGTGTTTTTATTGTTATACTGTTATCTCTTAGGCTGGTAATGAATTTCTCCTGCTTTAATGCTAGGATATCAGGAATAACATTAATTCACATCTTGCATAATCAAATATAATGATATTTTTGTTCAGTGCTGGGATTTTTATCAGGCAGTTGAAATTCACAGTACTACCTCTAATTGTGAAACTATTCTGTGACATCTGACAGGAAAAAAAAAAATGGAAAGAGTTTCTCACACCTTTCCTCCTGATCATTTTCTCTTGGTGCTCACTCTGAGACCTCTCACATTTTAAAATTTGTAAAGAGGTATGGTCCCCCATACCTCTCTAACTTTCACATCTTGTGTTACTTCCTAGTCTGTGAAAGAAATGGGTTATGCGGTTTTTCCATGAGCTTAGCTGAGACAATGAGGGTTCTGGAGTTGATGTTATTTTAATTGCAGCCCCTGCACTTACAGGCCCTGTTACCTTAATATTTTTAACTCTAGAATAATCATATAGTTGATTATCCAAACATGAACCACTGAGAATGAAAAGGAGCACTATTAACAATACCTGGATCAAGAAGTGTAAACTGACACTGTCTTGGGAAAGCCAGGATTTATGATCACCCTACACTACTCAAAACCTGAATTTCTTCATCTTTAAAATGGGGATAAATTATATTTTCTTCTTAAGTCATTGAAGGCTCAATGAGATAATATGTTGTCTGATTTGGGGAAATATCTGTTATTTTCTTCTTTATCGTTTTCATTTTCCTCCCTCTCCTCTTCTCCTTCCCCTTCCTTCACTGAACACATATTATGTACCAGTCACTGTTATGAGCACCTTATATGAACTTCAATAATGGATGTAAGGTAGAGTAAATAACCTAATAAGAGTTTTTATACTAAAGTTTGAGATAATCAAACATAAAAATATCATCAATCAGCTCACCTTTGTTTATCAAGAGTATTATAAGAGCAAAGAGATTTGCTAGGAATTGGGAAGTGTTATTAAAAATTGTAGGATTTACTTTATTCATTCAAGGAACAGCCAAGAATATCATTGAGAGAGTAGGTTATTAAAAGATAACAGTCTTCATAGGGTCATTATTGACCACAATTAACACTAAAAATGGGCCCTAATGATGAGATCTTAACTTATGACATCATAGAGAAAGTACTACCAAGCTGAGATGTTCAAGAGGAGAATAATCTAGGTAGGAAGGTGATGGATATTCCACATAGGGAAAATAGTACAAAGAAGTTTGTAAAGATAGTATTATGAAGACTAATCAGGTGTGAATCTTAAGGCCTAAAAAATCATCTTGGAGTCTTAGTAATAATAATAATACTTACTGAGTACTTCTACCAAGCAGGTACCACTCTAAGCATTTTACAAATATTAACCCACTTAATCCATAATGCAGCCATATGAGGGATGTATCATTATTATCTCAATTTTACAGATAAAGAATCTGAGGCATAGATAGAAAAGTTAAAAAAAAAAAAACTTGCCCAAAGTTGTACAACTAGTAAATGATAGAACTGTGATTTGCACCCAGGTAGACTGACTTCAGGGTCTATGTGTGGTAGTTAGGTCACTAAATCAATTAGATCATATAACATTGTTATTTCTGAAAACATTTTAACTAGAGAAGTTTTGAAGATTAGGAGGCATTAATACTTGACAAAATGGGTCCTAGGATGAAATGTATTAGCAATTAATATTATTTAGCCCAGAGTTAAACTTTGTAAAGGTTAAGGAGTAGCTTGATTAATGTCTTCAGGTTTACAAAAGCATTTGACCCGTTAACTGATTTAAATCACATTCAACCTATTTGCATGCAAGATATTACTTAAAGTGCTGTTAGGTGCTCATTGAAAATAAGAAGATAGCATGTATTTTATGCCTCTTCTGAGAAACTCTTAACTTGAAGAAAGAAGCAAAGTTTAAATTGGACATAAGGAAGAACATCTTGACTGTAATGAGTGAGAAGATGCTGGAAGCAGCTACAGAGAGTATCTGGGAAGTGTCCATCCTTAGAAAGCTTCAGAACAAGAAAAGATGATTATATCCGTCCTAGTTGGCTTATAGAGCTCTTTATCCAAAGGCAAGAGGGTGACCAGAGAAATAATGCTTCACTAAGACCCTTAAGAGTCGGACACAACTGAGCAACTGAACTGAACTAAAGACCCTTTCCAATTGAGGGATTTGAACTTCTAAGACTTTAACTTGATATTAACAATCTATGTAAGATCTTCAAAAATCCCCACATTTTGATCACCTGCTTCCCTGGTGGCTCAGACGGTGAAGCATGTGCCTGCAATGTGGAAGACCTGGGTTCGATCCCTGGGTTGGGAATATTCCCTGGAGAAGGGAATGGCAACCCATTCCAGTACTCTTGCTGGAAAATCCCATGGACGGAGGAGCCTGGTAGGCTACAGTCCATGGGGTCAAAGATTCGGACATGACTGAAGCAACTTAACACACAGAGTATATATAATTCACAAAGAAGACTACAACCATACACTTAGAGATAGTGACGGGGCACTTGACTGGGCTATCATTAATTCAGTGGCTCTTTCTGGAGCAACCAACTTATTGACCTTATACTGGGCTTCCCCTTGGCTCAGCAGTAAAGATTCCACCTGCCAATGTAGAAGACACAGGAGACTCGTGTTTGACTCCTGGGTTAAGAAGATCCCCTGGTGGAGGGCATGACAACCCACTCCAGTATTCTTGCATGGAGAATCCCATGGACAGAGGAGCCTGGCGGGCTATTCCATGGGGTCACAAAGAGTTGGACACACTGAACTGACTGAGCGCATACACTGACCTTATCCTACTCACACTTATATCTTATTTTGCCATGTCACTAACCTTCATGGTGGTTAGTGAAGAGGAGATTTAGGAGACATTAAATCCTCAAATGCCAAGGGTGTTCTGTAATGGGAGTGTCTTGAAGACTTTGCCTGATAAGTGCTTTTTGCATGGGGTAGGCTGTGTAAAATCATGTTGAACTGAATTTAAATGTAATGCATTCATTTCAGGTCTGTGTATACTTCTGTACTTCGTACAGGAAAAAAATCCCTTAATGTCAAGAATAGGAATAGTTATTAAAATATAATGAAATGTATTATGTATCAGGTTCCAAAATAGATACTTGACATCAGTTTTTACAAGAGCCACCTGGGATAGGAATATCTAACATCTCTGTTTTACAGACGGGACTTCCTTGGTGGCTCAGATGGTAGAATCTGCCTGCAATGCAAGAGACCCAGGTTTGATCTCTGAGTAGGGAAGATCCCTGGAGAAGGGAATGGCAACCCACTTCAGTATTCTTGCCTGGAGAATCCCCTGGACAGAGGAGCCTGGTGGGCTACAGTCCATGGGGTCAGATAAAGAATCGAGAACAGGAAAGCTGATTTGTTTTAGAGTTGTTTTTAGAGATCAAGCCTGTTTAAGAACCACACATCTAACCCTCTTTTGGGTCCTGGGACTTAATTCCAATGTGTGTGTATGGGGGGAGGGGACTGGGAGGCTCCCCAGCACATACAACAAGCAATATTCTGGACACTAGCTGAATGTGCTACAACACAACTCAATTCTGACACTGTTTATCCAGAGACAGCATCAGATTCCACAGGTT
The DNA here is from genome assembly GCF_003369695.1 of Bos indicus x Bos taurus. Taxonomy (NCBI): domain Eukaryota; kingdom Metazoa; phylum Chordata; class Mammalia; order Artiodactyla; family Bovidae; genus Bos; species Bos indicus x Bos taurus. The sequence continues at coordinate 65,744,261 of NC_040081.1, forward strand.
AAGTGTTCAGGTCTATAAGATGTCCCCTTCCCCACTTCAGATGCCAGCTGCAAGACCAGGTTGTTACCTGTACTCATGACTAACTAGCTGTAAATTAGAGGTTCCCACAATCTCCACCTTGGGTTTGATTATATTTTGTTAGAGCAGCTCACAGAACTCAGAGAAACATTTTACTGACTAGAGCACCAATTATTATAAAAGGATATAACTCAGGAGCAACCAGATGGGAGACAAGGTGTGGGGAGTGGCCACAGATCGTCCACACTCTCTTCAGGTCCACCCCTCTCCCCTGTTTCCAAGTGTTCACCAACTGGGAAGCTTTGAATCCCTTTCCTCTTGGATCTTTATGGAAGCTTCATTACATAGTCAGGATTGATTAAATCATTGGCTGTTGTAGATTGAACTCAATCTCCAGCCCCTCTCCTCTCCCTGGTGGTCAGGGGAGGGGACTGAAGTTCCAGTCCTCTAGTTACTCAGTTGGCTGTGCTGGCCATCAGTCCCCAGCTTTAGATACTTTCTCAAAGTCATCTCATTAACATAACAAAAGACATTGTTCCTCCTCCCGCCACCCCCTACCCCCACCCTTCCTTGGCTTCCCTGATGGCTCAGATGGTAAACAATCTGCCTGCAAAGCAGGAGATACAGGTTTGATTCCTGGGTCAGGAATATCCCCTGGAGAAGGGAATGGTAACCCACTCCAATGTTCTTGCCTAGAGAATTCCATGGATAAAGGACCCTAATGGACTACAGTCCATGTGGTCACACGGATGACTGAGCAACTAACACTTTCACTCTTTATTTAGACATTTGAAGGATTTTTTTTTTTTTTTATGAGTTGTTTGATAAAAGTTGAGGGGGGTGGGGAATAGGAGGACCAAGTATATATTTCTTATTATAAATCACAATATCACACTCCCCTTATCTTTTTTTTTCTACTTTTTGGCATGTGGGATCTTACTAGTCAGTCCCCAACCAGGGTTGGAACCTGTGCCCCCTGCAGTGGAAGCCTGGAGTCTTAACCACTGGATCCCCAGGGAAGTCCCTCCCCTTGTCATTTTATCCAGCAATCATTTCTTTCCATTTCAGAGTTTACTCTGGTCTGAATTGTGCTGTTAAGAGATATCTTCTATTTCTCTTGAGAAGAATCCCACCAAAAAGAATTGAATTTTGAATTTCAGGCCTCAAAACAAGCAGGAGCATGAGGAGTAGTTGGTATTCTTGCTCCAGTTCTGTGGAATTACTTCCCTGGACAGAAATTTACCTCTTCATTTTTTTGTGATGGAAGATGAAAGAAAAAAAATGACTCTCACCAGAGGAGAGGGTTGTTTGGTGGGAGCCCAGGTTCTTGTTTCTCCCTCCCTTGCTCTCCTTGTCATGGTTCATAAAACAGGCAACACAGCATTTTTCCTGTCAGATTTGCTTGCAGAGGGGATTTGTTTGTTGGAGTCCAAGACAAAGACTCAGAAAATCTGAAATCTGTTATTTTTCAATTTACGGGATTTCCTGCCAGTGAAAAGAAAGAATTGTCCTCCACTTCAGAATTCTCTAACGGGGGCAGACATCAACCCCTGGAAGGGGGAAGCATGCCAGTTGTTTCTTGGTGGGGAGAGTAGGGAAGCTAATTAGACAACCCATTTCTGGTTTAGAAAAGACAGAAGAGGCTCAGGTATATTTAGCTTTTCTTATTTTTCCGACTGAACACTGAGAGAGAAATCAAACAGGAATGTGTAAAGGTCACATCATTTCATCACTGTCCTTTCAGAACTGGGGGATTACATTATGAAATGCAGATGGCATCTTGAGGTTAAAATAGCAAGTTATTATTATCACATCGCTTACAGGAGAGATTTTTCATTTTTCTGTCTCCTGAAGGAATATACATTTTAAAACTTTATTTAAAAAAATTAAAGGCGTGTATTAAAAAATTATAAACCTCTTTTTCTTCAGGCTTGGTTGGAATGATGTCAAAATAACAATCACTTAGCTTGCTTCTATAGAAATATAAAGCAGAGGATTTACTGCTGAAGGATAGTATATTTATAAAGTAGAAGACATTCATGGGACATAGTTTAGGGAGAAGGAACTTGCTTGAAATAAACTATCTTGCTGTATTTCAAAAAATGCAAAGTGAGGCTGAGAGAACACTAAATTCTGCTAAAGCCATTATAGGCTTGATTTTGTGTGTGTGTGTGTGTGTGTGTGTGTGTGTGTGTGTACTACATAAGGCATGGTACTGCTGATCACCAATATAGATCTTGCTGCATTTCTTTGTCCCTGGGGCTTCCCTGGTAGCTCAGATGGTAAAAGAATCTGCCTGCAATGCAGGAGACAGGGTGTGATCCCTGGGTTAGGAAGAGCCCCTGGAGAAGGGAATGGCTACCCACTCCATGATTCTTGCCTGGGAAATCCCATGAACAGAGGAGCCTGGTGGGCTACAGTCCATGGAGTCACAAAGAATTGGACATGACTGGGTGACTTCCATTTTTTTCACAGGTAAAGAATAATCTGCTTTTACATCTCAGCGGGGAGTTAAGCAGTTAACTGTCTTTGTGCTGTCACTAAAGACTGAGTCCCACACAGGCTCAGCCACACACTGCTGCTGCTGCTGCTAAGTCGCTTCAGTCGTGTCCTGCTCTGCGCGACCCCATAGACGGCAGCCCACCAGGCTCCCCCGTCCCTGGGATTCTCCAGGCAAGAACACTGGAGTGGGTTGCCATTTCCTTCTCCAATGCGTGAAAGTGAAAAGTGAAAGTGAAGTCGCTCAGTTGTGTCCAACTCTTCGAGACCCCATGGACTGCAGCCTACCAGGCTCTTCCATCCATGGGATTTTCCAGGCAAGAGTGCTGGAGTGGGGTACCATTGCCTTCTCCATCAGCCACACAAAGGTCAGGTCAAATCAGAACTTTATTATCTTTGGTTTAAGGATAAGACTAAGTTCTGGACGTAGAAGGGTGAGTGCAACACAAAGTCGGCTTCAAGAAAAGCTGTAATTTAACATCATGTATTGTGGGGTTTACTGAGATCTGAAAATACATAATTTCAGAATGGCTTTCATAATTGAAATCATCAGACCAATACATTGTTTTGTAACTTCTCAACCCCTTTAACTTCTGATTTTATTGGAGATTTTGTAGAAAAGAAAGATTCATGTTAGTCAGTAAATACATGTATTTTTTTTAAAGATGCTAATTAGAAAGCCCCAAGAGGTTTGTTTGTTATGGAAATTCAGATACAAAGGGAAAAATAAAGGCCAATGAAAAAAAGTTCAGGGAAGCAAAAATAATTTTGATGAAATTTAATTTCAAGAAGAATCTAGAGACACTTGCCCATCTTCATTGTTGGAAAGCTGCTTTGGAAATGCCTTGCCAAAAGTAGAATATCACTGGGATAAAGACTGTTTTTCCCCAAACCAGCTCCTTTACATTGAGGAGCAAATTAACAGCAAATGCACCATTCTATCTTCTGACTCCTCACATTCTCTGCTTCTTACTATACATTAAAAAAATTAACATTTCCATCACAAACTCAATTTCAAGATCATTGATAATTCCTCTTTCTTCTTCTACCTTTTCTTCCCTTCTATCCTCTTTTACCCCATATTTCCTTAATTTAGCAGTGAATAGAGACTCCTCTGGCCACCATCTGTTCTGAAAAAGCAGCATGGTGGAAAAGGGATGGGTCATTACTTGGCATGCCCTGGTATGAATGCTCTGTTAATATCCTTATCTCTGATGTTGGATCAAGGAAAAAAAAAAAAAAAGAAGAATTCACACTTTCTTTCTCAAGCAGGGAGGCATAATTTATATTGGTAGGAAAATAAATCTTTGGGCTGCCCTTTGCACTTGCTGAGAATGGAGGGAAGTAGGGGAAGAGGGATTGGGATTTTAAAGGCTCTACCAATTACTCCCTGGTGGCTCAGATCATACAGAATCTACCTGCAATTCAGGAGACCTGGGTTCAATCCCTGGGTTGGGAAGATTCTCTGGAGAAGGGAATGGCAACCCACTCCAGTATTCTTGCCTGGAGAATTCCATGGACAGAGGAGCCTGGTGGGCTGCGGTCCATGGGATCACACAGAGTTGGACATGACTGAGCTGCTAACACCAATTACTCTGTGACGTTAAAGGATAAGACCCAGAATAACTGAAATAATCTTTGTTTAGGGGAAATATTAATGACTTTTAGGAATATATCAGATGTCTAGATTCAAGAAGGGAAAAAGAGCTAAAATTCTTGGAGTAATAAGTAATACAGGGAGCGTTGAGGACAGAATAGATAATAGAGGACTAGGATGAAGAGGAAGACTGGAACCAACAATGCTGAGAAACTAGACAAAAAAATTGAAGTTCTTAGCTAATAATTCCCAGTGTTAGAATGGCTGAGGGACTCAAACACAGATTTTATTATTCAATATTATAGTATTTTTCATTATTTTGATAGAAAACCTCATTGCTTCTTCACTTTTTAAAAAAAAATCCTATTATTTGTAGAAATATTTTGTTGGGGGATTTTATAGTGCCAAGTTCCACCTCTGGGTCATCATGCAGTACAGGGAAGAGAACAGCCAGGTACTTAACAGCCGAATGATGATAAGAGTTCAGAGGAAATGAGATCTGTGCCAGAGGTGACCATGAAAATGTACCTGGACATGTACAGAAAACCCAGGGAAAACATTAGACTTTGAATAGTACAAGGATAAAGGGCTTGGGTTAATTGATTTCATTCTCAAAGGATGCCAGCTGACGTCATTAAAACCACCATATGGGAAGCAGAAAACCTGGTATCTAGTGGGTGCTGAATAAACCTGAGGCCCCTTCTTTTCAAAGAAACAATATGGAAACCATGCCACTATGGGGAAGGAATATGGGAAGACTTGAATTAAGGGCAAAGAAGGACAAGAGCATGGTAGTAAAGCATGATCATTGTTTCCTCCTCTAGCTTCCTACCTGAACTCCCATGAAGGCTGCAGACTCATGATGAATATGGATGTGCCTATCCAGATATGGGGCTGAAGGGTTAGGTAGAGGGGCTATCCAGCAATTCAAACCCTGTAGCATATGCACAATTCATTCAAAACATACGGACCACCAATTAAAGTTGTTTTGCATAATTCTCGGAAGCATAAAGCTTCTATTCCCACAATATGCCTTAAGACTCCGGGGCTTCCCAGGTGGTGCTAGTGGTAAAGAACTCACCTGCCAGTGCAAGAGACATAAGAGACATGGGTGTGATCCCTGGGTCAGGAAGATCCCCTGGAGGAAGGCATGGCAACCCACTCCAGTATTCTTGCCTAGAGAATCCCATGGACAGAGGAGCCTGGTGTGTTATAGTCCATAGAGTCGCAAACAGTTGGAAGCGACTGAAGTGACTTAGCAGGGCATGGCATGGCCTTAAGACCCAGTTTGTGCTGTGGTCTGGTACTTAAAAAAGTACCAGAGGTGGTGAAGCAGAGGAATTCTGAACCAATGAGTGCTTTGAACTCATCAGAGGCACAAACCCTGTTCCTGGCCTCTTGCTGGTTCTGCTGATCCTTCTGATTGTATTCTGTGCCTTCTCATGTTCAGCTCAGTTCTCTCACTCTCTTCTCTGACTTTATCATAGCATTATGAATCTTCCTATCAGTGTATTTGTCCCTTTATGGATTAGCTTCCAAAGCATTCAGTGGACTTAAATACCATGTGATTAAAATTAGCTATCCTGGTGGAAACATAGCAGCTGCCCGGTGCCACGTCTGTTGCTGAGTGCTGAGTCCCCTAGCCAGACAGACTCTTTTTGACAAAGTGTTTAGGATAAAACAGCTTGCATCATTCATTAGGGGATACGCATGTGGACAGGAAGATGCAAAATGTTAAGATAAATCAAGGGAGGCAAATGAGAGAGCTAGACAGAACACTTTCGTATATAAACTGAACTAAATTGAAATGTCGAGAGAAGGCAAAAGAAGGGGAGGCAGAGAGAAATTTGGGACCAGGGTGAGTTTAGAGGGTATAGTTAACTCCAGTGGAAATCAGAAGAAATTTGAATATGAGAACAAGAAGAATGAGAAGAGTAGAATGTCACCCTGGTGCAGGTTGGGTTCTTCTGAAACAAGGAAATAGAAATTTCTGTTTATGGGATGTATTGAAGAGTCCTCCCAGGAACAACGTCTGTTGAGGAGTGAGGGCAGTAGCATTGATCAAAGGGAGAGGTGAAACTTTGAATTGAATGAAGATGTCATTGCTACAAATGGGTAACTAACTCCAGGGAGAACTTGGAGACTAGAATTATCCTTCAGAATGATCTAGAAATGAGGTATGTGGCTGAGTCTTCCTATCCTACCCCCAACCATCCACTCCAACATCAACCAGCCATATGATATGGGCTGTCCATGAAAAGGCAATGGCACCCCACTCCAGTACTTTTGCCTAGAAAATCCCATGGAAGGAGGAGCCTGTTAGGCTGCAGTCCATGGGGTCACTAAGAGTCGGACACGACTGAGCGACTTCACTTTCACTTTTCACTTTCATGCATTGGAGAAGGAAATGGCAACCCACTCCAGTGTTCTTGCCTGGAGAATCCCAGGGATGGGGACGCCTGGTGGGCTGCCATCTATGGGGTCGCACAGAGTAGGACACTACTGAAGCGACTTAGCAGCAGCAGCATTCGTGAAAAAGAGATGTGACTGACAGTGAGAAGCGCCAGTCTCCAGCTGGGAGACTGCTGAAGAGGGACTTGGCTAAGAACATCAGCCAGTCACTCCTGGAAGCTGGAGGAATGAATGTTTCCGCCCTGAAAGGGGTGTGAAATCTAAGCTGAGTCTCACAGCATCTCTCTCACAGCCCTAGAGTCAGAACACAACTGAAAAGGCTGACCTAAGGTGAATTCCCCTCTGAGACTCTACAGAGTTTATTCTCGTACTGCTCACTGATTGTTTCATGTGCATTGGTCTTGTCTTTTTACCTAAACTCTGAGCATTCTGAGTGCTGGTATCACATTTCACATATATTTTTTTCTATCCCTTAATAATTCCTTTAGCAGAGTAAGTGGCCTAATCTAAGACTGATGGAAAAACAAGCCCAATGGCCTGTGGTGTAGCAAAATGATACTGAAATAATAAAAAATTCTTTCCTCCGTATTTTGGAGAAAATAAAGTTGACCTCTTGTTTGCCACTTTTTTCCTATCATTCATTCCTATAAATGTTTTCTGAGTGAACTTTTATGAAGCTCTGTAACAGTTATAGGCAGTCCTCATCTTGAAAATTGAAAGACAAGGCAGGGAAGACCTACAGAATGTGAGTGTGAAAGTAAGAATCTAGGTAATTCAGTGGAAAAGGTACTAGACCAGAGTCTGGAGACTGGCTTCTGTTTCTTGCTGTCCTGTTCCTTCCATATGATCTTGAGAAAAATCAGTTGAGCTCTTTCAGTGCACTTCTTTTTTCATGTAATGATTAGGCATAAATCGTTTGTTGTACCTTCTTTAATAGAAGTGGGTGTTGTAATGAAGGACTTGATGGGAATTGATAGATAATGCCTGCATTGTAGGTTTGATGTCTAAAAAGCCATTCAAAAGGAGCTTCATTTTTTCCCCAGTAATTACCTTTTTATTTCTAGTACATTTTTATAATTAGCAGTTTATAGATGACATTTCTAAAATTTGTTTCACACATTGTATTGTATTAGGTGATTTGGATTTTTTTTAAATCAATGACTATAATAGAAGAACTATACATAATTCATAATGGTTGACTCTGAATTGTTACACTGGCTTTTAGATTCTTCATTTCTATAGTGAAGGGTAGGGTGAGTAAGATGATCTCATATATGTTTGGTTTCTAAACTTCATAAACATGTGTTTTCAAAACTGACCTTCCCACCTATCATCTAGGGGAAACGAAATATTGATACTTCTTGTGTCTGTTTAACAAGGTGATTTGTTTGTGGGGAAAAAAGTATTATAGATGAATATGAAGCATAGAATCTGGAACAGAGATGTTTGGGAAGAATTTCAAAATGTTCAAGGAAGAAAGGCTAACCTCAAATAATTTCAGGCTGCCAAACTTAATAAGGGTTGGAATTAAATGTTCTCCATTAATGCAGTTATCCATCAGTTGATATTGAAGAAGCTCAGTAGTGGGCTTTTTAATGACCTGTTTTGGTGTAGAAGGCACTCAAGTGGTAACCAAACAGACACCATTTACACGGGCATGTACTTTCTCTAAATATTGTTTAGAATACTAATTACTTTCCCAAAATGGAATAACTTTTTTTTTTTTTTGCTGATCTTAAGTTAAAATATCCAGACCTCACCACCACATTCACATACCCCATAGCAAAGGCAGAGACTCAGGGTGGAAGGTGAGAGTCTCGTGGTGACAGAGCTGGGCATCATTTTTAGGATCCTAACAGATACCATTTGCCACAAGTCAAGAAAAATACCAGCTAGAAATCAGGTGACCCTTGAGCACAATTCTCTTTTTATTCCTACTTTCTGTTATCTGAGCTTGCTCTTCCCATCCTTCTGTGAGCACCTAGAGTTTTCATATTTTTATACCCCATCTTCTATTAAAGAAAAAATAAAAGCTTGCCTCCAAGATTGGATATGAAACTCATTTATAACCATATTCAACCCCCTGAGAAGGTTTATTCTATGAGTCTTCCTAAGGGCATATGGCTCTGACACAATGCAAAGGCTGAAGTCCAAGAATGGGATTTTAATAGTGAAATTTCTAATATTATTGAATTGTAGGCCAAGGAATTCAAATCACTGATGAACACAGCTTAAGCATCTTCCAAGGGGATGGCACTGACTATGCTCTGTTAACACATCTAGATTCCATCTCTTATTCCATCCATGACTAAGTCTGGGAAACAATGGTGGCATTTTTAAAAATTCTACCTAATCCCTACTCTTATTGAAAAATAGAGTTTAAATTGATTGGAAACAAAGCCATAGAAACATAGGAAAAACCATTCTCTCGGAGGTCTTTAAGTCTGTCTCCTTTATTTTGTTGAAGAATATTTAAAATCAACAATTTTCATTGTGTTCTTTTGGGAAGTCACCCTCTAACTCTTTTTAGAAAGCATTTCTTCAAAATCAGTGTTCACTTGAGTCCGCTTGGACTAATCGATACTGTATTTCCCAACGTTTCACAGTTTGGTTTCTGCAAGACTCCTGAGACCCTAACCTGTCAGGGGATTGAGTGAGGAAGGGTGGAGTCTCTGATCACAGATGAAGATACATATGCCAACCAATTCCTTTCTCCTCACTTTAATCATCCAAGTCAAACATGATGAGAAAGAAAACCAGAGGAAAACACATTCAAAATGGACATATTACTTGGGATCAGTGCCCAGGACACTCAGGCTTCAGTATAAACTGATAAGAAGGAAGGTTGCTGCTTAAAATAATTCACAGAAGGACTGAAAGGAAAGAAAAAGATTTGAACTGGTATTCTAACATGGTCTGAACCAATTCTGAACTGTCTGAAATGAAAGCAGAAAGGGGAAAGAGGGAGATGGAGTAGAGACTGAGAAATGGTTTATGTGAGTGTAAGGCATGGTCCAAAACATGATTATTTGTTCTACTTTTATCTCCAATCACAAGAAGAGAGAGATGAAATGAATGAAGGAACATCATTCTCTCCCATTGTGTGTCTGATGAGTGTTCAACCTGGGAAGAAAGGGTATGATTCCTTAATGATTCCAGCCCACAGATTTTTCTATTAAATAGTGGTCATTTGTGGACTTTTGAAAATACCATGCAATTCATTGAAGAAAATTATTTGTTTGTGGGGAAAAGAGGTAATATAAATGAATACGAAGCACAGAATCTGAAAAAGAGATGTTTTCAAAGAATTTCAAAATGTTCAGGGAAGAAAGGTTAGCTTCAAATAATTATTAAGGTCATGATTATTACCACTTAAAATGATTTCTCTAGAATGTTGATGTTAGATGCAAAATAAAGGATTAAATATGAACATCTTACATAAATTTAAAATCATGAAAAAAGAACCTAGATAGGACAATTCTAGCACATTTAATGCTTAGGCTAATGATGAATTCCTTTGCATATTAACATAAATGGAACTTCTCTGAGAAAGTAGCATACACAGTGCACATCCAGTACCATTGAAATCCAATAAATAATAAGTTTAGGTATACAGTTTGTCAACATCTTGCACAACCACCCTGGCTAACGGCATCATAATTAAATTTCCAGAATCTATCTACATTCTGTCCTCATCTCTTATGATGACCTGTGAGTCTGAGGCCACTCCTGAGAGAAGTGAGTACCTTTGTGCAAATAAGGTCAGCAATGTGGCGATGGTCTCACCCCCAAGTGCAATCACTGAGGGAAGTTATGCACGGTGTTTTTGCACAAGTGTACCACCTGCTGGAGATCGTATGCAGGATATCAAGGACTGAAGTAGATTCTTGATAGGGAGTGACTAGCTCTGGTGGGAAAGTGACAAGATAATGCTGCTACTGCTAAGTCACTTCAGTCGTGTCCGACTCTGTGCGAGCCCATAGACGGAAGCCCACTAGGCTCTCCCGTCCCTGGGATTCTCCAGGCAAGAACACTGGAGTGGGTTGCCATCTCAAAGGCAAAAACCTGAGCAAGAGACAGGAGTCTGGAACCCACACAATGCACAGCACAGATGTGTCATGAAAATAAGCAGCAGTAAAAACTACCACTTGAAAAACTACACAGAGCTGTAGGTAGGTGACTCATGTAGGATATGGCCCGTGAGGTTAAAGAAGGCTGAAGATTCATGAGACATATAATGCTGATAGGATCTAGAGTTTCCATTTAGAAAACAAAACATTCATTTCTGTGCAGAAGGGTTCATCATCACTCAGGAAGCTCTTATTAATCACTGACCGGTACATAGAAGCCGGTCATTGCACAAATGAGCAAATAAGAATCTATCAGGAAAAAGTCTATACAGTTTCTATAAGCAGAAATCACACCTGACTAAAAAACCTGAATTTTTCTCAGGCATAAGCAGATCTTTTTTAAAAAAATAAACAGATGCCTTGGAGACAAGGAACTACCAGTGGAAGTAATTTAATTAGACACATAGAGCCTTTGGCAAGGTAGACCTTGAGAGATACGTCACTAGAGGGACTTACACAATGTTGGCTGTTCATGCATCCATGCTGGGGGATGATTCACATGTCCAGTAGAAGGTAATATTACCTAAGAATGTCCAAACTACATCCTTTGAATTTTCACGGATTTGCCCTGTGGGCCATGCACGGCCAAGGAAGGTAATGGTGGATGCTACTTCAAAAGAGCAGTTCTAGGCTTATTTTATATATTCTGATTTCTACTAAGCTTTCATTCCAATGACTTGAAAACAACTCTATCAGATTACCATTGAAATCTCTTCTACTTTTATGAAGAATCTTTAATTGTCATTTTTATCTATCCCAATGGATATACATTTTTATTCACCAAGGAACTTGGATAAATTTTTGAAACAGAAAGCTGTATTTAAAGCAGGAAACAAAGTGCAGTAATAAGTGACATATTTTCTAGGTAGAAAATAAATAAATGGTGGTGCCTTTTTAAGACCAATGCTGAGGTCCCTCTTCTTAATTGATTAATCAGTTGTTTGGTGTATAGTTGCTAAGTCGTGTCTGACTTTTGTGACCCCCATGGACTCTCTGTCCCCGGGGTTTTCCAGGCAAGAATACTGGGGTGGGTTGCCATTTCCTTCTCCAGAGGATCTTCCTGACACAGGGATCAAACCTGTGTTTCCTGCAATGCCAGGAGGAGTCTTTACCACTGAGCCACCAGGGAAGCCCAGATTAATCAATTCACTTGTATTCAATGTGAAGATTGCAATATTCAGTTTTGAAAGTGAAAAAGCGACCCCATGGACTATACAGTCCATCGAATTCTCCAGGCCAGAATACTGGAGTGGGTAGCCTTTCCCTTCTCCAGGGTATCTTCCCAACCCAGGTCTCCTGCATTGCAGGTGGATTCTTTACCCTCAGCTGAGCCACAAAGGAAGCCCAAGAATACTGGAGTGGGTATTTCCCTTCTCCAGATGATCTTCCCGACCCAGGAATTGAACCAGGGTCTCCTGCATTGCAGGCAGATTCTTTACCAACTGAACTATCAGGGAAGCCCAATTCTGTTTTGAAGTTGACTTTAATTTATCTTGGAGAAAAGTGTCAGTTCAGTCCCAAATAAATGTCATTTTAATATTTATGCTAAGCAAAATCAAGGAAGAGTGCTAGGAGCTAACTAGTAATGTAGAGCTTAAAGTTCCCTACATTATGGAAGATTTAGAACTACTCTAAATAGGAATCACTTCCTAGTCCTTCGACAGTGCAGTTTTATTCACCTGTGGCTGGGCTGGGGTGAGAGAGCATACTATTGACCCCTAATTTTCTTTGCAGTATCTGACGTCCTGTATTAAGACTGAACTTTTTCTCTATTTTGTGTGGTAAGTTCCTAATGTGTGTGTGCGTGCTAAGCCGCTTCAGTCATGTCTGACTCTGAGTGACCCTATAGACTATAGCCTGCCAGGCTCCTCTGTCCGTGGGATTCTCCAGGCAAGAATATTGGAGTGGGTTGCCATACCTTCCTCCAGGGGATCTTCCTGACCCAGGAATCTAACCCAGGTCTCCTGCACTGCAGGCAGATTCTTTACTGTCTGAGCCACTAGGGAAGCCCAAGTTACTAGATTTTACTTCTATCAGTGTAGTTTCCTGCTGTTTTAGATCTAAAAGCTATTTAAGTGTAGAACCTTTGTGTTGTTCTAAAAATATTTTCTCAGTGCAACATAAAAACCCAAGAAAGCATACAAGAAATATCATGCCAAATAAAATCTATGATACATCGAGTCCAGTTTTCTGTCTCTGATAGCCAAAGATACGTTGTGGAAGGCTAAGTCATCCCTCTGAAATATTCATTTTAGTTATCACATCCAGTTGAAAACTTACAATAAAATCTGTGTGCTGGTGACTTACAATTAGGTAGCTCTCACCCTGACCCATCCTTCACATATTTAGCCCTTTTTTTTCAGTTCCCTGCTAGTCATTTCCAATTGTAAAAATGACCAATTCTCAAATGCGTTATTCCACACATGGACTTATAAGCCTTTTTTTTTTCCCCAAATTAGCATTTCCAGTATTCTCAGTTTCTGTTAATGGCACTGATCATGTACCAAAGTGTGGGCTCCTTACTGATTCCTCACATATGTTTTTTCTACTATCTTCTGCTGTCTTCCAATAAATACACTTCAATGACAACTCTCTGGGGTCAGCCCCTTAGGAAATGGTTCACAAACTTCGTGCTCTATAATTCATGAATTTATATTTGCCAGAACTGTCTTTAAAAAATAAATATGACCTCAGTGGTAAACCTATATTCTACATAGGTGGCACTCTATACACCAAATAGAACACCATGCAGAAAATAAGGGAACTGGAATATAAATACAGGCCCACCAGACTCTGAATGTAAGACTGCCTCTAAAGTCATCATCACATGCTGAATCTCAGAGCAAATAAACTGTTGTTTAGTTATCCAGAAGTGAAAGGGGGAAAAAAAAAACCACAGGAATATCTCAGCTTCCAGGGGTTTGCCTTATAATTCCAGAATGAAATCAACCCTTTGAACATTTCTGCATATACACTGGTGAGGATTATTTGTTTTTCTCTCAGTGGAATTAATTTCCATATGTCATTTTCAGTTTTAGTAAATACAAGAATTATAAAGAGGGTTTGCAGTTTGGTAGAATGCATTTCTTCTTTTGACTTTTTGGTCTCTCCTGAAGCCAGTGTCATGCTTGTGACCCTTCAGAATTTCCCACCTTAACACTCATCTCTACAGGGGGCAGATTGCCAGGCTGGCATTAGTGAATTCAGCACCTTCAATTAATTTCCAATATGGAAAGGCCTTAGAATGAGTCGTGTAAGCTGCATAAGAAAGACGGCACTTTAAAATGAACGTCCATGGTTAGCCCTCACCATTTCCTCATTTGTTCTGTATTACATTATTCGTAGTTGGTTGGATAAATCATACTATTATTCATCTTAAGCATTTTGCTGTTAAAAGTAAATGTCCAATTTCAGGATTTTATGGTTTCAATCGAAGAATTAATGTCCCATGGTGAATCTACAATAAACATATTTAATCTTGTCTCCCATCATTATGAAACACAGATTACTAAAACATAGCTATAAAATCCATTTATTCAAAAATATTTTGCTAACAATATAGTAATGCATCATATATGCCTATTTTTCAAAAGGCTCTGACATGTGATTTGAATTTCCCTTTGGGTTGGAACTCTGTCCATCTGTAATTGAACTGTCAATTCTCCAGGGTAAAATTCAATTCTGAAAAAAAGACTTTTTCCTTATTTTTCCCTATTCCATTCATTCTAAGGAAACTAACAAGTGAACTACATGTATAGAGCTTTATTTGTTGCCTTATTGGCCTCTCCTATGAAAATAATTCAAAGGTTTAAGAAGTCTTGTAGGCAAGACAAAGAGTTGACTAAAATTGTTACTTTTTGTTTGCTAGATTCAAACTGTAATGGAAAAGGGAACAGGCTGGAATTTGGAAGCAGTTGGGCTTTCTTAGTAGATCCTACCAAGAAAATAAGTTGTTCTTCTGCTACTAGCTGGGTGGATTATCTGCAGTTCCTCAAACAGAGTTTTGATGAATAAACTGAACTAAAAGAAATGTCATGTCTTGAGCAATGTATGCATGCATGCTAAGTCGTTGCAGTCGTGTCCAACTCTTTGCGACCCTATGGACTGTAACCTGCCAGGCTCCTCTCAAGGCCACGTATAAAACGCCTTTTCTTCATTCATTCAGGAGCTACATAGAAAGCATTTAACCCAATTCTGGAAAACATCTCATCTTCAGAGTAATTCCTCTGGAGAGGTGGTCATCTTAGAATGTAATCTATAAACCCATGGGTTCTCCCCAAAATGGTCATCAGTCTGTGACTATGTTGCAGATAATTTCTTCTGATTCATTTTGTAATGTGCGCTCAGTGGAATTTGTCACAGGAGACTGCTTTCAGTTTAGCCCCTCTCAACTCTCAAATGGTAATATCCATTCTTATTTTTCTTTCCCACGTTGAATTCTGCATTCTGTAATAGTGACAGATATGATGCTGCCAAGGTAGATCAGAGTCATATTTATCTTCTCCTTGGAGACCTTATTGCATTAGTATTATGAGGTCTTTTCATTTCTGCTGCTTTGCCCCTTATTGGGTCTCAAAGTCCTGGCCAGTTCACCCTAATCTGATGTGACACAGCTGATAACATTTGAACTGCATCACATTAAGGGGGACTCATAAGCGATTTATACCAAATTCCACTAAGAATGGAGCAAAACCCAGACAGGGTCATTTTCGCAAAAGGATTGTTCCAGTCCTGAGCTATTCCCATCAGATTTCCAGTGACTCCTTCAGGTCAAGCTTAAAGCAATATCTTTTTTTGACAAGCCAGAGATTAATTTAATGCTTGGTGTTTTTGCTGACATGATGGAAACCTGTTTCCACCAGAAAAAATACAAAGCCTTTCTTTGGAAATTTGGCCTACCTAGAATGTTCTTTGATGGCATGTATATTTTAAATGTCAATTTATGAAAATAGATGAAACAATTTATTATAAATTAATTATGTGACATGTGTGCTCAGTCCAACTCTGTGTGATCCCATGGACTGTATTCTGCCAGGCTCTTCTGTCCATGGGATTTCCCAGGCAAGAATACTGAAGTGGGTTGGCATTTCCTCCTCCAGGGTATCTTCCTGACCCAGGGATCAAAAGCATGTCTCCTATGTCTCGCACATTGGCAGGCATAGGAGCAAGTCACCTGGGAAACCCAGATATGTGACGTAACTTGATTTAAATATTCAAGCATTGTATATCCTAGGAAGAGTATAATATTTTACTTTTCTTCCTCTAGAGCAAGATATTCTCTTTCCATAACATTCAGGAGATTTCCTTTTTACCTTTCTAATTATCATAGAAATTGTGTATAGAAAGAGTACTCTGCTTGAAGTCAAGAGACTTGGTGTTCTCCTAGTAAGCAATGAGTCCATGCCATATTTCTTCATCTCTGTATAGGTTTCATCACCTACCGATAGTCTTATCCAGTCCATGTCTTGAAATAGCAACAGTAGTACACTGATCACAAAATTTATGAAACCAATATCTTTTGGGTGTATGGAGAACATTTCAAATTTTATATATACAAAATCTTGAGTTTACTCCAAACTTCTTCCTTTAACTTCTTCCATTTGAAATTGTTCTCAATTTCAAAATATGGAAGCACCATTGGCTTTGTGACCTAGGCCAAAAATCTTGGAGTAATCTATGACTCTCTCATACTTCACATCCAACCTGTCAAGAAATTCTGTCAGGTATGCTTTCAAATATATCTCACATTTGACCACTTTCACCACATTCATGACTGTCACTCATATCAAAGCTGTATCATATTCTTCCTGAGTCATTGCAAAATCATTTAACTGGTCTCCCAGCTGCCAATCTTGCCACCCTCAAATTCATTCTCTATATAGAATCCAGAGGGCCATTTCCAAAACACCATTCATCATATATTCCTTCTATCTATTTTTTGGGAGTCTCTTTTTATTAAATGAAAGACTTTAAATTCTATACTGCTTTACAGTCTTCAAAAGTATCACACACATGATTTCTTATAATCCCATAAAAACCCATTTTACATCCACCCTTATACTGCCCCTCACCTTTCCCTCTCATCACTGGTAATCTCTGGTTTCTTCTCTATATCTGTGTCTGCTTCCTTTTTGTTTTATTGTGAAAAGAAGGAAATGTTGCCTTTTGCAGCAACAGGGATGCACTTGGAGGGCATTGTGTTAAGTGAAGTAAGTCAGATAGAGAAAGACAAATACTGTAAAATGACATCATACAATAAGTGAAAGTCACTCAGTCATGGCCAACTCTTGTGACCTCATGGACTATAGAGTCCATGGAATTCTCGAGGCCAGAATACTGGAGTGGGTAGCTGTTACCTCCTCCAGGGGATCTTCCCAACCCAGGGGTTGAACCCAGGTCTCCCACATTGTAGGCGGATTCTTTACCAGCTGAGTTACCAGGGAAGCCCAGTATTTAAAGACAAATACTGTAAAATAGTATCACTTATATGTGCAATCTAAACAATATCACTTCCCTCTTTAAAACCCTCTAATGGCTTACTCTCTTACTTAAACCAAAACCCAGAAGTTTTATACTAAGACCCTAAAAGGAATCTCCCTGGAAACCTCTCTCACCTCTCATCTTTCTCCCTCTTACTCACTTTTCTCTAGCCCTGTTGATCTCTCTCTATGTGGGTGTTCAATGTGCCAAGCACACTCCCTATTCAGGGTCTAATAAGTGCCGTGAGCCTGACACAGACAATTTAGGTGATGCTTTTTATATGCTTTTGTTTAACAAAAAACAAAAATTAGACAAAAAAGTGAATATTTAGAATAAAAAATAAATCACTGCAATTTACAAATTTGGATAAGCTGACAAACGCCCTATCAGTGTTTTTATTAAGTAACTGGCTGCTATCCCTCAGTATAATGGATGTAGACGTTAACTTGGATTCCTACAGGGGGAAGTTAAATATAGCTTATATCAATAACTTAAATCAAAAGTGACTGCAAACCACATGATCCCACTAAAATCAAGCTAAATTAGTCTCCTCAGGATCCCAGCAATGCTACAGGCTATTCCAACACTACCTGATGGGAAGGAGGGAAGGTAGAAGGAGAGGTAGGAATCCAAAGAGACAGCAAACATAATTCATGTGGTCCACATTCTGTATTGTGCAAATATACAACCCTGTGAACAGTAGGCTAGGGCCCTTCCCAAAGCTTTGGCAGTAGTATAAAGTATTAGTCACTCACACACGCACACATGCTAAGTCGCTTCAGTCGTGTCCGATTCTGTGCGACCCTATGGACAGCAGCCCACCAGGCTCCGCTGTCCACAGGATACTCCAGGCAAGAATACTGGAATGGGTTGCCAGTCCCGTCTCCATAATGGTATCATTTCAGTTCAGTTCAGTCGCTCAGTCGTGTCCGATTCTTTGCGACCCCATGAATCACAGCACATCAGGCCTCCCTGTCCATCACCAACTCCTGGAGTTCACTCAAACTCATGTCCATCGAGTTGGTGATGCCATTCAGCCATCTCATCCTCTGTCATCCCCTTCTCCTCCTTCCTTCAATCACCCCCAGCATCAGGGTCTTTTCCAATGAGTCAACTCTTCACATGAGGTGGCCAAAGTATTGGAGTTTCAGCTTTAGCATCAGTCCTTCCAAAGAACACCCAGGACTGATCTCCTTTAGGATGGACTGGTTGGCTCTCCTTGCAGCCCAAGGAACTCTCAAGAGTCTTCTACAATACCACAGTTCAAAAGCATCAATTCTTTGGCCCTTAGCTTTCTTCACAGTCCAACTCTCAAATCCATACATGACCACTGGAAAAACCATAGCCTTAACAGGATGGACCTTTGTTGGCAAAGTAATATCTCTGCTTTTCAAT
This sequence comes from Bos indicus x Bos taurus, assembly GCF_003369695.1. Taxonomy (NCBI): domain Eukaryota; kingdom Metazoa; phylum Chordata; class Mammalia; order Artiodactyla; family Bovidae; genus Bos; species Bos indicus x Bos taurus. The sequence continues at coordinate 65,762,792 of NC_040081.1, forward strand.
ATGCTATCTAGGTTGGTCATAACTTTCCTTCCAAGGAGTAAGCGTCTTTTAATTTCATGGCTGCAATCACCATCTGCAGTGATTTTGGAGCCCCCCAAAATGAAGTCTGATACTGTTTCCACTGTTTCCCCATTTATTTCCCATGAAGTGATGGGACTGGATGCCATGATCTTCATTTTCTGAATGTTGAGCTTTAAGCCAACTTTTTCACTCTTCTCTTTCACTTTCATCAAGAGGTTTTTTAGTTCCTCTTCACTTTCTGCCATAATGGTGGTGTCATCTGCATATCTGAGGTTATTGATATTTCTCCCAGCAATCTTCATTCCAGCTTGTGCTTCTTCCAGCCCAGTGTTTCTCATGATGTATTCTGCATATAAGTTAAATAAGCAGGGTGACAATATACAGCCTTGACGTACTCCTTTTCCTATTTGGAACCAGTGTGTTGTTCCATGTCCAGTTCTAACTGTTGCTTCCTGACCTGTTTACAGGTTTCTCAGGAGGCAGGTCAGGTGGTCTGGTATTCCCATCTCCTTCAGAATTTTCCACAGTTTATTGTGATCCACACAGTCAAAGGCTTTGGCGTAGTCAATAAAGCAGAAATAGATGTTTTTCTGGAACTCTCTTGCTTTTTCGATGATCCAACGGATGTTGGCAATTTGATCTCTGGTTCCTCTGCCTTTTCTGAAACCAGCTTGAATATCTGGAAGTTCACGGTTCACGTACTGCTGAAGCCTGGCTTGGAGAATTTTGAGCATTACTTTACTAGTGTGTAAGATGAGTGCAATTGTGCGGTAGTTTGAGCATTCTTTGGCATTGCCTTTCTTTGGGATTGGAATGAAAACTGACCTTTTCCAGTCCTGTGGCCACTGCTGAGTTTTCCAAATTTGCTGGCATATTGAATGTAAAGAGCAATATTGCATAGGAACCTGGAATGTCAGGTCCATGAATCAAGGCAAATTGGAAGTGGTCAAACAGGAGATGGCAAGAATGAACGTTGAAATTCTAGGAATCAGTGAACTAAAATGGACTGGAATGGGTGAATTTAACTCAGATGACCATTATATCTACTACTGCAGGCAGGAATCCCTTAGAAGAAATGGAGTGGCCATTATGGTCAACAAAGGAGTCTGAAATGCAGCACTTGGATGCAATCTCAAAAATGACAGAATGATCTCTTCATTTCCAAGGCAAACCATTCAGTATCACAGTAATCCAAGTCTATGCCCCAACCAGTAATGCTGAAGAAGCTGAAGTTGAACGGTTCTATGAAGACCTACAAGACCTTTGACAACTAACACCCAAAAACGATGTCCTTTTCATTATAGGGGACTGGAATGCAAAAGTAAGAAGTCAAGAAACACCTGGAGTAACAGGCAAATTTGGCCTTGGAATACAGAATGAAGCAGGGCAAAGGCTAATAGAGTTTTGCCAGGAGAACGCATTGGTCATAGCAGACATCCTCTTCAAACAACACAAGAGGAGACTCTACACATGGACATCACCAGATGGTCAACACTGAAATCAGACTGATTATATTCTTTGCAGCCAAAAATGAAGAAGCTCTATACAGTCAGCAAAAACAAGACTGGGAGCTGACTGTGCTCAGATCATGAACTCCTTATTGCCAAATTCAGACTTAAATTGAAGAAAGTAGGGAAAACCACTAGACTATTCAGGTATGACCTAAATCAAATCCCTTATGAGTATACAGTGGAAGTGAGAAATAGATTTAAGGGCCTAGATCTGATAGACAGAGTGTCTGATGAACCATGGAGTGAGGTTTGTGACATTGTATAGGAGACAGGGATCAAGACCATCCCCATGGAAAAGAAATGCAAAAAAGCAAAATGGCTGTCTGAGGAGGCCTTACAAATAGCTGTGAAAAGAAGGGAAGCGAAAAGCAAAGGAGAAAAGGAAAGATATAAGCATCTGAATGCAGAGTTCCAGAGAATAGCAAGGAAAGATAAGAAAGCCTTCCTCAGCGATCAATGCAAAGAAATAGAGGAAAACAACAGAATGGGAAAGACTAGAGATCTCTTCAAGAAAATTCGAGATACAAAGGGAACATTTCATGCAAAGATGGGCTCGATAAAGGGTAGAAATGGTATGGACCTAACAGAAGCAGAAGCTATTAAGAAAAGGTGTCAAGAATACACAGAAGAACTGTACAAAACAGAGCTTCTCGACCCAGATAATCATGATGGTGTGATCACTCACCTAGAGCCAGATATCCTGGAATGTGAAGTCAAGTGGGCCTTAGAAAGCATTACTACGAGCAAAGCTAGTGGAAGTGATGGAATTCCAGTTGAGCTATTTCAAATCTATATTAGTAAGTAAAAGTAAAAAGTCGCTCAGTCATGCCTGACTCCTTGTGACCCCAGGGACTGTGGCTTACCAGGCTCCTCAGTCCATGGAATTTTCCAAGCAAGAGCACTGGAGTGGCTTGCCATTTCCTTCTCCAATTAGTTGCTCAGTCATGTCCAACTTTTTGCAATCCCATGGACTGATCCCGCCAGGCTCCTCTGTCCATGGGATTCTCTAGGCAAAAATACTGGAGTGGGTTGCCCTTTCCTCCTCCAGGGGACCGTCCCAGCTGTACATAAAGGAGACTTCATTAATGTGCATTAGAGGATACCCCAGGTTAACCTGTCATAGAAAACTGTCTCTTGAGTCTCTAAATTTTATATCAGTTCTATACCTCTGGTTGGCCTATTGCTTGTTTCTTTATTTAGGTTTTAAGTGAATGTCCTGGGGCTATTTGTTTCCATCAACCTGATTGGTGGATTCATGTTGATGTATGGCAAAACCAATACAATATTGTAAAGTAATTAGCCTCCAATTAAAATAAATAAATTAATATTAAAAAAAGAAATGTCTATTTTTCTTGCTATCCTCAGAAGAGATTTGCTGCAAATCTACTCTATGATTCTCATTCTTTTCAGTTTACAATACAAATAGCTTATTATTTTTTGCAACCTATGTCTTATAATAAAGCAGTGCTGAAAAATTAAATAGAAGAAAGTTCAGTTGCCATATAGGCTACAAAAATGATTTGTTGGTGGTGACTTTTAAGTTGGATTCTAAATAGATTTATGAAGAAGGGCACTTGGAAAACATGGTTCAAATTTTGCTATTTAAAGTATCTTGAAATTATAGGCTCACTCTCCCTAAAATTTCAAAAAGTGTAGAGCTTAGGCTCTTAAGGGTATAGCAGTGATAAAAGTTTTCATGCTGCTGCTACTGCTGCTAAGTCACTTCAGTCGTGTCCGACTCTGTGCGACCCCATAGACAGCAGCCCACCAGGCTCCCCTGTCCCTGGGATTCTCCAGGCAAGAACGCTGGAGTGGGTTGCCATTTCCTTCTCCAATGCATGAAAGTGAAAAGTGAAAGTGAAGTCCCTCAGTCGTGTCCGACTCTTTGCAACCCCACGGATTGCAGCCCACCAGGCTCCTCCGCCCATGGGATTTTCCAGGCAAGAGTACTGGAGTGGGGTGCCATTGCCTTCTCCAAAAGCTTTCATAGTCATTTCTAAAAAGCAGCACTTCATAGTTTTCTCTCTCCAGTGGTTCTCTAATATACTTGTAGAAGGAAGGCAACAGAAAACCAAGAATAAAATGAGGGGTCTTAAAGCTTCAGCTCATTAGCTTGAAGGTGGGTCTGCATCTGACCTCTGCATTTGCTTTTTCCCTTCTTGGAATGGAATGCCTTCATTTAGTTCTCTCTTTAAATTATCCTAGTTAAATGAGGACTTTCTGTCTTCTAACTGAAGCAGCAAGCCCTGTCACTGCCTCTTCTTTTCCTCTTCCTTTTCTTCATAGCATTTATGACTACTACTACAATTATACTATGTACCTACTTGTTTATCCACTTATAGTTTGCTCCCCCTGCTAGAATGGGAGCACCAAGACCGCAAAGACATGTTTTGGCTCACAGATGTATCCCAGAGTCTAGAACAGTGTTTGGTATGTAATAGGTGTTCAGTAAACATCTATTGAATGAAATAATGGATGCATTATCTTTCAAAATGCTTGTGAAAACCAATGGGATTAGGGTATTTGAAATGGTATGAGAACAGAAAGGTCTCATTGTTATCAAGACATTAGTGATTCAGTTTTGGCATTGCCGAAAGCCTGCTTTCTCCCAGAAAGGATATTTAATTGGAAAATACACAAGAAGGACTTTGGCAGTGCAAGCAAAGATTTGGCTGAGTTTTAATTATGAATTTGTTAAAATTGGCTTGTACTCTGTGAAGTGGTTAGAATGCCGTTCCCATGGTTTTACCGAGCCACTGGGAAAAACTGGTGACATTTTAAATGGCAGTAGATGTTGGAAAGACAAATGGCACATTAAAACCCACACACCAGCGAGCAGTGCTGCCTCCAACCAATAACAACCCTTAGTAAAAACAATGTTTCATCTCTTGCATAATGATGCTTTTTTTTCCCCTTGCACTCAAATCGACACTGTCTAGTTCATGCAGACATGTGATTTTTTTTGTCCCTTTAGCAATAGTTGGAAACCTGCCTCCTTGTTGAAGCTATGCAATTTCTCAGTTCTCCTAAGAGAGCTAGGCAGCTCGTCACTCATGATGATAGCTCCATTCACAAACTGACATCATAAAAACATGAAGGAAGATAAAGAAAGTATTGTGCAAAGAACTTTACGCCAAGAGAAAAATAAACCCCTTGGATATTTCAGAATAGAATCCCAATGTACAGTGAAAGGCAGTGTCTCAAGTGAGATTCTCCTGTTTTAAACTCCTGTTGATATGAGAAATCCAAATTGTTGGTTTCAGTCAAAGTCTGCCAGTCTTCTGGTTAGCCAAATACTGAACGACTCTTGCAGACCAAATATCTGAGGGTTTTTCCGCTTTGCTACCTCTAGGCTAGAAATGAGGGAGGAAAGGCTGGCCCCATTAAATTACGTGGAAGAATGAAGCCATTAAAGAACCAGGGATCACAGAATCATTTAGGCTTTTAAAACTAGGTTAACCCAATCGACAATGAAAAAGTTATTTGTTAAATAACTTTTGTAGGGAAAACCACTAGACCATTCAGGAATGACCTAAATCAAATCCCTTATGATTATACAGCGGAAGTGAGAAATAGATTCAAGGGCTTAGATCTGATAGAGTGCCTGAAGAACTGTGCCTGAAGAATGGAGGTTTGTGACATTGTACAGGAGGCAGCGATCAAGATAATCCCCAAGAAAAAGAAATGCAAAAAGGCAAAATGGTTGTCTGAGGAGGCCTTAAAAGAGCTGTGAAAAGAAGAGAAGCAAAAGGCAAAGGAGAAAAGGAAAGACATGCCATTTGATGCAGAGTTCCCAAGAATATCAAAGAGAGATAAGAAAGTCTTACTCAGTGATCAGTGCAAAGAAATAGAGGAAAACAATAGAATGGGAAAGACTAGAGATCTCTTCAAGAAAATTAGAGGTACCAAGGGAACATTTCATGCAAAGATGGGCTCGATAAAGGACAGAAATGGTATGGACATAACAGAAGCAGAAGATACTAAGAAGAGATGGCAAGAATACACAGAAGAACTGTACAAAAAAAGATCTTCATGACCCAGATAACCACGATGGTGTGATCACTTACCTAGAGCCAGACATCCTGGAGTGCAAGGTAAAGTGGGTCTTAGAGAAGCATCACTATGAACAAAGGTAGTGGAGGTGATGGAATTCCAGTTGAGCTATTTCAAATCCTAAAAGATGATGTGAAAGTGCTACACTCAATATGCCAGCAAATCTGGAAAACTCAGCAGTGGCCACAAGACTGGAAAATGCCAGTTTTCATTCCAATCCCCAAAAAAGGCAATGCCGAAAAGTCCTCAAACTACCACACAATTGCACTCATCTTACACACTAGCAAAGTGCTAATGCTCAAAATTCTCCAAGCCAGGCTTCAACAGTACGTGAACCATGAACTTCCAGATGTTCAAGCTGGTTTTAGAAAAGGCAGAGGAACCAGAGATCAAATTGCCAACATCCATTGGATCATCAAAAAAGCAAGAGAGTTCCAGAAAAACATCTATTTCTGCTTTATTGACTATGTCAAAGCCTTTGACTGTGTGGATCATAAAAAACTGTGGAAAATTCTTAAAGATTTGGGACTACCAGACCACCCGACCTGCCTCCTGAGAAATCTGTATGCAGATCAAGAAGCAACAGTTAGAACTGGACATGGGAAAATAGACTGGTTCCAAATAGGAAAAGGAGTACGTCAAGGCTGTATATTGTCACACTGCTTATTTAATTTATATGCAGAGTACATCATGAGAAATGCTGGACTGGGTGAAGCACAAGCTGGAATGCAGATTGCTGGGAGAAATATTGATAACCTCAGATATGCAGATGACACCACCCTTATGGCAGAAAGTGAAGAAAAACTAAAGAGCCTCTTGATGAAAGTGAAAGAAGAGAGTTAAAAATTTGGCTAAAAACTCAACATTCAGAAAATGAAGATCATAGTATCTGGTCCCATCACTTCATGGGAAATAGATGGGGAAACAGTGGAAACAGTGACAGACTTAATTTTCTTGGGCTCCAAAATCACTGCAAATGGTATTTGCAGCCATGAAATTAAAAGACACTTGCTCCTTGGGAGAAAAGTTATGGCCAACCTAGACAGCATATTAAAAAGCAGAGACATTACTTTGCCAACCAATGTCCATTTAGTCAAAGCTATGGTTTTTCCAGTAGTCATGTATGGATGTGAGAGTTGGACTATAAAGAAAGCTGAGCGCCGAAGAATGGATGCTTTTGAACTGTGGTGTTGGAGAAGACTCTTGGGAGTCCCTTGCACTGCAAGGAGATCAAACAAGTCAACCCTAAAGGAAATCAGTCCTGAGTATGTACTGGAAGGACTGATGCTGAAGCTGAAATTCCAATGCTTTGGCCACCTGATGAGAAGACTTGACTCATTCGAAAAGACCCTGATGCTGGGGAAGATTGAAGGCAGGAAGAGAAGGGGATGACAGAGGATAAGATGGTTGGATGGCATCACCAACTGAATGGACATGAGTTTGAGTAGGCTCCAGGAGTTGGTGATGGACAAGGAAGCTTGGCATGCTGCAGTCCATGGGGTTACAAAGAGTCTGACACAACTGAGTGACTGAACTGAACTGAACATTTAGTTATCTTTTAAAAGGGGGATTTTTGTTGGGGAGGGAAACACAATAGGTTCCAAGGTTCCAAATCATTTCTCAGTAGTGTGTGTGGCGTGCTGAGATTCATGGGGTCGCAGAGTTGGACACGACTGAGCGACTGAACTGAACTGAACTCTGTGTTAGGGTAAGCATGTTAAGTAATTGTACTTGTATCTCAACAAAGTGCCTTCTATTTTGAGTCACCCTATTTAATAAATCAGCTCTAAAATTTATGGGTCAGCTGTCAAGGCTCTGAGAGCTGTTGCTTAGGCTCCCATAACAAAGAAACCCTAAATTTGGGAAGGTGAAGCAATTAACAACACAGAGAGATGCTGAGCCTGGCTTTCTTAAAAAAAAAAAAAAAAGTCACAAAGATTTCTCCAAGTTTGCCTTTTTATCCCTCTGAATTTTTGTTTCAATCTATCTTTTTCTAAATTTTGTCTTCTTTCCTCTCATCTCTATTTTTGGAGTATGCATAGAATCTCCCTATGTAGGATTAATTTAGATCAGCTTTGAACCAGGAAACCTGGCATGAAATAGAACTCCACTCTTCCCAAACCCATATTTTCCTCTTCTGTTACCCAAGTTAAAAGCATTATCAGTCTTCCTAAACCCTACAGAAACTTTGGTCTTGTCATCAAACTCCTTCTCCTCTCAAACTCTGCTTTCTAAAATTTTCTCAGATCTGTCCTGTTCCTGTCTCCTAATTGAGGCTTCCATTCCTCCTCTTCAAAAATGAAGTCATTTTCTAATTATTTCCACACATTCTATTCATTCCTCCTATGTACCTTCCAATCCAAATAGTCTTTCAGAGTCACCATTAAAAATGCATACCTGTTGAAAAACCTCTGCGGAGTCACATTACATCTCTTATATGCTAAATTCCTCAGCCAATATTCAGTTGTTTCTACAATTTGACCCTCACCTACTTTCTTGGTGTTATCTTTTTCTTCACCCCAGTTCATATCCCCAGGAACCATACTCCCTAGACATGTATGTCGGGATGTTCCTAAAATATTTTTGTGCTTTAAAGATCCTCTTCTGACTAGAAAGTTCATCTTCCCAAGCCTGTCCATCATAATTCTTCATGCTGGGACTTCCCTGGCAGTCCGGTAGTTAAGACAGGGAGCGCAGGTTAGATTCCATGGTCAGGGAACTAAGATCCCCCATGCCTCATGGCAGGGCTAAAATAAATAAATGAATAAACACATAATCCATTGCATTGTCACCTTTTTAGAATCTTCCGTTTCTACTCTCAGGCGGGGTGGGGTGGAGAGGGGTGGCGGGGAACTTCCCTTCCCCTATTTTCCATGGTAAATTTTATCTGTAATATAGTCTCACATCTCCATTTCTCTTTACAACAAAAATTCTTAGATATATTAACTATACCCACTACCTCCAATTTCTCCCCAAACATTTGCTTTTTAAGCTGTTGAAATTACTCTGCTATTCCAAGACAATTCATATCTAGATCAAGAAAAACACCCTCCCTGCTGTACCTAACCGTAAGTTCCAGGACATCTTATTCAGCAAGAACATTGCATTTGCTCTTCTTGTTGAAATATTTTGTCCCTTTGCCTTCCAGGATAGCACTCAACCTAGGCTTCTCCCTACTCTGTCAACTACTTCTTTTCAGTTCCCTTTGGTGTTATTCATTATCTGCCATTTTTCAGATTTTTGCTCTTTTCAGCCTACTTCACCTAGTCTAATAGCTTTAAATATCAACTTCACTCTAAGGACTCTCAAAGTCAGAGATCTTAAGCATGAATTCCAGACTTTTGACTCAACTACCACTTGCTATCTCCATATAGAAGTCTAATGTGCATCTCAAATTTAACATATCCAAAAACAATCAAGATCCCCAACCCCCACTGTGACCTAGACTTCTACTCCTGCATGAGGCTGAAGCTCCAATACTTTGGCCACTTGATGCAAAGAGCCAACTCTTTGGAAAAGACCCTGATTCTGGGAAAGATTGAAGGCAGGAGGAGAAGGGGAGGACAGACAACAATATTGTTGGATGGCATCACTGACTCAGTGGACATGAGTTTGAGCAAGCTCCGGGATATGGTAAAAGACAGGGAAGCCTGGCGTGCTGCAGTCCACGTAGTCACAAAGAGTTGGATACGACTGAGTGACTGAACGACATTTTTTAATCTCAGAAAGAAGTAATGCCATTCTTAGCAATTTAAGCAATTGCTCAGATCATCCGTGGAATGGGATCATCTTTTCTTCCACATCCCCTATCAGATCCACCTGCAAGTCCTAAATGCTCTGCTTTCCTACTGTGTTCAGAATCTGATTGGTTCTTACATCTGCTATTCTTGTGAGTCCTGGACTATGACAAAAACTTTTGAACTAATTTCACTGCTTCTATACTAAACCTACTGATAGGTAGGCTGGTAAAGAATAGCTGATAGCTCAGTTGGTAAAGAATCCGCCTTCCATGCAAGAGAGCCAGATTTGATTCCTGGGTCGGGAAGATCCCCTGGAGAAGGGATAGGCAACTCACTCCAGTGTTCTTGGGCTTCCCTTGTGACTCAGCTGGGAAAGAATCCACCTGCAATGTGGGAAACCTGGGTTTGATCCCTAGGTTGGGAAGATCCCCTGGAGAAGGGAAAAGCTACCCACTCCAGTACCCTGACCTAGAGAATTCCATGGACTGTATAGTCCGTGGAGTCACAAAGAGTTGGACACAACTAAGCGACTTTCACATACTAAACCTCCACAATCCATAGTACTACACAAAGCAGCCGAGCTATCCTCTTAAACCCCAGGTCAGGTGATTCTCCTCTTCTGCTCCCACGTTTCAGTGATTTCCCTTTTCATTACAAATGAAATCCCAAACTTTAATGTAGCCAACAAAATCATTCTGGCCTCACCTGATTTCCTAACATCATGTTTGCCCACTCTTCCCTGTGCCCCTGTGGCCCCAGTCACACCTGCCTCCTTTCTGTTCCTCAGACATTCCATGTACTCCCTTCACAAGGCCTTTGTGCTAGTTTTCTCTGTCAGAAATATGTGTATCTGGATTCTTGAATGATTTTCTCTATCTTTTACTTCAGGTTTCTGTTCAAATATCATTTTCTCAGTGAGGCTTTCCCTAAGTGCCCTGTGCAAAATAGAACATCCTCTCCACCCAGCACCCTCCGAGCCCACCCAGCACTCCTTATCCTCTTTATCTCGTTTTTACGATATCAGTGGAACTTACCATCACCTGAAATGTTACATATTTGCATCTTTACCTGTTTTCCTTTCCCATCTCTCCTCAGTAGACAATGCTAGCTCCAAGAGGGCAGGGATTTGTGTCTATTTTGTTCTTTGTTGTATTCCCAGTGCCTAGAACAGTGCAAAACATATGGGTGGTATTTACTAGATATGCATTAAATGAGCTCTGTTCCATTTTTAAATTCTTAACTTTCAAGCCAACTGGTAGAAACATACAGAGAAGGCAATGGCACCCTACTCCAGTACTCTTGTCTGGAAAATCCCATGGATGGAGGAGCCTGGTAGGCTGCAGTCCATGGGGTCACTAAGAGTTGGACACGACTAAGCGACTTCACTTTCACTTTTCACTTTCCTGCACTGGAGAAGGAAATGGCAACCCACTCCAGTTTTCTTGCCTGGAGAATCCCAGGGACAGGGAGCCTGGTGGGCTGCTGTCTATGGGGTCACACAGAGTCGGACACGACTGAAGCGACTTAGCAGCAGCAGTAGAAACATAATACACATATAACTAATTTTTCAACAAAGCATAAAATTCCTGTTCTATTTTAATTGGGGATGATGAAGCTGAGGTTAGACTATCTTGACAACCACTATGTGATTTTAAATTACCTTAAACAGTTCTACAATGTATGCAGGAAGTGAAATCATAATCTCTCAGTCATGAGTATTTTTTTAAAAAAAGCAAGTTGAAGTAATACAAAATGTCATCTTGACTGGATAGAAACAGAACATTCCTGCTTTGAAAAAGACTCAAATTTCTTTTTTAAGTTGTACCCTCTCAAATAAACCTTGACTCTCAAGTATATTTATTCAATCAAAAAGATTGCTATTACATTATAGTACTTAAGGGTAGTATCTTCCTGTGGGTTTACCATTTTAAGTAACTGATGACATTTACCGTAGAGATTGCACATGGACCACAATTCTGGAAAATAGATTGTTGAGGGTTTCCTTTGGTACCACAGTCTAAGGAAGAAAGTTAAGAGTTTAATATTTTGTAACTCACAGTAGGTTACATGGTCAAGCTAAACTTGTTCTAGTAACAGTGCTTCAAACTACCAAAGGTTATTGCTACTAGAGAAAAAGAAAGTGTTAGTTTGCTACAATGACTCCCAGCAGAGTCTAGCCTATATAAGCAACATCATAAAGGACTATGTTATTTTATTCCTATAATATTTAGCTAAGTACAACTTTTGTTCAGTCACACAGTCATGTCCGACTCTTTGGGACCCCATGGACTGCAGCACCACAGGCTTCCCTATCCTTCACTATCTCTTGGAGTTTGCTTAAATTCATGTCCATTCAGTCAGTTATGCTATCAAACTATCTCATCCTCTGTCACCCCCTTCTCCTCCTACCCTCAATCTTTCCCAGCATCTGGGTATTTCCCAATGAATCGACTCCTTGAATCAAGTGGCCAAAGTATTGAAGCTTCAGCTTTAGCATCAGTCCTTTCAATGAATATTCAGAGTTGATCTCCTTTAGGATTGACTGGTTTGATCTCCTTGCTGTTCAAGGGACTCTCAAGAGTCTTCTCCAGCACCACACTTCGAAAGCATCAATACAACTTTTATTATGTGATATCATATTTGATAATATTTCTCTAATGTCTACCTGAAAATATAAGTTTGCATAATGATCAGACAATGCCATACATTTTAATCTACTCATAAATTGGTTTCTAAGAATGGTATTTCTGCAACACTTGGTTGTATACTGTATCACATAAAAAAAAAAGAAGATGGATTTAGTAAGCTGGTTTCTGCTTCATCTTGTGGTAGGTTTCTTGAAATCTTGTTATTTATGTGTTGTCACCAATTTAATTAAATTAACATTCAGAAATTATACAGCCAATTTGGCAGTACTGTAAGTTGATATAAAAATTTATCTGGCATTGTTATTGTGCTTTTAAATGCTGGCATGGCACCATTATTGAATATTTACTACACATTTCTGTTGTTTAGTACACTTACAACATTTTGTCTTTTTAATGTAGACAGTTTTTATTATAAACCTGTACACTATGACTTATCAGAAAGTATTAAAACACAGATACATACAGTTAATCTCAGGTCTCCAGAATTGAATTAAATGCATGCTCTTTATGGCAACAGCTGTTTTAAACACCTAGACTGCTTCTTTTATCCTTGTTTGCTTTGAAAATAGGTATCTCTGACTTTGTTTTATTTTGGGATTATTATTAATTTTAAGCTATCATTGGATTATTTCTAAATTACATAGACTATGTGTAAGATAAAACTTTCTTCAGATATAATTTTATAAACAACATTGTTCTTGTCAAAGATCTTTTAATGGTATTTTAAAACAGTCTTTTCTGCAAAAATCAGACAATGAATACATTTCACATAGAAATGCATCTTTACAAGCAATACACTAATAGTGTATTTTTTAAAACAATAGTGTATTTTTTAAAATGCTGGTATAAAAAACCAAATTAAAGAACATATACAGTATGCTCAAATGTATCTTTGAAGCTTGTGTCTAAAAGTGGCACAAATTAAAGAGCTTAAAGTATTTCGTAGCTCCTGGAAAATAGATCCTCCATGTAGCATGCAAGGCTAATGTTGGATTTCCTCACGTTAAATTTTATAAAGTACTTCCTGAAAGATATCAAATAAGGAGTCAGGGACTGCCAGGGCAGAGAAGTTGGAGGCAAAGCATTTTCTATAAATCAAGGCTACTAATACTACATTTCTCATAGAATTCTTATGAAGATTAAGGCATATCATGGCTGTAAAGTGCTTAGTATGGCTCTTGGTGCATAAGAAGTGCTCAATAAATGTTAGTGATTGTTATTATTGGGCTTCTTAGGTGGCTCAGTGGTAAAGAATCTGCCTGCCAATACAGGAGATGTGAATTTGATCCTTGGGTTGGGAAGATCCTCTGGAGAAGGAAATGGCAACCCACTCCAGAATTCTTGCTGGGATATTCCCAAGTACAGAGGAGCCTGGTAGACTACAATCCACAGAATCACAAAAGAGTCACAAATGAGTTAGCAACTAAACAACAGACAACAACTGTTATTATTACTACTGTTACCAGTACACATACAACATGCAAAAAAGTCTATGAGGCAGGAGTAACAGAAAGAGGACTTCAGAAGAGGTGACATCTAAGTCTCATCTATAATATAAATATATATAGTTGTCATGCAAAGATGGAAAGGAGCTAATGCTGGAAGAATTATAATTACCAAAGAGGAAGCAATTGTTAATTAAATTTTAAACCACTTATCTTTTCTATGCATTGTACCTAAAGTAACTAAGTGGCAGATGTGGCACTGGGAAAATCTCAGGATTATCTCAGCATTTAAGGGCAAATCACTTAAAATAGCTACCTTACTGAAATGGAGGAATTTCCTTCCTCTCTTGCCAAGGTCTGGTGAGGAAGAGCTGTTTTTAGATAAAGTTTCTTCCAAAATTAACAATGGCTTCCATGAGGATTTTTGCTGCCAATATGAGGCTATAATAAGTCGTTTCTGTTTCACCGAGGAGCCACTAGCTCGCAGAGTGAAATTGGTTGAAATCAGAGAGCAAGGAAAGCTACTTGGGAATGTTCCTCTTGTGGCAGCAAATCAGAAGCATCCTGTGATTTTTTTCCTCCCTCTGTTTCAACTAAAGCAACCCAGATTCCACAGGTACCAGCTGAATTAACTTTTACAAATGTTATGATAATTTAACCTTAGCTCTGAAACATACAGAAATCGGAGACAATACATGATGCTGTAATAGTCATTAATTTAGTGGTGCAATGGGAAATAAAGCCTGCAATCCAAGTAGAGTTGTTTTCATGAATGCCAGGGGTCTGTGGTTCATCTTTCTGTCTATGGTTCATCACCTGTCACAACAGGTGAATCAAACAAGGGAATCATGTGTTAAGTGTCTCCAAATTAATCAAGGAAGGTATGAAGCTTGCACCCCATAATCTGACCAGCAAGTTTGTGATATATAGACATTTCTTTTGGGTGTTATATTTTATGGCTATTTCAGTAACAAGGGAGTTTATCTTTTGAAAGATGTTTGTTCACAGAAATCCCTATATGCCACACCAACATGGGGTCCTATGCAATATTAGAAAAATGTGAAAACAGCCTAAGTTAAAATGGAGGGGAAAGTCAGCACTTCCATGGAGGCATCTACTGGCAGTAGATAAGTAATAATATTGGGATTGGGACTTCCAAGGGTTTGTCATCTCCCTTTCAAAAAATGCAGGAGTCACTGAGACCTGGCAGCCCATTCCCCACGGAGCCTGCGTGGGTCAATCCAGAAACTATAGCTGCAGATAAAAATCCAGTAGCCAGTGAGGTCTGAAACGAGTTTTAACTTCTTTAGTCTTTGTGTGGAGGGAGGAGCTAACTCCATGTTCTTGAGTGTTTCCCAAGCCATAAATTTGTCCTCATCTTTATTATTTCCTTGAAGAGATGCAGCCTTGCATTGCTTGCTCCATTCCGATGCTCCAGGTGGGACTGCATGTCTCCTTCAACTGACTCCAGCAATGTAATGGACCCTGACCTCTTGTCTGGGCCTTGTCCTCCCTTTCCTACTGAAAGGCAGGTGTTGGTCCTTGTTCCTTCAGCCACTGGTGGAAGTGCTCCTAAGAAGCTTTTGACCCAATGGCCCACTTGTCTGGAAATTCCCATTGCTTTGTCTCCTAATTTAGACTGACTATATGTCCCTTGAATACAAACCAGTTTAGATCAAATAGGAGTTCCATATGTTCTTTCAAATATGAACTCAGGCTGCTCCCTTTGGGATTCATTCCTACAACTGGATTGGTTTACCAGTCCCAGTTTAGGCTGTTGGTGTCCAGCCTAGACCACTTGTTGGGGTGCTGGTAGATTCACTCCCAAGCAGCCATGAATGTTGCTGTGAAGGCTCGAAGCACCTCCTTTCTCTTCTCCTTTCTCAAGGGCAAGAGATTTTGCCCTTGCTCCAGTGAGATTCTTGCTTGAGAGCTTACCCACTACCCTCCCTGAAGCCAGCAGTCCATAATTTTTAAAGAGGAAATTTCCTGGCTTCAAGGTGGGACCAAATGTCTGGTGTAATTTGTGTTCCAGGGTATGGGGCAGACTAAGGCTTTTCTCCACCAGAGATAACACATTTGCTTAGCTATTCTTTTTACCAGTTCCCTGTTTTCATTGCTTCCTTTGTCTTAAAAATGTTTCTTTCCAAGAAGCCCCATTTTAGGTTCTTTGCTTTGGAAGCAGACCAAAGACCACTTGCCTTTCTGTTTGGGCCAGTGCTGGGATCCCAGGCTTGAGATCAAATCATGAGTTTGCCACCTCTCAGGTCATAAGATAGGCTTATAAAATTATCTCATTGTGGCATGCCATCTGCCAAGCCCACCAAGCCTGTTCTTTTTCTTTCTAAATATCACCTCCTCTTTACCCACTCCCCAGGCAAACCTTGCACAACATGAAGCTTGTTGTGTAAACCTAGAAGTACAATGGAATTCTATCAGAAATTGAATGTATCTGGGTCCGAAAAGTGTATCTTAACATAGGCATCACTGGATCCTGGTTTAAAGAACTGAGTTTCTGGAGTTAATATTGGCTCACTTATTCCTTAGCTTGTCAGGAGCTAGATTTGTTTTTTGAATAGACTGGTCCTTGAAAGACTTTAGGCCACCAATTGTTCTAAGAAGTTTTACACATAAGATGCATTAATCTGTCCACATTGCAAGGGTGACCTCCTTACCACCCACCTGGAGCAGGGAACATGAACTAATGAACTAAAGTAGAACATAAAATATCCATCAGTTCAGTTCAGTCGCTCAGTTGTGTCTGACTCTTTGCGACCCCATGGACTGCAGCAGGCCAGGCTTCCCTGTCCATCCCCAACTCCTGAAGCCTACTCAAACTCATGTCCATCGCACTGGTGATGCCATCCAATCATCTCATCCATCTAATAGTTATTTTCTTATTCCATGTCATCTCTATTATGTCCCTTTGAGGCAAATATATTTTGAGTAGAATGTACAATCAGCAAGTTTTCTATTATTTACAAATTGCTGAATATATCCTGTCAAAACACTCACTAAAAATACTTCACATTCTCTCAATCATGCTAAGAAAAACACAATCACTCAAGGAAGAGTTTGCCTACAGAATATCACACCCTTCGAAATAAATTTTTAGAGAAACCATGTGAGATACTTCGCTCCACTTTCTTCTTTTGTTAAAATTAGCTTATCAAAGACCTGCAGAACAGTTTTTTTCAAACTCTTATTGTTTTTATTAATGATTAGACATATTGCTGTATTATCAGTCACTGGAAAAATTTAAGAGACACATGACTAATTGCTCATATAGGTGGCTCTTTACCTTTTTTTTCTTTCACATTTTTCTCTTATCTCATATTCTTACTCTTTCCTATCAATTGCCACTTCCACACCTTAACTTTTCACTATTTACATAGAAAATGATCTTAAGTTAATCCTTTCTAAAATAGTATCCTTGAGCAAAGTTGTAAGGTGGGTGAAAGAGGGCAATATATCAAGCTGGGAAGCCTGATTTTTATTTCAGCTCTTCTTTCCTTCCTGCATGTCATCTGGTTTGCTTCTTAGTCTTTCTTACAGCCCTCACTTGGATCATCTATAAAATGAATTGGTGAGATCAGGGAACCTGAGAATACCTTCCAGCTCTAATACCCGAGGATACTATAACTTCATCTCTGGAATCTCCTCAGAGAGAAGACTCTTCAGTGTCCTTTGGACTGCAAGGAGATCCAACCAGTCCATCCTAAAGGAAATCAGCCCTGAATATTCATTGGAAGGACTGATGTTGAAGCTGAAAATCCAATACTTTGGCCACCTGATGCACAGAGCTGACTCATTGGAAAAGACCCTGATGCTGGGAAAGATTGAGGGCAGGAGGAGAAGGGGACGACAGAGGATGAGATGATTGGATGCCATCACCGACTCAATGGACATGAGTTTGAGTAAGCTCCAGGAGTTGGTGATGGACAGGGAGGCCTGGCATGCTGCAGTCCATGGGGTTGCAAAGAGTCAGACATGACTGAGCGACTGAATTGAACTGAATTGGACCTCTCCTCCTTGTCATCCTAGATCCAGCTTTTCTTTGTCAGTGACTTATCAGTCACTTGCTCTGGCCCAAAGTCTCTGCATGTTTTTATCCTCCAGCTCATCTGTTCCATCCTAAGTGTCCAGAGTTCTATTTCTTCAGGGCACCTACCCTCTGCACAGAAAGAGACATGGTCTCTCAGTAGAAATCTAGGGCCCTAATTAGCTCCACATACATGGCAAATGGCAGACACATCCTGCTCCCATGTGTGAAATGAAACTAATGATAGTATCCTGTCAATTTTGAAATGTTAGGAGTTCAGATGATGAGAGAGAGAAGTGAGTGTGAAGTATTAGAGTGTCACAGAAATGCAGTGTATCATGAAAAATGAACACATTAGCAGAGCCTGCTGTGTAATCTCTCCTAGGTAACGCTTGTTCTTTTTTAATAAGACCTTCAAGAGACAAATTTCTTAATCAAAACCAATGACCCTGAAGGTCTTGTGAGTACTCTACCATTCTGGTGGAGGAGATGTTTAGGCTACTGGAGGAGCTGGAGACACCTCTCATGGGAGTTGTACTCCCATTTACAGTTTTGTGGTTAAACACAAAGGAATTTGCCTAGATGTCTGTCTTTATGGATCAAACTGCTCTAGCTATGCTTAAAGTGAGTGTGAAACCCACTCAAAATGCAAAATCAGCACATCAGGTGGGCATATCATTATAGTTTGGACTGTATCCAAAAGCCAGGATGAAAGAGAACAGGATTTAGCTCTAATCCTTAAGATTATGTTTACAGTGAATGGTGATCCTGAGGAATGAAATATTATGAATTAAAAATCATCCCAGCTTAAGATGACATAAGGCAGCCTTTGATACCTCTGAAAAACCGTCCAGAACTAAGACCCAAAGTATTTAATGGATCAACCATAGCCAAAAAAATCAGGTTTTTCTTTCTTCAGATCATTATGGAGATAGAGCCATGGGGCCATGTTCATGCAAATATTGAGGCACTATTCAATGGATCTTAGGCCTGGCATTTAAATTCATTTTCTTCATTTGCAGAATTAAGATAGCCTTCAGTGAGGCAATGCATATTAAAAAAGCTTGTAAAACTTGACACAAGACAGGTGATTAGTCCAATTCACACATTTATTATTACATATAAATATTTTAAATTTTATTTGTTTATTTTTGGGTGTGCTGGGTCTTGGTTGCTGCACGAGATTTTTTCTAGTTGTGGTAAGCAGTTGCTACTCTCTAGCTGCAGTGCACAGGCTCCTCGTTGCAGTGGCTTCTCACTGCACAGGCTGTAGGGTGCGTGGGCTTCAGTAGTTGAGGCTACTGGACTCTAGAGCACAGGCACAATAGTTGTGGTGTACAGGCTTTCTTGCTCCTGGGCATGTGGGATCTTCCTGGACCAGGGATCAAACCTGTGTCTCCAGCATTGGCCACCAGGGAAGCCCTGTTATTATATTTGCGTCTATTTATTCTCTAAATTTTATGCAATACATTTTCTCTGTGCAGTTCCATAACTATTCCAATAAAGTGCATGATTTTTGTGGTCAACATTCATAGGGTGAAAGCCACTCTTATTATCCCAGAAGTTGTGCTGACACAGTCTTACTGCCCCCAGAAGTTAATCAACATCAAACTTCTCCTGTGTGGGGTACATTCACCTTCCAGAAACCAAGCAAATAAACAAACCCAAATAAACCTGCCCATGATGTCATCATCAAAAAAGAAAAGAATCATGTAATACTTTAAAAAGTATTGAATATATCTGTTCTTTAATCTCCCTCTTACTCAATGATTGATCAATATCATTTTCAACCCATTAAAATCCAATTTTATGGGTTGAGCATTTCAGACAGAATGTACTATAATGTCTAATGGTATTAGACATTAGAACACATGAAAATTCAACCAATAGCTACTGGCTCTTTTGTAGAACAAACTTCCCATTTTCATTGAGTGATGGGACAAGAGACCTTCTGCTACAAGACTGGGCTATGTGCCAGGCAGAATAACCTCTGGAGAAGATGAATTTAACTTTTCTTGGGGCTCTCTCATTTATTTGTTTTGTGACCATATATAAGTTGTTTTATTTTTCTTCCTTTATAAAATAGAGATGCTAATGTTTGCTTATTTTACAAAATTATTAAGTAAATGCAAATAACTTTAGATAGTATATGAAGTTATTAAAATACAGTAATTTATAAATTTAGAGTTAGCAGTATAAATGATATTGACATATATGGTTTCACTCAAGTCATCTGATGTCACTTTCATGATTTTTGCAGTGGCTGAGGATCACTTAAGCTATTATTTACATAATATTTTATATCAACTCTATTTTGTTATCAAAATTAATTTATTTTTAAAAAGAGACTTTATATTATTAATATTACCATTGTAAATGGAAAATACCACTTTGAGAAATAGAAGATGACTTCAAAAATAAATTCAATAAAAAATAATGTCATTAAGTTCTAGCTAGATGCTTCTGCCTACTATGCCTCTGGGGCTTCCCTGGTAGCTCAGCTAGTAAAGAATCCACCTGCAATACAGGAGACCCCAGTTTGATTCCTGGATTGCGAAGATCCCCTGAAGAAGGGATAGGCTACCCACTCCAGTATTCTTGGGCTTCTCTGGTGGCTCAGATGGTAAAGAATCCACCTGCAATGCGGGAGACCTGCATTCAAAGCTTGGTTTGGGAAGATCTCCTGGAGGAGGGCATGGCAACTCACTCCAGTATTCTTGCCTGGACAGAGGAGTATTCTGGACTCCAGTATTCTTGCCTGGACTTCCCATGGACAGAGGAGCCTGGTGTGCTACAGTCCATGGAGTCGCAGAGTCAGACATGACTGAGTGACTAAACTCAGCATGCATACTATGCCTCTGACCTATTCTCTTTGTTAAAATTAAAATTAACTATCACAGAGCATTAAAATTACACTCGTTTTATACAGAGGCTTTCTACTAGATGTAAACCAGAAGTATTGCAGACTATTTAAAAAGAGTCATTTTCTGTGTCATTCTCTGCTGTTTCTTAAATGACTTAAAATGATCTTACCACCCATCTGTATGGCATGCCCCTTATTTGGAGGGAAATTAGTGCAGCAGGAAGTGTAATGAGCAATAGCAGTCTGTGCTCTGCCCCAGACCTTGGCATGTCACTAATATCCATGAGCCTTATTTTCTGAATTTCAAATACAGGTGTTGAGATAGAGTATTTCTGAAATTTCTATTCCCTAAAATACTGTGCAGTATCCTTCATTTGTACATGTAGAATAGATAGCACATCACTTAGTAAATATCTGAGAATGTCTAGATTCTCATTACTAAAAGAATGATCTTGTTCATCACAATGTTCTGTCTTTATAAATAAGGTCAGTCTGAACTTCTATCGACATCACCAATTCAAAAGATGGTCAAGCTTATGGGGAAATTGGGGAATTCACTTTAATATTGCCTGTAATGGAAGATTAGGTGCAATAGAGTATGTGAAATTATCAGATATTCATGAATAATAGGCTACTCTGATCTCTCCTGCTGAAGTGCTACAGAAAAGTCTTGATTGATAGTACACTATTACAAAGGAAAAGAAAAAAAGACAGATATTCCTGCTTCCTACAAGTCTTTTGAAAGCACACCTGAATAAATACAGCCCTAGATGAAGTGAGGAGACCCTTAGTCTTGCAATAGATGGATTCTCAATGATTTAATGATGACTCTGGCCATGATCCCTGGAGAAGGAAATGGTAACCCACTTCAGTATTCTTGCCTGGAGAATCCCCATGGACAGAGGAACCTGCCAGGCTACAATCCACAGGGTCGCAAGAGTCAGACATGACTTAGCGACTAAACCACCACAGGCCATGATAATGTCCTCATTTCTGCACAGCATAGTGGGCAACACCAACTTATGCTTCCCATTGCAAGTTTTACACTTTAAATTTTGAAGACTATCATTAATTATACACATGAACACACACACACATGACTTATGTATAACTACAAAGGAGTAGTAACTTGTGATTTGTAACTTCCAGCATTTCTCAATGTCTTGTTTTGTGAAATGTTTGCTCTTCTAAAGCTGATGATTACATATGCCACCTGATTTTCCCAGTGGGTATCACAATAAAGTAATGAATGTGCATCAAAAGCTTCACATTTAAGTCTTGAGATTAGAGGCTTACCCAGGCCAGCTGATCAGGAGCTAAAGTGGGGCTGTCCTCTTTCAGATCTTCACTGTGTCTTTGGTCAGGCATGCCAGAGCTGGCCAGTGCAGCTTCACATTGCCCATCCTTACCCAAGATTCTTCATCTTCTTGCTTGACACCAGAACTTACTAAGAGCTGGCTTACTTGTCCTTTGGAATTTTGGATCCCACCCTGGGAATCTTGCTGCCCTGTGCTCATTCTTACTACTTACCACTCAATAATTGTTCTGGATTTTCTCTAGGCCTCTATTCATCTTATTTTCTGATCAGAGATATACCTCAATAGAGAGTCTGCACAGCCAGCCACCTGCTTTAGGTCTCCAGTCAATTCACTCTTGTCTCCCAAGCCCAGAATATGGACTGTAACAAAGTATTGTCTCATAGGATAAAAATTATCAGCTGCAAAGGAGAAAAAAAAATTAGAAAAGGAATACAGTTTGATTCCTTTAAATTAAAACTGATTATTTTTTAATTAAAAGGAATTCTTAGAGTAAGCTATCAATATGAATGTAAAGTAACTAAGGTTTCTTTCATGGAGGATAAATTAAACTAAAAGTATCAAGGACAAACATCAATAACAGCTTAAATAAATAGAATGTGTTAAACTTAAATGTCATGCCATTTCTATTTCAGTCTTCTGTGGGAATGTTTCTGCCAATATGTGGTTTTGGCTTTATAAGGCAAATACAGGGAGGCTGTTTTTTGTTTTCTAGATCTTTAACTGGTTATCAGTATAACCTAGCACCACTGAAACCTGATCCTATTTTCACATATGTCTTCAAACTAGACTTCCCTCTTTCTGCATTTCAAGGTCAACATCCCATAAAAGTAAATGCAAGATACCAAAACATCTCTGATGCCTGTTCTCTCTCTCTTGATATGTTTTAATGCACTGAATAACCAGATCTGATATCAATAATCTTTCCCTAGAGTCCGTTTATACAATTCATAGAAGAATTTAGCATAGCACTTGGCACAAAATAGAATTTTGTAATGGTAGCTATGATTAGTTTGGGGCTTCTCTCACTGCCTGATTCTGAGCCTCTCATCCCTCAGGCTTAACTGTTTTCTTGTTCTAAGGGATTTAGAATGAGTCATAAATAGCATAGCTCAGACACCCAGAGTGTTCCCTGGCAGAGCCAGGAAAAGTCCCCTTCAAGATGAGGCAGGACAGTGACCCTCCATTTGCACCTTTAAACTGGCCTCTGTGCCCTACGTGGGTTCTACATGGACAAAACTGATTTCAGCTGATATTGTCAATTACCAGCTTTGGGCAATTTATAAACAGTGCGTAATTTATAAACCCGTGAGTCTCTGCTTCTCTTCATTTGAGATAGCTATAGTAACTTATTAGATGATCTGGGGTGAAATGCCTAGCTGACTCTTCCTCACTTTCCTCATCACTAAAATGGAATTGGACTTGTCACTATTAGATAATCTCTAAACTTCCATCTAGATCTAAAATTTTGTTAAATTTTTGTTCACTGCCAGATGATTAAAAATATCTGTAATAAAAGTCAACCACTTATATAATATTTTTCCCCTTTTGAGATTGGAAGTTTAATGAAAATAATCTATGGTAATATTCTGTATTAGATTTTGTGGCTTTTGTCTATATTTTAATCTGTGAACACTTTTTTGGCTTCCAAAACAAGTGAAAATAAGATTCACAAGCAGACAAAATTCACTCTGTATTAATGCAACACTTAATTTTCTGTGTTCCTTGATTCACAGATCTCTTATGACAATAAAAGCACGTTCCATATTGGCATTTGAGAGAGATGGAAACAGTATATTGAACTAGTGTAAATAACAAATTTAGAACAGCAGATTCTCTGCAAAAAAGAAAAAAAATTCTTACTTCTCAGATCTTATTTTTCAAGGGAAGGACAGATTATATTGAATTATTTTAGTTATTGTTGCTGCATAACTGCCCAAAATCTGGTGTCTTAAAACAATAGTTCTTTTTCTCAAGGTTGTCTGGTGGGTTGGTGATCTGAGTAACTCTTTGGCTGATCTAATCCGGAGTCACTCCCTTGGCTGCAGTTATCTGCTGACCGAAATGAAGGCTTCATCCACATTTGCAATTTGAGTTGGCTCTACCTGTCATCTCCAGCTGGCCTGTCACCTCCACAACCTGGTAATCAAGGGTTCTGAGGAGGCTAGAGCAGAGGCTTCAACCTCTCTTAAGGCCTAGGAGAGCTTGCATTGTGGCTTCTGACACATCCTATTGGTCAAAGCAAGTCACAAAACTAGCACGCCAGATACAAGAAAGTGAAGAAATAGACTCCAGATTGTTAAGGGAGGAGTAGCAAGTCACACTGTCAAAAGATGGGACACAAGGAGGAGTCATTTACTGTAACAATCTGTCATGACAATATACTGTTTCCATAAAGACACTTTGGAAAGAACTCTTTTATCCCCATGGTCTTAATACCCTTGATTTTACATACTATGTTAAATGAACAAGAGTTCTTATCATTAGCGAAACTCAACTCTCAGACCACCATATCTGACCACCTTACCTGCCTCCTGAAAAATCTGTATGCAGGTCAAGAAGCAAAAGTTAGAACTGGACATGGAACAACAGACTGGTTCCAAATCGGGAAAGGAGTATGTCAAGCCTGTACAGTGTCACCCTGCTTATTTAACTTATATGCAGAGTACATCATGAAAAATGCCATGCTGGATGAAACACAAGCTGGAGTCAAGATTGCTGAGAGAAATATTAATAACCTCAGATATGCAGATGACACCACCCTTATGGCAGAAAGCAAAGAGGAACTAGTCTCTTGATGAAGGTGAAAGAGGAGAGTGAAAAAGTTGGCTTAAAACTCAACATTCAGAAAACTAACATCATGGCATCCAGTCCCATCACTTCATGGCAAATAGATGAGGAAACAATGGAAACGGTTACAGGCTTTATTTTGGGGAGCTCCAAAATCATTGCAGATGATGACTACAGTCATGAGATTAAAAGATGCTTGTTCCTTGGAAGAAAAGCTATGACCAACCTAGACAACATAATAAAAAGCAGCGACGTTACTTTGCTGACAAAAGTCCATATAGTCAAAGCTATGGTTTTTCCAGTAGTCATGTATAGATGTGAGAGTTGGACCATAAAGAAAACTGAACATCGAAAAATTGATGTTTTTGAACTGTGGTGTTGAAGAAGACTCTTGAGAGTCCCTTGGAAATCAACCCTGAATATTCATTAGAAGGACCAATGCTGAATCTGAAGCTCTAATACTTTGGCCACCTGATGTGAAGAGCTGACTCATTAGAAAAGACCCTGATGCTGGGAAGGATTGAAGGCAGGAGGAGAAAGGGATGACAGAGGATGAGATGGTTGGATGGCATCACTGACTCAATGGACATGAGTTTGAGCAAGCTCCAGGAGACAGTGAAGGACAGGGAAGCCTGGCGTGCTGCAGTATCTGGGGTTGCACAGTCGGACATGACTGAGTAACTGAACAACAGCAACGTATTCAGATAGTACAGAGACATAATAAAGATAACTACTTTCCATTTTTCAGATGTTGAGGATTCTTAGTCAGATATTTAGTTGCTTCAAGATAAATTTGTAGTCTTTGGGAATTGGCTAGTTGTTCTCTTGTATTGTAAATGGAATTTCCTTCCCCCAAATCTTTTTTAGTTTCCTTCAGGAAAGTCATTGGTTACATAATTCTTAAGCTATGTTATCTAAAACAGCCCATATTTTTAAAAGAAAATTAAATTTTTAATACATTCTTTTGTATTAGAAGACTTTTTTTGTGCTGTGTGCTATGCTTAGTTGCTCAGTTGTGTCTGACTCTCTGCGATCCCTTGGACTGTAGCCCTTCAGACTCCTCTGTCCATGGGGCTACTTCAGGCAAGAATACTAGAGAGCGTTGCCATGATCCCTCCAAGGGATCTTCCCAGGCCAGAGGTCAAACCCAGGTCTCCCACATTGTAGGTGGATTCTTTATCATCTGAACCACCAGAGAAGCCCCAGAAGACTTTTTTTTTTTTAACACATATTTAAAAGGCAAACAATACAGAAAGGATAGTATTGTTGAAAATGATTAGTTTATAAAGGGAAATTACAAGCATGCAGCTAATCAGAACTTCAAACTCCATCAGTGAAGAAGTCAAATGTCATTGAAGTATCAATAACGGATGTGCTAAGCCAGCCTGAAAACTAGGGCAGAAATTCATAGCACAGGTCTATGGATTGAATACGAATCCTCCTGTACCTGTCAGATTATACCACACTTAATTCTCCAGCTCATTACCCACCTCTGTGTTGTGTGATGACCTGTAGTCCACAGGGGTGTCTCACGTCATCACTCAAATAGGTTCTTATTTCTTTCAAGACAGACCTCTTAGGTGATCTTTTCAGGAAGGGAGACATTTCCCCTCTATCTCTTGCTTTCTTGTGACTGGACTAATAATAGAATTGACATATGACAGAATAAAAGAAACAGATTGTAATATATGTGCATAGTGGTCTCATAGAAATGGGAGCAAAGAAGTGGGCAAAGCAGGCAGCTTTTATATTTTCCAGACAAAGGAACAATACAGTTGTAGGGAACTAACAGGAAAAAGAAACCTGAGTTTGGGGTAGTTAATTTGTGAATAATGCGAACAGTATTTGGGTTTAGGGTAGTAAACTGAAGGAGTAACAGATTCAGCCCCCAGTCCCCTATTTGTGGTGGAAGAGTGTCCTTCTGCCTCCAGATGCAGGAAGTGCACCTTTCATGTGAGAGACTAATTTTCTGCTTTTAAGGAGACAGGAAGGAGGATGAGAGTGTCTCTCTTGCACTGGTTCTTAAGTAACTAATTCAAAGTAATCAATAGCCCCTGAAGCACATTTTGGTGGGCAGCCTGCTCTGGGTCCTGTAGTCCTCAGTGCCTGGGAGCCTACTGCATTAGCCTCAGTTCTGCTTCTAACATCTCCATGGCTTTCGTATTCAAAGTGCCCAAGTGTTCCGAGGGTTCCCTTTGTCCTTGTGGTGCTGGGACCATGCTTGATCCCACGTGGAAGTGCACAAATGCTGTTTGCATAGCTCATAAAACACTTTATGGATTTTCATATCACTTCAGTTTTGGTTGTATTAATTATCTCTGAGGGGTTTATACTTAATCCATGAGGATAGCATAGGGTCTTTGTATTAGTCATGGTTCTCCAGAGAAACAAAGGAAAGAGGATGTACATACATAAAAGTTAGAGGAGATTTCTCATAGGAATTGACTTGCACATCTATGGAGGCCAAGAAGTCCCATACTCTGTCATCTGCAAACTGGTTTGGAGACCCAAGAAAGCTGGTAGTAGCATAAGTCAGTCTAAAGGCCTGAGAACTAGGGGAGAGCCTTGTGTATATCTCACAGCTCCAAGGCTGAAGAAACAGGAGCTCAGATATCCAGGGGTTGGAGATGGACAGTGCAACTCAAGAAGAGAGGGAATTCCCCCTTTGCCTTTTTGTTTTCTTGGGGCTCCCAATGTATTGGATGATGCCTACCCACATTTGAAAGGGCAAATCTCTTCACTCAGTCTACTAAATCAAATGCTAAACTCTTCCAGAAACTCCTTCTCAGACACACCTAGATATTAATATAACACCTCACCAGCTCTCCATGCATCATGAGCCCAATCAATTTGACACTGAAAAGTAATCATCACAGTAACGAAACCAGGCTTTTGTTCCCATTGGCCATTTTAATCTCTATTTAAGGAAGCACACAAGAAACCCCTCTTCACACAAGCGAATTTTTTTTACTAGAAAAAAACAGGTAGATTCTCCATAAGAAAAGAGACATTGAGGAAAAATGATTACTGGTGACCTCACCAATCCATGAGCTATGCCAGAGTTTATCTGAAGTTCATTCAGTTTAGGCTCAGCTAGAACACCAGACATATGACATAATAAAACATGTTAGAATTAATACTTGATTTTCAGGGTTTCCCAGACAGAAAGGTCAAATTCTAGAATGTCCTGTTTTAAACACTGTGATTATTAATCCTATATCATGCCATAATATTATAAAACTTTCCATTGAATAAACTTTTTGAAAGTGCCTTGGAAAAACAGCATAGTATGGTGAAAAGAGCCTGCAGTCAGACAGATCTTTATAAACAACCATTCTCTCAAATTGGCATCATGTTTTAAGGCTTGTTTTCCTCATTTGAAAAATGAGGACAATAAAATTTAATGTAGGCTAATTTGAGGGACTGAGGAAGAAAATGTGTGTAAAGCGTTTAGCATAATATCCAATAGGAAATAGCTGACTTTGTTACAAAGAACATATCATTGTTTTCTGAAACCTAGGAACCTACTTAGGACCTTGGAGAAGAGGACCTCTCTTGATTTTCAGTTCAGTTCAGTTCAGTCACTCAGTCATGTCCGATTCTTTGTGACCCATGAACTGCAACATGCCAGGCCTCCCTGTCTATCACCAACTCCCGGAGTCCACCGAAACCCACGTCCACTGAGTTGGTGATGCCATCCAACCATCTCATCCTCTGTCATCCCCTCCTCCTCCTGCCATCAATCTTTCCCAGCATCAGGGTCTTTTCAAATGAGTCAGCTTTTTGCATTAGGTGGCCAAAGTACTGAGTTTCAGCTTTAGCGTCATTCCTTCCAAAGAACACCCAAGACTGATCGCCTTTAGAATGGACTGGTTGGATCTCCTTGCAGTCCAAGGGACTCTCAAGAGTCTTCTCCAACACCACAGTTCCAAAGCATCAATTCTTCGCACTCAGCTTTCTTCACAGTCCAACTCTCACATCCATACATGACCACTGGAAAAAGCATAACCTTGACTAGACGGACCTTTGTTGACGAAGTAATGTCTCTGCTTTTTAATATGCTATCTAGGTTGGTCATAACTTTCCTTCCAAGGAGTAGGTGTCTTTTACATTCATGGCTGCAATCACCATCTGCAGTGATTTTGGACCCCCCCAAAATAAAATCAGCTACTGTTTACACTGTTTCCCTATCTATTTGCCATGAAGTGATGGGACCAGATGCCATGATCTTAGTTTTCTGAATGTTGAGCTTTAAGCCAACTTTTTCATTCTCCTTTTTCACTTTCAAGAGGTTCTTTAGTTCTTCTTCACTTTCTGCCATAAGGGTGGTGTCATCTGCATATCTGAGGTTATCGATATTTCTCCCAGCAATCTTCATTCCAGCTTGTGCTTCTTCCAGCCCAGCATTTCTCATGATGTACTCTGCATAGAAGTTAAATAAGCACAGTGACAATATACAGCCTTGACGTACTCCTTTTCCTATTTGTAACCAGTCTGTTGTTCCATGTCCAGTTCTAACTGTTGCTTCCTGACCTGCATACAAATTTCTCAGGAGGCAGGTCAGGTGGTCTGGTATTCCCATCTCCTTCAGAATTTTCCACAGTTTATTGTGATCCACACAGTCAAAGGCTTTGGCATAGTCAATAAAGCAGAAATAGATGTTTTTCTGGAACTCTCTTGCTTTTTCGGTGATCCAGTGGATGTTGGCAATTTGATCTCTGGTTCCTCTGCCTTTTCTAAAACCAACTTGAACATCTGGAAGTTCATGGTTCACATATTGCTGAAGCCTGGCTTGGAGAGTTTTGAGCATTACTTTATTATTGTGTGAGATGAGTGCAATTATGCGGTAGTTTGAACATTCTTTGGCATTGCCTTTCTTTGGGATTGGAATGAAACTGACCTTTTCCAGTCCTGTGGCCACTGCTGTTTTCCAAATGTGCTGGCATATTGAGGGCAGCACTTTCACAGCATCATCTTTTAGGATTTGAAATAGCTCAACTGGAATTCCATCACCTCCACTAGCTTTGTTTGTAGTGATGCTTCCTAAGGCCCACTTTTCACATTCCAGAATGTCTAGCTCTAGGTGAGTGATGATATCATTATGATTATCTGGGTCATTAAGGTCTTTTTTGTACAGATCTTCTGTGTATTCTTGCCATCTCTTCTTAATAGCTTCTGCTTCTGTTAGGTCCATACCATTTCTGTCCTTTATTGAACCCATCTTTGCATGAAATGTGCCCTTAGTATCTCTAGTTTTCATGAAGAGATCTCTAGTCTTTCCCATTCTATTGTTTTCCTCTATTTCTTTGCACTGATCACTGAGGAAGGCTTTCTTATCTCTCCTTGCTATTCTTTGGAACTCTACATTCAAATGGGTATATCTTTCCTTTTCTCCTTTGAATTTTGCTTCTTTTCTTTTCACAGCTATTTGTAAAGCCTCCTCAGACACCTATTTTGCTTTTTTGCATTTCTTTTTCTTGGGTTGGTCTTGATCCCTGTCTCCTGTACAGTGTCACAAACCTCCGTCCATAGTTCATCAGGCACTCTATCAGATCTAGTCCCTTAAATCTATTTCTCACTTCCATTGTATAATTGTAAGGGATTTGATTTAGGTCATACCTGAATAGTCTAGTGGTTTTCCCCACTTTCTTCAATTTAAGTCTGAATTTCACAATAAAGAGTTCATGATCTGAGCCACAGTCAGCTCCCAGTCTTGTTTTTGCTGACAGTATAGAGCTTCTCCATCTTTGGTTGCAAAGAATATAATCATTCTGGTTATACATATATTAAAATGTTAATTTCTATATATCATGATGTTATATGGAAATATTAATATGGGTATCATTTTAATTCTTCTTTATTATGGTTGTTAGAGGGAGTGATGGAGGACAAAAAATATGAAATTCCATAAGATATCCACTCCATGAATGCACTCAAATTTCAGAAGTACTACTTTTTCTACTTTTATAAAAACTTGAGACTTAGAATTCCTTCAGCAGACACTGT
Organism: Bos indicus x Bos taurus; assembly: GCF_003369695.1. Lineage (NCBI taxonomy): Eukaryota > Metazoa > Chordata > Mammalia > Artiodactyla > Bovidae > Bos > Bos indicus x Bos taurus. Next base: position 65,793,227 of record NC_040081.1, read on the forward strand.
TGAGCACTAAGGGAGCATAATCCCTGCTCTCATGGAAGGGGACAAACAATTAACAAATGCAATACTGCACATAGGAGACTAAGATAGGAGCATCCAAGTCAAAGAAAATAACTGGGGAGATGAGGAGTTCTCTGTAAGGAAGTGACTCAGACTGAGATCTGGAGAAGAAGTCAGTGAGAATGCCATACATGTGACATATTAATATGATCTCGCAATGTAAAGACATATGGCATATGATCATATGACATATGATCTAGCAATGTACAGACCAGGAGAACGAGGCTAGGAGAAAATCCAATGACAAATCCAAGTGGAAGAATCTGGCATGTTTGCATGGCCAGGCTTAGGAAGAAGAAGAAAAGTGGGAGGAATGAGGCTGGCAAAGCAAAAGCAGCTGTGGAAGAACAATGTGGGCTTAGACTTGAACCTAAGGAAGAGCTTGTTTCTTTTCTTTGCAGCCTATGTCATTAAGAAGGTCAGTTGATATTACAAGGACCCACAGCATGTGGAATTCTTGTTGCACTTAATATTTAACAAATGATGCATTAACCACAGAACCACCAAGTGCTATTGCCCATCCAAAGACTAAGCTGCTGACCATCATTCCATCAGCCTTCATGCTTTTGAAATGAGCAATTAACCATAGTCCTTCCTAGCTGTAGCCAATGTTTGCAGAATCTGTCTTGGTAAAAAAAAGAAAATTTTTGTATTTCAAGAAAGATAAGGCAATATGGTTATCCCTGAAAAGCATAGAAAGCTTTCTCTGCTCCTCAGCCTCTCAGTCCTTTCCCAGACCTCAGCTGACTTCTTTACCTTGTATGAAAACCAGAGACACCATTCTCTATTTTGCTTTTCTTTTCTCCTTTTAGTTCCCAATTACTAAGTTTTGTTTTGTATTTTTGCTGGGAGTGCGGGGTGGTAATCTTTATCTTCAAGCCTAGATGATGAATATGATCTTCTCTAACTTCTCTAACTTTCTTAACTTAGTATGATAACCTCTAGGTCTGTCCATGTTGCTGCAAATAGCATTATTTCTTTCCTTTTATGTCTGAATTATATATATGTAATTATATTATAATTATATGTTTATAATTATATTTATAAATATGCTATAATTATATATATATATGTATCTTTTGAATTAGAGTTTTTGGTTTTACTAAGTGTATACCTAGGAATGGGATTGGCAGATGATATGGTAACTATAGTTTTTTCTTTTAAAGAGCCTTTATTCTGTTCTCCACAGAGGCTGAACCAATTTCCATTCCCTTCAACAGTGTAGGGAGGATCCCTTTTCTTCATACCCTATTCAGCATCTATAATTTGTAAACTTTCTGATAATAGCCATGTTGACCAATGTAAGGTGAAACCTCATTGTAGTTTTGTTTCGCATTTCTTTAACACTAAGCAGTATTGAGCATCTTTTTGTGTGCCTATTGGTCAATCTGTCTGCCTTCTTTGGAGAAATGTCAATTTAGGGTCTTCTGCCAATTTTTTGATTGGGTTATTTGTTTTTTTGATATTGAGTTTTCTGAGCTGTTTGTATATTTTGGGAATTAGGCTCTTGTTGATCAAGTTGTTGGCAAATATTTTCTTCCAGTCTTTTAATTTAGTTTATGGTCTCCTTTGCTGTGAAAAAGCTTGTAAATTTGGTTAGGTCCTATTTACTTATTTTTGCTTTTATTTCTTTTGCTTTGGGAGACTGACCTAAGAAAACACTGCTCTGACTTACGTCAAAGAATGTTTTGCTTATGTTCTCTTCTAGGAGTTTTATAGTTTCATGTCTTGTATTTAAGTGTCTAATCTTATATTTAAATCTTTAATACTCCAGTTTTTCTTTTTGAGGCTCAAAGAAACTTTCATGTGATTGATTCACTACTAATCACACTGACTGACAAACACTGGGATGGAGAAGAGGTAAAGGAAAGATCTTTAAAAACTTAGATGTTTTTACCCTTGAAGATCTCTGGTCTCCAGCTGCTTTGTACTACTAAAGTTCTGAGATAATTTAGTGGACTGTGTACTTAGATTTTATTTCTGAAAGTTGAGTTCACTATTCTCCCCTCCTGCCTTAATAAGTCTCCATAATCTTATGGGCGAAAGCTTTGACCTTAGGAACGAAAGAGCTGTGTTCTAATCCAGCTTCACTTCAAAGTGCCAGTCTGAAGTGAGCTATTTGTAACTATTTGAGGCTATTTTCTCATTACAAAAGTGAGAATAGTAATCCCTAATCTTTCATAAAGTTTGGAAGGAGAATATATGAAAATTATATATATATATAATTATATATATATGTTAAAAATATATAGCATTAAGAGGTTTTAAACAGAAGTTCTGAAGCATACAATATTTTATAAATAAAGGAAAAAATTATAAATTAAGAGTTCCAGTATTACTTATAATCAGATAGTCAACAATGAGATGCATGATCAATTTTGTCTGATGGATAAAAAAGAATTATTACTATATATACTATGGTAATTTTTTTATACTGTTACAATCTGGGAAGATGACAGAAACTATATGGAAGTAGGTAGTATAAAAATAAAACTGTATAAGTAATTATAGTTAAAATATATATATCCTAAGCTTTTTCAATCATAATAAGAACAATTGAAAATATCCCAATTGTTATCAAGTTATTTGCAAGTAGTGAATTTAGAGAAGAAACCACACTTCTTCCTTTGATAATTCTAAAGAATAATTTCTGCCTAATGTCATTTTAGTTCTATCATATTTGTGACTGTTATTCCTTCAGTACATTTTTTTCTCAGGAAACTGCTAATGTTATCAGACTTCTTAGTTGAACATAAAAACAATTGCTGCTATGACTGGGAAAGTTATTAATGCCATACATGACCCATCTGGGGATAGGAAATTGAAAATAAGTTGTTTACTTTTATATCCTGTTAGCAAAGAAGTTTGAATGACATGCTATTAATTTTATGAAATAGAAAATGTCTAATACAATCAATTGTAACCAGCCTTTCCCACAATGGACTTATCCCATCCCATCTATTTTAAATTACAAAATTGCATAAAATTTATCATACAAAGTCATTTTACAGTGTTTCCTTTTAGTCATCTGAACCAGTAAAAAGCCAGAAATTGTGCAGAACTGGAATCTGATGGTAGGAGGACAAGGTAAAGTGAAGAAGCTGGGTGAAAATCAAACTGATGGATATTTCTTGCAGCTGATCTGGACAGACACACCACTGGGCAAATTATTGAGGCATTATACATCTCCAGTGGCTCAACAGTAAAGAATCCACCTGCAATGCAGGAGACGTGGCAGGAGATTTGGGTTCCACTCCTGAATTGGGAAGATCCCCTGGAGTAACACACAGCTTAGTAAACTAACAACAACAAATTATACAGCCATAGCATATTGAAATATTTTGGAGTTGGTATAACCCTGATTATATTTTCTCTCCCTCAAGAATTAAGGACAGAAACATTGGCTTGTGCTGACCCTTTCTATTTTTTTTAGGTTTCTTTTTAATTAAATTTTTAATTTTTTAAGAAAAGTTTTTGGCCTTGCCAAGCAGCATGTGGGATCTGGGTTCCCCAACCAGGGATCGACCCATGCCCACTGCATTAGAAGCATAAGGTACCAACCACTAGACCACCAGAGAAATCCTTGACCCTTTCGATTAATCTCAAGCCTTCAGGGAAATAAAAAGTTCTGTCTCACTAACTATTAAAAATTAGAGAATTCAATACAATAAAAGTGTGGATATAAGCAAACTTTACCAGGGAACCTCCAAAAGATGAGTGGATGGAATTGAAAGTAAGGACCAGTGACTACTCACCCCTATGTAGTCAAGCATTGTAAATCAACTATTGATGTTGTTTAGTCACAAAGTTGCGTTCAACTCTTTTGTGACCCCATGGATGGCAGCCCACTGAGTTTCTCTATCCATGGGATTCACCAGGCAGGAATACTAGAGTGGGTTTCCATTTCCTTCTCCAGGGGATCTTCCAGACCCAGGGATGAAACCCAAGTCTCCTGCATTGGCAGGTGGATTCTTTACTACTGAGCCATCAGGGAAGCCCATATATCAACTATACCCCAATATAAAATAAAAGTTTTTAAAAAGAAACTTTTCTTGTGACTATCTCCTGTAACTAGGCTCTTAGCCCAATAAGTGACACAACTGTCCATTCATTCTGCTCCTCGGGACTACGTCTAGTCACCATGGTCTCCTCTCATTTCCCTACTTCTAGTCCTGCATATTTGTCCTGCTTTCCTCACATCCTACCTACTAGGCATGAGTTATTTTTTTCCTCGGGATTTTGGCTGCATTTAGGATAAAGACTAAATTCTTCCAAGGCATTTCATGTTATTTTCATGTTCCTCCCTTGCTTCTCCACTAGACTCACTGTACAGCCCTGGTCTATTTCTGCCCTCCAACCACATAAGCCTGCTGTTGAATTCTTGGGCTGGTATTTCCCATCTCTTGGCCTTCCTACACACTCTAGTCTCAGTTTGAGCTTTATTTCCTTTCCCTTTTTTCCTTGATTAAATCCCATTCATCATACCTATCTCTGTTCAATTATTTCTTCCTCTGATATGTTTCTTCTGGTCACACTGAGTCTCCCCATAGTCCCTCAGAATTCCCTTCTTTGTAGCACTTGTCACTGTAATTATACTTTAATTTGCATGATTATATTTGCTTTTGCTCACCATTAATCTCCAGAAATTTGGAAGGGCCTGGATGTCTTCAGAATTTATTAAACTTCTATTGAATGAACAAATAAAGAAAGAAAATAATATGTGAATCTGAGGTCATATTATAGATATCAGTTGGCAAAACAAGTTTCTGACTTTATTTACAGTTTAACTGTAATTGCCCTGTTAGTAGTAGTAGTAGTAATGTAGTAGTCATTGCCCTGTTATTTCCAATAATAATTGAGCAACACAAAAGGAGATCAGTGATCCACCACAGGTCTTACCGTTATCTTAAACAACTGGTTTTATAGAGAATTGTTCTCTTTTGAAAATTTAATTCATAATATACATGCTGAAGTTTGTGGAAAACTTTTTCTTAAAATGATACATGTTTCGATTTCATTGTAGAGAAGCTAAATTTTTTCTCATTTCTGGTGTTAAAGAAAATGTGTAATAATTTACCTGCCTTAGAGATATGTTAATAAGAAACCTCTGAAACAGATTCCACAAAGTCATCTATTTCTTAATCAAAATCCCCTTTAAATAAAAAATAAAAATACTTCTTAGAGTACCTCCTGCATAAAATACTAAAAGTTAAGTCATTTTTATTTATTATATGTTGCTATGGTTGCCCATTATTTTCACATTACTTTTCAGGCATCAATTGGCAATGTTCCTCATAATCTGTACTATCATCTCCCCAATGCAAAAAACAACAATAACAACAAAAGGCTATAAGCTTGACCTTTAGTTTTAATTCCACATGCTTCCATTTGCTAATTGTGGGTAATTACAAAGTTGTAGGCAGTAATTATTTACACCACCATTTTTTCATGTGTACAAAAGAAAAAAAAAATCTCATGTGTTACTTATCACAGTTCCAAATTATCACTTAATTGAAAAAAGCAAGGGAATCTAAGACTCAAACATGACTTCCTAATCAAAAACTAGGAAAACTGAAGGAAAAATAATTTGTCTTTTAATGTGTATATTAGAATCTTAAGAATTGATAAGCCTTTGCAGTATCACAAATGTGCATTAATGATTATGATAAAATTTCTCTCAAGACACAGATGAAATGATTCTGTGAGACAATTTTATGTCCTAAAATTCCTAATGGTAATAAAAAGATTTTCATGAAAACTTTTTTTAGTATGGATACATTCCAATGAAAGGAAAGCTTTATACATGTGCTACCATTTCTACCTTGATTCAGAAGCTATTAAAAAGTACTGATCAAATTGCCTTCCATCTGTCCCTGGTGTTTTGTAGTGTCCCCTGGGGGGATGTAGGTCTGGGAGGGAGCAGGTGAACACACCAAGCAGGCAAGATCTCTGTCCCAGCCTTACCTCAACTAGAGGAGTTCAGTGCACTGTAATTGAAAAAACCTGCTAGGAAATGAAACAATTTTTAAACACTATTTTGAAAAAGTAGGAATATAAAAATGTTTTATTCTAACCCCATCAGTGTTAAGACTTCACTGTTTAATTAATCTAAGTCTTTTACATGTATACAGGTCCAAGCTTTAGCCTAAGCTGTAGCTCCTAGTAGGATTGAAAGTCTGGAGTGCCTCTGTTGAACTGGTAAAACCACACGTGCTTGTTCAGTGCAGTCAATCAGTCATGAGCGAGCCCATGGACTGCAGCACATCAGGCTTCCCTGACTGTCGCCAGCTCCTGGAGCTTGCTCAAACTCATGTCCATCAAGTTGGTGATGCCATCCAAGAACACCTGCTAGAGGTTACCTTGAATGAGGATTTGAGAAAATGCTTCAAGGAAAAAGAATATTAAGCAGAAAAACTTAGCCTAGAAAAAAAATTCCCTGATAGATCACAAGGGTTTGTCTGAGGGTTTGGTCAAGAATGGGTTGCTAAATGTAAACTTTAAAGTCATTCCACTAATCGAAGTAAGCCATAAGGCACAATGCTGTAGAACCCCTGCAAAAGAATATTTAACAGAGTTTACATAAAAAGGAGGAATAAATGCAATTTCTTATGTTGATAGAACTCCAAACAACTCTAGGAACTTGAATGTCCCAGAAGCGGGGCTAGGCAGGTGCCAGCAGAAGTGAGAGACCAACAGAAGCACCACAGGAACCTGGTGGCCGTACCTGGCAAGGGTGACAACAGCCTGTGGATGGGACAACACGTGAACAATTCTACGGTTCCCAGAAAAGAGGACCAGAACAAGAAAAAAGGAAAAGTACTGTGCTTAATAAATGAAAACTATAGCTGAGAAGCCTGGTTCAAGTGCATGTGTGAAAACTATTTAAGGGAAGGGGGGTGTCGTGTACATGCAAACAGGGAGCAAGAGCCTCTGGAACATGATGACTGCTATGAACCATTTGTACCTGCAGGCCGGCAAGGCCTGGGGGAAACACTGTGAACACTTATGAGTCATGAAATTCATAAACTGATTCTTGATTCATACTTATCTTTTAATCTTCACATTCTTCAGTCACTTTCATTAGCTGTCACTGTTGAGTCACCCTCTCTTGAAATATCACAGGTGTATATTAATGTATTCTTTGCAAATTATGCTTAGTCTTCAGTGGAAGTGACTATTATCTTTGATAACTTAATGAGAACTTTCATTTCAAAGATCAATCACATGCATCAAATTCCTTAAGTCATGGGTCATCCGAACCTGGAATTTAAATGAGAATCCTTACTTTATATAAAGCTGTATCCTGGGGAAATAAAAACATCTGATAGACTAACCATATGTTTGAGGAACAATGAAAAATCTTTGAAAATATAAAATGTTTAGAGTAGACTAGTGACTAGTATTTCACTTCGTTTTTATTGAGCCCATTTTTGTTCTATTTAAGGGACTTTTGTCATGGAGTCATAGATCTGGAAACATATCTCCATATGCCATATAGTCTGTCCTCCTGCCTTCACACAGATGGTGGTCTAGCAGACATTCAAATATTTTCAGGGATACCTTTCTATGCTCATGCCAGTGTGAATATAAAAATTCCTATGTATGGAGAGTAAATATAACCTCTTATATTGATTTTAGATCCTAGAAGTCTTTGCGGTAGCAGTGGTTTAGTCATTAAGTCATGTCCAATGCTTGCGACCCCATGAACTATAGCCTGCCAGGCTCCTCTGTCCATGGGATTTCCCAGGCAGGAATACTGGAGTGGGTTGCCATTTCCTTCTGTAGTGGATCTTTCTGACCCAGGGGTTGAAACTGCATCTCCTGAATTACAGGCAGTATCTTGCATTGCAGGTGGCTTCTGTACTGTTGAACCACCAGGGAAACCCAAAAGTCTTTGAGATTCCATCCTTATCCTTTGTTATTATTATCCATTATTTTCCCTTCCCACTGATTAGAATGGAAACTCCAAGCTAAGTAACAGTGAGACAGGCTGGCCAAGAAGGGACAAGGGATTGGAAACAAGACATGGATACTGAGGTGAGATAGACCCACCAAGTCTAACCCTGCAGAGAATGAGTGGTTTGGAAAGGGAACAAAGTACATGCATGCTTAAGAATAATATAAGCAAAAAGTAGACTGTGGTAAATGTCTGTGGTAGGCAGAATCATGTCTCTCCACCCTGTTTCCTAAGATGGTGAAGTTTGAATCCTTAGAAGCTGCAGATATATTACCTTAGGTGGCAAAAAGGATTTAGCAGATTAAGGACCTTGAGATGGGGACATGATCCTGAATTACCCAGGAAATGCAATCTAATCACTGGATCCTTAAAACTGCAGAACAAGAATGATCAGAGTGAGCTATCAAGAGAGATACAGCTTTCCAGGCTTTGAATGTGGAGGAAAGGTCCATAAGCCAAGGAATGAGGGAAGCCACTCGAAATTGGAAAAGGCTAAGAAATGGATTCTTCTCTAGCACTTCCAAAAAGAACCAGCCCTCCTGACAACTTGAGTTTAACCCAGTGAAATGTATGCACTCTTCTAACCTACAGAACTGTAAGATAATAAAACTGTACTATGTTAAGCTATTAAGTTTCTTGCCATCCATTTAGCAGCAATAGAAAACCAATATGACTAATAAGTTTAGGTCTCCCTTATTCTGCCCTTTACTGCTTACATTCTGTTCTCAAAACAACATCCAGAGTGATCCTTTTAAAACAAACAACAGAGCAAGTCTCTTTTCTGATCAGAATCCTCCAGTGGCTTCTAGTCTCAATTAGAGTGGAAACAAAAATCCTCATCATGGCCTCCAAGGTCCTATGCCTTCTGTCCCATCATTTACTGACTTTATCCCCCATCTCCCTCTTGCTTGACCGACTACCTTGCTCTTCCCGGAACTCACCTGGCATACTTCTGCTTTAGGACTTCAGGACTTGGAACTTGGTATCCCTGTGATTGAAAATCTCCTTTGATAGCCACGTGACTCACTTCTATGCCTTGTTTAGGCCTTTGTTCCAATGCAACCCATTGAGAGAACATTCTGTGATCACAAATAAACTGGATTTGAAACCTCCCACTTTCACCCATTTCAATTTTCTTGCTTTATTCTTTGTCACATCACTTTTACATATAATATACAAAACCATTCTACATATATTGTACTTATTTACATTATTCATTACCTATCTCTCCATTAGAACTGAAAACCTATTAGTTCATGGAGTTTTTTCTATTGTATTCATTGGTGATCCTCCAGTGCCTAGGATGTTGTCTGGCATGGAGTTAGTGCTTAATACATATTTATTAAATAAATATGCTTGTGCACTGGCTGGTGCACTGGGACGACCCAGAGGGATGGTACAGGGAGGGAGGAGGGAGGAGGGTTCAGGATGGGGAATATGTGTGTATACCTGTGACGGATTCGTGTTGACATATGGCAAAACCAATACAATATTGTAAAGTTAAAAAATAAAATTAAAAATAAATAAAAAAATAAAAGTAAAAAAAATAAATAAATGAAAACGATATTAGAATTAAAAGAAGGAATAACTTTAGTTGTCTATTCTCTTCTTGATCTCATAGTGACATTTATATTCGATGGAACCCAGATAAAAGATTTTTTAAAACAACTTGTAACTGTACACAAATCAAGAATTTTATAGTTTATCTTGGGTTACTTAGATTTAGGATTAGTCTTTACTGGTTTTTCCAGTAGTCATGTATGGATGTGAGACTGTGAAGAAAGCTGAGCGCTGAAGAATTGATGCTTTTGAACTGTGGTGTTGGAGAAGACTCTTGAGAGTCCCTTGGACTGCAAGGAGATCCAACCAGTCCATTCTGAAGGAGATCAGCCCTGGGATTTCTTTGGAAGCAATGATGCTAAAGCTGAAATTCCAGTACTTTGGCCACCTCATGCGAAGAGTTGACTCATTGGAAAAGACTCTGATGCTGGGAGGAATTGGGGGCAAGAGGAGAAGGGGACGGCAGAGGATGAGATGGCTGGATGGCATCACTGACTCAATGGACATGGGTTTGAGTGAACTCCGGAAGTTGGTGATGGACAGGGAGGCCTGGCGTGCTGTGATTCATGGGGTCTCAAAGAGTCAGACACGACTGAGCGACTGAACTGAACTGAATCCAAGATACCTCAGTACTTCCAGCTTAATTCTCAAACTTAGCAATGCAGTAGTGACTGTGATTATGAAATTTGCCTTGGCACACTGTTTGTATCACTCATTTGGTTTTGTCAAATTGGGATATGCTTAGTGGCACATGTGCTGTATTTCCACAGCCTCTTCTTAAGTTAAAATACATTGGACACAACTGCTGTAACTCATGGTCTCTATCACTAAAAATTAGCACGGTAATCTGGAATGTAGTTTGTCAGCACACACACATGCACATAAAATTGTTTTTCAAGTGAATTTCTTTCTTCTTTCTTCTTTCTACCTTTATTTCCATGTAAGCTTCATTAAAATTTGCCAAGCCTTTCCTGGAGTTGTCTCCCTGTCTCACCCTAAATCGATAATAGTTATCATTTACTTTGGGGAGCGGGCTTATTGATTCACTGAACCTACTTCAAATAATTTATTACTTTGAATTTTATCATAAAACTTTGCTTAAGTGACTGTTGTCATCCTCACAGAGGAATAATCCCAAACTTCTCTGCTATCTGCCATTTGGAACTGTTTCTTTCCCTAATTAGGTTTTCTACCAAAAGTTATTTTATTGCTTTATTTATTTTTTTCCAAGTGAGAGTCCTAACAAGATAAGATATTGATATTGATTTTGTAACATAAGGCTGAAGATGCATTTTATTTCTTTTTAATTTTTTTTTCTCTTTTGGCTACACCAACCAGCATGAAGGCATGTGGGATCTTAGTTAGGGATGGAACCTGCATGGCCTGCCTTGGAGGCCTGAAGTCTTTTTTTTTAATATATATAATTATTTTATTTTTTATTATTTTTTTTACTTTACAATATTGTATTGGTTTTGCCATACATCAACATGCATCCGCCACAGGTGTACACGTGTTCCCATCCTGAAGCCCCCTCCCACCTCCCTCCCCATACCATCTCTCTGTGCCATCCCAGTGCACCAGCCCCAAGCATCCTGTATCCTGCATCGAACCTGGACTGGTGATTCATTTCTTATATGATATTATACATGTTTTAATGTCATTCTCCCAAATCATCCCCCTCTTCCCTCTCCCACAGAGTTCAAAAGACTGTTCTATACATCTGTGTCTCTTTTGCTGTCTCACATACAGGGTTGTTGTTACCATCTTTCTAAATTCCATATATATGCGTTAGTATACTGAATTGGTGTTTTTCTTTCTGGCTTACTTCACTCTGTATAATAGGCTCTGGTTTCATCCACCTCATTAGAACTGATTCAAACGTATTCTTTTTAATGGCTGAGTAATACTCCATTGTGTATATGTACCACTGCTTTCTTATCCATTCATCTGTTGATGGACATCTAGGTTGCTTCCATGTCCTGGCTATTATAAACAGTGCTGCGATGAACATTGGGGTACACGTGTCTCTTTCCCTTCTGCTTTCCTCAGTGTGTATGCCCAGCAGTGGGATTGCTGGATCATAAGGCAGTTCTATTTCCAGTTTTTTAAGGAATCTCCACACTGTTCTCCATAGTGGCTGTACTAGTTTGCATTCCCACCAACAGTGTAAGAGGGTTCCCTTTTCTCCACACCCTCTCCAGCACTTATTGCTTGTAGACTTTTGGATCGCAGCCATTCTGACTGGCGTGAAATGGTACCTCATTGTGGTTTTGATTTGCATTTCTCTGATAATGAGTGATGTTGAGCATCTTTTCCTGTGTTTGTTAGCCATCTATATGTCTTCTTTGGAGAAATGTCTATTTAGTTCTTTGGCCCATTTTTTGATTGGGTCATTTATTTTTCTGGAATTGAGCTGTAGGACTTGCTTGTATATTTTTGAGATTAGTTGTTTGTCAGTTGCTTCATTTGCTATTATTGTCTCCCATTCTCAAGGCTGTCTTTTCACCTTGCTTATAGTTTCTTTGGTTGTGCAGAAGCTTTTAATTTTAATTAGGTCCCATTTGTTTATTTTTGCCTTATTTATTTATTTATTGCTTTTATTTCCAATATTCTGGGAGGTGGGTCATAGAGGATCCTGTTGTGATTTATGTCAGAGAGTGTTTTGCCTATGTTTTCCTCTAGGAGTTTTATAGTTTCTGGTCTTATGTTTAGATCTTTAATCCATTTTGAGTTTATTTTTGTGTATGGTGTTAGAAAGTGTTCTAGTTTCATTCTTTTACAAGTGGTGGGCCAGTTTTCCCAGCACCACTTGTTAAAGAGATTGTCTTTTCTCCACTGTATATTCTTGCCTCCTTTGTCAAAGATAAGGTGTCCATAGGTGTGTGGGTTTATCTCTGGGCTTTCTGTTTTGTTCCATTGATCTATATTTCTGTCTTTGTGCCAGTACCATACTGTCTTGATGACTGTGGCTTTGTAGTAGAGCCTGAAGTCAGGCAGGTTGATTCCTCAGGTTCCATTCTTCTTTCTCAAGATTGCTTTGGCTATTCAAGGTTTTTTGTATCTCCATACAAATTTTGAAATTATTTGTTCTAGCTGTGTGAAAAAGCATTGAATCTATAGATTGCTTTGGGTAGTATACTCATTTTCACTATATTGATTCTTCCAATCCATGAACATGGTATATTTCTCCATCTATTAGTATCCTCTTTGATTTCTTTCATCAGTGTTTTATAGTTTTCTATATATAGGTCTTTAGTTTTTTTAGGTAGATATATTCCTAAGTATTTTATTCTTTTTGTTGCAATGGTGAATGAAATTGTTTCCTTAATTTCTCTATTTTCTCATTATTAGTGTATAGGAATGCAAGGGATTTCTGTGTGTTGATTTTATATTCTGCAACTTTACTATATTCATTGATTAGCTCTAGTAATTTTCTGGTGGAGTCTTTAGGGTTTTCTATGTAGAGGATCATGTCATCTGCAAACAGTGAGAGTTTTACTTCAGAGGCCTGAAGTCTTAACCATTGGACCACTGATGCATTATATTCCATAGCATCCAATGGGACCAGCTTCCAAAATGAGCAATAATATTCATTATCTCACACTGTACAGGCATTGCTGTTGTTCAGTCATTAATTCATATCCACACCAGGCCTCCCTATCCTTCACTATCTCGAGGAGTGTACTCAGACTCATGTCCATTGAGTCAATGATGCCATCCAACCATCTCATCCTCTGCCGTCCCCTTCTCCTCCTGCCCTCAATCTTTCCCAGCATCAGGGTCTTTTCCAACGAGTCAGCTCTTCGCATCAGGTGGCCAAAGTATTGAAGCATCAGCTTCAGCATCAGTCCCTCCAGTGAACATTCAGGGTTGATTTCCTTTAGGACTGACTGGTTTGATCTCCTTGCAGTCCGAGGGACTCTCTCTCTAGAGTCTTCTCCAGTACCACTTTGAAAGCATCAATTCTTTGGCACTCAGCCTTCTTTATGGTCCAACTCTCCATCGATACATGACTATTGGAAAAACCATAGCTTTGACTATACAGACCTTTGTTCACAAAGTGGTGTCTCTGCTTTTTGATATACTGTTTAGGTTTGTCATAGTTTTTCTTCCAAGGAGTGAGCATCTTTTAATTTCATAGCTGCAGTCACCTTCTGCAGTGATTTTGAAGTCCAAGAAAATAAAGTCTCTCACTGTTTCCATTTTCCCCCATCTATTTGCCATGAAGTGATGGGACTGGATGCCATGATCTTAGTTTTTTTCAGTGTTGAGTTTTAAGCCAGATTTTCCACTCTTCTCTTTCACTTCATCAAGAGGCTCTTTAGTTCCTCTTCACTTTCTGATGTTAGGGTGGTGTCATCTACATATCTGAGGTTATTGATATTTCTGCCAGCAATCTTGATTCCAGTTTGAGCTTCATCCAGTCCACCATTTTGCATGATGTCCTCTGCATATATAATAGCAGCATGACAGTATACAGCCTCGACATACTCCTTTCCCACTTTGGAACTGGTCTGTTGTTCCATGTCCAGTTCTCTTGCTTCTTGACCTACAGGCAGGTTTCTCAGGAGGCAAGTAAGGTGGTCTCTTAGTCCCATCACAATACTATACAAGCATGCATAGGTTAAAAATTGACTGAGTCACTGTGAGTCAGGTTTATTTAAATTGACTAAGGTTAAACAGGGCTTCCTTGATAATTCAGTAGTAAAGAATTATCTTGCCAATGCAGGAAACATGAGTTTGATCCCTGGGTTGGGAAGATCCCCTGGAGAAGGAAATGACAACCCACTCCATTATTCTTGCCTGGTAAATCCCACAGACAGAGGAGCCTGGTGGGCTACAGTCCATTGGGTTGCAAAAGAGTCAGACACGATTTAGTGACTAAATAACTAAACAACAACAACAACTAAGTTAAAAAATAGTTTAAGAATTTGATGTGATGGTGAGGGAGGTGAGGTACTGTGAGTTTGTATTGTATTGTGGCACTTAGTATTGTGATACCAATCTAGAGTTTTCCCAATGGGCCATGTTCTTTTTCTATAATTACCCCAGGCAGATGTCACATAGTATCTTCTTATACATTTTCATTGACAGACAGTGCAGCCCTACAGAAGCAATTCTTTCCATTATTGGTTGGTCTTATTGTAGAGCAGCTTTGTATAATCATGGGGGAAAATGCTAAGTTCCAGTGCTTTTCATTGACTGGTTCTAGTTCTGGCTTCTGGGGCAACCCAAAGAATTAATACTTCCTACTCTTCTTCACATTTGACAATATCAGTAAAAAGACCATATAGGTACAGCTATGTTAAATAATCTCCATCATGGTGTGACAGGTCCATCAAAGAAGAAAACATTTAAATAAATTATAGAACGGTGTTTCTCAAGTAGTAAGAACATGCCAACATCATGATCTCAAGCCACTCTGCTAATGTGCTCAGTCGTGGCTGACTCTTTGCAACCCCATGGACTGTAGCCCACCAGGTTCTTCTGTCCATGGAATTTTCCTGGCAAGAATACTGGAGTGGGTTGCCATTTCCTATACCTGGTGGGAAATAGTTTGGTCATATTCCTCAGGTGTATTAAATAGAAGAAAGAGTGAGGTCACTGCTATAGTGAATGATTTCTATCTCTCCAAGGACAGAAGATGAACTATATTGGAATTTTAATTACTCTGCTTTTGAGGGCTGTCAGACATATTTTTGAAATGCTCCTGATGGCAAGGTATTGCTACCCAGTTCCTTGCTCTTCCCTTGAATTAGACAAAGATATTTACCTGCTGATGGAAGTTCATAAGAATCATTAAAACTGTACATCTCCTCTTTTGTTTTTTTTCTTTTTTTGATACTATTTTTATTTATTTATTTATTTATTTTAAATTTTATTTTATTTTTAAACTTTACATAATTGTATTAGTTTTGCCAAATATCAAAATGAATCCGCCACCAGTATACATGTGTTCACCATCCTGAACCCTCCTCCCTCCTCCCTCCCCATACCATCCCTCTGGGTCGTCCCAGTGCTCTAGCCCCAAGCATCCAGTATCATGCATCGAACCTGGACTGGCATCTCGTTTCATACATGATATTTTACATGTTTCAATGCCGTTCTCCCAAATCTTCCCACCCTCTCCCTCTCCCATAGAGTCCATAAGACTGTTCCATACATCAGTGTCTCTTTTGCTGTCTCGTACACAGGGTTATTGTTACCATCTTTCTAAATTCCATATATATGCCTTAGTATACTGTATTGGTGTTTTTCTTTCTGGCTTACATCACTCTGTACAATAGGCTCCAGTTTCATCCACCTCATTAGAACTGATTCAAATGAATTCTTTTTAATGGCTGAGTAATACTCCATTGTGTATATGTACCACTGCTTTCTTATCCATTCATCTGCTGATGGACATCTAGGTTGCTTCCATGTCCTGGCTATTATAAACAGTGCTGCGATGAACATTGGGGTACACGTGTCTCTTTCCCTTCTGCTTTCCTCAGTGTGTATGCCCAGCAGTGGGATTGCTGGATCATAAGGCAGTTCTATTTCCAGTTTTTTAAGGAATCTCCACACTGTTCTCCATAGTGGCTGTACTAGTTTGCATTCCCACCAACAGTGTAAGAGGGTTCCCTTTTCTCCACACCCTCTCCAGCATTTATTATTTGTAGACTTTTGGATCGCAGCCCTTCTGACTGGTGTGAAATGGTACCTCATAGTGGTTTTGATTTGCATTTCTCTGATAATGAGTGATGTTGAGCATCTTTTCCTGTGTTTGTTAGCCATCTGTATGTCTTCTTTGGAGAAATGTCTATTTAGTTCTTTGGCCCATTTTTTGATTGGGTCATTTATTTTTCTGGAGTTGAGCTGTAGGACTTGCTTGTATATTTTTGAGATTAGTTGTTTGTCAGTTGCTTCATTTGCTATTATTGTCTCCCATTCTCAAGGCTGTCTTTTCACCTTGCTAATAGTTTCCTTTGATGTGCAGAAGCTTTTAAGGTTAATTAGGTCCCATTTGTTTATTTTTGCTTTTATTTCCAATATTCTGGGAGGTGGGTCATAGAGGATCCTGCTGTGATGTATGTCAGAGAGTGTTTTGCCTATGTTCTCCTCTAGGAGTTTTATAGTTTCTGGTCTTATGTTTAGATCTTTAATCCATTTTGAGTTTATTTTTGTGTATGGTGTTAGAAAGTGTTCTAGTTTCATTCTTTTACAAGTGGTTGACCAGATTTCCCAGCACCACTTGTTAAAGAGATTGTCTTTAATCCATCATATATTCTTGCCTCCTTTGTCAAAGATAAGGTGTCCATATGTGTGTGGATTTATCTCTGGGCTTTCTATTTTGTTCCATTGATCTATATTTCTGTCTTTGTGCCAGTACCATACTGTCTTGATAACTGTGGCTTTGTAGTAGAGCCTGAAGTCAGGTAGGTTGATTCCTCCAGTTCCATTCTTCTTTCTCAAGATCGCTTTGGCTATTACTTATTAATTTGGCTGTGCTGGGCCTTCACTGCAGCATGCAGGCTTCTCTAGTTGCAAAGTAGTAGTAGCATTCTCCGCTTGTGGTGCACGGGCTTAGTTGCCACAGGGCATGTGGGATCTTAGTTCCCCAACCAGAAATCAAACCCGAGTTCCCTTCCTTGTAATGCAGATTCTTTACCACTGGACCACCAGGGAAGTACCCACACTTCTCTTCTTAAATAAAAATAAAGTTCATGATAAAAATAGACTAAAAAACATTTTTTGAGTGAATGGATTGCTCCTTATCTGAGGCTCTCAGAAACCTTTATCCTTTACATGCTACAGAAGTAAAAAATATTTCAGACCTAGATTTAAAAAAAAATTTTTTTCACTCACCAAACCTGATAAAATTATTTCTTAGGGTTTCTGGGTAGTTTTTGAGTAAGAAACTTGAGGAAATCATTACAGGATGAAGAAAGAATTGTGCACACCTCTGCAAGTGTGTCCAAGACTGAGATGTCTAGTGTGTCAATACTTTGATTTGTTTTTAAAAAGTCAACCAAACACTTTTATATAAATAAAATTCTAAGTTATATGCCTTATTTAGTGATTATAAAAAAAACATTTAGTTGTAAATTCACCTATATGGTTTGATTTAATAATATTTGCATTCTATTTGGCTAAACAGCAACAACAAGAAACAATATTCTATTTTACTCTGGAAACCACATTTGGAGATTATAAAAAGATGAATCTGTTAAAGCAAGTGGATTGTAGAGATACATTTCCATAATATTTTGTATTAAGATTATATGCTCAGTTTCAAAGACTTAAGAGGCCATTCAAGAGACTGCTATTTATATTTTGTTTTCTATTTTCAGAGAATGGGGACTTATTTCTAATTAAAGTGCAATAAAATCATATAACGATAAAATTATTTCTAGATAATTTTTATTAAAGAAAACATTTAATAACATTTTAAAGATAACTCATGCAGAATCATGTCTAGTGTCTATTATTAATTTATAAAACATATCTAAGAGCCTAAACACAGTGGTATAGGTTTCAAATATGTTTTTATTTCAGGAGGCTGTTTGGCTCTTTAAGATACAGGGTCTGAGCAGAAAAATGTCAAGAAATGGTGGTTCATGAGGAAAAGGGGCAATATAGCGTCATTTCCCAGGTCTTTTAATTAATATCATAAAGGAGTCTGAAATATTTTGATTACCTTTGTGTACAAATAATTTTGGATTTATTTTAAAATTTCAATGCAATTTTATGTGAAATAGGTCCCTTTCTCTTTGAAGTATTTGTTAATTTTTCTTCTAGAATCAATTATTCATTTCTATGCCCCTGTAGCATTTCATTGATTTAAATAAAATTTTAGTTAGCTCTGTACTTTGTTTTTGAATCATATGTCATAGAAAGCAGGGATGGGAAGAGTAAGGGAAAGGACCAATTAAAAATAGATATTAAAGAATATACAGATAAATAATTACTTGTATATATATAACTACTTGTATATATGTAAATAATTACTTGTATATTTATATAAATAATTACTTATATATCTATATAAATAATTACTTGTATATATGTATATATAATTACCTATAGTAAAGTATAAGAGAGAGAATCAAATATATATTTATTATAGTACATATATATGCATTTTACAGTATTTATAGTAAAATTAAATAGTAGAAAGATGAAAGTGAAAAAGGATAGTGAAAAAGGTGGCTTGAAACTCAACATTCAGAAAACTAAGATCATAGCATCTTGTTCCATCACTTTATGACAAACAGATGGGGAAACAGTAGAAACAGTGACAGAATTTATTTTGGGGGGCTCCAAAATCACTGCAGATGGGGACTGCAGCCATGAAATTAAAAAACGCTTGCTCCTTGGAAGGAAAGTTATGACCAACCTAGACAGCATATTAAAAAGCAGAGACATTACTTTGCCAACAAAGGTCCATCTAGTCAAAGCTATGGTTTTTCCAGTAGTCATGTATAGATGTGAGAGTTGGACTATAAAGAAAGCTGAGTGCCGGGAATTGCTGCTTTTGAACTGCTGTGTTGGAAGACTCGAGAATCCCTTGGACTACAAGGAGATCCAATCAGTCCATCCTAAAGGAAATCAGTCTGAAGATTCATTGGAAGGACTGATGCTGAAGCTGAAACTCCAATACTTTGGCCACCTGATGTGAAGAACTGACTCATTGGAAAAGACCCTGATGCTGGGAAAGATTGAAGGCAGGAAGAGAAGGGGATGACAGAGGATGAGATGGTTGGATGGCATCACAGACTCAATGGACATGAGTTTGAGTAGGCTCCGGGAGTTGGTGATGGACAAGGAATCCTGGCGTGCTGCAGTCCATGGGGTTGCAAAGAGTCAGGCATTACTGAGCGACTGAACTGAACTGATAGTAAAAGTGAATAGTAAAAAGTATCAACTCTTAGCTATGGGAATGCTCAACCACTCATGGCCTCTCGAGGCCAAATCTACCTAAAGATCAAAGTCAAAAAAGAAACCTTAAAAGAGGTGACATTAAGTTCAGTTTAGTGTCATGTTTCAGATCTTAGTTTTCTGAAAGTTGAGCTTTGAGCCAACTTTTTCACTCTCCTCTTTCACTTTCATCAAAAGGCTTTTTAGTTCTTCTTCGCTTTATGCCATAAGGGTGGTGTCATCTGCGTATCTGAGGTTATTGATATTTCTCCCATAAATCTTGACTCCAGCTTGTGCTTCATCCAGCCCAGCATTTCTCATGATGTACTCTGCATTTAAGTTAAGCAAGCAGGGTGACAATACACAGCCTTGACGTACTCCTTTTCCTATTTGGAACCAATCTGTTGCTCCATGTCCAGTTCTAACTGTTGCTTCCTGACCTGCATACAGTTTTCTCAAGAGGCAGATCAGGTGGTCTGGTATTCCCATCTCTTGAAGAATTTTCCACAGTTTATTGTGATCCACACAGTCAAAGGCTTTGGCATAGTCAATAAAGCAGAAATAGATGTTTTTCTGGAACTCTCTTGCTTTTTCCATGATCCAGTAGATGTTGGCAATTTGATCTCTGGTTCCTCTGCCTTTTCTAAATCCAGCTATGTAGGTATTATTGTGGACACAGCAGGGAAAGGAGATGATGGGATGAACTGAGAGAGTAGCACTGAGATCTATATATATATATACTGCTACTGCTGCTGCTAAATCGCTTCAGTCATGTCCAACTTTGTGAGAACCCATAGACGGCAGCCCACCATGTGTAAAATAGCTAGCTAGTAGGAAGCTGCTGTATAGCTCAGTGAGCTCAGCTCAGTGCTCTGTGATGACCTAGAGGGGCAGAATGGGGTGGGGGTGGGGGCAAGGCTCAAGAGGGAGGGGATACATTTATACTTATAGCTGACTCACACTGTTGTACAGCAGAAACTAATACAACATTGTAAAGCAATTATCCTCCAAATTAAATAATAATACTACCAATAAAGAAATAGGTCTTAAAATATAATACAGGGGACTTGCAAGTATTTCTGAGACACGTCAGATTGCATAAAGTTATAGAAGCATATACATATGAGGGGATCTAAACATTGGACACTGTATCTGTAACATAGATACATACAGGGATGGAGTTAAGTGAGGCTCAAAAGTTAGGTTGCACCAAAGTTCACAATTTCACACCCATGCTTAGAAGTTTAGATTTAATCCTGCATATAAGGAAAGTTTTACATGGTATTCACCTGCAGTAGAGTAGACTCCCTTAGAGCAGAGACTGAACTCACATGTTTTTGAGATCAACACCGTGTCCCAGCATATAACACAATGCACAGCACATGATTAACACCTTGTAAATATTTGAATGCATGAATTGTGCACAAAACTAGATTATTGCCATAGAGTTAAAAGCTAGATTGCAAGAGCCCCAGAACAGGAGGAATAAAAATGCAGAGTTAAAAGAAGTTTTGCTTTGTAGGTGATTTTTATGTGGAAAAAGGGGGTTATTAGAAAAGGAGCTTTACATGGAAATTACCATTACTTTGTTACATTTTGGTGGAATATGTAAAATATACAGGGGCTTCCCAGGTGGCCTGGTAAAGAACCCACTTGCCAATGCAGGAAATGTAAGAGATGCGGGTTTGATCTCTGGGTTGGGAAGATCCCCTGGAGGAGGACGTGGCAACCCACTCCAGTATTCTTGCCTGGAGAATCCCATGGACAGAGGAGGCTGGCAGGCTACAGTCCATAGGCTTGCACAGAGTTGGACATGACTGAAGCTACTTAGCATGCACGCACACACATACAATATACAATTTCTGTAAGCTGCATTGAATTAAGATGAATAATGCCTTTATTTTAACCTCCTTTCTTTGGGCTAAATTCCTCACTGCCACGGAAACCAACAGCTTCATTTAACAGTAGAACTAACGAAAAAAATCACTTCTGACTGAGATCATCTCTGTTGACCCCTATCCGCGATGTTTAGCAGCTATTGTTTGGTTCTCTCTAAATGCTGTATGTAAAAAACCATGCAGATGTCATGGCAGCAAGCATCACAGCAAAATGAAGACACATTTCTATTTTAAGAGCCAAAATAACCAATCAAATGATGGGGAAATGTACAGGTACAGAGTGTTTTATATTCTGGTTTTGAAAATTTGGTCCTTACGTGTGGAATGCTTATTTCTGAAAGACAGTGAAATAGCAGATGGGTAAACTTTTTTTTTTCTTTGAAGTTAGGAAGGCATTTTCACAAAAGCACCTCCTTCATCTCTGAAGTGTATTTCTAGACAGGAAGAGGGAGAGTGCCATTCTTTGTAGGAACTGCAAATAAACTCCAGTCTGCCATCTTAATTAACAGAGAACCTAGCTTTTACTGAAGAAATGGAAAAAATAAAATTCTCAAGAGACAACCAACACTTGGCAAGTTGTCATAAGGACTTGGCTATGAAGGTACATGATAAAAGAACTCCACAGTTTCATAAACCTTGCTAATCTGCATTTACAAATAGGGTTGGCAGTTAAGGGAAGCAAATAGGGAGGGAGAATTTGGGAATTTAAGTCAAAGTATAAAATTTTGCTTATTTTGTGTGTTATTCAACCACAAACCATTAGTAACAATTAACCACGTGGTATTTACCCTCAAGGATACTCTTCCAAGAGATATAAATCTAAGAACGAACAAGATCTCACCCCTGCCCTTAGGAAGTTTAAGAGATTCTTGTGGAGATGAACAAGTTAATAGGTAAATTAGATTGCAGAATGAATTACAATAAAAGTCAAGATTATAGAGAACCATAAGAGTCGCTATAAAGGGTCAAGATATCTCAGCCAATCTCAGGTTAAAGAATCAGGGGAAGATGCCAGACAAGTGAAGTCTAAGCTGAGTCCTAAAGATGGGTTGGGATTATCCATTTGAGGGAAGGGAGTAATGGCAAAGCGGAGAGGAGTGAGAAAATGGCAAGCTCTGAGAACTTCAAACTGTAGAAATGCGGCAGAAACATAAAGGGTCAGAAAATGCCAAGAGATGAGAGTCAAGGAAAAGGCAGTACATGGAGGACAAGCAGCTTAAAACATCAGAGTAGGATAATCAGATTTGTAGGCAATGGCACCCCACTCCAGTACTCTTGCCTGGAGAGTCCCATGGACGGAGGAGCTTGGTGGGCTGCAGTCCATGGGGCCACAAAGAGTCGGACATGACTGAAGTGACTTATCAGCAGCAGCAGCATACTCCTAAAACTGGATTGAAAAAGGCCAAGGCTAGGGTCAAGGAGGGTCAAGAGATTATTGCAGTAGCTTAAAGGAAGAATGATGACTCTCAGTCACATCCATGGTGGGGAGATCTTCAAAAATATAAGGGAGGTACCTTGAGGCAAGGGGGAGTAGAAGTTCAGGATGACTTCTAGTTTTCCTTGTTGACAACTGGGTGAGTGGTTGTATGTTCTTAGAGGTCTGGAACAAGGCAGATGAGCGTGGAGGCTAGTGTGTGGAGGTGAATGGAGATAAGGAGGGAGGGGCTTAGCTGAATTTGTGAAATCTGTGAGATATCTGATGAAGAAATTCAGACAATGAGTTTAATGTAAATAGTTTATACAGACATATGACTAAATATGTAGAAACAAATGAGGGAAAGCATATTCTTTTTCTAAAGTTAACTAATTTTTGGTTGCATTGGGTCTTTGTTGGTATGAGTGGGCTTTCTCTAGTTATGGTGAGCAGGGGCTACTCTTTCGGTATGTGTGGGCTTCTCTTTGCAGTGACTTCTCTTACAGTACATGGGCTCCTGGGAGCATGGGCTTCAGTAATTATGATATGTGAGCTTAGTTGCCCCATGGCATATGGAATCTTCCCACACCAGGGATCAAATCTGTGTCCCCTGCATTGGCAGGTGGATTCTTAACCACTGGACCACCAGGGAACTCCAGGGTCCCCTGTTCTTGATATTCTAGAGTCATTTTTATTACTTATCTGTCAGTATCAAATGTGAAAAACAAACCTATGGCTTCCAGGAATATTACAGAGGTATTTTATAGTCTTTTGGTGCAAATATTTTCCAAAGTGGTAGCTTTCTATAGGTATCTTGAAAAACTATGAGGAAAATTTATTTCAGCCCAGATTATTTTATTGAACTCATTTTTTGTGTTAAAACTGTTGTGCAGTGAGTTTAATACTTACACTCAAAAATAATTTTATTAGATTATTTTGTTACTCTATTTAGCTGTATCAATGTATGTATGGTTAAAGCAATTATCTTTGCACGATACTGTTTTTATTCAACACAAGACAGTTTACTAGTTCAAGCTGTTTACTGTAAAATTCAAATCATATTTTATATTTCTATATAGAAGCTGCTGCTGCTGCTAAGTCGCTCAGTCGTGTCTGACTCTGTGCGACCCCATAGACAGCAGCCCACCAGGCTCCCCCATCCCTGGGATTCTCGAGGCAAGAACACTGGAGTGGGTTGCCATTTCCTTCTCCAATGCATGAAAGTGAAAAATTAAAGTGAAATCGCTCAGTCATGTCCGACTCTTAGTGACCCCATGGACTGCAGTCTACCAGGGTCCTCCATCAATGGGATTTTCCAGGCAAGAATACTGGAATGGGGTGCCATTGCCTTCTCTGATATAGAAGCTAGTCAATGGCTAAGACCAAAAATCGTATGAATTAAATTAGAGTAGTAATAGAAGTGTTTAAAAATATAATTTCTTTGGGGTATAAAAGAATGCTTGAAGGAATTGTACATAATTACCTTTGCAACTTCCCTGGTGGCTCAGAAGGTAAAGAATTCTCCTGCAATGCGGGAGACATGAGTTTGATCCCTGGGTTGGGAAGACCCCCTGGAGGAAGGCATGGCAGCCCACTCCAGTATTCTTACCTGGAGAATCCCCATGGACAGAGGAGCCTGGTGGGCTATCGTCCATGGGGCTGCACAGTTGGACACGACTGAGTGACTAACACACACCTTTGCAACTATAACACGTAGCACATGTGCAGAGAAATAAGCCAAACTTCTGACTAGTGGTCATCCTACTCCTTGTTATGTCTTCTATTCTCTTTCACACAGTGGTGACTGGTTGCTTTTTAGTAGTCAAAAGACCTTCCTGCTGGGATATTACTGGGAAAAATCTTCCCTGGGGAAGGAAAATAAACTGTCATTTACCAGCTAAAGAGCATGTGCGGAACTGTAAGCTTTTCAAGGCAGCCCATTGTATGTATACCACAAAATCTGGCCTGAGAACATCAGCTCAGCAGAGAGACAGAATATTCCCTATTGCTTTTACTTATGATGAATTCTATATGCAACTGACCATCATCAAAATTTAGTGAGGTACTTAGAATCTTAGTTTCTCAGAGTTGGATAGAGCCCCCAGGATCCTTACTACACCAGTTCTCATGAGTTGATGTCTGTTGCTGCTGCTAAGTCGCTTCAGTCATGTCCACTTCTGTGTGACCCCATAGACGGCAGCCCACCAGGTTCCCCTGTCCCTCGCAGGAACACTGGAGTGGGTTGCCATTTCTTTCTCCAATTCATGAAAGTGAAAAGTGAAAGTGAAGTCGCTCAGTTGTGTCCCACTCTTAGCAACCCCATGGACTGCTGCCCACCAGGCTCCTCCGTCCATGGGATTTTCCAGGGAAGAGTATGGAGTGGGGTGCCATTGCCTTCTCTGTGAGTTGATGTCTAGTGTCTACCTGATGCCTCTCTCAACTACTCCTTGACTTGATTACTTGCCTCTGGACAAATTCCAGTGTATTTATTCCACTGAGATTATCAAAATATCAATTGCACTCATTTAAATTGGGAAAAATAAGGAATAGTATTTTCAATGGGTTCATTGTTTTCAGCTTAACTATAACGACATCTTGACTGCAGTACTTTCTAGTGGTGTGACATTAGGAAAATCACTTAACTGTGTTTACTCATCTATGAAATGAGTCAATGATTTTAGTTTAATTCTTATAGTAATATTTTAGGTTTGTTGTAGGAAATAAATGAGTTAACATAAATAAAGCCTTTAGAGCAATGTTTGGCACATAGTGATTTAGAAGAATCAGCTAATGTTTGTGGAGTAGGATGCAAATCAATATGGAGAAAAGACATAAGTAGCTTTCTGTCAGTGATTCCAAATATCCACCGATTTTTTTCTTAAAGCTTAGAATTTTCAAAAAACTGGAAAGACACCAAATTTCAAAAGAGAATAGCTTTTGGGTAGTATTGTCTTATCTTTGAAAATAACAGAGGAAACTAGAAGAAAATTAATTAAAGCTGCTAAAGGTCGAGATATTTTTGATCAGTAATATTTTGTTTTTGTTCTTATTTTCCACTATCTGGAAACCAGAAATTATGTTTACAATAACCCAAATCTCCTCTCCTTTCCAATTTAAATGAATCCACTTTGAATCCACTTCAGATGCATGGTTTTATAATTTTATATTCATGATATGCTATTCATCTTCTCTGAACTTGCCTCACTACCTCTGACAATCAGAGTCCCCTCAGATGAATTTCACAGACACTTGAAAATTAATTCTGCAAAAAGGTTAAGGAGGCCATTGAATTTTTTAAATAATACTTTTAACTTAGATCTCAATAGTCATCTGAATAATATCCAGGCTTCTTTCCCACTTTTTGAATAATAAGTGTATCCATGAAAGAGATGGGAAAAGATCAATAGAGAAGAAACTTTGAAAAACCTTCTGGAGTAGATGCCTCATGGTTTTACGTTGAAATAATTCTAAAGCCATCAGATAAATACAAATCTTATAAGAATCACATTGATATAAATAGTAGGCTATAGATTTTTGACATTTCATTGCTTCTTTAATAAAAAAAGCATTTATGTTTCTGGCTATGATTTTCAGAGATTCATCCACAGTTATAATTATTAATTACAAAGAAAAAGCTAAGAGAATTTTCCATCTAATAAAATTTTAACAAATAATCTGTTACTCTTCAGCCATACTGTCATATTAATTAGTTTAGAATTACATGTTAAAATCATTGTGATTATTGCTTTTGGCTTGAATGAGGGACCTTTTGAGTAATAATTAGTTTTTTTTCCTACAGAAAGTAGTGAAACAATGGCATGATTTCCTTTTAGGTATTACCTTAACAGTCTTATTTTTTGACAAGTTAACATCTGACAAAATGGATACATTCCTATAGTCAGGACACTAAAGTAGATTGTGTGAAAAATAAACATCATTTCCCACAGAGTTCAAATGATATACCTTCTCTATTATCTGCAGAGATTCTTTTAGCTGTGGAGTCAAGTCTGATTGGCTTTTTTAAAAGCATTTGCTTTCTGATGTGTCAGGTGAGAAGAAACTGTTTATATCTTTGAGCTACTTTTTTTTTTATATGTATCTTTGAGCTACTTTGAGTATTAAGATTGCTGAGTGAAGATTCCAATGAAATAATATGTGAAAGCTCTTTGTAAACATTAATGCACTCGAAAATGCAGTTTTTGTTGGCTTATGGTATATCATTAATATTTTTAGCAAAGTGGTGATAAAATCAGATTTATTTTTGGATTTATATGAATGTAGGTTAAAGGATGTCCTATAGTGAGGGAAGACTACAGTCTGGGTGATGAGATAGAAAATTATTTGTAATAAAAATTACTGGCTTGTGAGCAAATCAATGGCAACAGAAAGGCCAGGACAAATAATATGGAGGTAGGGAACTTAGGTGGATATTAAAGTTCCTTTTAACATTAACATTCAATTAGAATTTGATAAAAAAAAAGATAAAAAGATGGATGCCTTGCCATCCATATGCTGCTGCTGCTGTGAAGTCTTTTCAGTCATGTCCGACTCTCTGCGACCCCATAGACGGCAGCCCACCAGGCTCCGCCATCCCTGGGATTCTCCAGGCAAGAACACTGGAGTGGGTTGCCATTTCCTTCTCCAGTGCATGAAAGTGGAAAGTGAAAGTGGAGTCGCTCAGTCATGTCTGACTCTTCACGACCCCATGGACTGCAGCCTACCAGGCTCCTCCGTCCATGGGATTTTCCAGGCAAGAGTACTGGAGTGGGTGCCATTGCCTTCTCCGAAGAAAATACTACTCAGATACAAAAAAATGAAATTTTGTGGCAACATGGATGGACTTGCAGGGTATTATGTAGGTGAAGTAAGTCAGAAAGACGCATCCTGTATGCTATTACTTATATGTGAACTCTAAAAAAATACAACAAACTAGTGAATGTAAAAAAATAAGAAACAGACTCACAGATATTGAAAATAAAGTGGTTACCAGTTGAGAGAGGGAAGAGAGGAAGGACAATATAGTGTTAAGGGAATAAAAGGCACAAACGATTAGACACAGAATAAGCTATAAGAACATATTATAAATACTGAGAATATAGCCAATATTTTACAATAACTATAATCAAGTATAACCTTTAAAAATTTTGAATCAACTATATTGTATACCTGTAACTTACATAATATTGTGTCAACTATACTTCAATAAAAAATAAGAATTAAAAATAGAGACTGACAAGAGAGCGTTTGGGGTGGAATATAAGGAAAATGTGATAAATAATATTTCAGATTTTTTTTAATATTAGAGGCTAAAAGGATATAAAAGGGGAAATATCTATCAGGCATCTTGCTTGGGGCCTTGAAGCTTATGAGGGTGGTAGATTTAGAGTGAACTCTAACTTTTAGAGTTGTCTGCTTACAGAAGATGAAAGTTGGGATTTGAAATCTCCTGGAGTATTTCATGTCTGATCTTATGAGAATTTTATTTCTTTCAAAACCAAGAATAAAACCACGGCTTTGGTTGTGCATTTCTAGGTCCTTATTATTAGTGGCATACTAGTTTCCAGGGCTCGTGTTGATGTGCAAGGCCCTGTGAGCTGAATTACAGCAGCCAGAAGCAACAATGAGTTAGTGCTGTAGTGGAAGAAGGAAGCAGGAAATCAGAGGTTAAGGACCAACAGAGAGATTCGAAGTATCAAGAAAAAAGCTGCTAGTTAAAAATGAAATTAATTAGTTCAGAAATAGATGGGAACCCAAGGGGTCTGTAAGTTGAGGTTAATGATTCTGGACTACTTCTGGGAACACAGCAGGTTGCTAGGAATCACCTTTTAAAGATAGTGGGCCAAATCTAATAGTATAAAATATTTACCCAGATATTCAGCCAATCTTCCATCTTCCCTATGTTCCTCTTCAGCGTATCCCTTAAATAGATTGTGAATTATGTACAAATTTCAAGAGACACTGCTAACCTTACCTACTGTTATCTCAAAGCCTTTTCCCAAAAGTAGCGGTAAATTCATTTTCCTAAACACAGACTATGCTCTTTTCTTTTGTTAACTGAATTATAATACAACAGGAAAGATGTACAAGGCCTAAGTGTACATATTTCAAATAATATTATTTTTGATACATCTTTGTCAAATATTTGCTTAATCAAAAATTTTTTTAAATATTGTGTTAATTAAACAAGTTTATTATAGTCAATTGTAATAAACCATAGTGACATATTTTGTTCCAAAAGGCATTAAAGGGAATCTGTTTTATAAGTGAGAAATATTTTTGTTCATTGTAAATAAGATTTAATGTTCATTCAATAAAAAATATTCTAAAGTATTAATGAAAGACAAGTTTGGGAAATCATATCTGCTTTGATACTGGTAGAGTGGTGGTTTAATAAATATAATCAGTTTTATCAGTGGAATCTAAAAGATGAAACAACATTAATTCCTTATTTAGAGAAACAATTGCCAAAATATGAAAGTACATGAGTTTCAATTTAGTCAACAAATATTTGCTGAGCTTTCACCATATGTCAGGGACTTTTTAACCTATATTTCTCTATGGAAGCTGGGTGAGTTTCAATTATGAGGCAAATGAATTCTGACTATAAATACAAATAAGGTTTACAATAAAAGACACTATAACATGAAGCAAAAATCTTTTATTGTAACAAGAACAAAAATAGATTAGATCTAGTTACAGATATTTCTCACTATGATTTGAAAAAAATAATATGTTTATTTCCAGTTGTTCCTCAAAAGATTGTATGTCTGAATACTAAACTAGAAGAATTTCTAGGTAAAAATTAGTTTTTCCTTTAGTATGTGATCTTATAGCTCTATGACTTAAAGTGTGGTAGTTTAGTGTTAGAAGCTCAGTCATGTCCGACTCTTGTGACCCCATGGACTGTTGCCTGCCAGGGTCCTCTGTCCATGGGGATTCTCCAGGCAGGAATAATGGAGCGCGTAGACATTTCCTACTCCAGGGGATGGTGGTATAACTGACAGATAAAGAACACTTTTCACAACTTCTCACAAATGATTTGGCTTTATTAAAAGTTTCTGGGGCAAAACAGTGCAAAGTGAGATGTGCTCATTTAAAAAGTAAGTTGTGGGCTTCCCTGTGGCTCTGCAGCAAAGAATTTGCCTCCAATGCAAGAGACACCGGTTCAAGGGCTCGGGGAAGATCCCACATGCTTAGAAGCAATTAAGTCTGTGTGTCACAACTATTGACCTTGTGCTCTAGAGCCCAAGTGCTGAAACTGCTGAAGCTTGTGAGCCCTAGAAGCCATGCTCCACAACAGAAGAAGCCACCATACCAAAGTCACCCTGCACACCAAAACTAGAGAGTAGCCCCTGCCTTTCAAAACTAGAGAAAAGGCTGAGCAGCATGAAGAGACAGTGCAGTCAAAAGTAAATAAATTAACTAAAAAAAAACAAAACAAAACAAACCTGTAAGGGCCAAAATAGAAATGTAAATTTCTGATACATAAAAATTCATGTTTTTAAGAATATATATCAAAGTTGATTTCAAATTAGAATTAATCTTTCTGAATCTCAGTAAAGAAACTGGCAGTAAAACTGTACACTTGAAATTGGTACCTAGGCTGGCATTCCATTGCCTATCATTTCCTTCTTAGAAATCTAATGCAATCGAACAATCCCAGAGGGTTTCTACTTATAAATAATTTGAAAAATTATTTGGAATATTGGATGTCCTATTTTCTCTTGCTTTCTTCAGTGAACAGTATTCTACTATTTTATTACTACATAGCAGAAAGCATATGACCCCTGAAGGGTGTCAGGCAGGTCTTGTTTGGATTGTAAGATCCTTCCTATGATCTTGGTCCAGTTATTTAAACTCTTGAAGCCTCATTTGTTTAATAGATATTCATAAGCCTGAGGATGAAAAGGAGATAATTCATAGTCCATAACAATGTCTGTCAATTCTTTTCCTTTTCTGTATTGGGTATCCAGTATCCATGATTCATCTATTTGTGTATCTATTTAACCAAGGAATTCAGTTTAATCAATGAACATTGATTAAAGGCACTGTATTAAGTATTGATTTTTAAAGACTTCCCTGTAGCTCAAATGGTAAAGAAACTGCCTGCAATGCAGGAGACCAGGGTTCGATCCCTGGGTCAGGAAGATCCTCTGGAGAAGGGAATGGCAAACCACTCCAGTATTCTTGCCTGGAGAATCCCATGGACAGAGGAGCCTGTCGGGCTACAGTCTGTGGGGTTGCAAAGAGTTGGACACAACTGAGTGACTAACAGACACTAGGTATTGAGGGGGCAGCAGTGAAATTTAAAAAATCCTACCCTTATGGAACTTATCTTCTTACTTGCAAAATGTAACTGCATCCTTAAGAAAGTTAATTGCAAACTTGCCTCTGAATCTATAAACATATACAATTATATGTTAAAAAAAATCCTATCTCTGTATCCACCTTTCTTTTATCTCTTACTCCTTTCCTAGATTTAGCCCTTTCTGTCTTCTCTCCAACTACAAAACGTTTTCCAGTGTCTACCTCCACATTAAGTTTAGATGGGGCTGAAGAGATGCGGGAGCAGGGAATACAGAAGAGAGAGAGAATCCCTATCTTAAAAGAAGGTGAATGTCACAGCAAGGAAAGAAAACATAAAATTATGAATAGTAGCCTAATCAATCCACATGATAAAACATAACCATATGTTAAGTGATAAATGGCCATAAAGCCAATGAAAATTCAAAGAAGGGAGAAATAATTCAACCGAATTTGTCAAAATAAACTTAAAAAAAAAGAGGTGAAAATTAAGCCAAATTAAAAGATTAGTAAATTTTAATGACACAAGAGGAAAAAATAATCATGAAAGGGTAACATTTTTTTCTCAACAGCAAATGCCCAGGTTTTTAACTAGCATCATTATTCTAGTTGTGACAAATTTCAGGTAATTTTTTAAAAAAAAAACCTGTAAATTTAGCAAAGTACAACCTGCAAATCAGGATTTTTTGTTGGCTTAATCAAAAGTAAATCCAGATTTCCCAAGTATCATTTCTGATTACTTAATTTATTCAGCCATAGAGGAGAGAGATACCCACAGTTCTGTTTTTCAATAACAGGATACATAGAGTGTCCTTATACCTCCTGTGGTCAGTAGGATTCACTCTCCTCTACTCTCTTTTCCAAAGAGTAAGGTCCACAGCTTTTTGGCAGTTCGTTCTGATGGCCTTCAGTCTCTTCTACTTCAATGGTTAGGGTTGTCTACCTGAGTTAGAGATGCACATGCAGTCTGCAGTTATTCTTTCATTCTGAAATACTCTACCCCATCTCCCCAGCAGCAAACAGTGTTCCCGTCATCTTTACCCCATTGGCAATAGTTTCCTTAGGCTAAGCCATCCAGGGTGTACCAGAAGAGGTGTCCACATCTCTCTTGCCACCCTCTACTGCCAACACAGGTCATTCTCAGAATGCTTCTGGAGTACACACAGTGTTTGGGAAAAACTATTTGGCTCAGAAAGTGTAGGCTCTTGCTTTAGTTCATTTTAAAGATAGTTTCTAAATATTTAGGGCAAGAAGGCCTGTTTCTCTCTAGTCTTGTCAGTCTCTTCATACCAAGGTTAAGTACTAAAGTGTCAATGAATCAAAATGTCCATCTCTATCCCTACCTATATTTTTTGTGACCATCTGCCTGACCGTAATTCTGGGCATGCAATGCTAGGTATGTTGTCCAACAATGTGCTTTTCTATTCATCTTCATCAAGGAGGCAGATAATTGAATTTCTGCCAAGATTTTTGGCAGGTGGCTTTTCTTCTTTATGATTTTGTCTCAATATTGCCAGTTTTTTGTCTGTTTTCTTGTAATTGTAGGTATTTTCATGAGAATTCTAGGAGACATTGATCAGTTCCTCTCCATCCTGACTGGGAAGTTATTCCAACTTTGCTTTTTGAAACTGGACCAGATACATAATTTGCAAAGGCCCAGTGTAAAGTGAAAAATGCAGGGAACCTTGTCCAAAAATTCTTGACAAAAGACTATGAAAACAGAGTGTTAGACCAAACAAGGCAACCTCTTAAGTGCTAAGTGAGGCCTGCATGCCTGCACACATCACATACCCATAAAGCTGGCCCTGATGGAAACTTTCTCTAACTTCAGGTTTGATGACATTGCTGGCTCCTGATGTTCCTTTTCTCTCTCCTAGAGCTTCTCTATTACTTGACCGACTTCTCCCATCTTCTTTCTTAAGCCCTCTAAATAAGAAGAAATCCAAGATTATGTCTTCAGTTCTCACTCTTTTTCTGCTATGTAATTCACAGAAATCCCCACTATTTTAGTGATCTCAATGACTACTTTCTGAAGATGGTTCTCAGCTTACTATTAATATTTTCCATTTTGATGGATCTTATCTTATTTGAGATACAAATCTCTAATTGCAAACAGACATTTACACTAATAGCTTATACAACTACAGTGGAATCTTTCATCTCATCTCTCAACTACTGACACTTGGATGTGAATTTTCTTTACTCTGACTCTTTGATTATTCCCTCTTCTTGGCTTCACAAATCTAAGTGACAGTTAACCTTTGATTTTTTTAGAAATTTGGAGAATTCGTTGATTTATATATTTCCAGAGTTTTTTCACTTATTTCATTTCTCACATTGTTGGATGCTGTAAATACTTTTAATCTCTCTCTTTTTGAGAAGGAGGAAAGTAAGACTTCATATAAATAAGATCTTGACAAAAATGAGTTGGAAAAATAGATTAAAACATCAAAAATACTGCTTTTCTTTAAGAGATGTTTAACTTACCTCTTCTTTGCTGCTGCTGCTAAGTCACTTAACTTGTGTCCGACTCTGTGTGACCCCATAGACGGCAGCCCACCAGGCTCCTCTGTCTGCAGGATTCTCCAGGCAAGAACACTGGAGTGGATTGCCATGTCCTTCTCCTACATCTTCTTTCAGTTCAGTTCAGTTCTGTCACTCAGCCATGTTCGACTCTTTGCAACCCCATGAATCCCAGCATGCCAGGCCTCCCTGTCCATCACCAACTCCCAGAGTTCACTCAGACTCACGTCCATCGAGTCAGTGATGCCATCCAGCCATCTCATCCTCTGTCATCCCCTTCTCCTCCCACCTTCAATCATTCCCAGCATCAGGGTCTTTTCCAATGAGTCAACTCTTCGCATGAGGTGGCCAAAGTACTAGAATTTCAGCTTCAACATCAGTCCTTCCAATGAACACCCAGGACTGATCTCCCTTAGGATGGACTGGTTGGATCTCCTTACAGTCCAAGGGACTCTCAAGAGTCTTCTCCAACACCATAGTTCAAAAGCATCAATTCTTCGGTACTCAGCTTTCTTAACAGTCCAACTCAAATCCATACATGACTACTGGAAAAACCATAGCCTTGAGTAGACAGACCTTTGTTGGCAAAGTTATATCTCTGCTTAAATCTTGACAAATACACCTGATTTTCATTTTTGGCATAAAATTCTAGGAAACAACCCTGTTTCAAAAAATCAACTGAAAATTATTTTCACATAATGCTTTTTTCATATGTTGAAAAAAAGGCATAATTTTTATAATGTATAAATAGTGAACTGAAAAGGCTCTTTCAGATATATCAAAAATTTTTAATCATGCAAAATTATTGTGTTAACAAGATGTCATAAAACAAAATTATAACAAATGGAAATTTCTCTGATTATTTGGGACAGGAATATCATTTCTAATTTCCTTATATATTTGATTCAATTTCACATTAATGCTGAAACAAGCCACATGATACTATGCCTTTATTTGTGTTGTACTTTCTAGCTTCTTGTTTTGTTTACCTGATTTTATTTTTACTATGAGTAACCATAATAATTGGTATGTGTCACCTTGCCAAGGACAACTTCAAAACATTTTCTACATTTAACCACTCATAACACTGGTGGTGAAGAGGAACTAAAAAGCCTCTTGATGAAAGTGAAAGTGGAGAGTGAAAAAGTTGGCTTAAAGCTCAACATTCAGAAAACTAAGATCATGGCATCTGGTCCCATCACTTCATGGGAAATAGATGGGGAAACAGTGGAAACAGTGTCAGACTTTATTTTTCTGGGCTCCATAATCACTGCAGATGGTGACTACAGCCATGAAATTAAAAGATGCCTACTCCTTGGAAGGAAAGTTATGACCAACCCAGATAGCATAAAGCAGAGATATTACTTTGCCAACAAAGGTCCATCTAGTCAAGGCTATGGTTTTTCCAGTAGTCATGTATGGATTTGAGAGTTGGACTCTGAAGAAAGCTGAGCACTGAAGAATTGATGCTTTTGAACTGTGGTGTTGGAGAAGACTCTTGAGAGTCCCTTGGACTGCAAGGATATCCAATCAGTCCATCCTAAGGGAGATCAGTCCTGGGTGTTCATTGGAGGGACTGATGCTGAAGCTGAAACTCCAATACTTTGGCCACCTCATGTGAAGAGTTGACTCAATGGAAAAGATCCTGATGCTGGGAAGGATAGGGGGCAGGAGGAGAAAGGGATGATAGAAGATGAGATGGCTGGATGGCATCTCTGACTCGAAGGACATGAGTTTGGGTAAACTCTGGGAGTTGGTGATGGACAGGGAGGCCTGGCATGCTGTGATTCATGGAGTCGCAAAGAGTTGGACACGACTGAGTGACTGAACTGAACTGAACACTAGTGGTTTGTCTTGCTAATTTGAGGAAAAGCAAGCATCAGCATATGAAAATATTTTTGCAAGTTTTTTATTTTTATTTTTTACCTTTTTATTTTATATTGGAGTATAGCTGATTAACAATGTTGTGATAGTTTCGGGTGGATAGCCAAGAGCCTCAGCCATAGGTATATATGTATCCATTCTCCCCTAAACTCCCCTGCCACCCAGACAGCCACACAACATTAAGCAGGGTTCCCTGTGCCATAAAGTAGTTCCTTCTTAGTTTTTCATTATAAATAGAGCAGTGTGTACACACTTGTCAATCCCAAACTCCCTAACTATCCCTTCCCCTGCATTCTTCCCACTGGTAACTATAAGTTCATTCTTAAGTCTGCAAGTCTGTTTCTGTTTTGTAATAATTTAAACTAATTTGAGCATTTTACAACAAAATGAATTGGCTGGGTTGGTATATTCTACAGCTAGTTACTTAAGGCAGTCTTTATGGTCTACACAAAGACAACTGTTTGTTTTGTCTTCCTATTTTTCTGTTCTGCTGGGAAAGTGTTTGAAAGTTCATTTCTAGCCCAAGACATTCATCTCAATTATTTGAATTGGCTCCCTGCTGCTGCTGCTGCTGCTAAGTCGCCTCAGTCGTGTCCAACTCTGTACAACCCCAGAGACGGCAGCCCACCAGGCTCTCCCCTCCCTGGGATTCTCCAGGCAAGAACACTGGAGTGGGTTGCCATTAGTTGCCACACATGTGCCAGTGCTCAACCTGGCAGCAAAGATGTATAAAAAACTTTTCAAATTATGTTTTTGGACACACAAAGAATATCACTGTAGTATAATGTTTAGTGTACTGATTTGTCTCCATTCAATCTCTCTACTTATCTGTTCTCCAAAGTCAGCAGAATTGTCACAACTAAGTATTTTGAAACATGTACTAGTGAATTAGTTTGGTTGGTAAAGTTGGAGACTAAACGATACATGTTTACTAATTTTTCCTTGGATTTCTAATTAGATATTATGACTCATTGGTCCTATATTTCTTACTATTTTGATGCTGATGTTCTAGAACCTTTATCTGGACAAATAGAATCAAATGTAAGCTGTTAAAAACTCAGAAACTACTGCTTTTGTCTATTTTGGGAGATCACTAAAATTTTTTTATGTTTTTTTCTTATGAGAGAAACAAGCTCTCTGAGTTTTCTAGAAAAATAGTTGAGTTGCTTTTAAAGTCCATGTGCATCAAAGTATGCACATTAGAGATGGGCCTCAGTCATACAAAAGTACTTACAGAACCCATCTGACCTGCCTCATCAGGTGTCCAGGTCTTCCCATGAGAAAGCGTTTTTGCCCTTGAGATATTCTGATTGCTGGTGGTGGTGCTGTTTTTCACTAGATGCGTCATTCATCAAAATTCTGTTCAGATACATTCTCCTCTGTGCAATCCTTTTGAATATCAGTATCTTTTTATCATCTACACATTTCAACTCTCAGACTTTCATACAGTAATCTATTTAAGATCATCTTGAGCTCAGGGAATGACAATAGTTTTGCAATATCTCTGGTTCTACCACTGAATAACATTAACATTAGTAACTATAAGGGTTGCTTTTCGGTGTTAGGCTCCAGGAAACATCCCTGTTACAGAACCACCTGATAATTCTTCTTAAATAATTAGAGTTGGTTATGAAATACTCATATTATGAAATACCTTTTATATAATAAAGTTTGATTATGAAATGCATTGGGAGAAAATTATTTAGACTACTTATGTTCCAGATTCATCAGTTGTATGTTAAGGGGAACATGTGTATAGAATTTGGAATATTTTAGATTAAGAAACATCAGAAAGCTTCTAGCATAATCAATGAATGTTCACTATTATAAAGTCATCTACCACATAGTCTAGATATTTGTTTCCATTTCTTGTGAAATTCATGAAGGTGATCTATGACTTACTCACCTACATATTCACTGCAACTAGAACAACACCTGGCAACCAGGTGATGCTAAATAATATTTATTAAAATAAAATATATAAGATATAAATTATAGACCATAAGTAACTTTTTTATTACTGATTATGGGCTGAGTCCCAAAAAGATGTTTTAAATTTAGTCTTGGTATTTAAGCTTATGTGAAAAAGGATGAAGATGAGTTCATAGTGAAAAAATCATAGAGTTAAATGCCAATGAGTTTAAAGGACATTTAGCCCTTTAAAATGTTAGTTTGCTTTCATGTTCGCCTACTAACTTCAGTGACTACAGCTAAAGAAACTCATCATTCACGGGACTCAATGAACAATTTATTGATGGAAAGGATTCAGCCTAAGGTCATAAAATGCTGTGCTTCTTGCAGTTATGTAAGCAACTTCATTCCCTTTCATGTGATGAAAGTATTTGGTATTTTTAAAACTACTTTTGCTGTTTTTCAAAATGAATTAAAATCTTGTCAAAAATATTATTGATTTTCCAGTTGCTATATTGTTCTCTCAGATGTAACAAAAAATACTTTGTCTGAAATAAAAGCAATATTCAGAATTGTGTATATAACTCATAGTTACGCACATGTGACCTCTTATGAAATACCCCCCAAACCTTTTCTAAGAATAAATGTTCTATGATTATTGAAGTAGTAGCCTCAGAATGCATGTAAATACACACACACACATACACTCACACAATCACACACCCTAAAGTATAGATGAAAATATATGCATTTACCTGTTTCCAAGCACATCCGGAAATAAGGATCAGAAACTTGTGCCAACAGGCTGACTCACTGAACAGAAATATGCCAGGTAGGTGATGCATTTCTAAGTCAAACACCTGCCTCAGATAATTACCAACCACAAGTTACAATTTGGGAAGGTGTCATATACACTGAAAGATAAGAAAGGGAGAGGGTTAATAAAAATAAACCTGGGACTGACTGGAGACGAAATGGCTAGATAAGTGTTTGATAAAAAAGGAGCATTCAATTTTTAGTAACCCTTGCAAGATGTAAAGGCATATGAAAACATGTACTACCAGATTTTAAACTTTATAAGATTTCTGAATTAAGACAGTGTGATATTAATCTCAGAAGAGGCAAACCAAGGAATGAAAATATTTGTATATATAAACACATTTATCTACACATGCTTGGAAACTTGTTATAAAATAAAGATAACATTACAAATGAAAGAAAAAAGATTGAGTAATAAAAGATGCCTAGAAAACTGATTATAAATATGAGATAGTATAAAATTCTATTTTAATTCATGGTGTGTGTGTTGTGTTTAAATGGCCACACCAATGCAAAGCAATCTAGAGATTTAATGTGATCCTTATCAATTTACCATGACATTTTTCACAGAACTAGAACAAATAATCTTAAAATTTATATGGAACCACAAAAGACTCAGAATTAACAAAGCAATCCTGAAGAAGAACAAAGCTAAAGGCACAATCCTCTCAGACTTCAGACAATACTACAAAGCTATAGTAATCAAAAGAGTGTGCTGCTGGCACAAAAAATGACGTACAGATCAATAGAATAGAGAGCCCTGAAATAAACCCACATACCTATGATCAATTAAGCTTTGACAAAGGAGGCAAACATATATAATGGAGAAAAGTCTCTTCAGCAAGTGGTTTTAGAAAAGCTGGACAGCTGACAGCTGCATGTAAATCAATGAAGTTAGAACAAAAATAACTCAAGACATACAAATACCATTAAGCAAGATGTACTTTGATATTTATCTATGAAAATATATGTTGCATGTAGAAATTTCATCTCCAAGGATGTATTTGTTGTTGTTCACTCGCTCAGTCACGTCCAACTCTTTGCAAACCCATGGACTGCAGCATGCCAGGCTTCCCTGTCCTTCACCATCACCTGAAGCTTGCTGAAACTCATGTCTATTGAGTCAGTGATGCCATCCAACCATCTTGTTCTCTGTCATCCCCTACTCCTCCCGCCTT
This sequence comes from Bos indicus x Bos taurus, assembly GCF_003369695.1. Lineage (NCBI taxonomy): Eukaryota > Metazoa > Chordata > Mammalia > Artiodactyla > Bovidae > Bos > Bos indicus x Bos taurus. The sequence goes on from NC_040081.1 coordinate 65,832,632, forward strand.
CAATCTTTCCTAGCATCAGGGTCTTTTCTAATGAGTTGGCTCTTCAAATCAGGTGGCCAAAGTATTGGAGCTTCAGCTTTAGCATTAATCCTTCCAATGAATATTCAGGATTGATTTCCTTTATGACTGACTGTTTTGATCTCCTTGATGTCCAAGGGACTCTCAAGATTCTTCTCCAACACCAAGTTCAAAAGCATCAATTCTTTGGCACTCAGCCTTCTTTATGGTCCAACTCTCACATTCATACATGACTACTGCAAAAACCATAGCTTTGACTATATGGACCTCTGTTGGCAAAGTAATGTATCTGCTTTTTAATAAGCTGTCTAGGTTGGTCATAGCTTTTCTTCCAAGGAGTAAGCATCTTTTAATTTCATGGCTGCAGTCACCATTTGCAGTGATTTTGGAGTCCAAGAAAATAAAATCTGCCACTGTTTCCATTGTTTCCCCATCTATTTACCATGAAGTGGTGGGACCAGTTGCCATGATCTTAGTTTTTTGAATGTTGAGTTTTATGCCAGCTTTTTCACTCTCCTCTTTCATCTTCATCAAGAGACTATTTAGTTCCTCTTCCCTTTCTGCCATAAGCGTGGTGTCATCTGCATATCTGAGGTTATTGATATTTCTTCTGGCAGTCTCAATTCCAGCTTGTGCTTCATCTAGCCTGGCATTTTGTATGATGTGCTCTAAGTTAAATAAGCAGGGTAACAACATACAGCCTTGATGTACTCCTTTCCCAATTTGGGACCAGTCTGTTGTTCCATGTCTGTTTTTAACTGCTGCTTCTTGACCTGCATACAAGTTTCTCAGGAAGCAGGTGAGATGGTCTGGTATTCCTATCTGTTTAAGAATTTTCCACAGTTTGTTGTGATTATATACAAATAAATTACCTAAAGTGTATAATATTTAGTTATTTTATGTAAGGTAAAGAAATTAGTTTGGTATTTTGCAGTAGATTTCTTACAGTAGAAATTTATAAAAATAAATAATTATGCAAAATAAACATGTCATTTAACTTCAATATATCTCAAAACATTAAATTTCTTAGAGATTCAATTTTTGACAGTTACTCTAAATTTGTTAGGCATGATCTTCTTGTGAAACAGAAAGAAAAATAGATAGGCATTTTTCTCTTCTCTGGTTTTGTCATCCATTTCCATGATGTCTGTATCTTCAGTTCCACTCCTGACTACTGTTTGGCTCATGGACTCCACAAACAGCCTAAAGCAAACCTTCTGGGAAAGCCCTGTCAGCATTTAATATGTGATCATCCTGTCACTGTAATATTGCCCAGAGCTGTACCTCCAAAATCACATAACTGGATTTATGCTTGAAAATGGAATCATCAGTGGGCAAGGAAACACTGTTGTGCACAGAGGTTTAAAATTTTAGTTGACAATATTGAATCTCAATTTGTTGAACTCTTTCTGGGTTAAATAACTCAGACTGCTTGATTCTCTTTTTTTTTTTTTTGCAAAGTCTTCCTTTTGAGTTTGATAATTAGGCAACTGAAAGAGTAAAAAGAGATTTCTAAGATATTATGAATGTAATAATTTCAGGAGGCAGCTATTACCCTCGTGGTTGGTGAAATATTCAGACACTTGGAGGAGGAGTCCCATGGAACTGAAACTTAAGGCCTCTGAAGAGCAGGCCCTATTCAGCCCGAGCTGGTTTCTCAGAGAGGCAGCATAGTAAAGCAGGTCTACAAGTGTTGGAAAAACTACAACAGCTGCTGTCACAGGACAAAATCATCACTGCTGGAGTGAAAAAGGCTCGCTGAGATGGGGCTCAGAGGAAACAGAATGGACAGGGAGATCACAGGAAACCCATAGAAAGGGCACATTTTTCTCTTCCTGCCTTGCAACCTCTTTCTGGCTCCCTCTACTGGCAGAGCTTAAGATGAATGCACTGGCCAAGCTGAAACGTGTTTAGTGGAGTCATAGTCAGGAGCCTGGTAAGCTGCAGTCCATGGGGTCGCAAAGAGTCAGACACGACTGAGCGACTTCATTTTCACTTTCCAGTTTCATACATTGGAGAAAGAAATGGCAACCCACTCCAGTGTTCTTGCCTGGAGAATCCCAGGGACAGGGGAGCCCGGTGGGCTGCCATCTATGGGGTCACACAGAGTCGGACACGATTGAAGCCACTTAGCAGCAGCAGCAGTCTTAAGTAAGGAAAGTTGGGGTGGGAAGCCCGCTACATACTAAACCTAATATCTATCACACTGTCCGTATCAACATACCAAAGAAGGAGGCTGTCATTCTACAATGGTCTGAAAGCCAATAGATGGATTACCCAGAATTCTCCTGACTTCTTCAAATCCTTTGCACATCATAAGAATCCCAATTCTCTATTCAATAAACCCCAGTATTTGTTCAAATATGTGGTCATTTGTTTGGATGCGTCAGGTCTTAGTTGCAGTGCATGGGCTTCTCTAATTGTGGCACATGGACTTAGTTGTCCCACAGCATGTGGGATCTTAGTTCTCCAGCCAGGGGTTGAACCAGTGTCCCCTGCGCTGGAAGGCAGAGTCTCAACCACTGAACTACCAAAGAAGTCCCTATATCCAATATTTTTTAATTCACTTTTTAAAATGAAATTTATTTACAACCATTTTACAAAAGACATTATTCTGGGCTAAAGGTGAAATAAACTTATTTCCTTTTTTCAAAGAATTTAAAATGTGAAAAGCAAGATAAAAATACATATGTATAAATCAATAGGAGAATGAAAAGCTATACAGTCTAACTACACAGCCTAAGATCACAAGGGCTTCAACTAGGTCTATCAATTCTTTCGACTAATAGAAGAGTTCAAAAACCTCAGGGGTCATTTGTAAAAGACTTTGTTGAAAAGACCACATGGTCATGATGAGTGGGTAAGAGTCTAAAATTAGCTGTTGGCATTAGAAAAGCTTTATAGAGAGAGTGGCAGGTTAAATCTGGACTGGCAGGAAAGCAAAATTTACATTTTAAAATGGCAAAAATCACTGGATATACATTGACTATGATGTTGATGTAATAGAATATTGAAAGAGAAGTCTGGAAAAGAAATTAAGAGTCAGACTGTGGAGCTTTTTAATGCTATGCTAAGAAGTTTGTTATTTATTTAGTGGATAAGCTCCTGGAAATTTTTGAGCAAATGGGTAAAAAGCTTCACAAGATTAAGCTAATGGCTGTGTACAGGTTGAGTCAAAGGAGGAAGAGCATACTGGCAAATATTGTAGGAAGATCAGCAATGAAGCCAAACCATCAGAAAGGAGGGAATAAGGGTTCTGAACAAAATATGAGTTTTCTTTCCACCTATTTTTTTCTACAGTGAGCTTCCATTTCTGCATAAGCTAGATGAGATGCTAAAAATGTTTTCTATGTAGGTGGTTAGCCTCTGCTTCCATGTTCAGAATACAGCTGTCCCTTTCCATGGTATTTTTAAGAATTATAAAAATAAGCCAAAATCAGATACAGTTTGAGTAGAAAGAAAAAGAAACACAGGAATACCTTTTTATATTGTCTCATTTCCTAATTACAGTACCTTGTATGGATTAAATATTTATAGTATTAATTATGAGAATAGTAGACCGAAGAACTTTATTTTGGCCAAGCATATAAGGATGATAGCCATATGTTCATATTGATCATCTTTTATAAAGGTCTAGAACTGGACTGAAAAAGAATACAACACAAATAAGTATGGAGATATGTCTGAAATCATTTAGTATTAGAATATTTGGCTATACAAATTAAATTGGCCTCAACTAGTTTCTATGACCAACATTGCCCATAAAAATAAACAGAAATATATTTAAGGAAATGTTTTCTCTATTGGTATCACATTTTCCAAGACCTTATCTTTTCTTTATGATTTAGTTCATTAGCCATGAAAGTACTTTGCTATGTATTTTCTTTCCTCTACTGTTGTTTATAGATGTTTTCTCACTGTCCCTTTGCTTATATTCTGTTCTGCACATAAATTACCCCATCTAAGCTAAACTCTATATTTCTGTTTCAACATTTTATTTTCCTCTTACAAGCTGTATGATCTTGAGCAAGTATATAAAGCTTTCTGTGCCTCTAATCTTTTCATATGTAAAATGAGATTTAAAATATTGCCTCCCACTGTGACCAATTAAAGATGCACATTATACTATACAGCATCTTTATAGTAACCAATAAAAAATTAAATGAGGATGACTAGTTAGTAATACAATATTGAAATAAATAGAATACTAAAATTTTAATTAATTAACCTAATTAAGGCAGGAAAAAAACAAAGAGGAAGAAACAAATAGAAATCAAATAGCAATAAGATTGATTTCTACTTAGCCATATCATTAATCACATTGAATATAAACCATGTAAAAATATGCCAATGAAAAGGCTGAGAGTTTTAGAAAAATCTCTATGAGAAATCTATTTTAGATATAAACATACAAATAGTTAAAGTAGAGTAATGGGAAACATTCAGCCTTTACACTCTGAAAGTAACAAATCCAAAGTAGTTGTATTTTAGACTACATACAAATGAAAATTCCACAAATCAAAATTATTAAATCAGCTAAAGTAGTGCTGAGGGGGAAACTTCAAGCTTTAAATTCTTAAGTTGAAACAATAGAAAGATCTTGCATCTGTGATCTGGGCTGCCATCCTAGGAAGCTAAGACGAGAAGACAAAATTAAACCATATAAAGTATAAGAAAGGAAATAATAAAAAGAAAATCAGTGAAATAGAAAATAGCTTAGTCTGTACCCAAACTAAGCTACCTAAACTAACCAAAATGAAAGATAAGACACACATTATCAATGTTAGATAATAAAAGAAGATCCATTACTTTGTCCCCAAAACATGCTGAGCAGAAGAGACAACACAAAAACTGGGTTGTATAATTCCATTTATATGAAATTCTAGAATCGGCAAATCTAATCTAGTGTATATAGAAACCATGCCATGGAGCTGATTTCATGAATATGTTTCTTGTTTTATCGTTATTTTAGATAGTTATCATATTTCAATGCTTTCTCCCTTCTGGGATGTTCAGACATAACTGGGAAGTGGGACAAAAACATTTATTTCTTGGAAAGGGGAGCAGTGTCACAAATTAGTTCTTTCCATCACTCTGTGGAGCTCAACTTTTCTTTCTCTGTTGATCTTAACAGCTGCGAGTCTTTCATCTGCTGTTTTTAGTCTGTATCACACCAGAGAGGGTTTGATTGTATTGACTTGATTAGGTCAGTTGCTTGAGTACAAAACTTAAATGGCAACTCACTCCAGTACTCTTGCCTAGAAAATTCCATGGATGGAGGAGCCTGGTGGGCTACAGTCCATGGGGTCACAAAGAGTCGGACATGACTGAGCAACTTCATGACTTCACGACTTCACGATTGGCAAACACTAAAGCTATTAAAGAAAAACAAAATAGCACTAGCAATATTAATATACGTAATTAACTAAGACTTCTAATGCACCACAAAAATACTGCAGTACATTTTTCCTAGCATTTGGGAACAGAGATTGAGTCAACTCTTCTTAGACCAGCCATAGAATTAATGATTTCCTGATGCTGGTCATGAATTTCCTCAAGAATAGAATATGCTTTAATAGACTACAATATCATAGTATATTTCTCACATCTCTTATAAATATATATTCAGTGTTGTTGTGATGGATTTTATAACCAAAAAAAAATTACTGATTTCTCATATTTTTAAGAGGAAAGTCATACATGAATAAAATCTGCCTAACTCCAGTATAGAGTGACTCTGGGGGTTCTTTAGCTAAATTTCAACTCTTAGCACAATCGTCAGTTTCTACAAAACAACCACAGCATAGCAACAGCTCTAGTGTGTGACAAAGATGGACGATCTCCAGAAGAGCTAGTATGTCTCATAACTTTAAGCCTTAAGCAGAGCTATTGGTAGTGATCCGATTTTCCATGAGGGTAGCTTTGCCAAACAGCAGATCACATGTACACAGTGACAAAACCACTCCATAGACAGTGAACTTGAAATATCACTTATTTCCAAATATATTACTCCTACCCACCTACTGCTCTCTCTCCTCTCCCATCCAACAGTACAGAAATTAAATATCCTCTTCGATTAACTGCAGGTCCATGCCAGTCTGCTCTCTAGAGTATTCACCTGAAAAGAAGCATGATAGACAATCACTAGCGAAGCAGACTCAAAATAGCTCAGTTAGTAAAGAATCTGCCTGCATGCAGGAGACCCTGGATGATTCCTGGGTCAGGAAGATCCGCTGGAGAAGGGAAAGGCTACCCACGCCAGGATCTGGCCTGAAGAATTCCATGGAGTCGCAAAGAATGGGACACAACTAAGTGACTTTCACTTCACTCACCAAAAAACCAGACCAAATACCGATATTCACTGTCAAATATCCGGCTATTTCAAAGATAAATGTGGATTTCAGTTCAGTTCAGTTCAGTCATTCAGTCGTGCCCGACTCCATACAACCCCTTGGACTGCAGCAAGCCAGGCCTCCCTGTCCATCACCAACTCCTGGAGTTTACTCAAACTCATGTCCATTGAGTTGGTGATGCCATCCAACCATCTCATCCTCTGTTGTCCCCTTCTTCTTCCACCTTTAGTCTTTCCCAGCATCAGGGTCTTTTCAAATGAGGCAGCTCTTCACATCAGGTGGCCAAAGTATTGAAGTTTCAGCTTCAGCATCAGTCCTTCCAATGAATATTCAGGACTGATTTCCTTTAAGATGGACTGGTTGGATCTCTTTGCTGTCCAAGGGACTCTCAAGAGTCTTCCCCAACACCACAGTTCAAAAGCATCAATTCTCCGGTGCTCAGCTTTCTTTATAGTCCAACTCTCATATCCATACATGACTACTGGAAAAACTATAGCTTTGACTAAATGGACCTTTGTTGGCAAGTAATGTCTCTGTTTTTTAATAAGCTGTCTAGGTTGGTCATAACTTTTCATACAAGGAGCAAGCATCTTTTAATTTCATGGCTGCAGTCACCATCTGCAGTGATTTTGGAGCACCCCACCCCAAAATAAATTCTGTCACTGTTTACACTGTTTCCCCATCTATTTGCCATGAAGTGATGGGAAGAGATGCCATGATCTTAGTTTTCTGAATGTTGAGTTTTAAGCCAACTTTTTCACTCTCCTCTTTCATTTTCATCAAGAGGCTCTGTAGTTCTTTTTCACTTTCTGCCATAAGGGTAGTGTCATCTGCATATCTGTGGTTACTGATATTTCTCCCAGCAATCTGGATTCCAGCTTGTGCTTCATCCAGTCCAGCATTTTTTATGATGTACTCTGCATATAAGTTAAATAAGCAGGGTGACAATATACAGCCTTGATGTACTCTTTTCCTGAGTTGGAACCAGTCTGTTGTTCCATGTCCAGTTCTAAGTGTTGCTTCTTGACCTGCATACAGATTTCTCAAGAGGCAGGTCAGGTGGTCTGGTATTCCCATCTCTTTAAGAATTTTCCACAGTTTGTTGTGATCCACACAAAGGCTTTGGCATAGTCAATAAAGCAAAAATAGATGTTTTTCTGGAACTTTCTTGCTTTTTCAATGATCCAATGGATGTTGGCAATTTGATCTCTGGTTCCTCTGCCTTTTCTAAATCCAGCTTGAACATCTGGAAGTTCATGGTTCACATACTTTTGAAGCCTGGCTTGGAGAATTTTGAGCATTACTTTGCTAGCGTGTGAGTGAGTGTAATTGTGCGGTAGTTTGAGCATTCTTTGGCATTGCCTTTCTTTGGAATCAGAATGAAAACTGACCTTTTCCAGTCCTGTGGCCACTGCTGAGTTTTCCAAATTGGCTGGCATATTGAGTGCAGCACTTTCACAACATCATCTTTCAGGATTTGAAATAGCTCAAATACCATCACCTCTATTAGCTTTGTTCTTAGTGCTGCTTCCTAAGGACCACTTGACTTCCCATTCCAGGATGTCTGGCTCTAGGTGAGTGATCACACCATTGTGATTATCTGGGTCATGAAGATCTTTTTTGTACAGTTCTTCTGTGTACTCTTGCCACCTCTTCTTAATATCTTCTGCTTCTGTTAGGTCCCTACCGTTTTTGTCCTTTATTGTGCCCATCTTTGCATGAAATGTTCCTTTGGTATCTCTAATTTTCTTGAAGAGATCTCTAGTCACTTCACTCACAAAAAAAACATACACCAAATACCAATATTCACTGTCAAAACTCTGGCTATTTCAAAGATAAATGTGGGTTTAGTCTTGTCAAATAAGTTTTATTTTATTGCATTCATTTAACAAATAAATAGTTTTTTCATGTCTATGAGAGGCTATAAGTTTGTAATATAAAATGATGATAAAATAGACAGAGTTCCTGCCTTCAAGACACTTACAGCTGAATGAGAGAAACTAGAATTAAATGAGCAATTATATGTAAGCCCCATGACCTATCTGGTGCAATGCGAGTCACTGTGAATGTATTCAGTAGCTACCTTGGATTTTGAGAATCAATTTAAGGCTTCCTGGAGAAAGATGTTGACTAAAAAATATAGTCACGACCTGAAAGCAGAGAGTTGTTTTATTTGGTGGGAATGTTTAGGACTCTGAGACCAAGAGACAGCATCTCAGTAGCTCTGAGAAAACTGCTCCAAGGAGGCAGTGGGGAATATAAGCTATATACAAGTTTGCAACAAAGGGAGCAGGCATTCTGAACATCAAAGATTAGGCATCAAGTTAAGGAATTTAGCATTCTATGTATAGGAAGATGCAAGCCTCTTGGCTCACTGAATTCATTCTTTCACATGCACCTCAGCTAACTGGCAGCAATCCTGTTTCCTTGTTCATCTTGCTTCTTGCATTCCCCTGACTCCTCAGAAATCAGCATGGGGGGTGGCAGCATCCCCTGGATCTTAGTTTTGGGAGCTCTCATTCGTATTTGGAGGCCAGAAATTGCTGATGGCCGTAACATTTCTTGTTGATTAATATGGCAGGAGATATTTTCATTTCACAAAGATATACTTAACCAGGTGTTGGAGAAGACTCTTGAGAGTCCCTTGGACTGCAAGGAGATCCAACCAGTCCGTTCTGAAGGAGATCAGCCCTGGGATTTCTTTGGAAGGAATGATGCTAAATCTGCAACTCCAGTACTTTGGCCACCTCATGCGAAGAGTTGAGTCTGATGCTGGGAGGGATTGGGGGCAGGAGGAGAAGGGGACGACAGAGGATGAGATGGCTGGATGGCATCACTGACTCGATGGATGTGAATCTTAGTGAACTCCGGGAGTTGGTGTTGGACAGGGAGGCCTGGCGTGCTGCGATTCATGGGGTCACAAAGGGTCGGACATGACTGAGCTACTGATCTGATCTGATCTGATACTTAACCAAGGGGTTTCCCAAGTGGTGCTAGTGGTAAAGAACCCACCTGTCTATGTAGGAGACAAAAGAGACTCAGGTTTGATCCCTGGGTCAGGAAGATCCCCTAGAGGAAGATCCATGGCAACCCACTCTGGAATTCTGGCCTGGAGAATCCCATGGACAGAGGGACCATGGCGTTGCAAAGAGCTGTACATGACTAAAGCGAATTAGCACACACCCAGCACACAAAGAGTGATTCAAAGAAAAATTTTTTTTCTGAAAAAGGATACAGGAAGTGTTGTTCAAAGACTCACTCTAAGCCAAAAAGAGATAATCAACCTTCCAGGAATGGAAGAATATAAAAGAAAAAAAAATAATTAAAGCAGGAAAATAAATGTAGAAATAGGCAAACAGATAAACAGTCTAGCTTTACTTTTCAAGTGTATAAATCATTGTCTCGTTCTTAAACATCTGATTTTTGAAAAGTATATTGAAAAGCCTGCTATAATCTTCACATCTCTTGCCTGGATGATTGTTTCCAATATAATCTCTTAACTGATCTCTTATACCTCTTGTCCCCCCACAGTCTCCCCCTCCACATCAAGCTTGGGTTTTCTTTCAAAAATCCAAATTTGACCATATCACTCCATTGATTAAAAGAATCCATTCCCTCAGGATAAAGACCACAAATCTTAACCAGTCCTGTGTGGACTGGCCCCTGCTCATCTCTGCAGCCTCAAGTCACTGCATGTTCTTTTCCCCATGATGTCTGGCTCTACCTACTATGGCTTTTCTTTCAGTTTCTGGGAAATGTATTGTGCCCTACTGCAACATTGCTTTTGGACAACTTGTGTTTTCAGCCAGAAGCCTCCTTCTTCCTTACTTTTATTTACTCTGCTACTGCTGCTGCTGCTAAGTCGCTTCAGTCGTGTCCAACTCTGTGTGACCCCATAGACGGCAGCCCACCAGGCTCCCCTGTCCCTGGGATTCTCCAGGCAAGAACACTGGAGTGGGTTGCCATTTCCTTCCCCAATGCATGAAAGTGAAAAGTGAAAGTGAAGTCCCTCAGTTGTGTCCGACTCTTAGCGACCCCATGGACTGCAGCCTACCAGGCTCCTCCATCCATGGGATTTTCCAGGCAAGAGTACTGGAGTGGGGTGCCATTGCCTTCTATTCTGGTTCCTGTCAAATATGCCTTTTTTGTGAAGTCTTCCTAACACCCACATCCCAAACCAGAAATGATCAAATCCTCCTATTACATGCTTTTCTAAAGGCATACAGCTTTTCTTTCATGACACCAACTACCATTTCATTTATCTATTTAGCTGTGTAATTATTAATTAGTGCTCCTCTCTTGCAGTAGGTCATGAGTATAATGAGGGCAGGGACTCCATATGCTCTAAGGGCCAAAAGGACAGGGATTCTTTCATGTTTTACTCATTACTGTATCCCCAGCACTCAGCACGGTGCTTAATTGTTGTTCAGTCCATAGGTCATGTCCAATTCTTTGCAACCCCATGGACTGCAGCATGCCAGGCTTCCCTGTTCTTTGCTATTTCCTACAGTCTGCTGAAACTCATGTCCATTGAATTGCTGATGCTTTTTCTATGAACCAACAGGTTGGCCTTGGTGCTCATGTTCACTCACTAAGTCGTGTCCAACTCTTTGTAATCCCATGGACTGTAGCCCATCAATCTTCCCTGTCCATGGGATTTCCCAGGCAAGAATGCTGGAGTGGGTTGCCATTTCCTTCTCCAGGGGATCTTCCTGATCCAGGGATCGAACCTGCATTTTCTGCACTGGCAGGTGATCCTTTACCAGGAATCACCTGGGAAGCCCCCCCCCCCCCCCCCGCCCCACTTGGTACTGTCAATGAAGAAAAAAAAATGTTGCCTGGTCTTTTCAGTAAAGACAAGATGTTACAGCTATCAGGCCTTCACATACAGATGCCCTGAAGGTGAGCCCTGAGGGAAGTCAGGATAGAAACAGGATCCCACCATCTAGCAGTCAACTGCTGCAACTACCACCCGCCTTCCCCTCCCCGCTCCTGCCTCCAGTGTGTACCCTGAAGAGACTCATTATGAGAAAGCTCAGGATACTGGCCCCAGATGACTGAGGTACATATCAAAGTAATGATTTCAATGATCCCAAACTCTTGCATCTTCCCATAAGTGCTAAATTCCTTAACATGAGATATCTGGTTTTCTTTAATTAACAGTAATCTTTGATGTTCTGACTATCTGGTCTTTGTTGCAAACACTCCTTATCCTGGCTACTTCCTCCCCTCTTCAGGGTAGTCTATCAGAGCTATCAAAGAGGTGGTTTCCTGAGCTTATGTCCTCAGTTTTGTTGGCTGAATAAAACATCATTCTCTTTTCTTTCTGTCAACAGTATGTAGTTCAGTTCAGTTCAGTTCAGTTGCTCAGTCGTGTCCAACTCTTTGCGACCCCATGAATCGCAGCACGCCAGGCCTCCCTATCCATCACCAACTCCCAGAGTTCACTCAGACTCACGTCCATCAAGTCAGTGATGCCATCCAGCCATCTCATCCTCTGTCGTCCTCTTCTCCTCCTGCCCCCAATCTCTCCCAGCATGAGTCTTTTCCAATGAGTCAACTCTTCGAATGAGGTGGCCCAAGTACTGGAGTTTCAGCTTTAGCATCATTCCTTCCAAAGAAATCCCAGGGCTGATCTCCTTCAGAATGGACTGGTTAGATCTCCTTGCAGTCCAAGGGACTCTCAAGAGTCTTCTCCAGCACCATAGTTCAAAGGCATCAATTCTTCAGCGCTCAGCTTTCTTCACAGTCCAACTCTCACATCCATACATGACCACAGGAAAAACCATAGCCTTGACTAGACGAACCTTTGTTGGCAAAGTAATGTCTCTGCTTTTCAATATGCTATCTAGGTGGATCATAACTTTTCTTCCAAGGAGTAAGTGTCTTTTAATTTCATGGCTGCAGTTACCATCTGCAGTGATTTTGGAGCCCCCAAAAGTAAAGTCTGACACTGTTTCCACTGTTTCCCCATCTATTTCCCATGAAGTGATGGGACTGGATGCCATGATCTTAGTTTTCTGAATATTGAGTTTTAAGCCAACTTTTCCACTCTCCTCTTTCACCTTCATCCAGAGGCTTTTTAGTTCCTCTTCACTTTCTGCCATAAGGGTGGTGTCATCTGCATATCTGAGGTGATTGATATTTCTCCCGGCAATCTTGATTCCAGCTTGTGTTTCTTCCAGCCCAGCGTTTCTCATGATGTACTCTGCATATAAGTTAAATAAGCAGGGTGACAATATACAGCCTTGACATACTCCTTTTCCTATTTGGAACCAGTCTGTTGTTTCATGTCCAGTTCTAACTGTTGCTTCCTGATCTGCATACAAATTTCTCAAGAGGCAGGTCAGGTAGTCTGGTATTCCCATCTCTTTCAGAATTTTCCACACTTCTTTGTGATCCACACAGTCAAAGGCTTTGGCATAGTCAATAAAGCGGAAATAGATGTTTTTCTGGAACTCTCTTGCTTTTTCCATGATCCAGCGGATGTTGGCAATTTGGTCTCTGGTTCCTCTGCCTTTTCTAAAACCAGCTTGAACAACTGGAAGTTCACGGTTCACATATTGCTGAAGCCTGGCTTGGAGAATTTTGAGCATTATTTTACTAGCGTGTGAGATGAGTGCAATTGTGCGGTAGTTTGAGCATTCTTTGGCATTGCCTTTCTTTGGGATTGGAATGAAAACTGACCTTTTCCAGTCCTGTGGCCTCTGCTGAGTTTTCCAAATTTGTTATTTCTTGACTGAAGGAATTAGTGTCATATTCAAGAAAGCTAGTTTTAAGTCAAGTTTTTAATGTCCTTCAGGATAAATTACAGGAAACAAGGTTGACCCATGGCAGACTGACAAGTGGCCTAAAAACAGAGCTGAATTTCTGTCTATGTTTCTGCAAAACCAGCTCCACTCCCCTGGTTAATGTCTCTGTGTGTTCACATTCGTGCAAAAACCCTGCTGTCCTTGGCCCTGGAAGAAAACTGAGAGGACTGTTTTCTGATTGTTTGAGTCCAGAGTTCTTCTGGAGAGTCTTGCTATTTTTGAGTGCAAGTCAGTTTTATGTAATATATCCATTACTTGCAATTTCATCATTACCTGTCTGAAATGCTAGGGAGGGAGTAGCATTGGATGTAGAAAATATTTATTATTTTCAAATAGGTCATGTGGTGTTATGATGCAATGAAAGAATCAATACCTGGGGTTTGATGGCCTGGTTTATACTGATATTTCCATTATGCCACTAAATCTCCAGAAGCCTGTGCAAATTACTGAACTTTCAGATAAGGTTAACTATCAAGAGGGATTTCAGGCCACTGCCTGTCTTTGAGTTGAAAAGTATAATACCTGAAAACCATTACTGAGTTCTCTGACAGAGCAAAACAATCTTATAGCTCACAGAATCAAAATTCCATATTTAGATATAATGGTTTCCTTTTTTCTTTTTTAAAGTTTATAATTTGATTTGACAAACAGCCTCTGGACTATTGCCTCAGAAACAGAAGCTTAATCAGTTTTCATATATTTGAAAGTTAGGTTTATTTTATTTGCTTTGACTTATTAAATCATATATTTATTGAACTTTTAATTATGGTGGTATTGAGTAAGGGTAAAAATCAGTTTATAAAACATGGCATTGAGTTGATTTCATTGAGAAAGTATCATTCAGTTTTAATTCTTGCTTTTTAAAAGAAATTTGAAAGCGTTTCCTCTAAAGTCAGGAACAAGACAAGGGTGCCCACTTTCACCATTACTATTCAACATAGTTTTGGAAGTTTTGGCCACAGCAATCAGAGCAGAAAAAGAAATAAAAGGAATCCAAATTGGAAAAGAAGAAGTAAAACTCTCACTATTTGCAGATGACATGATCCTCTACATAGAAAACCCTAAAGACTCCACCAGAAAATTACTAGAAATAATCAATGACTACAGTAAAGTTGCAGGATATAAAATCAACACACAGAAATCCCTTGCATTCCTATACACTAATAATGAGAAAACAGAAAGAGAAATTAAGGAAACAATTCCATTCACCATTGCAACGGAAAGAATAAAATACTTAGGAATATATCTACCTAAAGAAACTAAAGACCTATATATAGAAAACTATAAAACACTGGTGAAAGAAATCAAAGAGGACACTAATAGATGGAGAAATATACCATGTTCATGGATTGGAAGAATCAATATAGTGAAAATGAGTATACTACCCAAAGCAATTTACAGATTCAACACAATCCCTATCAAGCTACCAACAGTATTCTTCACAGAGCTAGAACAAATAATTTCACAATTTGTATGGAAATACAAAAAACCTCGAATAGCCAAAGCGATCTTGAGAAAGAAGAATGGAACTGGAGGAATCAACCTACCTGACTTCAGGCTCTACTACAAAGCCACAGTTATCAAGACAGTATGGTACTGGCACAAAGACAGAAATATTGATCAATGGAATAAAATAGAAAGCCCAGAGATAAATCCACGCACATATGGACACCTTATCTTCGACAAAGGAGGCAAGAATATACAATGGATTAAAGACAATCTCTTTAACAAGTGGTGCTGGGAAATCTGGTCAACCACTTGTAAAAGAATGAAACTGGACCACTTTCTAACACCATACACAAAAATAAACTCAAAATGGATTAAAGATCTAAACGTAAGACCAGAAACTATAAAACTCCTAGAGGAGAACATAGGCAAAACACTCTCTGACATACATCACAGCAGGATCCTCTATGACCCACCTCCCAGAATATTGGAAATCAAAGCAAAAATAAACAAATGGGACCTAATTAACCTTAAAAGCTTCTGCACATCAAAGGAAACTATTAGCAAGGTGAAAAGACAGCCTTCAGAATGGGAGAAAATAATAGCAAATGAAGCAACCGACAAACAACTAATCTCAAAAATATACAAGCAACTCCTACAGCTCAACTCCAGAAAAATAAACGACCCAATCAAAAAATGGGCCAAAGAACTAAATAGACATTTCTCCAAAAAAGACATACAGATGGCTAACAAACACATGAAAAGATGCTCAACATCACTCATTATCAGAGAAATGCAAATCAAAACCACTATGAGGTACCATTTCACACCAGTCAGAATGGCTGCGATCCAAAAGTCTACAAGCAATAAATGCTGGAGAGGGTGTGGAGAAAAGGGAACCCTCTTACACTGTTGGTGGGAATGCAAACTAGTACAGCCACTATGGAGAACAGTGTGGAGATTCCTTAAAAAACTGGAAATAGAACTGCCTTATGATCCAGCAACCCCACTGCTGGGCATACACACTGAGGAAACCAGAAGGGAAAGAGACACGTGTACCCCAATGTTCATCGCAGCACTGTTTATAATAGCCAAGACATGGAAGCAACCTAGATGTCCATCAGCAGATGAATGGATAAGAAAGCAGTGGTACATATACACAATGGAGTATTACTCAGCCATTAAAAAGAATACATTTGAATCAGTTCTAATGAGGTGGATGAAACTGGAGCCTATTATACAGAGTGAAGTAAGCCAGAAGGAAAAACATAAATACAGTATACTAACGCATATATATGGAATTTAGAAAGATGGTAACAATAACCCGGTGTACAAGACAGCAAAAGAGACACTGATGTATAGAACAGTCTTATGGACTCTGTGGGAGAGGGAGAGGGTGGGAAGATTTGGGAGAATGGCAATGAAACATGTAAAATATCATGTATGAAACGAGTTGCCAGTCCAGGTTCGATGCATGATGCTGGATGCTTGGGGCTGGTGCACTGGGACGGCCCAGAGGGATGGTATGGGGAGGGAGGAGGGAGGAGGGTTCAGGATGGGGAACACATGTATACCTGTGGTGGATTCATTTTGGTATTTGGCAAAACTAATACAATTATGTAAAGTTTAAAAATAAAATAAAATTGGAAGAATAAAAAAAATAAATAAATAAAAGAAATTTGTTTTATTTCCTTTTTTGACAATATGAATCACTGTTTCTACATTATATGCTAACCTTCTCTCTTGATATTTTCCCATTGATGTGAGAGATAGCTTAATGACACAGATCCTCATCTTAGCACTACTATTAAATCCTACAGTACCCTTAGGCTGACTTAGAATTTCATGTAAGTGTTGCCTCTTTTTGGTTTGTTTTGAAATTGCTTTTAAAAAAAGGATGAGACCATTTTAAGAGAGGTTTTAGGTTTTTAATTTAGTTTAAGATGGTAATCTGAGGCCACTCTGTTCCTAAAGAGTTCATTAAAAATTTTTATAAACTAAAATTTTGTGGCAATGAACAAAGAATGGAGTCATTAATGAGCTAAAAACTCAACAAAGTTCTGGAATGAAGGAAAGTACATGAATAAGAATAGTTGATGAAACTAGATGGAAATAGCCACTATCTAGAATATTTTCTGGGAGAAGGCAATGGCACCCCACTCCAGTACTCTTGCTTGGAAAATCCCATGGACGGAGGAGCCTGGAAGGCTGCAGTCCATGGAGTCGCTGAGGGTCGGACACGACTGAGGGACTTCACTTTCACTTTTCACTTTCATGCACTAGAGAAAGAAATGGCAACCCACTCCAGTGTTCTTGCCTGGAGAATCCCAGGGACGGGGCGTCCTGGTGGGCTGCCGTCTATGGGGTCGCACAGAGTCGGACACGACTGAAGCGACTCAGCAGCAGCAGCAGCAGAATATTTTCTGAAGACCCCACCACTGAGTAAGTAATCAGCATGCCTGCAGGACTATAGAGAGATTCCAAGGCAAGAAGGAGAAGTGTCTATAACTCCTTCAGGGAAAAATCCCATTTTGCTTTGCATTCTTGATGCGATTGCTTACCACATACTTCCTTTTAATATCTTTGTGTCTACCTCATTTCTCTCAAGTCCCTATCCAATACCATTCTATCAGAGATACTTCTTAACCACTTTATGTAAACAAGAACTATCTCTAGCCTTTCCCTCAAACCTGTCACTCTATATCCCTTCTATTCTTCTTTAATTTTCTTCACAATACCTAGTATGTTCTAACATGCTCAATGCTTCTTTTACGAAAAAGGTAACTTTGATAAGAGCAATTTGTCTGTTTGGTTAGCTAATTTTATAGACCATCAGTACCATTCTGGGGATTGATTAAGTGAATGAATGATTGAACTGTGGCTATAAATTTTTGTTGTGCTCTTCACCCCAACTTCATACTTTTCCATTACAATATTTAGAGTATTTAGTAGCCAGATATTTACTCCTAATTTGGTTGTGTGGAAAAGGGAGTTCTCTAAAAAATGAATAAACTATCAAAAGCAAACTGGCCACTGGTGTTGATGTTTGTGCTTTGTGCTTTGTGTATATGAGAGTTTCCCAACACAATGGCCAACTCCTCATCAATTTACCAAAGTCCCTCATTGCTCTGCCATCTTACTTACTTCGTTCTTAAGCAAAACAGTCAAAACTTGCTGTATAATTAAAGAAAGAATATGGGAAAATAATGGTCAAGCAAAACAAACAGAAACATCTTACTCTAAAAGAAACAAAGAAAATAAATTTAAAAATTTTAACAAAAATCTAACTCATATCCTTAGAGAGGTTTGAGAAGATATTACATCCTCAGCATTAGGACAAAATTCTGTGAAGGAACAAAAACAATAAAAAGCCCTTAGTAATTAAAAATAAACCAGCTAGAATTTAAAAAGAAAGCCAAAACAAGGAAAAACAAAATCAAGGGAATCCCCCAAAATACAGTTAAGAAAGAGAGGATAAAAGGTAAAGAAGATTAGCCCAAAAGATTCAAGTTTCAACTATTAAAGATTCCAGAAAATAAAATGAAAGAAATGAGATTCTTAATTTGAAAAATTAACATTCTAGAAATGAAGAAAAGCATAGACCTTTAAATTAAAAAATACTAATATATATAAAGAAGAAAAAGTACAAAAGTATCATATGTTAAAGTAGCATGTGGAACATCACTGTGAAACTGCAAAACAGTAAGAATAAAGAAAAATTCTCCAAAGCCTCCACTGAAGTGAAAAATAAAACAATGGCAACAATAAAAAAAAAAGTGGTCACCACTAGAGAATGGGAATTGTAAGAAATCATAAAATTCTCTTCAACAGCATAAGAGTCTGGCATACATAGATAATAGACTCTATAAAAAATACAATGCTAAAATAAAATTTGGCACAATTTTGAGTCAGTGCTGCTGTGTTGGAAAGGAGAATCCATTGGGCATTCCTTTGAACTCTGGAGATTTGATACTTAAACATGAGATAAGGAAACATAACCATAGTGTACTACTTGCCTCTGCTTTTTCTTATACTCATGAAAGAAAAGATACTGTTTATCAATTTTTAATTTTTAGATTTGATCCATAGACAAAGTAAAAAGATTTAATGATGTCTATCAAATGTAATGTAAATAGAATCAAATCAGCCCTGTCTATGCTATGCTAAATCACTTCAGTCGTGTCCGACTCTGTGCGACTCCATAGACGGCAGCCCACCAGGCTCCCCCGTCCCTGGGATTCTCCAGGTAAGAACACTGGAGTGGGTTGCCATTTCCTTCTCCAATGCATGAAAGTGAAAAGTGAAAGTGAAGTGTCTCAGTTGTGTCCGACTCTTAGCGACCCCATGGACTGCAGCCTACCAGGCTCCTCCATCCATGGGATTTTCCAGGCAAGAGTACGGGAGTGGGGTGCCATTGGGGAGAGCAAAACTACAACTGACAAAGATTGGAGGGTAGATAGAAGCGACATGGAGATAAACACAGTGTATACATACCCCTATTTTACAAAGTGGAGTCAAGAGACACTGTGTAGAAAGTACATAACAGAAATATAAGAAAACATTTCAATTTCAAAGATTACTAATAGAATAAAACAATTTCAAAATTACATTGTGAGGAAGGGGACATGAATGTGAGCTAAATCTTAATCTACAATAGCAAGAAGTCTGTAGAGGGCATCTAAATTGATAAATTAAGAGAGGAAAAAGATAGGCATATTATTTAGAAATTAAGAAGCATCAACAAAACTAAAAATTGAAATGGTTAAAAATTTGGGAGGAAACAAGACAGGGAAAATACTTCCATATTCAAAACTTACATGGGTACATTTTAAATGTATTTAAATTGTTGACAAATTCTAATTAAAGTAAAATACAAACAAATAAAGCATGCAAAGGCCTTTCACCAAGTGCTAGACTACTAGAAAAAGCCAACATTCTTTTAAAAATAGAAAAAAATTATGATACATAAAAGGAAATATATTTGTGTAGTTTTTTATTTTGATATAATTTCAAACTTACAGAAATATTTCGAGAATACTACCAAGAATTCCTATTTTGTTTACATTTTTCCTATCTCCTCTGTTATTTGTTCTTTACACATACATGCACACGCACTTTTTTCTGAGCCATTTGTGAATAAATTTCAAACATTGTGTTCTTTTACTAAACACTTCAGTGTATATTTTTTTAAGAACAAAGATATTTCCTTTCATAGTCACAGTACAACTATCAAAACCAGGACATTTAACATCGACATCCTGCTGTTATCTATCCCAAAGGTCATATTGTTTCCTTGTTGTCACAAGCATTCCCCAATTCAACTGTCTTTCTTTGCTAACTATATTTTTCACATTCTAGTTTAATCGAGGATCACAGATTGCAGTTAGCGATCATGTCATTTTAATATGGGACAGCTCATCAGTCTCTGTATTTCATGACCTTGACATTTTTCAAGAGGCAGGCAAGCCTACTTTATCTCTCACTTTGAATTTGTTTTATGTTTCCTCAATATTAAATTCAGGTTATTATTTTTTTGGCAGAGATATTACAGAAATAAGATTGTGTTCCCAACAAGCTCCTACTGTACAGCACATGGAATTCTGCTCAATGTTATGTGGGTGCCTAGATGGGAGAGGGTTTGGGGGAGAGTAGATACACATATGTGTATGGCTGAATCCCTTTGCTGTTCACGTGAAACTATCACAGTTTGTTAATTAGCTATATCTCCAATACAAAAAAAAGATTATTTTACAAAATTACTTACAAAGTAATTTATTTTACAAAATAAAAAGTTAAAAAAAGAAGTCTGTGTTCTCATTGCATCCCATCTGAGGCACATGATGTTGATTTGTTCTATTACTGGTAACATTATCTGTGATAATTTGGTTAAGTTAGAGGACTCCAGATTTCTCCAGTATAGATTAGATTTTTCCTTTCTACAATTGCAAAATAGTTATTTGACACTATATAAATATCCTATTTCTCATCAAATTTTTATCCACTAGTTTTAGCATGAAAAATGTGGTATTTTACATGGAAAGAATGTAAAATAATGTTTTGGGGAATATTAATCTTTGATTTTTATTTCTGTATTCAAGAACCTTTAGTAAATGTCTCAATACTTCAAGAAAATTATAGGGAGATTTAAAACCACCAGTGTTGATTTCACATATTCATTGCAATTTGTAATTTTTAAAAGGCATTTCTTTTACATGTATGTTTAGTAATTTAGGCTTTTTCTAGCAATAGGTTAATAATCAGTTGTTTCTAATAATACTCCACTGAATCACTGAAAGTTGAAAATAAGGTTATATTACAAATTTCATCTGTACTTTGGAAAGGATTAGTGCTGTTTATCTTATCAGCACAAGCACTGGGTAATTGTATCCTTTATTTACTAATAATTAGGCGGTAGATTTATATCACAAGAAATATGCACAATAAAACCAGCCATAGCTTAGCTTGGCTTGTGAAAAAAAAGAAAGGAAAACAAGATAATAGATTGATGTCACCAATGTATGAATTTGCGAGAAGCAATGGCAATTAAAAATAAAATTCTCAAATACAAGCAACAAAACAGTGATAGATGTCTTTGGAAAAAAGAACAAACAAAATTTAAATATATAAAACTAGATTTATTGTACATACACAATTGTATTCGATTCTTTTAGTAAGCATACATCCTACAAACTTTAAACTATTCTTTCAAACTTATAGATAGATGTGATTTGACATCCTAAAAATTTGGAGTTGCCATGAAGTAGTGATACAAAGTTTTCCATTTTCCTAGTGTATAACACACTATGTAGAAACGGGCAGAAAGGGACATTACCAAAAAGATTTGGCTGGAAATGCAATAAAGGACAACTAAGGCTAGAATGCGTAAGAGATGTAATGAGTAAAGGCGTGTGTGTGCGTGCTTAGTCATTCAGTTGTGTCAGACTCTCTGCGACCCTTTTGACTGTAGCCTCCAGGCTGCTCTGTCCATGCAGTTTTCCAGGCAAGAATACTGTAGTGTGTTGCCAGCTCCTACTCCAGGGTATGTTTACA
This sequence comes from Bos indicus x Bos taurus, assembly GCF_003369695.1. Taxonomy (NCBI): domain Eukaryota; kingdom Metazoa; phylum Chordata; class Mammalia; order Artiodactyla; family Bovidae; genus Bos; species Bos indicus x Bos taurus. Next base: position 65,854,311 of record NC_040081.1, read on the forward strand.
ACCCAGGGATCAAAGCTGTGTCTCCTGTGTCTCCTGCATTACAGGTGGAGTCTTTACCCACTGAACCATCAGGGAAGCCAAAAATAGTAAAAAGAGCAAAATATCATCATTCTGGAAAAATCTAGAGCATGACTATTGGATTTTACTTTTAACAGTAATGGTGAGATGTTACTTTTAGGGGGAAGGTGCTGAGCTTCATTTCTATCATGGTAAGCTTCAGAAACTGGCAGCACAGTCCTGCGAGGTAGCCTACCAGCAGTTGGTTAAAGAGACAGAAAGATTAGTCTTATTAACACTGCATCATTTCTGTGTGTGTGTGTATGATTCTTTTTTTGTTTGTTTGTTCATTTGTTTATTTTACATGTATCCATGCTTTCTTAGATTCTTTTCCCATTTAGGCCATTACAGAGTTCCCTGTTCCATAGAGTAGGTCCTTGTTATCTATTTTATATATAGTAATGTGTAAGAAAAAGAATATCCACAGTTATCTGAGATGGCTATTTAAATACCTCTCCCTTTGCCAACTATCTTGGTGAAGCCAAATTTTCTTCAAATAATTCAACCAAAACAATATAGTACAACACACCAAATGCAGAAAAAGAGATGAGAACCCAGTTTTCCTTTATTTAGCCAGAATTGAAGACACAGGCAAAAATGTAAAACAATGTCAGTCTTCTCACTATTTTGGTTCACTTTTTAAAGTACAGCTAGTTTTCATTAAAAAAAAAATCTTAAAAAACACTCATTTTTCATGCAGACAAATCTGTGGCAGTCCAGACAACTTCTAGGGGAAACAGACATAGAAGGAGGGCACAACACCAGGGATTTCACTTTCTGCACAGCTAGCCTACGTGTAGAAAAAGAGAAACCACTGGATACACTCCAGTGGTTGGAAGAGAGATAAGTCAGATCTTCGGTCACTAAAGTCCAAATGATACTCCTTTCTTGTATCTCTCTCATCTGTCTCATTTCTTCCTCCCTACTCCCTATTCTTTGGTATAAGCCTGAATCATCTCCTGACTCAGTCAACTAGTGGTCTCTGCCTCTACTTTCTTTGACCTCTCTCTCTAATCTATTTTCTGTCCCACTTTGCTACCACAGTGATCTTTATAAAATGTTCAGCTGACCAAAGCTTTCCTCTGATAAAAATTATTTACTAGCTCTCTTATGCCTTCAGTTTTAAATCTAAATTATAATTCAGACAAATTTACTTCTAAAAATTTTCAAGTTTCCTCTGTCATTAAACACCATGCTGCTGCTGCTGCTAAGTCACTTCAGTCGTGTCCGATTCTGTGCGACCCCATAGACAGCAGCCCACCAAGCTCCCCTGTCCCTGGGATTCTCCAGGCAAGAACATTGGAGTGGGTTGCCATTTCCTTCTCCAGTGCAGGAAAGGGAAAAGTGAAAGTGAAGTCGCTCAGTCATGTCCGACCCTCAGCGACCCCATGGACTGCAGCCCTGGCTCTTCTAAAAATGCTGGATACTTTACCTGAAACAGCGTCTCCTCTCTTCCTCACCTTATTAATTCATACTAAATTCCTTTTTAGGCTTACTTGTATCAAATGCCACCTCTAGAAAGCCTTCCTTTTCCCTAAAATAGGTGTCCTTCCTAAGTGTTGTTGTAACTTTATAGGCTTTCCTCCGTCTTACCTTCAGTCACACTGTGATTACCTTGAGTGACTTGCACAGCCTGAAAAATAATAATTCTCAGTAGCCTTGTTGAGTGAAAGAGGGAAGCTAAAAAATAAAAGAACGGATATAAGGCAATCTTGTGGGGGGGGGGGGGGGGCCTGAGAACAGAGGGTAATTCTGTGTTCCAGAGATTAAAAATAAAGATAGCTGATTAAAACAAAGAGTAAATCAAAATGACTGCTGAATTTATCTAGAAGATCAGGGAAGACTATTACAGCTTTTCTGAAACAGAAAGTATAGCTATCCTAGGGAAATAAATTTATGGTAGAGACCATCACAACATCATAAAACGATTATCCTCTAACTTAAAAAAAAATGTGCTAAGTTCCCTCTAATATGGCTCAATCATAAAATCTTGTTGTTTAATTTACAGAATCTTTTATACTTGTAATAATATCACACATAGTAGCCATATGGATATGCATAAACCCATCTGTACATACTTTATCTCTCCAAACTAAAATATCAGAGCTATTTTAATCTGGTCTTCTGTGTTATCAAGCAATTGGAAATGAACAAAAAATGTTTAGTGTCTATATACATATAAGATTACTAAGAAGTACATCACCATAGTAAAGCCTAGAGTGTAGAGGGCAAAGTTTCCAACCAATTTTTCCCCAAAATCAACCACCTGTAAGGAAATAATCTAAAATTATTATGCAAAGAGAAAATAAGATTAACTTTATTATATAAAAAAATGGGAGAAGGGGATATAGGAGGTTAACATGCCATGAAGGTTAATTTATAATCAAATCCTGCCCTAGAGTTAACTTGGAGAGCCAAAGCTTGGTGACCCATTCCAAAATGACCTTAAGAAATGTGAGAGAAGGAAAGGTTTCTGATAGATATCAGGAAGCGAAGTATGAAAATGTAGGCCAACCAGGGATCAAAGAGCTAGGGTAGAAGAAGGAACAGCAGGAGAGAGGGATCTGGAGGTTGACTGGTGAGTGCCAGGGAGTTTCATGAGTGTCCACTTCACGCCTCTGCTTGGTTTTTAGCATGATGGCTGTGGGCTGACTGGACCGTTTAAAGAACTGTGATCAGAATGGACAGGTGATGGGGTATCTCAAGTAAAATTTTAGGAATAGTAGATTTTGTCAACTAGAATGGAATGTTATATTTACTATTGTTCACCAAACTGTCCATCTAATAGAGAAGTCTATGTCCTATTGAGATGCATTAAGCAGGCACCATTAACTAGAAGTTGTCATGAATATGATTGCCTCTCTACTTTGAATCATTTAATGCTATTTGGAAATTAAACAAAATTCTTTGCTAATAATGAGAAACAACATTTGATTCCTAATTCCATATAGGCTGTGACATCCATCAAAGACTTGTCAACCTTTCTTACTTACTGACAAGAATTTAATGCATGGTTATTTGACCAATCTTCTTGAAAATTCTACTAAAATTTGAACTGGTTACAGTAATATGTAACCAGTAAATCAAATGAAACTTTGCAACTGAAATGAATTTAATCTATCTTACTGCAATATATGTATGTATAAACAAAAGAATGCAGAAACTAATTTGACTCAGAAAACTACAGGAATAGAAATATCCGTATACACCAAAGCAACTGTGAATAAATTACTCAGGTCCATTGTATTGAAGTAAGTTGTCCAGAAAAAAATGTTGAAATGTTCCTGGAACATAAACAGTATGTAGTCAGTATGGATTGAAGTTTGCATGGATAGTAAGTTGCAACTTACTTATTGAACTAACTTTCTCTATGAAACAAAACTGATGAGACTTTATGGTCTTCAGTTTTTAATAAAATCCCTGCTGGGCACTTACAGAAGAAGTAAATTTATGGATTCAGGAGTAACACAAATGATGCTTCAAAAGTAAAAGGAGTGTGTCTATTAATCTGAGACTGATTTGGAATCAGTGTCTTAAGGGTGACCTTCATCGATTAGTATCATATGAATTGAGACAGTTCCACTGCAGTTGACATACATATGTTTATCCAAAACTCCTTGGTCTCGGGGAATCACCTGCCCCTCTGATTTGGTAGTCCTTTTTATTTCATGCAGTTTTAATAGGACTGACAAAGTAAGGCTTTAAAAGTAAGGTCCCAGACCTGACCAATCTGAGTTCTTTCTCAAGCTGATCAGATTGATTGTTTGAGACATCAGAGTATAACTGAAGATGGACAGGTGAGAAGCTTCCTAGGGACTTTTGCCAGAGTTGTCTGGAAGAACACTCCCCTCTTGGGGAATCACAGGCAATAAGGACTTCATATTGCTGGTGTTGCCAGAGCCATCTTTCAAACATATGAAGTGCTGTCATTTGAAACTGAAGACAAGCAGAGATGAGCAAAGCTGAGAAATGGAGCAAGGCCGAAGTATGACATCATTTGATACCTGAATCTAGCTGAGGTCTACATAGGAAGAAATTGCTTTTGGTCCTCTCAGCCAAGAAAATGGGTGAATTTATTTAAATTTAAATGAATTTGAATTGGATTTCTGTCATTGAAATTAAAGGAGGCCTGATTAATTCACCATGAATGGCTAAAATCAATGGCTCCCAAACATTTATAGTATAACAATAATAATAGTTCAAAGACCAACTTCCTTGTACTTCATCTTCTGAAAGTGTAAGTCACTCAGTCGTGTCCAACTCTTTACGACCCCATGGAATGTAGCTCACTAGTTTCCTCTGTCCATAGAATTCTCCAGGCAAGAATACTAGAGTGAATTGCCATTCCTTTCTCCAGAGGATCTTCCTGACCCAGGGATCAAACCCAGGTCTCCTGCATTGCAAGAAGATTCTTTACCATCTAAGCCTGCCCAAATATTTCTACTCTTTCATCCACTTGTGCATCTGGTTTCTCTGCAAAGGTAAATTAATGTTTTCAATTGATCAGGATTGTGAATCTATCATTTTCCCCACAGACTTTGAATCCTTCATGGAGACCTGCAAGTATCACTGAGAATGGACAGTCTTCAAGACAGTGATGATTCTAAAACAGTTCCCAACAGTAAATAAATACATCAGGTCTAGCATCCCTCACTTAAGCAAATCATATATGTAGTAAAGGCCTGAGACAATGGTCTCTATCACTTGTAGGGTCCCTATCATCTCAGTCTTTTTGTTACTGAGCCCAAGTTTGTTCTGCTCACCACATTATGAACCAATGAATCAGAGACGAGATGTTGAGGCAAGGAATACAACTTTATTCAGAAAGCTGGCTGACCGAGAAATTGGAAGACTAATGTCTCAAAATAACCATCTTCTGAGGTCTGGATGCCTGGTTCTTTTACAGAACACAGAAAGGGAGAAGGTGAGGAAATAGAGTAAAAAGGCCATTAATGTTGCAAATATCTCTTGGAATGGCTAGCCTCTGGGGGAGAGTGTGTTAATTTCTTCCTTCCTGTAGCCATCTACAGGTGGACAAGGTCATGAACAAAGGCATTTTGGCTTAACCCTTAGGCAAAGGAGCAAGGTTCCCAGAGGTAGGCCATTGTGGATAAATGGTATCCTTTTAGTAAACAAAAGCAATGGGAAATAAAGTTTAAGTAAAAGAAGCTGATCCCACCGTGGAATCAGTTTTCCCCTGTAACACTTTTGTTTATAACTCACCACCAATTTATATATGTACATTATTTATCCACCTCTGTTTATCCATCTTAGAAAAACTGAGGAAGCATTATAGTGGTTGATGTTAAGTCCTTAAGTGGTTGACATGAATACATAAGGTATTTTGACAACATATCCTTGAGAAAGCAAAGATCTCTTAAGGCTTAAGCCTGTGTTTCAATCCCAGTCATCAGAAGAACTTAAAATGTAGGCTCCAGGGTCTCAGTCTGGCCCTGCTGAATCAAAGTCTCTGAAGCTGAGGTCTAGTTCATTTTTAATCAACTCCCCACTTGGCTTAAGTCCATAATTTGAAACTACCAGTACTGAAACCAGTACATAACTTTGACCACCAACTTAGATAAATTTAAGTTAGTTTATTCTTAATGCTCTACTCAGATATTTTCTAATTTTAATGTCAATATGAAACAATTGAATCTTGTTACGGTGCGTGTGCAACAGCTCTGAGGTAAGGCCTGAGATTTTGTATTTTCAACAAGTTCCCAGGTAATGCTGATAGACTTTGTCTAGGGATATGAAAAGAATGAACAAAAATACATACAATTGAAAAGAATATGTAGCACTACTGTTTGGGATTAACATATACACATCACTATATATAAAGTATATAACCAACAAGGACCTACTCTATAGCACAGACAACTCTACTGAATATTTTGCAATAACTTATAAGGGAAAATAATCTGAGAAAGAATATACAGATATAAATATCTGAATCACTGTACTCTACACTATAACACAACACTGTAAATCAACTATACTTCAGTTAAAAATAAAAATTAGTAAATCTGGCCTATGGAAAAATTAAAGTAGAACAGAGATAAGAATATCACATGAAAACACAGTTTACCCTCATGCTATGCAGTTGTAGAAGAAGCCTGCGATTCTATTTTCCTGGCAGCTAAGTCAAATAAGAAAAAACACATTCTTACATTCTTCCCAGGATGCATAAAAAGCAAAACAAGCCTTAAAAAGAAGCACACATTTTGTGAACACTGTGAGATGCAATGTATATGATAATTCTTTTATCTGTCTTTTTCGTACTTTACCTTTCATATCAGGTCTCAGGGCATAATAAGGAAATGTAATTGAGAAAGAATAGTTCCATTGGAGCCAAAAACTTCTGATCAAAATATGTAATTCTCTGGTGGCTTTGCTTCATACAAACGTAAAATTTATAATAGCTAGAGAAATGGATGGGAATGCCTTCCAAGTAGGTTAGGTGCCAGGAAAATTTGGTAAATCCCAAAAGGGCTATTAAACTCATTTTTTCTACCATGAAAAAGAACACAGAATTGTCTTAGCACATTTGATCACATTGGGCCAGTATAAGGTAAAAATAGTACATTGGCAGTGACACGTAGAACAAAATGGGCAATCAGATCACACAAGCTTTAAGTTATTTAGCTCTGATGTTCAAGTTTCCCACTCCTTTTCTTAATTCACACCAAAAGAAGGGACTGCCCTCCTCTTCCTCTATTTTGGGTCATGTATACATTCCCCTATTATTTCTTTTATCTGAACTGTGTGATTAAGAGATCTTTTGTTCTAAAAAACCAGAGCCAACTTAAGCTAGTTTATCAAAAAAAGGGCTATTTTCTATATGAATATAGAGACACATCTGCTATTCAAATTATTTTTATGTCCTTGTTCCGTAGGCTATAAATCAGAGGGTTTAACATGGGAATCATAAGGGTTTAAAACAATGAGGTCATTTTGTCTTGATCTAAAGAGTAGATTGAACTTTGCCTGAAGTACATAAAAAGCTCCTGCTTCATCTCTTGTAATTGTTCCTGTCCACCTGCCTTCTTTTTTTCTTTTCTCTCTGTATAAGTTTCTGCTTCTTAGTCTGCAAGACATGTAGAGGATGAGCATGCACACATTCTCAAATTAAAATCTCCCACATAACAATAACTTCTTTATTCAGATTCAGAATTTCAGAACAAAATAGTTGGTCATCTTTGCTTAGGCCAGATTATTTTTCTCTTAGTACAGTCAAGTGTGGCTAGAGATGCTGATCATATTTTATTTTTAAAAAGGCTACAAAAATTTCAAGTGGTTATTATGCATATTGTATTCTACATACCATGAAATTTATTTCTTGACCTATTTTTATTTACTACTTTTATCTTGATTTATTCACAAGCCTATATTGTTATTTTATAAAGTTCTACAATCTTCCCTGATTTTTCTGAAGTTGGTAATAATATCTGAGAAACACTTCCTATCTTTATTAATAGCTTTTAAGCTAGGACTGAAGAGCCCATTTTCATGGATACATGTGAATTTCACATGAGATGCATGTTAATTTAAGTAAATACAAATATCTATCACACTGTAAAGCATCCCAAGACCATGTGTTAATAAGTAACCAATCATTTAAAGATTGTCCTGAGCCTATACCTCAGACAACACAGAAGCAGATTCTATAGCCATCTGCCCCCTTAAAAAGTGACTTGTTTTGTTTGCCTGACTTATATCTCAATTAATTCAGGAGATAGTTCTTGAGGATGATAATTATGAGCTAAGCATTGGTTAGATGCTAGAATGAATGGCAGTAGGGGAATCTATATTAAGGAAATAGGTAATTTCAGTAAATGTGATAAATGTAAAATAATGCTAAGCACAGGGTGCTATAAGTTCTCCACTCTTGTGAGGTAAAGATGTTATCCCCATCATCAATTTAGAACTAAATGATGGGAGATGGAGATGAGGCACAGACAGAGTGTAGTTTCAGGGTTGGGGCACAGACAAAGAGAAGTAGAAATGCTAAAAGATGTATTCAGAGTGTTAGTGAATGAAAACAAGAGAGAGATGGTATAAGAAGAGCATGGTCCATTCAATAGATAAGTAAGATTTCATGACCAGAGAATAGAGTTCATGATGGAGGAAAAAAATGAGAGATGAGACTGGGCATATAAATAGATCATACATGGTCTAAGAAATCATATCAGGACATTTGAATTTACTCCTGAAGGCAACGGGAAGCCATATTAGAAAAATGAGGACCTGATTGATTCTCCTTGTAGAACATGATTACTCTGACAATAATGTGAAAAAAGAAATGAATTTGAAAGATGGGTGAATTGAAGGCAGGAAACCACTTAGAATTGTACAGTTATTCAGAAGAGAGGAGACTGTGGCCTGAACTAAGATTTTGGCAGTAAGTAAGAGAGAAAGGAATGGTTTTGACGTGTACAGTTGACCTTTGCACAACATGGGTTTGAACTGCATGGTTCCACTTTTATGTGGCTTTTTTCAGTAGTAAATGCCATGGTACTACATGATCCAAGGTTGATCGAATCCAAGGATGCAGAATGTGGATACAGAAGAACCTCGATACAGAGCATGGAATGTAAATTATATGCAGGTTTTTAATTGCATGGAGGGTCAGCACCCCAACCCCCAGTGTTGTTCAACGGTCAACTGTGTTTAGAAGTTGTAAATGAAAGGAATTCATAATTAATTGGATTAGTGGATGACCTGAATACAGGAAGAGAAGACAAAGTCAAGGATGATACTCAACTAAATTGACAACAAAGATGGTGCCTGAGATGTGAAAAGTAAATACCTACCATGTGATGCATTGATGTTCAGTCTCCTTAATTAGCATTTGCTTGTACATTATAAAATAAATACATTTCATCTTTATCAATTTCCTCCCATTAAGATCATCTCAGCTGCGTAATGACCTATTCCTCATGGAAAGCATGATTTCTTTGACCTTCCTGATGGGAGCCAGAATTGCAGTGTATTTTGCATTAAAAACTAAAAATACGCTGTGAACTACATTCAGAAATTCTGTACAAAAACTTTTAGTAGCAATAACCTGATTGTACTTTTCTGTGATGCCATGGAATAGAAGAACCAGATAAAATTCTTCCTCCACCCCAATGTCTGGCAGGTCAAAACAGGAAGTAAGGAGGATGTCACTAAAAATAAGGATTCCACATTTTTTCCTCTATTTTAGCTTGTCAATTGAGTGAGCCGTACCCTTCCAGCAGTGCTTACCTCAGGCACAATGTGAATTGCATAAAATTTGTCTTCCAGAGTAGCAATCATTTTCTTTCTCTATATTATTTCCCTTCCTTTTAATTTTTTCTTTCTTTATTTTTAATTGAAGGATAATTACAATATTGTGTTAGTTTCTGCCATACATCAACAAGGATCAGCCATAGGTATACATATGTTGCCTCCCTCTCACCTGCCACCCAATCCCACCCCTCTAGGTTGTCACAGAGCCCCAGATTGAATTCCCTGAGCTATACAGCAAATTCCCACTGGCTATTTATTTTACATATGCTAATGTATATGTTTCCATGTTACTCTCTCCATTCCTCCCTTCCCTTTTAGAGTGTCCTGTTCTAAAATGTCAAGGGTTTCTTTTGATTGCTCTATCTTGACAGGAGGAATACATTTACACACAAACACTTTTAGGTAAAGATTTTAGAGTAAACCATAGGGACAAAACAATGTAATATTGTATGTTCATATTTACTGTGATTTTTTTCCCCCTAGAATACTACATATAGGGTGGATATACACATATACATGGCACATGGATGGAGAAAATATTTCGAGATGCTTGCCACATCAGACCCCATAAGCAATTGCCTGGTTCATTGAGGCATCTGACTGACCCTGTTTCTTAGTGTTTGCAGTTGCATATTAAAAAAAAATTAACATTGGGTTATGGACATGAGTTTGAGCAAACTTCAGGAGATGGTGAAGGACAGGAAAGCTTGATGTGCTGCAGTCCATGGGGTTGCAAAGAGTCAGAGGTGACTGAATAACAACAACATTGGGTTTTGGTCAATAAATTCTAAATATACCACTTACATACTAGTTGGGTGAAAAATATTAACAATAACAATAATAGCGTCAACTCACATCTATTGAAAGATTTAATAAGAGAGAGGTCTTTTTTTGTTCCTCTAGCCCACCAAGCTTGTTTCTGCCTTAGAATGTGAAACTACCCATTGTTTCTCTCTGGAACCTCACTGAGAATAGGGAAGTTTTCTATCTTGTTTGTTGCTGCTTTAGCACCTAAAACTATTTTTGCTGCATAATACATACTGAATATATATCCCTTAGAATATGAATGGGTACTATTCATTAATTGTTTTGTGTGTTTCATCTTATCTCCCTGACCACACTGAAGGTAGGAGCACAATAACTTCTATATTCCACATAGCAGCTAAAATTCTAGACCCTAAAACTCTAAGTGCTAAAATATTACTGATGAGGCTGACAGAATGACTACATATATTAGTGAATATCCAAAAAATGTACAAAATTCAAAAGAGCAGATTAAGAAGGTATGTTAGTTTCCTACACCTGCCATAATAAATGACCACAATTCAGGTGGCTTGAAACAACAGAACCCTCAGTTCTGATGGCCAAAAGCTTGAAACCAAGATGTCAGCAGAGCTGTGCTCCCTCTGAAAATTCTAGGAGAGAATTCTCTCTTGTTTCTTCCAACTTCTAGTGGCTCCAGGCATTCCTTGGCTTGTGGGTGCATCACTCACAGCTTGGCTTTCATCCTCACATCACCTTTTCCTCTTCTCCCTTGTATCTCTCCCATGTATGTCTCTTACAAGGACACTTATTGTTGGCTTTAGGGACCATCTGAATAATCTAGAATGATCCTGTCTCAAGATCTTTAAATTAATTATATCTGTAATATCCCCTTTTCCAAATAAGGTTACATTCTAAGGTTCTCGGAATTAGGAAATGGATATATCTTTTCATTTGTCACCATTCAGCCCACTATAGCAGGCAGGGTATAGTAGAAAATGCACAACCTTGATATCAGGCATGAAAGTGAAAGTCACTCAGTCATGTCTGACTCTTTGCAACCCCATGGGCTATACAGTCCATGGAATTCTCCAGGCCAGAATACTGGAGTGGGTAGCTTTTCCCTTCTCCAGGGGATCTTCCCAACCCAGGGATTGAACCCACGTCTCCCGCATTGCAGGTGGATTGTTTACCAGCTGAGCTACCAGGGGAGGCCTGATGTCAGGCATACATGAATTCAAACTCAGCTCAGACATTTACAACTAGCTTGTTAGATCTCTTTTAACCCTGGTTTTCATTATCATTATATCTGCTTTCATGAGTTGCTGAGACCACTATGTGAGATATTGTATACAGAATGAATAGCTAAGTATCTGATCCACTATGAATGCTCAAGAAATGTTCCCATTCCTTCTCACTTTGTAAGCTCTTTAACCAAAAGTACATCCCTAGTTTAAGGCTTTCTTCTAAATACCAGTTCTTTACTAGATATTTCTATTGTCAAAATATTCTCTGAAATCCATTCCCTATTGAATCTTATAATCAAATTTGTCAAATAATGCAATCTTACAATGAAGTACAACAAAAGCCCTTTGTATGTATGTATGTATTTGTCACTCAGTCATTTCCAACTCTTTGTGACCCCATGGACTATATAGCTTTCCAAGCTCCATTGTCCTTGGAATTCTCCAGGAAAGAATACTGGAGTGGGTTGCCATTCCCTTCTCCAGGGGATCTTCCTAACCCAGGGATCAGACCCAGGTATCCCATATTGCCGGCAGATTCTTTACCATGTGAGCCACCACAAGTTTGAAATCTACATTCATTTTCAGATATCTGAAGAGAATTACAAGTTGTGGGTTTGGGCCATTGTTCCTTGATGTTGCTGAGTGGAAAAAGGATTATAAGTGTACCATAAGTACATCACTGTGTCTTCTAAGGCAGTGTTTCAAAAGAATAGTTTCTGTGAAATATCTGAGATGCTTGCCTCACATCCTATTTTGACTATGCCAAGAAGTAAAGTCTGTAGTCTTTCTTAGAACAAAATTAAATGAGTATTAGTGAGGTTAAAGGCTTCAATAAAGGGGCATGATATGGAACTCTTGGACACACAGAACTTCAAAAATCCTTATTTAAATGCCAAATCAATTAACATAAGAGCTTGGATGGTGGGGGAAGGGTGTGTGTTCACAACTTTATAGCCAGAAATAAGATAAGCTGAATCTTTATAACTGTCTTCAAAAACTTACATGTGTCACTAAGGAATCACTCAGCACTGTTTGATCAGTTTATTCATCAATGCAAACATCCAAGATTGTTAAATAATACCTATTCTATTTTGGACGTTGTGCATGATGTGGTAAACACACACACACACACACAAACACACACATAAACACTGCCTTCCTGGAAGGCAGCATCTAGGAAGGGGTACAGACATGTACATAGAGAAATGCCTTGTGGTATATTAGGTTTAATACTAAGGCATAGGAGGAGCATAGAGGAAAGAGGGAGTAATTCCCTGGGGTTCCAATGCCTAGCAGAATGCCTGGCACATAGTAACTATTCAAAAAATACTTCATAGATGAAAAAGTGATTGCCTTCAGGTAAGTTTCAAATGGTAGACATGTCTAAATCAAAAATTTTGAGATCCTAAGTGAGGAACAGTCAGGCTGTGAAGAGCTGAGTTCCTGTTATTTGAGTTGATAACATGTGGCGGCATCTATAAAAATTGACAGCAGTGTTAGCACTCACATAGTTGAGCTTCGCTGGGAAACGGAACCCAGATCAAGATCCATGATGAACTCCAGAGATTTCCAGCAACATCTTTCAAGGAATTCAGCTGCATGATGTCTTTGCTTTATCTCTAAGCACTGCTTTCACCAGCAGTTCTTGCTAGTCTCTTTTATCCCTTGCATACTGCTTCCTCTCTGTGTGTCTTTGTTTCTGCTCCATGCTACTACCTGTGTCCCTTTCTGTGTGTTTTAACTTTCAAACTCCAGAGTCTCTATCCAATAGAGTGTACATAATGTGTAGAATGAATATTCAAGGACATTTCATAGCCCACTGCCCAGGTTTTTTTAAGTCTTTCTTTGCATCAGAGTGTTGTGGCTAGCCTGGGGAAGTCTTGTGATCAGAGTATGGCCAAATAAGTATAAAATATAATGGCCGTAGACATGACGCACCCTCATAAGACTATTTTATGCACAGTATAACAATTACAAAGGGGTATCCAGTGGTATCATGGAAACAGTTGAAATGAAACAACCTCTTGGGGGTGATCTCTAAGTTATACTTGCAGTAGTTAACTATTTGTTGAATGCATAACTGTATATTAAGTGCTGTCATAAACCTTTCATTTTACTATCTCAATTAATTCTAAACTCATGGGGAGAAAGCCAGAACTCCGAAGATTAAGTGAACTGGTAAGAGAGCTAGTAAAAAATAAAACTGAAATTGAATTCAGGTCTATTTGACTCCAAATCCTATGTTCTTTCAAATAATTGTGATACTACATGACTATAGTTTCTAGAAGTGCAACTCAGCCATGGATTTTAGAAAAAATTACCACAACTGACAGCACATCATACTTAACTCAAAAGTGGACTACTCATACAGAGTACTATACTGTATGAGTACTCCTAGACAGTACTCACAGACACCAGCCTATGCACATTATGACCGGTTTGTTATGTCATGAGCAACCAGAACCCCAAAGCTCCTCAGTTGGCTGTTTTCCTGAGTGAGCATTATTTATTCAGTTCACATTTATATATTTAAATCTAGTAAACATCTACTGGTGTCTATGTGCTAGATACTGTGGGCATACAAAGATGAATGAGGCATGGGCTACACCCTCAAAAGCATAGAGTGAGGATCCAGGTGAAAAAGCCAAATTATGACCATTCTGAGTAGAAAAGGTAAATGCTGTCTGTAGTAGAGAAGTTAACAAAGTAACAAAGAGCAGAATAAGGGGAAGATTAATCTGCCTTTGAGAGGAGATTAGGGAGTTCTTTGTAGAATTCAACTAGCATCAACTTGGGTCTTGGAGATAAGTAGGATTTTGATTTTTAAGAAGAGGAAAAAGCACAACCAAAGACAGAGATATGGAAAAATACAAGAATGTTAAGGAAATAGCCTTTCGTGTCAGCAGGAGGGTACACTTGAGTGGGCAGGTAGTCAAAGGACAAATGATTTTGGAAAAGTAGGTTGAGATAGATTATTGAGAACCTTGCTTGACAGTCTTGACTTCTCTTTTGAGAGGTATGGCAACCACAAGCAATTTTATTCTGCCAAACAAATCTTCCCTGGAATATGAATCAGGAAACCTCACAAATGCTTCCCAAGGTGACTCCATACTCAACTACAGCATTATCTGCCTTCATGTACAGTTGTATTGTGGCAACCTGCTAATATTTTCAACCACTCCCTTGGAAACTGGAGCTCATGACTACCATCTAGAGTGTCCTCTTTAAATATTTCAAGTATGAAGGCCACTGATTATACACATACATGCACATACACACTTATACCTAAGGAAGGGGATGGAGAAAGAGCGAGCGAGAGAGAAAGAGATGTGCTGTGAGCACAGGAAGAATTTTTATAAGCTTGTCTTTCATCTTGTAGAAGAAACAAACATGATGTAGCATGTCTATTTATAGATCTCTAAAAATGGTTTCTAGTCAGGTAATCTTGCAAAATCAGGGAATGCATATATAACATAATGAATATTTAAATGTAATGGGAACTTCAGATCCTCTTGAAACTAGGGTATTTCAGTGGCAACATCAGAAAGGACTGATGCCAAGGGGATGAGAATCGTTACCATGGCAACTCCCAGGCTGACTCACTCATAGATAACGCCTTAAACTTGTGACATGAGATTGCTTGAGGATTTTTAACACTGTACTAAAATACACATTGCTTCATGCAGATGAGAAAATATATCAGCATAGCATTCCCCCCGCTAAGGCTTTCTATGACATTTCTAAACAAGACCTCTCTTGTCCTTCAGTCTCTCCATGTTTGGGATGGAGAAATGGCTCCAGAGGAGGTGTGGAGAATTGAAGGAAACCTAAACTGCTCTTCAGAAAATTCTGCATTCTGCTGGCAGATATCATTTTAGTGGTCATACTACTTCCTGATCTTTGATTTCTACTCACATCTGAGTTGGGGGTTCCACTTCCAATATACTTCAGAACTACATGTTGTAGAAACAAATGTGTGAAGCCAGACGTAAGTAAGTTGGAGGGATAGGAAAACACACAGTACCAGAAAGTAAAGATAATAGAACTCTCGCTCTCCCTAGTCTTCTTTTCCTCCTTTAGTATTCATGAAAATGTTTTTTAGGCAACATTAAAAGAAGGTTCCAGGTTTACATTCCTTTTGCTGCAATGGAAAGAGAGGACTGTAGGAAATTGACTAAATATAAAATGACATACATAGAGTCAGGAACAGATTTTATAGAACTAATGAAAATATAGATATTGTTCATTTAGGATTTTGAAGAACACCAAGGGAATATCGAGGTCACTGTTTCTCAAATTAAGATCTGAAAATTAACAACATAATAATCTCCTTGAAAGCATCAGTCAAAAAAATGTAGATTTCAGAACTGTACTCCTCGAAAATCAAACTCAGTGGTCCGAGCAGTCGTGGTGGTAATTATGTACACTGAGTGTGAGAACTGTTCATCTAGTCAACCTATTCATTTTGCTATGCTAAAGTCGTGTCCGACTCTGTGCGACCCCATAGACGGCAGCCCACCAGGCTCCCCTGTCCCTGGGATTCTCCAGGCAAGAACACTGGAGTGGGTTGCCATTTCCTTCTCCACTGCATGAAAGTGAAAAGTGAAAGTGAAGTCCCTCAGTCGTGTCTGACTCTTAGTGACCCCATGGATGGCAGCCTACCAGGCTCCTCCATCCATGGGATTTTCCAAGCATGAGTACTGGAGAGAGGTGCCATTGCCTACTGCATGTAAAAGCTCCCTGTCTGAGAGTTTGATTTGCCAAAGATTATCCACAGGTCTAAAACTCACTTCTCCAAATCCTCAGATTCATTTTCATTAATAAACCAAGTTTCCCACATGAATCTTTTAAGGAAATGTGTTAAATTTTTACATTTTTATTTTATTTATTTATTTTTAGTGAAATATAGTTGATTTACAACATTGTGGGGGCTTCCCTCGTGGCTCAGATGGTGAAGAATCTGCTTGCGATGGAGAAGACCTGGGTTCAATCCCTGAGTCAGGAAGATCCCTTGAAGAAGGAAATGGCTGCCCATTTCAATATTCTTGCCTGAAGAATTCCATGGACAGAGGAGTCTGGCTGGCTACAGTCCATGGGGTCACAAAGAATTGGCCATGACTGACGACTAACACTTTCACACTTTCACTTTCATTTTACAACATTGTGTTAATTTCAGGTATACAATAATATGATTCAGTTTAGATAAACAGATGGACAGATGTAAATATTCTTTTTTGAACTTTTTATTGTAGAATATTACAATATAATGTTTTTAATAATATAAAACTTATTATATGACTGCATTAATACCCTTTAAATATCTTTAAAATGAATGTAGTGGAGTGTGATACCACAGTTTAAATAGAATTTTGATTAACTGGGTAGTGAATTATTCAAGATTTCTTTTTGGGATTCATTTTGTTGCTGAAGACTAACTTTGAAATACATACATCCCCTAGTGGGTGGATAAGGCACACTAAAAGTAAGTAAAATAATATAGTTTAAAAAGTGAGTCTTACTAGTCATTTACATCATATTTTAAGTAAGAAAACAGTTTTCACAGCTAACGATTGAAAGTTCATTATCGTAGTTTGGGGATTCATTGATAGATTCTGATACTGAGACTATTCAGTGTCACTAATACCCCATTCCCTCTTTTGTGTGATAATGGATCAATTGCTTGGATTCATACACTGAAAGAGCATTTTGATTCTCAGCCAGTACAAAAAGACTGATATGCACTAAGCTTATGTCTTAGGCCCTTGTCTTGCTTCAATCTCTGAATTTACCTTGATAACCTCATTTAATCTCATAGCCATGGTGTTGATGAGGATTCATTAATCTATATTCTCTATATCTTTCTACAACTTTATAGCAGCTAATATATCTATATCTGCACTTCAAGTACTTCAGAAAAATATCCAATCCAAATACATCAATTTTCCCCCAAATTCCAGTACTTCTGTAGTGTTTGCATTTCCCCCTCATCTCCCATATCTACAACGAGTTTAAATCCATTCTCTTTCCTTTCAACATTTTATCTCTACTCCTCTTTTCACCTACCCCTACATTTTCTGCCTTCATTCAGGCTCATAGTATGTTACACTTGTATTGCAAAGTTTAACTGTTTTGTAACTTAGCTGTCTGTCTCAGGCTTTTTCCTCATGCCAATCATTCAAAAAATAGTTGTTGTGTACTTACTTACCTGCTGGAATAGGAAATGGCAACCCACTCCAGTATTCTCATCTATAAAATTCCATGGACAGAGGACCATGGTGGGCTACAGTCCATGAGGTCACAAAGAGTTGGATACAACTGAGTAACTGAGCATACGCTCACTAATCCGCAGGCCCCGTACTCAGCACTAGGGGATAACCAGATAGATATGCCCTCATGAGACTCACAGTCTAGTAGTGGAGGAAATAGACAGGCACCAACTGTGGTGTTGGAGAAGACTCTTGAGAGTCCCTTGGACTGCAAGGAGATCCAACCAGTCCATTCTGAAGGAAATCAATTCTGGGTATTCATTGGAAGGACTGATGTTGAAGCTGAAGCTCCAATATTTTGGCCACCTGATGTGAAGAGCTGACTCATTTGAAAAGATCCTGAATCGGGAAAGATTGAAGGCAGGAGTAGAAGGGGACAACAGAGGATGAGATGGTTAGATGGCATCACCAACTCAATGGACATGAGTTTGGGTAAACTTTGGGAGTTGGTGATGGACAGGGAGGCCTGGCATGCTGCGGTTCATGGGGTCGCAAAGAGTTGGACATGACTGAGTGACTGAATTGAACTGAACTGAAACCAATTTCCTTGTAGAATGATTCAGGCTACAGTGAGAAGGGGCTATGAGAGCAGAGTGGCAAACTCAGACTTCCTGGTTCCTGATTCGGGAGAAAAAGGTATAATTAGGCTTCCAATCTGAGACCTACACCAGTTAGGGATAGTCAGGCAAAGAAGCAAGAGAGAAAGAGTGAGTGTTCTGGGCCCAGAAGAAGCATCATGTGTCTGAGGAACTGGATGAAAGAGTCAGAGGAGTCAAGTTAGAAATGTGGCTGGAAAGAGGAACAGATTCATTTGCCTTAGGGAATTTTTCCTCATAACACTGAGGATCCATTAAAGCTTAAGTTGGAGCAATATAATCATAATTGTAATTTTTTTAAAAATTGGAATATCCATTTATCAGCCATACAACAAATGATCTAGAGAAGAGCTAAATGCAGATGACTAGTCAGGAGCCCTATTGCAGTAAATCAGATAAGAAATGATAAAGGCCAAACTAGATCATAGCAACTATAAATAGAATATAGAGATTTTTTTTATGGAATAGAAAGACCAGGCTTTATTGATTTATTTAATGTGGAAAGTGAGGAAGAGAAAAGAATCAAGACTCCTTCCAGCTTCTGATTTTGTCCACAGGATAGATGACTGTGCCATTCACTAGGAATAACAATGGAGATGGGGGACCAGATTTAAGTGTGGATGGGAGTGATTCTACTGGGGACCATGGATGGTTCTTTCATTCAGCATCCTCTCATATTGGTGCTGGAAGCATAGAAGTAAACCATAATATCTCTATTCTCAATGAATTTATGCTCCCCTTCTCCTAGAGGGTTATCATGCACAATGTTAAATAAAAGACCCTTAACCTGTAGGTAATACCCATGTTTGCCTTTCATCTTACTGTCACTTAGAAATAATTTCTAATTTGGGAAATATGTTTCTGTTGTTGTGTCCAATTCTTTGCAACCCCATGGACTGCAGCACACCAGGCTTCTCTGTCCTATCTCCCGGAGTTTACTCAAACTCATGTGCATTGAGTCAGCAATGCCGTTCAACCATCTCATCCTGTCGTCCCCTTCTCATCCTGCCCTCAATCTTTCCCCACGTCAAGATCTTTCCCAATGAGTTGATTCTTCACATCAGTTCAGTTCAGTTCAGTCGCTCAGTTGTGTCTGACTCTTTGCAACCTGATGAACCGCAGCACACCAGGCCTCCCTGTCCATCACCAATTGCCGGAGTCCACCCAAACCCATGTCCATTGAGTCAGTGATGCCATCCAACCATCTCATCCACTATCGTTCCCTTCTCCTCCTGCCCTCAATCTTTCCCAGCATCAGGATCTTTTCAAATAAGTCAGCTCTTCACATCAGGTGGCCAAAGTATTGGAGTTTCAGCTTCAGCATCAGTCCTTCCAGTGAACACCCAGGACTGATCTCCTTTAGGATGGGCTGGTTGGATCTCCTTGCAGTCCAAGGGACTCTCAAGAGTCTTCTCCAACACCACAGTTCAAAAGCATCAATTCTTCAGCACTCAGCTTTCTTTGTCATCCAACTCTCACATCCATACATGACCATGGTAAAACAGTTGGCCAAAATATTGGAATTTCAGCTTCAGCATCAGTCCTTCCAATTAATATTCAGGGTTGATTTCCTTTAGGATTGACTGGGTTGATTTCCTTGCTATCCAGGGGACTCTGAAGAGTCTTCTCCTGCACCAGTTTGAAAACATCAATCCTTTCACACTCAGCCTTCTTTATGATCCAATTCTCACATCCATACATGACTACTGGAAAAACCATAGCTTTGACTAGATCGACCTTCATTGGGAAGATAATGTCTCTGCTTTTTAATACTCTGGTTATGTTTGTCATAGCTTTCCTTCCAAGGAGCAGTTCAGTTCAGTCGTTCAGTTGCGTCTGACTCTTTGCAACCCATGGACTGCAGCACACCAGGCTCCCTTGTCCGCCACCAACACCTGACTCTTGCTCAAACTCATGTCCATTGAGTTGGTGATGCCATCCAACCATCTCATCCTCTGTCATCTCCTTCTCCTGCCTTCAGTTTTTCCCAGCATCAGGATCTTTTCCAATAAGTCAGTTCTTCATATCAGGTGGCCAAAGTATTGGAGTTTCAGCTTCAGCATCAGTCCTTCCAATGAATATTCAGGACTGATTTCCTTTATGATTGACTGGTTGGATCTCCTTGCAGTCCAAGGGACTCTCAAGAGTATTCTCCAACACTATAGTTTAAAAGAATCAATTCAAGGAGCAAGTGTCTTTTAATTTTGTGGCTGCAGTCACTATCTGCTGTGATTTTGGAGCTAAAGAAGATAAAATCTGCCACTGTTTCCTCTTTTGCCCCATCTATTTGCTATAACGTGATGGGACCAGATGCCATGATCTTAGTTTTTTGAATGTTGAGTTTTAAGCCAACTTTTCCACTCTCCTCTTTCACCCTTATCCATAGGCTGTCTTCACTTTGTATTTTTAAAGTGGTATCATCTGCATATCTGAGGTTGTTGATATTTCTCCCAAGAATCTTGATTCCAGCTTGTGATTCATATATATGGAAAATATAGCTGCTACCATAACTCATGACTAAGGAGGTCTTTCTTTGAAAGTGGTAAAATGCTTTAGCAGGCTTTTGAATGTGAATGCCATCCCACCAAAAGAAAATTATTCTATTTCCTGTGAAAGTGAAGTTGCTCAGTCATGTCTGACTCTTTGCAACCCCATGGACTGTAGCCTACCAGGCTAGTTCATCCATGGGATTTTCCAGGCAACAGTACTGGAGTGGGTTGCCATGTACTTGAGGATTATTATGGAATAAACATGTTGTCTTTCCTTCAGCTAACATTTGAAGACTCATCCAGGGAAGTGATGAATGATTGACTGTATTTAGCATTCCCTGGGGTTTTCAACAGCACACAGATAAGAGTATGGCAGCTGTGTTCATTACCAGCTGATGAAGGGGAGCTCATGGATAAAATATCAGAGGGCTGAAAAGTCTACATTAGAACTGAATGTTAGTGATTAATAGGTATCCATGAAACAGCAAGGCAGAAGTTAGCCTTAGGCAAGAGATAACCCTTGTCCTAGGAGGAAAATTTTTTGTGCTTGTAATGCATGTTTAAGCCCTTGTTTATTATGTGGTACAGTGGAAAGAACTAGGAACTTAAAGTCAGAGAGATTTGGATTCAAATTACAGCTCCAACTTTTTCTAGTAGTCATTTTGGGCATCCCTTAAACTCAGAGTCTCTGCTTTATAAAAAGGGAATATTAATTTCAACATCCTAGAGATGTTATGAGGTTTAAATAATATAACATGTTGAAAGCACCTAGCAAATTGCTGGTCTTATAGCTAAACATTTGGCAATAGCTCTTGTTATTCAGTATTTAGTGGAGAAAAAAATCAATAACTTAGTTAAAGAGAAGAAAAATATATCATAGGCATTGCATTGTCCTATAATCTGCTTTAGGCTACTTGATTTTCCTTATTTATTCAATTACAGTTTTACAGTTTTCTGGGACTATTATATACATAATTTCAATTAATCTTTTCAACAATCTTGTTGATAGTTTTCCTGCCCATCACACAGGTAAGGAGATTGAGTATCAGACTAGCTGAAAAATTTGCTCTTAGATACCAGGACTAATGAACAATAAATCTTTATAACTAGATTCCAACTCTCCCAATTCAGTTTTACTTGTAGACTTAATTGATAGCTCTGTTTGTTTTAACATGGTGTTAGCCTAGAGGTTTTATTTCTGAATGGATCTAGTCTATATACTTAATGCAAATCTACTAAGATATGCATGTTTGTTATAGGTCCAAGGATGATTTTGAAGCTATGTAAGAGGAAAATTAAGCTTATCAAAATTATTAGCTTTAAAATTCACAAACCATTTTTTCTACACTGCCAAAGGAATTCTTAAAGTGTTTTTTTTTGGTCATTATGCAGTACAAGGTTGCCAATGTCTTCTGCAGAAGTATGTGCCAAGTTACTTTTTACCCAGATCCAGTCAAAGATTAATAGAAGTTTGAACAGATGCTCAATGAGGTTAAGCCACTGGAGATGGCCAATATGGATATTTATGTAGCTTTTGGATTCTATAGACCTGACTTTAAGGCCTTAGCTAATGCTTTCTATAAGTTTAAATTTAATTCAATATTTAGAAAGTTATTGTACCAAAGGAGCAGTCTATGATTTTATTTTTATTTACCTTAGCAAGTTATTATATTAAGCTCCAGAGTATGGCATCATATAATACAAAGGATGCAGTAAAACACCAGTACTTAATGGTATTTATATCTCTATCCGTCTATCTATCTGCAGAGAGAGAAGAGTTATTGCAACACTATTTTTAAGTTGTAGAAGAACCTGAAACAACTTCAATTACCATTAACATAATAATAACTAATATGTTATTCTATACTGTGTAGCCACTAAATGGAATGAGTCATATCTTTACCCATTGATTTGGAGGAAGTTCTGAGTTGTCACTAAGAAAAGAAGATGCAATAAGCATGGATTGATTTCAGAGAGCTTTCATAAATATACGTTTTAGGGAATTGAATTAATGGCATAGATATCAAAGGTAAGCTGTTTTGATTTAAAATATTTTTTGTGAGACTGCATCAGGGAAAGGAAAGCCAGCTCTCTTTCTATTTTTACCTCTTCCTTGAAAACTCATGGATTCCAGTTACCAGGTCCCAGAATTTAAGAGCATACCATTCAAACATCTCAACCAATTTATGGGTAAACTAACTTTTGAAGACTGACCTAGGAATACAACCACTCATTATTATGTTATCACTACAGAGACGTTAATGTCTGAAGTCTACATAATCTATTTACAAATGCCGTGTTACAATATTATAAACAGAGCACCAGGGAAATTTGTATAATATTCAGTTTTTGCACTGCACAGACACACCTTGTCCACTGAGTGAATGATGTGGAAGTCTAATCTCTGCTTCCCACCCCCTCAAGCTGTTTGTCCTACTGTGGGGCTGAGATAGCAGGAGGAAGAAGAGCTATTGTGTAATTCCTACAAATAGATTTTTTTTTTTTTTTTACAGTCTCCATAAAGGTAGATAAATGAGTCAAAGTATAATGGAGAGTCATGGAATAGCAAAAAGGTAATTGGGAAAGAAGACAAAGGAAAATCTATGCTTTTCTGAGGAAAGGCAGGTATAGATTATGACGGCCTTAAATCAGTGGTTATCAACCAGGGGGAATTTCACCTCCCCTCCTGCCATCCTGGGGACATTTGGTAATGTCTGCAGCCATCTCTGATTGTCATGGCTGCAGGGCTGGTCTCGGAATCTAGTGAATAAAGGCCAAGGGTGCAGCTAATGCTACATCCTAGAATACACAGATGCAGCCTCCCACGTAGAGTAAGTATTCAATCCAAAGTTTTAATAGTGCTGCCGTTGATAAGCCAAACTCTAAATGAATACACACTCTGTTTAAAAAGAGACTAAAATGTTAGGAAGGATTGAAGGCTTGCTGAAAGGAGATTGGCACTAAAATTGCATCTATCCTGATGCATTATTCTTCCTGAAAGTTAAATATTTTATTGTTGGAGCCATTGTTTCATGCTTCTCAATAAGCTGCCAAGTAATGTGTTTTTATTTTTTTTTCCTTTGGTTTGTTTCATTTTAAAAAAATTTTTTAACTTTAAAATATTGTATTAGTTTTGCCAAATATCGAAATGAATCTGCCACAGGTATACATGTGCTCCCCATCCTGAACCCTCCTCCCTCCTCCCTCCCCATACCATCCCTCTGGGTCATCCCAGTGCACCAGCCCCAAGCATCCAGTATCGTGCATCGAACCTGGACTGGTGACTCGTTTCATACATGATATTATACATGTTTCAGTGCCATTCTCCCAAATCTTCCCACCCTCTCCCTCTCCCACAGAGTCCATAAGACTGTTCTATACATCAGTGTCTCTTTAGCTATCTCGTACACAGGGTTATTGTTACCATCTTTCTAAATTCCATATATATGTGTTAGTATACTGTATTGGTGTTTTTCTTTCTGGTTTACTTCACTCTGTATAATAGGCTCCAGTTTCATCCACCTCATTAGAACTGATTCAAATGTATTCTTTTTAATGGCTGAGTAATACTCCATTGTGTATATGTACCACTGCTTTCTTATCCATTCATCTGCTGATGGACATCTAGGTTGCTTCCATGTCCTGGCTATTATAAACAGTGCTGCGATGAACACTGGGGTACACGTGTCTCTTTCCCTTCTGGTTTCCTCAGTGTGTATGCCCAGCAGTGGGATTGCTGGATCATAAGGCAGTTCTATTTCCAGTTTTTTTAAGGAATCTCCACACTGTTCTCCATAGTGGCTGTACTAGTTTGCATTCCCACCAACAGTGTAAGAGGGTTCCCTTTTCTCCACACCCTCTCCAGCATTTATTGCTTGTAGACTTTTGGATCGCAGCCATTCTGACTGGCGTGAAATGGTACCTCATTGTGGTTTTGATTTGCATTTCTCTGATAATGAGTGATGTTGAGCATCTTTTCCTGTGTTTGTTAGCCATCTGTATGTCTTCTTTGGAGAAATGTCTATTTAGTTCTTTGGCCCATTTTTTGATTGGGTCATTTATTTTTCTGGAATTGAGCTGTAGGAGTTGCTTGTATATTTTTGAGATTAGTTGTTTGTCAGTTGCTTCATTTGCTATTATTTTCTCCCATTCTGAAGGCTGCCTTTTCACCTTGCTAATAGTTTCCTTTGTTGTGCAGAAGCTTTTAAGTTTAATTAGGTCCCATTTGTTTATTTTTGCTTTTATTTCCAATATTCTGGGAGATGGGTCATAGAGGATCCTGCTGTGATGTATGTCGGAGAGTGTTTTGCCTATGTTCTCCTCTAGGAGTTTTATAGTTTCTGGTCTTATGTTTAGATCTTTAATCCATTTTGAGTTTATTTTTGTGTATGGTGTTAGAAAGTGCTCTAGTTTCATTCTTTTACAAGTGGTGGACCAGTTTTCCCAGCACCACTTGTTAAAGAGATTGCCTTTAATCCATTGTATATTCTTGCCTCCTTTGTCAAAGATAAGGTGTCCATATGTGCGTGGATTTATCTCTGGGCTTTCTATTTTGTTCCATTGATCTATATTTCTGTCTTTGTGCTAGTACCATACTGTCTTGATAACTGGCTTTGTAGTAGAGCCTGAAGTCAGGTAGGTTGATTCCTCCAGTTCCATTCTTCTTTCTCAAGATAGCTTTGGCTATTCGAGGTTTTTTGTATTTCCATACAAATTGTGAAATTATTTGTTCTAGCTCTGTGAAGAATACCATTGGTAGCTTGATAGGGATTGCATTGAATCTATGAATTGCTTTGGGTAGTATACTCATTTTCACTATATTGATTCTTCCAATCCATGAACATAGTATATTTCTCCATCTATTAGTGTCCTCTTTGATTTCTTTCACCAGTGTTTCATAGTTTTCTATATATAGGTCTTTAGTTTCTTTAGGTAGATATATTCCTAAGTATTTTATTCTTTCCGTTGCAATGGTGAATGGAATTATTTCCTTAATTTCTCTTTCTGTTTTCTCATTATTAGTGTATAGGAATGCAAGGGATTTCTGTGTGTTGATTTTATAGTCAGCAACTTTACTATAATCATTGATTAGTTTTAGTAATTTTCTCGTGGAGTCTTTAGGGTTTTCTATGTAGAGGATCATGTCATCTGCAAATAGTGAGAGTTTTACTTCTTCTTTTCCAATTTGGATTCCTTTTATTTCTTTTTCTGCTCTGATTGCTGTGGCCAGAACTTCCAAAACTATGTTGAATAGTAATGATGAAAGTGGGCACCTTTGTCTTGTTCCTGACTTTAGAGGAAATGCTTTCAATTTTTCACCATTGAGGATAATGTTTGCTGTGGGTTTGTCATATATAGCTTTTATTATGTTGAGGTATATTCCTTCTATTCCTGCTTTCTGGAGAGTTTTTATCATAAATGATGTTGAATTTTGTCAAGGGTTTTCTCTGCATCTATTGAAATAATCATATGGTTTTTATTTTTCAATTTGTTAATGTGGTGTATTACATTGATTGATTTGCAGATATTGAAGAATCCTTGCATCCCTGGGATAAAGCCCACTTGGTCATGGTATATGATCTTTTCAATGTGTTGTTGGATTCTGATTGCTAGAATTTTGTTAAGGATTTGTGCATCTATGTTCATCAGTGATATTGGCCTGTAGTTTTCTTTTTTTGTGGGATCTTTGTCAGGTTTTGGTATTAGGGTGATGGTGGCCTCATAGAATGAGTTTGGAAGTTTACCTTCCTCTGCAATTTTCTGGAAGAGTTTGAGCAGGATAGGTGTTAGCTCTTCTCTAAATTTTTGGTAGAATTCAGCTGTGAAGCCGTCTGGACCTGGGCTTTTGTTTGCTGGAAGATTTTTGATTACAGTTTCAATTTCCGTGCTTGTGATGGGTCTGTTAAGATTTTCTATTTCTTCCTGGTCGAGTTTTGGAAAGTTGTACTTTTCTAAGAATTTGTCCATTTCTTCCACGTTGTCCATTTTATTGGCATATAATTGTTGATAGTAGTCTCTTATGATCCTTTGTATTTCTGTGTTGTCTGTTGTGATCTCTCCATTTTCATTGCTAATTTTATTGATTTGATTTTTCTCCTATGTTTCTTGATGAGTCTGGCTAGTGGTTCATCAATTTTATTTATCCTTTCAAAGAACCAGCTTTTGGCTTTGTTGATTTTTGCTATGGTCTCTTTTGTTTCTTTTGCATTTATTTCTGCTCTAATTTTTAAGATTTCTTTCCTTCTACTAACCCTGGGGTTCTTCATTTCTTCCTTTTCTAGTTGCTTTAGGTGTAGAGTTAGGTTATTTATTTGACTTTTTTCTTGTTTCTTGAGGTATGCCTGTATTGCTATGAACTTTCCCCTTAGGACTGCTTTTACAGTGTCCCACAGGTTTTGGGTTGTTGTGTTTTCATTTTCATTCGTTTCTATGCAAATTTTGATTTCTTTTTTGATTTCTTCTGTGATTTGTTGCTTATTCAGCAGCGTGTTGTTCAGCCTCCATATGTTGGAATTTTTAATAGTTTTTCTCCTGTAACTGAGATCTAATCTTACTGCATTGTGGTCAGAAAAGATTCTTGGAATGATTTCTATTTTTTTGAATTTACCAAGGCTAGATTTATGGCCCAGGATGTGATCTATCCTGGAGAAGGTTCCATGTGTGCTTGAGAAAAAGGTGAAATTCATTGTTTTGGGATGAAATGTCCTATAGATATGAATTAGGTCTAACTG
The DNA here is from genome assembly GCF_003369695.1 of Bos indicus x Bos taurus. Classification (NCBI taxonomy): domain Eukaryota; kingdom Metazoa; phylum Chordata; class Mammalia; order Artiodactyla; family Bovidae; genus Bos; species Bos indicus x Bos taurus. The sequence continues at coordinate 65,881,732 of NC_040081.1, forward strand.
GTCCATTGTATCGTTTAAAGGTTGTGTTTCCTTGTTAATTTTCTGTTTAGTTGATCTATCCATAGGTGTGAGTGGGGTATTAAAGTCTCCCACTATTATTGTGTTATTGTTAATTTCTCCTTTCATACTTGTTAGCATTTGTCTTACATATTGCGGTGCTCCTGTGTTGGGTGCATATATATTTATAATTGTTATATCTTGTTCTTGGATTGATCCTTTGATCTTTATGTAGTGACCGTCTTTGTCTCTTTTCACAGCCTTTGTTTTAAAGGCTATTTTATCTGATATGAGTATTGCTACTCCTGCTTTCTTTTGGTCCCTATTTGCACAGAAAATCTTTTTCCAGCCCTTCACTTTCAGTCTGTATGTGTCCCCTGTTTTGAGGTGGGTCTCTTGTAGACAACATATGTAGGGGTCTTGTTTTTGTATCCATTCAGCCAGTCTTTGTCTTTTGGTTGGGGCATTCAACCCATTTATGTTTAAGGTAATTATTGATAAGTATGATCCCATTGCCATTTACTTTATTGTTTTGGGTTCGAATTTATACACCATTTTTGTGTTTCCTGTCTAGAGAATATCCTTTAGTATTTGTTGGAGAGCTGGTTTGATGGTGCTGAATTCTCTCAGCTTTTGCTTGTCTGAAAAGCTTTTGATTTCTCCTTCATATTTGAATGAGATCCTTGCTGGGTACAATAATCTGGGCTGTAGGTTATTTTCTTTCATCACCTTAAGTATGTCTTGCCATTCCCTCCTGGCTTGAAGAGTTTCTATTGAAAGATCAGCTGTTATCCTTATGGAAATTCCCTTGTGTGTTATTTGTTGTTTTTCCCTTGCTGCTTTTAATATTTGTTCTTTGTGTTTGATCTTTGTTAACTTGATTAATATGTGTCTTGGGGTGTTTCGCCTTGGGTTTATCCTGTTTGGAACTCTCTGGGTTTCTTGGACTTGGGTGGTTATTTCCTTCCCCATTTTAGAGAAGTTTTCAAATTATCTCCTCAACAATTTTCTCATGGTCTTTCTTTTTGTCTTCTTCTTCTGGGACCCCTATGATTTGAATGTTGTAGTGTTTAATATTGTCCTGGAGGTCTCTGAGATTGTCCTCATTTCTTTTAATTCATTTTTCTTTTATCCTCTCTGATTCATTTATTTCTACCATTCTATCTTCTAATTCACTAATCCTATCTTCTGCCTCTGTTATTCTACTATTTGTTGCCTCCAGAGTGTTTTTAATTTCATTTATTGCATTATTCATTATATATTGACTCTTTTTTATTTTTTCTAGGTCCTTGTTAAACCTTTCTTGCATCTTCTCAATCCTTGTCTCCAGGCTATTTATCTGTGATTCCATTTTGATTTCAAGATTTTGGATCAATTTCACTATCAGTATTCAGAATTCTTTATCAGGTAGATTCCCTGTCTCTTCCTCTTTTGTTTGGTTTGATGAGCATTTATCCTGTTCCTTTATCTGCTGGGTATTCCTCTGTCTGTTCATCTTGTTTAAACTGCTGGGTTTGGGGTGTCCTCTCTGTATTCTGGCAGTTTGTGGAGTTCTCTTTATTGTGGCGTTTCCTCGCTGTGTGTGGGTTTGTACAGGTGGCTTGTCAAGGTTTCTTGGTTAGGGAAGCTTGTGTCGGTGTTCTGGTGGGTGGAGCTGTATTTCTTTTCTCTGGAGTGCAATGAAGTGTCCAGTAATGAGTTATGAGATGTCTATGGTTTTGGGGTGACTTTGGGCAGCCTGTATCTTGAAGCTCAGGGCTGTGTTCCTTTGTTGCTGGAGAATTTGCTTGGTATGTCTTGCCCTGGAACTTGTTGGCCCTTGTGTGGTGCTTGGTTTCAGTGTAGGTATGGAGGCATTTGATGAGCTCCTGTCAATTAATGTTCCCTGGAGTCAGGAGTTCCCTGGAGTCAGGGTTTGGACCTAAGCCTCCTGCTTCCAGTTATCTGTCTTATTTTTACAGTAGTTTCAAAACTTCTCCTTCTATACAGCACCATTGATAAAACATCTACATTAAAGATGAAAAGTTTCTCTACCATGAGGGTCACCCAGAGAGGTTCACAGCGTTACATGGAGAAGAGAAGAGGGAGGAGGGAGTTAGTGACCTGAATGAGATGAGGTAGAATCAATAGAGGAGAGACTGGGCTAGCCAGTAATCACTTCCTTATGTGCACTCCACAACTGGACCGCTCAGAGATGTTCACGGAGTTATACAGAGAAGAGAAGAAGGAGGAAGGAGACAGAGGTGGCCAGGAGGATAAAAGCGAGGAATGAAAAGGAGGGAGACAGATCCAGCCGGTAATCAGTTCCCTAAGTGTTCTCCACCATCTGGAACACACAGAAATTCACAGAGTTGGGTAGGGTAGAGAGGGGTTAGGGAGGAGACACAGGAGACCTGGTGGAGAAAAAGGAGAGTTCAAAGGGAGAGAGAGCAGTCAAGCCAGTAATCTCGCTCCCTAGTGAAAAATGGGTCCTGAAGATTGGGTTCTTAAAGGCACAAAATTGGTAACAAATACATAAAAGCAAAAATTAAAAATCTAGAGTTTGGAATTTCAAAAATATGATGTTAAAGAAAAGAAGAAGAAAGAAAGAGAGAAAAAACAAACAAACAAAAACAAACAAGGTCGTGAAAATTATAAAGAAAATATAGGTACAAAATTGATAACTAATACCAAAAAGCAAAAGTTAAAAATCTAGAGTAGAGTTTGGAATTTCAAAAATACAATGTTAAAAAAAAGAAGAAGAAAAAGAGAGAAAAAAAAAAAACAAACAAAAACAAAGTTGCAAAAATTATAAAGAAAATATAGGTACAAAATTGATATCAAATACCAAAAAGCATACATTAAAAATCTAGAGTACAGTTTGGAATTTCAGATATACAATGTTATATAAAAGAAAACAAACAAACAAACAATGTCAAAAAAATTATAAAAAATATATATATGAAGTTTGCTTTAAAAAAAAGGGTCTTTTTTTTTTTGCAAAGTAATAGGTTATAAAAGTGAAAATTAGAGGAATAATAGAGGACTTAAAATTTTTTTAAAAAATTAAAGAAAAAGAATGATCATAAAAATAGTAAAAATATATCTAGGACTTTCTCTGGTTTTGTTGTGAGTATTGTGGGTTCAGGTCATTTTCAGCCAGTTCCTTGGTCCGACTTATATTTCTCAAGATCTATAGGCCCCATCCTATGTAGTTGGTACTAACCACAGGGTTTTAATCTATTGCCTGTAGCTTCCAAGGCGGTTCCCTCTGTTATAGCTTCTTTTGTTTGCTGGTCTCTTCAGTGCCTGGTTTCCGCCCTGACACAAAGGGGACGGTGGAGGACACTTTTTTTTTTTTTTAAGGCTCACTTGTTCAGTCGCGCTGTGGAGAGGGAGGGAGGGATGCTGCAAACAAATAACACTGGCATGTGCTCGCAGTGCCTCAGCACACTGGGTCTGCCCCTGCTCATGGTGCATGTAGCCTCCCTGCCCACACTGCTCAGGTTCTAGGTTGCTCCGCCAGGAACCATCCATGGCCGGCCCTGGGCTGCCTGTACCTCCCAGGTCGAAGCCGCTCAGGTTCAGGCACTCGGGTAGTCCTCAGAGGCCCAGACTTGGTTGGGCCTGCGTTTTGTGCCCTTCCCAGGTCAGAGCATCTCAGGTGATGAGGTGTTTGGCAAGCGCGATTGCTGCGACTTATCACTCGGTTATCTAGGTGTACACCCAGCGCACCTTCTCAGGCAGATGTTGACCGTCCAGACCCCCAAGAAGTTTTAGTTAGCAAAGAAGCCTGCTTACAGTTTTATAGATAATGTCTCTCTGGGGCTGCGATTGCCCCCTTCTGGCTCTGGCTGCCTGTCACCGGAGGGGGAAGGTCTGCAGCTGGCTATCTCTGTTCAGTCCTTTGTTCCGTGCACGGGCCTTGCGGTGTCTTAGGTTAGGGCTGGCTTTTCGCGTGGTAGATATCCCACAGTCTGGTTTGCTAGCCCAAATTATTTCGCTCAGATAGCGCTCAGGGTATTCAGGCCAGATCTTTACTCTAAGCGATGCAGCCTGCGCCGCGCCTCCCTGCCCAACCCCCGCTTGCTAGTGGCGTGTGCAGGCATCTGCGCTGCTTCTCCACTGGGGGAGTTACCGTAGGGCTTGTAATCTGTGGGGTTTAATTGTTTATTTATTTTTCCTCCCTGTTATGTTGCCCTCTGTGCTTCCAAGGCTCGGCACAGATTCGGCAGTGAGAAGGTTTCCTGGTGTTTGGAAACTTCTCTCTTTTTAAGACTCTGTCCCTCCCTCTTTTGTCTCTTTTTTTGTCTTTTATATTTTTTCCTACCTCCTTTCAAAGACTTGGGTTGCTTTTCTGGGTGCCTGATGTCCTCTGCCAGTATTCAGAAGTTGTTTTGTGGAATTTACTCAGCGTTTAAATGTTCTTTTGATGAATTTGTTGGGGAGAAAGTGTTCTCCCCGTCCTACTCCTCCGCCATCTTAGCTCTTCCCTCCAGTAATGTGTTTTTAATGTGGAAAAAAAAAAGTCTCCTAGTTCCAAAATTTTTCTTTCTCAAAAGTAACATTTTATCTGATTTGAACTTTTGTGTGCCATTTTCTAAGATTTCTGCACAAATAAGAAATCTTAATCTCTAGAGAATTTTTTCTTGATATTTTGTTCCATCCATTATTTATATCAAACTGTTACTGAGAACTCTTTCCTGAACTTCTAAATTTCAAAATATTTTGAAAGGATGCTATCCAAAGATTTTCAGTTTCTTATACAGACACAATGAATGTTTTTTAAAAAGAATGATTCACAAAAGTGAATATAATATACCGCTATTTTTAAAAACAATGACAAAAGTTCTGGAGTCCCTGGAATAGGAAGTAACAACTCACTCCAGTATTCTTGCCTGGAAAATTCCATGGACAGAGGCGCCTAGCAGGCTACAGTCCATGGGTTCTCAAAGAGTCAGACCTGATTGAGCAACTGAGCATGCATGCATGTATATATGTTCCTAGACAGTTGCATCAGCAAACATAAAATGTTGCCCACCAAGTTACTAATTAGTGAAAGAAAGTACAATGGAGGAAGCAAGATCGCTCAACAATAAATAGGCAAATAAATAAATAGCTATGGAAAAGGTAACAACGTTTATGATAAAAAGTAGGTTATATAGAATGATTTTTTTTTTCTTTTAAAGCTGATGGAAAAAAACTGGATACTAAATGTTGATGGTGATTATCTCTGAATGGAAAATTAAAACAAACAAAATCCAAAACACCAAAATGGTACAGAAAAAAGAGGATGGAATAAAAGAATGAGTGTGATAAAGTTGACATTTGGGCATTATAATTGGCTACCTATTCTATTTTGAGAGTTCCCCAGGGACTCCCCAGAGATCATTACCTACCATCTCTTTAAGATGATAATTTGATGGAAATCAATCTTCCTGTTAGAAAAATCTAAAAATAAGGTTTCTGAGAGTGTGCTAACAATTCCTTTCCAGGAAGGTAAATTAAAGTTTTAAGAGATATCAGAAGTGCTTGATTCTAGAGATATTACTATAGCCCTTTTAAGAATCCCTCTTATTCTACCCTATTAAATTTAAGCTAAGAGTTCCTAAGATCTCATTCTTCTCCAACAAAACAGTACCAGACCTAAAATTTTTGCTATTAACTGTGCTCTTTACACTCTCTATATATTACAAGATCACAAATCACAAGAGAAAACTACCTTCCTAGGCTAGAAAATGCTTACAAATTTTTTTTAATCTCGTCTAAGTCATGTGTTCTTGATAACATCTTGGTTTAATCCTGATTCCCATATTCTTTCACAGTTTAGCTCAGTTCATAGCTAGACTTTTTCAAGTTGTCATGCATACCACACTTTGATTTCTATTCTGGTCATGGATTCATAGTCCAGCTCAACGTGGTCAGGCAAATCCACCACATTCTGCATTAGATCCTCCATGGAACTGATTTTATTTCTACTCTTACTTCAGTATTGGGGAAAATAGAAACAGTAATTCTCTTTGAACCTCTCTGGAACTCAAGAACTTTGAAAAACAGTGTGTCATAACTCATTAATTGTGTGGTTTTAAATGTCAGTGGTTTATGAATCATTCTCCTGATAAATTAATCATTAATATAATATTTTATTGAGAATTTTGAATACTAACTTGTGAATGAATTTGAAAGTTGTTCTGAATAGAGATCTATTTTTAAAGCTTTAGTATATATAGGCTTATACTTCCAAAATGACGTGATATAATTCAAAATATGTCTATTAATACTTTATAGGAAGTCACTATTAATTCATTCCTAAAGAGTAAGTTTGTTTCAAATGTCATATGCTTTTGTCATCTCCCAGAAATTCATCAATTTCTAAATTTGTGGGAATTATGGGCTCACTAGGGAAGCTCACTCTATGGTCAATCTTGAATGGTTAGAGAATGGAAACTCTGGGTTATTAATTATTTTGCCTAACTGAGGGTGTCCATGTATTTTAAAAAGATAACCAATATTTCAAAATTTAAGATGAGTTTGCACTAACACAATTAGTGCTGATATCAAGTGCCCCAAACAGCACTACTTAATTCATATTCAGCTAATATATTTGAGCTCTTGCTATCATTGGTGCACTAAGCTGAAACCTAAAAATATAAACTGTTGCCCTTGGAGGAGCTCAAAATCTAGTGGGACTGAGAAATAATTACAATATAAGTACAACAATCAAAGTAGAAGAAGACTATTCTGAGAACTCAAAGGAGGATTAATCCCAGAATCAGATTTCCCAGGGGTGCTGTCCTCTTCTCACCTTCTACTGTCTCCATGGTGCGTTAATCCATTCCCACGGCTGCATCTATCATCATGACTCACTTAGCTTTGTTCCTCCCTGAGCGCTGCCTTCCTGTATTTTTTGGCTCATAACTACTTACTTGGCACCTTACATGCAACTGCCACTGACACCCACAACACAAAGTAGCCTGTAAATGAGTAAATGAATCATCCTCAGTCCAAATCTTCAATTCTTACTATTTTTATCCATGTACTCATTTGGGTCAGAAACCCTATAGTCATCCTTGATGCCCTCTTCTCTCTATCCTCCCGTATCAATGTCACCAAATTTTGCCTAAACCATTTCCATTTTCTTTCCTCCACCTCCCTGTTAGGACTAACTCTGACTTCACTCTTCTCTAAGCAAATGCCAGAGCTTGTAAAACATAACCTCCTACTCAATAATCTTGTCTCCAGTGATAGGCTGCCAGTGAAAAGAAGTGGAGTTTTCTGAGTATCTGAGGTGGAAGGAATTCCATGCAGGGAGCTGGTTACGGAGGTGATGGAAGGACTGACAAGCCTATGGAGGCCAGTGGGATAGCTTGGAAACGAACGATGCTCAGTCTCATCTCCTGGTTTAGAAGTTCTTTGAGATAGGCAGGGGAAATGTATTACACAACATTTTCTCATAAGCATCTGGCATAATACAGTATTTTCAATCTAGTCAACAATGGCAAAATGCTGACAGAATGAATTAGTCACTCTCATAATCTAAGATGTTTTGACTTAGAAGTTTCTAGCAAATTTGCCCAGCTTTAGGCCCAACTTTTCAATATATCTTACCATGGAAACAACTTGAGTTATTTGTTCTTCTGATTAGTTAGGTTCTAGATGAGACATTTAAACTGTCACTGGATGAAATACAAATTTTATCATATCGTTTTTAGGAAATCAGGTTCATTGTAAAGAAAAAAAGCATTTTCATTTTTTTAATAATTAATCTTTATAGCTTATAAAGTAGATATTAGATCACAGGTGCTGAGATTTTTAAATTGTACAGTCTCAGTTTTGTATGGTGAGAGTCTCCTGCAGTTCATGGCCTTGGAACACAAGGTCACACTCCAGTTGTCATGTTAGTGTCCTGTGTGCCCATGTGACTTCCTTAGATGACTCCCATTGGTAGAAACCTACAGCTCTCAACGTTTTTGTTCACCCAGAAGATCACTTCATTCCCAGATTGTTCAGAACACTACACACGACTGGCAAAAATCTGACGATACAGATGGATAAACCAAATGGGCTATTAGGATGAGACAAAGGTAAAGGAAGATTATGAAGCATAGTACAAGCTGCAGCTGTTGAAAAAAATCAATAAAAAGAAAAACATGGGCTTTGAAAAAATGAGATTGTATGTATTTTAAAGATATTAAAACAAAAACATGGCTAAGGAGTAGGCACAACAAATGTGTATTAATAGCATAATACTAGATGATAAGATGAAAGATTAGAAATGAACAGAAAATCTGGAAATACAGTGATGCATTTCTGCTGCGGAATGTACTTAATGGTGACACTGATACACAAACCATTCATTTTAAGCAGGAGTCTCAATTAGAAACAGATGTTGTGCGATTCTTTTCAATTACAACCTAAATTAGCTTATTTATCAGGCAATTTTTCACTAAAGTTTGTTTTTGTGAGATGAGTTTGTTTTGTTTTCTCATCCTTATAAGAAGTACTGTTTGTTGCCATCTTATGCATTTAGTCTCCAGGTTACATTTCTGGATAATTGTCATTGTTTTTGATAGAGAATTGTCTCCATAGAAGTAAATATATCTTCTATCACTTTCCTTGCTCTTGGTTAATAAACAATATCAAATATGTCTCTTCCTCCTTTTTTCCAGTCATTTAACATCTCTGAGTGTCAGATTTCTCATACCTCCCTTTTTCAAAATCAACAAGATGGGCCAGATGAATTTGATTTTCTTGGGTTTTAACAATATGTATAATTATTGCTTAGTGAAATCTCATATGGACATCAATCTGCATAATCATTATGGCTTCTTTTGGTTTGAGGAAATAAAGATGAAATCAATTTAGCACAAGGAAAGCGAAATTTGTTGTAATAATACAAAGGTTTATAAGAAGTATAGAAGTTTATATATAAACTTTATATAAGAAGTTTATATATAAACTTTATATAAGAAGTTTATATTGAAGTATAGAACATTTCCAGACCTCAGGAGAGCTACAAATAGGAAACAGGAAGTTCTTTATGAACTTGGCCATTCGTTCTCTAACAATGGAAGACTCTTTCTCCTATGGCTCTTTTCTGCATTTTTCTCCATTTTCTTTCTTCTTTTGCAAGCTGGCTTCCTCCTTTTTATTCAAGCTCCCCTCTTTTTTACTTTGTACTAGCAGTGTAGCCCTAGTTCTATGTCATGACCTTTGCACTTGGTACTACAGCTGCTGTATCAGATCCTTTTGTAGTTGTTGAGTCACTAAGTCATTTCTAATTCTTTGGGACCCCATGGACTGTAGCCGAGCAGGCTCCTCTGTCTATGGGATTCTCCTGGCAAGAATACATAGAAAACTATACAAAAAAGATCTTCATGACCCAGATAACCACAATGGTGTGATCGCTCACCTAGAGCCAGACATCCTGGAATACGAAGTCAAGTGGGCCTTAGGAAGCATCTCTACAAACAAAGCTAGTGGAGGTGATAGAATTCCTGTTGAGTTATTTCAAATCCTAAAAGATGATGCTGTGAAAGTGCTGCACTCAATATGCCAGCAAGTTTGGAAAACTCAGCAGTGGCCACAGGACTGGAAAAGGTCAGTTTTCATTCCAATCCCAAAGAAAGGCAATGCCAAAGAGTGTTCAAACTACCACACAATTGCACTCATCTCACATGATAGCAAAGTCATGCTCACAATTCTCCAAGCCAGGCTTCAACAGTATGTGAACTGTGAACTTCCAGATGTTCAACCTGGATTTAGAGAAGGCAGAGGAACAAGAGATCAAATTGCCATTTGATCATCATTTGATCATCAAATTGCCGCTGGATCATCAGAAAAGCACAAGAGTTCCAGAGAAACATCTACTTCTTTATTGACTATGCCAAAGCCTTTGACTGTGTGGATCACAGCAAACTATGGAAAATTCTTCAAGAGATGGGAATACCAGGCCACGTGACCTGCCTCCTGAGAAATCTGTATTCAGGTCAAGAAGCAACAGTTAAAACTGGAAATGGAACAACAGATGGACTCCATATCGGGAAAGGAGTACGTCAAGGCTGTATATTGTCACCCTGCTTATTTAACTTATATGCAGAGTACATCATGCAAAATGCCAGACTGGATGAAGCACAGGCTGGAATCAAGATTGCTGGGAGAATTATCAATAACCTCAGATATGAAGATGACACCACCCTTATGGCAGAAAGTGAAGAACTAAAGAGCCTCTTGATGAAAGTGAAAGAGGAGAGTGAAAAAGTTGGCTTAATACTCAACATTCAGAAAACTAAGATCATGGCATCCAGTCCCATCACTTCATGGCAAATAGATGGGGAAAAAATGGAAACAGTGACAGACTTTATTTGGGGGACTCCAAAATCACTGCCGACGGTGACTGCAGCCATGAAATTAAAAGACACTTGCTCCTTGGAAGAAAAGCTATGACCAACCTAGATAGCATATTAAAAAGCAGAGACATTACTTTGCCAACAAAAGTCCATTTAGTCAAAGCTATGGTTTTTCCAGTAGTCATGTATGGGTGTGAGAGTTGGACTATGAAGAAAGCTGGGCGCCGAAAAATTGATGCTTTTGAACTATGGTGTTGGAGAAGACTCTTGAGAGTCCCTTGGACTGCAAGAAGATCCAGACTATCAATCCTAGAAGAAATCAGTCCTTCATATTCATTGGAAGGACTGATGCTGAAGCTGAAACTTCAATACTTTGGCTACCTGATGCAAAGAACTGACTCACTGGAAAAGACCCTGATGCTGGGAAAGATTGAAGGTGGGAGGAGAAGGGGATGGCAGAGGATGAGATGGTTGGATGGCAACACTGACACGCTGGACATGAGTTTGAGTAAGCTCCGGGAGTTGGTGATGAACTGGGAAGTCTGGTGTTCTGCAGTCCATGGGGTTGCAAAGAGTTGGACACAAATGAGTGACTGAACTGAACTGAACTGAGCCATTCCCTTCTCCAGAGGATCTTCCAGACTCAGGAATCGAACCTGCATCTCCTGCATTAGCAGACAGATTCTTTAGTACTGAGCCACCAGGGAAGCCCATCAGATCCTTTATCCAATAGCAAATTTCTGGGAGAGGATTCTGATTGGCCCATCTCATCTTCTTGAGTCAGGCACAAGTTTATCACCTGCCTATAAATCATCTGGTCTTAGATTAGGTATCTACTCTTCATTCCAAAGGTGGGAGGAGGGTAGAATCATGTGATATAGAACATGGTCACACTCAGTTAGCAGGAACTCTAGGCAGGGCAGTTTCCACCAGAAACAGATGTTTCTGTAGAAGTGATACACAGCTCGGCTACAATCAGTTTGGGGGGAAAGCAACCTAAGTTTTGGAAAAAGTGGATCTCAGAGTTCAACTAAGATGGCATAAAAGTTTTATAAGGAACAGAGAGGTGTGCTTGGGACCCTTTGTGATGCATAATGTACAATCAAATCAATGGAATATAAAATACAAATGTGTGCAAGGGCTTTGGTTCATATATATATAAGTTCTCCCTCTTTTGAAAAGGAATTTGAAAAGGAGGGATTGCTCATATGATCCTTCTGGGTAGATGCAATATTATTAGATGTTAAATCAGTATTCTGTCTCTTCACTATTGAATTAGTTTGAGTTGTGTGCTAATTGTGGAGGCAGCTAATAAGAGACTTTCACTTTTCCAGCCCACTATGCAGTCTTCTTAGAGCTCATTTTATTAAAATATATATCTCAATATATTTGCCAAAACCATATAACTTTTTCACTCTTCTGATGCTAGATAATTAAGGAATTTTTGTCAATGATCTCTTATGTTAAAGTGGCAAATTATGAACCATCTAGTGTTAGCATTCCTTACACAAAGTTTTAAGAAATATATTAAAAGTTTGAGTAGACATGTTGAAGATATTATTTTACTAATAATACAGTTATCTTACTGATACTAGAAAAGAAGATATTTTCATTTAAGGCAGAGTTCATAACCTTGACAGTATTGACATTTGGAGTCAGTTAATTCTTTGTTATAGGGGATGCATGGTGCAGTGTATTAGGCTGGGGAGCATACCTGGCCACTACCCATAGATGCTAGTGTTACCAAGTCCAAGTTCTTACTGGTCACAGCACAGCAAACCAATAAATCAAAAGGTGAAGTATTAGGGCAAGGAATAGTGGCTTCATTTAGAAAGCCAGAAAACTGAGAAGATGGCAGACTAGTGTCCCAAACAACCATCTTATTCGAGTTAGAATCCAGGCTTCTTTTATACTAAAAGGGGAGACAGTGGGGCTGGTTGTTGTAGACTTCTTGATTCCAGAATCCTTTGTTTTTTCAGCTGTCAACATAGGTCTTGTCACCATGGTTCCTGTAAACCTCCAACAAGACAATTGTTATGCTCTGCTCTGCAACTTTTCATCTCAGTATAAATGGAAAAGTGGTAAACCTTCAAAGGTCAAGCCTATGAGGCAGATCAGGAAGAAGGGCTATTATGTATGTTTCATGCTTTACGAAAAAGTCTTTTACAAAGGCACAGAGCCAGCATGACTAAGCACCAGCAGCAGAGCACAAAGATTAAAGCTGAAAGAATAGATCCCGTATGGAGTCAGGTTTGTTCCTCTCTGTGCTATTAGCTGCACACACAGTACTCTCAGTTGTTACAACTAAAGCTGTCTTCAGATATTGTTAAATATTCTCTGGCTGACAAACTCATCCAGAGTTCAAAACTACTGCTCTAAAATGAATATTCCCCTTTTCTATCTGACTCGTTTCACTAAACATAGTACCCTCTAGGCCCATCCATGTTATAAATGGCAAAATTCCATTCTTTTTATGGCTGAGTGACATTTTATATATATATATATATCTCCATATCCATTTATCTGTTGATGGACACAAGTGGATTACATATCTTGGAAAGACAAATACTGTATGTTGTCACTTATGTGTGGAATCTAAAAAATAAAATAAATGAATATAACAAAGCAGAAACAGACTCACAGATATAGAGAATAAACTAGTGGTTACCAGCAGGAAGGGAGAAGAGGGGAGGGGCAAGAAAGATAGGTGCAGGGGATCAAGAGGTACAAACTTCTGTGTATAAAATAAATAAGATACAAGGATATATTCTGCAGCACAGGGAATATCACAAATATTTTATAATAACCTTAAATGGAATATAGTCTATAAAAATTTTGAATCATATGCTGTAAACCTGAAACTAAATTGTGAATCAACTTCAATAAAAATAAGTATATAAAAGAATATTATGTTTATTCTCCAAAAGGACTGCTTTCATTTATTAGAAATATTTTCTTATTTCTTTAAGCATTTTTAGATTTAAAAAGGATGGGTTTTGGAGATTACTGACTTGATATTGTTTATCCTGCTTTTCTTCAATGAATCAAATTCTCTCATGCCGAATTAGCCTGACCAATTTCGTTAGGAATCTCATACCAGTTAATCCCATTAATTTGCTTCAGTGTCAAAGAATCTCCTATGGCCCATAGTTGCTAAATATGTCACACTTTCTGTCAAGGAGTAGGTGCACACTTGAGAAAGGTAGTTGAACAATATCATACACTTGGAAGAAAAATGATTTTAGAGTTCTTGGCCAAAGTATCAAAACCTTTCATTTCTTTCTGAAAACTTTCCATCCTCCCTGGAGTGCCTGCACTTTGACCTAATGAAAAATTAGTAGAAAATCTGTTGTATCAGAGGAAAAAAAAAAAAAAAATACAGCAATTTTAACCCTTTCTTTTCCATCTAAAAAATAGAATACACCAAAGAATATCTTAGGCTTTATTATATGCAGATATGACTGTAAATATTTATACTAAAGTGCAGATAGAAAAAAATAGTTTATTTAAAATTCAGTAAGTAGTTTCCTAGAGATGTAAACATAAATTCTCTTAGGGAGAATTTGCCTATCTCATGAGGTGGTGAGAATGAAATGTAATAATAGATATGAAGCTCTATGGAAATCACAGAGTATGTAGCATTTTCTAGAAGGAAATTATTATCATGCTTGTGGTAAAATATGCATAGGAAGGAGATATTACTCTGTTTTAAGTCTTTCCACATTGTGCATAATTGTCATCACAATTATCATTAGTTTCAAAAAGTTTTTTGAAGGTTATCAAACTCATGGATCCATATTTCCATTTATCATAGAATCAGGTCCTAGATTAAGATGATAACCCTAGAAATGCATAAGAAGAAAAGTCCTAAAAGGTACTTGTTCTGCATCACCCACTTCCTAAAGTAAAATACTAACATCCATGGACCAGAAAGAAGGCTGAGCACTGAAGAATTGACGCTTTCCAACTGTGGTGCTAAGGAGAAGATTCCTGAGTATCTCTTGGACTTCAAGATCAAACCAGTCAATCCTAAAGGAAATCAACTCTGAATATTTATTGGAGGGACTGATGCAGGAGCTGAAGCTCCAATACCTTGGCCACCTGATGCAAAGAGCTGACTCACTGAAAAAAACACTGATGCTGGGAAAGACTGAGGGCAGGCAGATAAGGGGGCTACAGAATATGAGATGGTTGGATGGCATCACTGACTCAATGGACATGAGTTTGAGCAAACTGGGAGATAGTGAAGGACAGGGAAGCCTTGGGTGCTACAGTCCATGGGGTCACAAAGAGTCAGATACTACTGAGCACCTGAACAACAACAACGCAAATTTCCACTGAATGATTTCTTATTGCAAATAGAGCAAATTACTGCTTCAATTGGGAAACATGGTGTGACATTTAGTCAATATTTATTGAAAACAGAGTGAGTTGTATAGAGCAAAGATCTCAGTACATGTGTATAGTTCTTTCTTTTACAGGAAACAAGAGTTTCCAGAAAGGGAAAGGGAGAAGTACACACACACACACACACACACACACACACACATGCATGCATGCACTTAATTTATGTGGAGGTTACTCAAGATGACGGTATTTTCTCCTTCCACTCTCCATTGTTTACTTACCACAAGCATATTTTAATTATAACATTAGTTAATAGAATATTATTTGTCATTATAATCATTTGTACTTTACAATAAGTTTTTCCTGATCATACATTAAAACTCCTTTTAATGAAGAGAATGTAGTGTAAGGATTTTGCCTCATAGTCTTATTGTGAGGAAATCCTCTGTGGCACTCGAGAGCTGGAGGTTAATGAGTATTCAGCATGAGTAGTGAAACATGTAACCCGTTGCTGCTCATGCTGATCCCAGTGACAATGTTTACAATAATGTATCTTGAGATAGTTATTAATTTTATTACATTGTCTGAATTACAAACAAGACCCCAACAAGACTTACAACACAGACAAGTGCTTATTTTCATGGTTACTGGGGTCTTTCTGCTTACAAGTTCTTTTATAAACATCTCTTTAAAAGTGGCAATGCCTATGAAAATAAATATGTACATTACAAGTAGTTTGGAAGTATATTAATTTTTAAACAGCAGTCAATAATTTTGAAGATGATATATTTGTTTAGCATTCTAGTTTCTAAAATACCTGCACCCTAATTTTCCTAAGCAATGTTTTCAATAAGCTAGTAAAATCCATAATTTTTATTTTAGAAGTGAGATATTGGAGATAACAATGGGTTAAGTTAGTAGCTCACGGTTACATAGCTCTACAAGTGGTAGATTTTGGCATCAAGATGTTTTAGAATCTAAGGCTCAGACTCTGTCCAATCTATTGTACTCCAAGAAGGTATGATGTTTACAACTTGAAGAGGATGCAAATGAGAATGTTAGCAATTGAGAAGAGACGTGTACATAACCCTGTAGGTTCTCTTTTTCTGTTAAGTGAAGGTAAGGTGGAATGAAGTTTCAGACCTGTAAAAGGGATATTGTATGATTAATAGTGAGCAAATGTCCTTCTCATTGAACATGAAAGAATTAAATTATTTGTTTCTGAGTAAACAATGTAAACATTCTTGAATATAGTGGTTAAAGGACATTGGAACTCATTGTCCAGAATAAATATTGAAGACAATATCATTTAAGATATTTCAGAAATGCATTAATATCCATATAGGGATCTAGATGAAGTACAGTTGACCCAGATGTAAGACATGAGCAGAGTCAATGAACCCGTGAAGTTGCTCAGTCATGTCTGACTCTTTGCGATCTCATGGACTGTAGCCTACAAGGCTCCTCCATCCATGGAATTTTCCAGGCAAGAGTACTGGAGTGGATTGCCATTTCCTTCTCCAGGGATCTTCCTGACCCGGGGATCAAACTCAAGTCTCCCACATTGCAGGCAGACACTTTACCATCCAAGCTACCAGGAAAGCCTGATCAGAGTCAATGTTTCTCAAATCAGTTCAGTCACTTAGTCGTGTCCAACTCTTTGCGACCCCATGGACTGCAGCATGCCAGGCTTCCCTGTCCATCACCAACTCCTGGAGCCTACTCAAATTCATGTCCATTGTGTTGGTGATGCCATCCAACCATCTCATCCTCTGTCATCCTCTTCTCCTCCTGCCTTCAATCTTTCCCAGCATCAGGGTCTTTTCCAATGAGTCAGTTCATCACATCAGGTGGCCAATGTATTGGAGTTTCAGCTTCTGCATCAGTCCTTCCAGTGAATATTCAGGACTGATTTCCTTTAGGATTGACTGGTTGGATCTCCTTGCAGTCCAAGGGACTCTCAAGAGTCTTCTTCAACATCACAGTTCAAAAGTATCCTTAGCTTTCTTTATAGTCCAACTCTCACATCCATACATGACTACTGAAAAAACCATAGCTTTGACTAGATAGACATTTGTTGGTAAACTAATGTCTCTGCTTTATAACATGCCGTCTAGATTGGTCATAACTTTTCTTCCAAGGAGCAAGTGTCTTTTAATTTCATGGGCTTTTCTTGTGGCTCAGCTGGTTTCTCAAAGAGTTGTGTGTGTGTGTGTGTGTGTGTGTGTGTGTGTGTGTGTGTATGTATATATAAAACAATAGCAGTATACAGAATTGTGCAGGAGTTATATTGTGTTTTCTTAATTGTTGCTAATGCATTCAGCTAAAGCTATTGACAGATAAATGTCCTTTAAAATAAAAAGTGAACCATCTTTTTTAATGATATTGGGACCCACAACTTAAGCCTTTATGATGTTACTGTGACCTCATATTCTTTTAATGGACAATTTGCCTGGTGGCTCAGATGGTAAAGAGTCTGCCTGCAATGCAGGGGACCTGGGTTCCATCCCCGGGGTTGGGAATATCCCCTGGAGAAGAGAATAGCAACCCACTCCAGTATTCTTGCTTGGAGAATCCCATGGACAGAGGAGCCTGATGGGCTACAGTCCTTAGGGTGGCAAAGAGTCAGACAAGACTGAAGCAACTGAGCAAGCACACACACACCGCTCATGTCTGTTCTCAGGCCAAATGAGTATCTCCATCCACATGTTCTACATAAACTGCTTTTGACGACTGATAGACAAGTCATAATTTGCTAGAAAAATCCAGATAATGGAAACTGATAACCTTTATAAGGCAAATAACGCTGTTCATTCAGAAGGTATTTACAGTTTAGAGCACGTCTTTTCCTTTTAAATGCACCCATTTTTAGTTATTATTTAATAAATACACTCCTTCAAAATAGTTCTATAAATACAATGTCCAGAGGTAGATATTTGTGAACATAAATCTCTAAGTACAACTTCTCTTTACGGCCTTCCCCATGACTTTATCTTCAAACATTAAAATTCGATTAATGGATTTATCCTATATTGGCACAAATGATTCTGCATGCTCTAGTACTTCTAACCTGTTGGTTGCCTTATACTTGGAGGTGCAACTCACAGCATATTCAAATGTAACCTCATAGCAGGCCTGCAGAATGCTGAGTCTCTGGGCATCCACAGTACCACATACTATCAGGTTCTTAACAAAAAGGCTTTTAGCTGAAGATAATGATGATGATGATGGTAAAATTCTTTTTTTTTTTTTTTTTTGGTTTCCTTTCTTTTACAGGATTATACTCTCACCATGTATTTCCAGCAGTCTTGGAAAGACAAAAGGCTTTCTTATTCTGGAATCCCACTAAACCTCACACTAGACAACAGGGTGGCTGATCAACTCTGGGTACCAGACACCTACTTTCTGAATGACAAGAAATCCTTTGTGCATGGGGTTACAGTGAAAAATCGCATGATCCGCCTGCATCCTGATGGAACAGTTCTCTACGGACTCCGGTAAAGAGCTTTGTGTTTCATATTTTATTGCTGTTGTGCGTGTTGTTGTTGAACTTTTACTTTTGGAAATGGGCAGAAGGGAGAAAGGCAAGTAGGTAAATATGTAGACTCTCTAATCTTGATAATAAAATTATATTAAAGTTCAGAAAAATCTCTTTAGAACTATTTGAGCTAAAGCTAGACAACTTTGTCCATCAAAGGTAAATGATTTGTTCTTATCTTTAAATAATAAACATAGTAATAGGAATATGTTTTTGTTAGACAGATTTCACATCTAGTTTACTCTTGGTTACATCTTTTTTAGGCAATTGCTTGATTATCTCAGGTCTACCCAGACTCAATGTTTTCTGGGTATTCTGTGTAGCTACTTGATTATGAAATTATTATGAATTTAGAAACAATATTCTGAAGAAATTGGAAAATATTTTGTTGGTGACTCTGAGAAGATTCAGTGATTTCATTCCCTTAAATTTATGTGTTTTCACTTTTTTTTCATATATATGATCCACTTTAAGTTAATTGTTCTGTTTCTTATGAGGTAGGGGTTGAAGTTCATTTCTTTTCCATATGGCTATCCAGTTATTCTAGCCCTATTTATTGAAAAGTCCTTGCTTTTCGCATTATATTGTGTTGGTACCTTTTGAGGATGAGTGGGGTCTATTTTTAGGTCCTATTCTGTTCCTTTGTTCTCTATGTCCATCCTTAGACAGTATCACACTATTTAATTACCATATCACACTATTTAATTACCATATCTATAAGGTAAGTCATGAAGTCACATAAGTCTTTCAATTTTATACTGACTGTTTAAGATTGTTTTGGAAATGCTAATACCTTTGCATCTCACTATATAACTTCTAGGATCAACTTCTCGATTTCTACCCAAAAAAGTCTGTTGGAATTATAATTGAGATTGTATTGAATCTCTACTTCAGTGCAGAGAGAACTGACAATTTAAAGTTATGAAGCTTTTTAATCCATGAATATATCTTTATTTATTTATCTTTATTTTTCTCAGCAATATTTTTCATCATACTGTGTTTGTTTATTTTTTTAAGAATCAAGTATAAAAGAGGTCTTGTATACTGATAGAGGTCTATTACTAACCTTCAGGTAATTAAAAGTTTACTAAAACTTTTAGGCTACAATTCAAATCAGCTTCTAGTTTTACCAGAAAATACCTGAATTGTAACATATTGTTGGAGGATATGAAGCGTGGTGGTTCTTTAACCTTTGTTGTCACCTTTGTGATCCCTTTGAGAAGCTGATGGAATTCTCCTATTGTTTTAGAGTGGTCATAAGCCCCCTAAAATCCTTTTATATAGCATCAATGCCAAGCTAAAACTGTACTTAAGGGCCAAAAGTCTACAATTAATGTGTATCTGATATCTGAAAACATATGCAAGTGAAAAGAATGCATCTGTGATAAAACTTTTGAACTTAACCTACTGGTTGGTTATTTAGTTGATAGCTTTGGTCTTCCTGTGCACAGTGACATAGTATCAATTGATCTTGGCAAAATGATCTTTGGAATTTTCCCACCCTTTCAGTACTCAAGGAACTGTCAACTCCAGTTAAAAATCTCTGACCTAAAGTCCTCTCAGAAAAAATGATGAAATAAATTAACAGGTCTCTTGAGTGTATTGATATTACTACAGATACAATCTACTAATGCAAGAGCACAGTGGTAGTCATTAGTGATGGTCATAACACTGGACTGGAAGAAGCACAAGCTGGAATCAAGATTGCCAGAAGAAATATCAATAACCTCAGATATGCAGATGACACCACCCTTATGGCAGAAAGTGAAGAGGAACTAAAAAGCTCTTGATGAAAGTGAAAGTGGAGAGTGAAAAAGTTGGCTTAAAGTTCAACATTCAGAAAATGAAGATCATGGCATCTGGTCCCATCACTTCATGGGAAATAGATGGGGAAACAGTGGAAATAGTGTCAGACTTTATTTTTCTGGGCTCCAAAATCACTGCAGATGGTTATTGCAGCCATGAAATTAAAAGACGCTTATTCCTTGGAAGGAAAGTTATGACCAACCTAGATAGCATATTGAAAAGCAGAGACATTACTTTGCCAACAAAGGTTCGTCTAGTCAAGGCTATGGTTTTTCCTATGGTCATGTATGGATGTGAGAGTTGGACTGTGAAGAAAGCTGAGTGCCGAAGAACTGATGCTTTTGAACTGTGGTGTTGGAGAAGACTCTTGAGAGTTCCTTGGACTGCAAGGAGATCCAACCAGTCCATTCTGAAGGAGATCAGCCCTGGGATTTCTTTGGAAGGAATGATGCTAAAGCTGAAACTCCAGTACTTTTGCCACCTCATGTGAAGAGTTGACTCATTGGAAAAGACTCTGATGCTGGGAGGGATTGGGGGCAAGACGAGAAGGGGATGACAGAGGATGAAATGGCTGGATGGCGTCACTGACTCGATGCACATGGGTCTGAGTGAACTCCAGGAGTTGGTGATGGACAGGGAGGCCTGGCATGCTGCGATTCATGGGGTCGCAAAGAGTCGGACACGACTGAGTGACTGATCTGATCTGATCTGATGTAGCTTCCATTCTATATAACTAAGATACAAAGTGATGAATTATCCTCATAAAGTTTTCTGGGAGAATAATTATATAGCCCATGACCCAACTTAGTAGGCTGATGGGCCCCAATGTATATGTCCACTGTATGTGATCTTTCAACCATGTATAAAAAGTTTGTTTTTTTTTTAAAGCAACTAGATTTTTTGCAAGTAAGAATGTGTGTGGCAATTTCAAAAATTTTTTTTTTTATTGGCAGTCTCTACCAATGGCAATGCTGCAAAAGAAGAAAAATAGTTGAGAACCATGAAGTTGAACATTTGAACCTCATTTTAAATTAAGAAAACTGAGGGCCAAAAGGGGAAAGGGCCTGATCTAAGGGACAACAAATGATAGAATTAGGATTAAAGTCCAGATCTTGATTCCCATAAGAATGATGTGCTTTTCTCATCCCACTGTCTTTCAGATACACTTAAAGTCAATACCTTCTTCCAAGTTGCATAGCATTGCTCTGTCCTCTTTGGAGCCAACCCATGACTTTGTAGCCAGGAGCCTGGCAACAGATCTCTCAAAGAAAACACAAATCCTTCATCTATTATTTGATCTCTGATCTCTTTCTGGCATCAGTTTTCTCCGTAAAAGCCTCACATTAGTTCTAATATATTCCCCCTCCTCTGTCTTTCTATCTCTTCCCTCACAGATTAGGTTTTCTTTTCCCTAGAGGTTATAAATGTCCTGGAGAAACCATAGGTATAACAAAGAAAGCATGGCAATCTGGAGTCAGAGGATCAAAGTTGGGTTCATTCTCTGACTGCTTGACCTTAAGTTATAAACTGAGCCTTACTTAGTTTTATCAGGTGCAACAAGGGGCTAATAACATCTGATTCATTATTGGGAAGTTTTTATGAAATAATGAATATGTTGCTGATGTTAAGTCACTTCAGTCGTGTCTGACTCTGTGCAACCCCGTAGATGGCTGCCCACCAGGCTTCCCGTCCCTGGGATTCTCCAGGCAAGAATACTGGAGTGGTTTGCCATTTCCTTCTCCAATGCATGAAAGTGAAAGTGAAGTCGCTCAGTCGTGTCCGACTCTTAGCGACCCCATGGACTGCAGTCTACCAGGCTCCTCCGCCGTGGGATTTTCCAGGCAAGAGTACTGGAGTGGGATGTTAATACATGTAAATACTAAGCTATATTTCTTTAAAGTTATTGTGCCTGATATAGCCTTACTATGTTATAAGCCTTAGTGGAAAAGCTGTACAGTAAGGGTGTTTCTCTAACTTCTACATGTGTCAGTGACAGAGATACAATTGTTCAATTAAGAAAGCATTCACTGAGTGCCTAGTATGGACAATATACCTATTATTCTGTCCCTGGGATTAGTTATCCAGAAACTGGGTAGAAATTTGTCATTGTGGTAGAGTGGAGGCACCTGGGACTTTGAGTCAGAGACACATGTGGCCCGACTAGTTCGTACCTTTCAATAAGCTATTTCCTCTATGAGTTTCAGATTACTCAGCCTTAAAGAGACAGGGATTGGACAAAATCATTCCTAATTTCTCTCAAATCTCAATTTCATTGCTTCTATGATTCTATATCATGGCTTATTCATTTTCAATCCTCTGATATAACATTTCCTAGGCTTACACAGGACAATCTTCACTTTTTTCTTTGTAGTTGCTTTTTCAGGAATAATTGCCATTGTCACTTCCTAAGCTCATGCACCAGAAAATCCTTGTAGTATAACATAGGTATTGACATAGTTATGACCATACCAATTCTAGACAAAGAATCAGGAGATTGAAACTTCTTGCCTTATCCATAAGTCCAGCTATAGTCATCATGAATTGAGATCATGTATCAATGGGGTTTTTTTAAGCAATTATGGTGTCAATGGGATTTTCTGAATGTACCTGAAAGGCCCTTTAATCAGGAATTCCAAAGTCATAAGACCGTGTCATTAAATGGATTCCACATTTTGCTATATTCAAACTCAATGTGAGATGCTATAACTTAGTTTATGTAAAGACCCAAGAATAGAGTCTGTTTGCTATTTTTGTGAACTAT
Organism: Bos indicus x Bos taurus; assembly: GCF_003369695.1. Lineage (NCBI taxonomy): Eukaryota > Metazoa > Chordata > Mammalia > Artiodactyla > Bovidae > Bos > Bos indicus x Bos taurus. The sequence goes on from NC_040081.1 coordinate 65,904,509, forward strand.
GTCAAATCATATTTTACACACCAGAGATGGCACATGGTTCTGTAAAACCTCTAAAATAAGAGAGTGGTGTCTGAAGAGGTCTGCTGCTACTGTGCAACAGGCATTCAGCACAGAGAAAAAACTACTTTCTGTTGTGCTTCTTAAGCTCAGATTTCCTTGCTGCAACAACATGTGTCATACCAAAAAATAACCCTGCAATCATTATTACTTCCTCTTCCACTTTTCCAGGAATCCGTATAAAGGATGGAAGTCTGTGATGTGCTGTAAGATATGGCAGGCAATGGGATTTGTCCATGAGCCCTGAGCTCTCCACCCTGCTCCTCTCAAGGCATATAATGTCACTTCTTTTCTTACTCAAAGTGAAGACAAAATATCAGCTGCCTCAATGTCACACATCAAATCCTTAATTCTGTCTGTCCTCCCTTTCTTTCATTTAACTCTGAGGAAGTTTCTCTCTCCTTTCTAAGGCTTATCTCTCCACATCCGCATTTAATCTTATTGTTGGATGCTCTTCAGATTTTGCTCTCTTCTTTATTAAATCTTCCCCTGCTGGCACCTTCACTTTTCTTTTGTCTTCAAGCACGATTCCTCGAATAGCTTTGGTTTCCTCTATTTCTTCACCATCCATCTATTCTGTAGTCTCCAAAGGCATGGCTCCCACCTGTGTTCCATTTCCAAAACAGCTCTGTCAAAAATTACCAGAACTATTGCTGGTTCTCAGTCTATAGTCTTGACCTCTCTGGATGATTTTAGGAGTATTAAATTGATTGACCTTGACTTCAGAATTTCCAAGCGCAATTTTTTCATTATTCTTGTTCTTGTGTCTTTTTGCTGTTCTATCAATGTTTTTTGTCTCTGGTTGTGAATTAGATGGGTTCCTTGAATTTTGAGCAACTCGTTGAATTTAACAGCTTAAATACCTATATTATGAAATCATTGAGATTAGAAAAATGTTTTTAATTGTTTGCCAGGCGTCTGTATGTGGAGGGTTGCCCTAACAGTTATTACTGACATGACGCCTATTTTGCATTATCTGTTTTCCCTAAAATCAGCTCTTCCTCCTTACTCAACTACTAACAAAAGGTATCAGCCTCATAGTCAATAGACATAGACGTGTAGGCATCTTTGACTCTCGACCTCTTTTGTCCCAAGATACAATCTGATGCTTCCTCTCTATCTAGACCATTGCCATTTCCAAACCACTTCCATCACCTCAGTTAACAGCTCAACTCTCTGTTACTCCCTGGCCAATTTCCTATTTTAATTTTACTTGTTCTCATCATTTTCATCATATTCTTCCTACTGTGCATGTCAGATCATATCAATCCCACATTTAAAAAAAGATAAAAACAAACCAAAAATATCTCTGCAGTCCCCATAAAATTAAGTTTTCATTCTCCTGTCTGGAAACTGAGACCCTGTGCTTCTTCATATGACCAAAATGTCTTTCAAACATTTCCTTTCTTTATGAAGCCTAAACTTTTATAAAACAACTATTTCTCTAAACACATCTAGTGCATTTCAAATTCAAGTAGATCATAAATTTTTTATAGATCATACTTATACTAAAACTATTAGTTCTTGACTTGAAATTCACATTTAACTGGGCATCCTGTATTTCATGTGGCAACCCTCCAGCCCTGCTGAAATGTCCTCTCTTCTTTATTCCCATTTAGCTTCCCCTACTCCACCACTTCTTCATCTCTCTTCTTTCCTTAGAAGCCTCTCTCAAACCCCATTTTTTTTCATGAGGACTTTTACAGTATTCTCAACCAGATAAAAACTTGTTCTCATCTGATACCTTACTTCACTTTAATCTCCTAAAGGCCCATGAGATTTATAACTCTCTTAGGATGTATTATCTTTCTGTGTCTTGTTTTCCTGTGATGCAAACAAGATTGTATATTTGTTGAAAATCCAAACTGTATTTCTTTCAGCTTTGTATCCTCTTTCTCAAACCAAATAAATGTTTGAAAAATTGAAATGAAAATTTGTAAGATGCAGTGACTTAACTCACGATAGTGGTCAGCTGCAACATTTCCTATGTCAAAATGATGGCTTTTAACCAAAGGGCCATTATCGCTATTAATGACCAGATGTGTTCTGCCTCTTGTCCAAACATGATCCAGCTGGCTGAAAAGCAGATTGCCTCTGAGGCCTCGCCCTGTGGGTGCTTAAAGATTGTGTTTATCTTTCCTCAAAGATAGAAGGCATAGAACAGCCTAATTCTCAGAAGACATTTAGTGGTGTACTTAACTGCCTTAAAATGCTCTTTGCCTCCCTCTCCTAACCCTTGCCTTGGCTTTTCTTTGAGACTTTCGCAATGTTATTTTCCTGCATCTCCTATCAAAGGTGACCTTTCAAGGGCTACATGAGAATGAGGAATGGAAGGGGTAGCTTAAAGTCTTCCAGCTCCATGTGGGCTCACACTGAGACTCCATATGTTGCAGAGTGTGGATGTGGGCTTGTGTGCACCCGCCGTAAGCACATACAGAGTAGGATGTGCGTGTCACATCATTCTAACTAATACTGATAACAACTGTGTCAGGAATTCAAAGAATATCCAAGTATATAAATAATTGAAGTTATCCTATACATCAAGCACTGTGCTAAGTGCCCTACCTATATTGTCATATTTAATTTTTACCATAACACTATGAACTTTGTACTATTATTATTTTAACTTTACAGATATCAACAGTAGAAGAGTGAACCTAATTTTTCCTGTCTCATAATTTGTTATTAACTTTTTAAAAGCAGGCCCAAACATGTACACACCTTGCATGTGGCTGGTAAATTTATCTAAATTTTCTTTTGCTCTGCTGCTAAGTCACTTCAGTCGTGTCCGACTCTGTGTGACCCCATAGATGGCAGCCCACCAGGCTCCCCCGTCCCTGGGATTCTCCAGGCAAGAACACTGGAGTGGTTGCCATTTCCTTCTCCAATGCATGAAAGTGAAAAGTGAAAGTGAAGTCGCTCAAGTCGTGCCCGACCCTCAGTGATCCCATGGACTGCAGCTTACCAGGCTCTTCCATCCATGGGATTTTCCAAGTAGGAGTACTGGAGTGGGGTGCCATTGCCTTCTCCTTTCTTTTGCTCTAAATGTTTCCTATTCCTTTATTTTCTCCCTAGAAAGTTTTTTTTCTTGAAGATCTGTGCTGTTTTTTGTGATTGTTTCCACTTGTTGTACATGTGTTCTTTTATGCCCCATATATGAGGCTTAATCAGATCCAGATTAATTATTTTGTTGTGCTTTGGTGAGACTGCTTCATAAGCCAGGCATAATATGTACTTTTATCAGAAGACACAAAATGCTTGCCTATCTCTGTTTTTATGATGTGAATGAACTTTGATATGCTGATTTAGGCAATGACAATCTGAAGTACCCATTATCAAACTTCTCTTAATTTTATATAGCAGCATTTGTTTGCTAGGGCTGCTGTAACGAAATGAGTGACTTAGAAATTTGTCGTCTCAGGCTGGATGAGACAAGCACGTGACCTCACATCCGGCGCGGGAGTCCAGAGCTAGCAGCTCGCGCTCTCCTGGCCGCTCCCTGGCATTTAAAAAAAAAAAAAAAAGAAATTTGTCGTCTCAAAGTTTTGGAGTCAGAAGTGTTGCTTCCTATCAAGGGCTGTGAGAGATGGATCTACTCCAGGTCCCTCTCCTTGGCATACAGATAACCGACTTCCGCCTGTGTCACTTCCTTCTGGTGCCACCGTGTCCCTTTTTATATAAGGACCCCAGTCATATTGGATTAGGGCTTACCCTAGTGATCTACTTTAATTTGACTACTTCCGTAAAGACCTTATCTCCAAATAAGGTCACATTCTGAGGTACTGGGGATTAGGGCTTCAACATACGAAATTAGGGGGACCGATGCAGCCCATAACAGTAACAGTTTTAGCAGCCACTGATCGTCTTTGCCCAAACCTATTTAGAGCTTACATAATGACAATATTCTACCACTCTTTCCTTATTTATTAACTAGATTATTCTCTAAAGAACTTCCTCTCACCAACTGTTTGACTGTCTGGAGGTCAAGTTGGTTCAGTGAAGGTAAGATCAATGCTTGATGGTTCCCTTTATTTAGCAGTTTTCAAAACAAGTTGTTTCTCTAGAACTCCCCACACATGACCACTAGGTGTGGCGTTTTGTTGTTTGTGTGTTTATCATTATGAAGTCACTGGTAATAACAAGTATGTCTGTATCAGTCCACTGCAGCTATTGTTCTTTTTGATCCTGTTTGTCTTACCTTCAGCCAGCAGCAGCCGCTTTGAGTTGGCACCTGCATTCTTTCAGCATGACCTCAATAGTCATTGATAGCTTCCTTGCCTTCTGTCACATCAGCTTGTATTGATAATTCTGTGTCCCAAAAGAGGATAAAATACGTCATGAGTTCATATTGATGTTTCTAATTCAAATTTAGAATTTCAGGCCTTCTATTCAGCCTCTTTGATTTTATTTTTTGTTTCTTTTCTTTTCTCTTCATTGAACATCTTGATTCTTAACATAATAACATGATTATTTACTTTGTCCTGCTATTTGTAATTATATCTATATATGTATGAAAGTGAAAGTTGCTCACTTATGTCCGACTCTTCGCAACCCCATAGACTGTAGCCCACCAGGCTCTTCTGTCCATGGAATTCTCAAGACAAGAATACTGGAGTGGGTAGTCATTCCCTTCACCAGAGGGTCTTCCCAACCCAGGTCTCCTGCATCTCAGGTAAATAGCATAGCTATTTACCATCTGTGAATAGCTAATAGTATGTATAGTAGCTTTTAAACAGAAATATCAATTGTTACTGTCCTGTATTTAGCATTTTTTTCCTGAAGATCATTTCTAGGAAGACAGTTGTCCATAGAAGATGCTTTTGTTGCTTACCATCGTAGAAATGGAAATAATTAGAAGGGGCACACAGCATAAATGGGAACAGTTCTGCCAAGTGTGTGCACTTTATGAAATGTACACAGCTTTGTCAGGTTCTCTTAAACATATCAATGACTCCAAACTCCAAAGAGATGCTTCTTAAGCTTCAGGTTTCAGAAATGAATCAAATGTTTACCCAAAACTTGTGGCCTGATGTGGATTTTGGGAACTCCATTGCTGTATTTGCTTACTAGCTCTACTCTGAATCGATTTTTGTGATGTTCTTGACACTCCCTGACCATGAGCTATGCATGAGAGTAAAATCAATGGCTACGCTTAGTGAATATAAAAGAAAACAGGGTTTTCGACTATTCCTTGAGGGATCATCTCTTCCTGCCTTGTTTTTCATAATAAAGCCAGGTGAAAATTAGAAGCAGTTATCTTGATAATATAGATTAAAAAACAACAATTCACTACTATTTATTTTTAAAGCAGTTTGGGGGTCCTAAATGTTTCATATTAACTTTGTATATTGATTGTACACCCTGAAAAAAGAATCTCTTTCTTATAGACTTCCCGTGTAGAAACAGTTATGATTACATTCTAGACTCCTGGGTAGATCATACAGGGATGACTGTGAGATGGGCTGGGAAAAAATATTGTTGAGTCGACTCCAGGGAATGAATATGTGGGCTGATGCAGTGTTTGCAGAGGAGGACTGGTTGATATTGACAAATGCGTTCTGTTAAGAGAAAGAAACGAGTTACTTCAAATGGAAAAGAGAAAAAGCAGGGCATGCATAAAGAACAGGTAGCTCACTTTATTAGAAGGAATGCCTGCAGACTCTGTAATTCCCACTGAGGAAGACAGTATTGTGATTCCCCTCACAATGTGGTTGACTTATATTTTAGAATTTCATCAGTGGAGTACAGAGAAAGCTACTTAAAATGTTCTCCAGTGCATAGGCTCTTATTTTTGCCTCTCAAAGTTTTTATTTTTAATACTCTTTATTCACTTATATATGAAAAATTTTATGATTTAACGATTTTTGTTAGGGTCTCCTTTTTAATAAATATGGTATTATGACTGATTCAAATACTAAATGAGCAATTTAAATAATTATACACTACTGATACTATTTTTTGGTCATGTGACCTGTAGACATGCCATTATGATTAAACCTCCATCATTAAATTGGTGTAAAAGATTAAGTAAAAACAGTGACCATAAATTATCTAAAAAAGAACTACATCTCCTCAAATTCTTAATCTTGATTGAGTCAAGATTAATGTGGAATAATGTTAAATGTATATGCTCAAGAAAGAAGAAAAAATGAAAGAAAGAGTGAAGGAAAGGAGAAGGAAGAAAGGAAAGACGATAAGAACGGTAGGTGGGAGGGTGGAAAGAGAGACAAAAAAGGCAAGTAAAACCCAATATCTTAGAAATATGTCATGAACTTTAGATCTTTGCTATAATGTTACCAATGACACCAAGAATGGTGGAATATTAGACTTTGACAATCCCGCTTCATTTACTTTGGAATTTTCTACCTGGCTTCTTCTATTCTCTTCTCTTAATTCTATCCTGCAGCCCACTAGCAGATTTTTTTTTTTAAATAAAGCACCATTGTGTAACACCTCTCTCCTGCTCAGGAACTTATTGACTCCCAGTTACCCACCACGCCAAAGCTTCTTTCCAGATATTTGTGACACTTTACAATTAGATTACCCTTGCCACACAGCCTCATTTAAGATCTTGCCCAAGCATGAAGCTTTACACTACAGTATGCGTTTCATTTCACTTTCCCTAATTATTAGACTGATTCTTATTTCCTAGCCTCTGGTCAGTTGTTCCCCTTCTTTTTAACTCAACAATGAAAAGTATTTCCCTTTATTTTTAACTGTATATTGCTCATAGTCCAAGACCCAATTGAGAGATCACTTTTTTTCATAAAATCTCTACTTTAACCCTCACAGGTCTCCTTCTCCATAGTTATACAGATCTTGGAACCTCTTTTGATATAGCAATTATGAAATGTCCTCTCCAATTATTAACACATTGTTTCACATGTGTTAATCTCATCTCCTCCCAAGCTGTGCAATATTTTTTTAAATAGTCCATTTTTTTATATTTCTTTCCCCACAGTGCATACAACAGTTAGCATGTACTGAGGTGTCTCAGTGGTAAAGAATCTGACTGCCAATGCAGGAGACACAGGTTTGATCCCTGGATCAGGAAGACTTCTTGGAGAAGGAAATGGCAATCTACTCCAGTATTCTTGCCTGGGAAATCCCATGGACAGAAGAGCCTGGCGGGCTACAGTCCATGGGGTCGCAAAAGAGTTGGACACGAATTAAACGACATCAGAGCAAATGGTACACTTACCATTTTACTTATTTATTTTTAAACCTCAATCTTGCTCTTAACGCTATATCTCCCTAACTATGGTTTTGTGTAGTCAGGTTTGCTAACTTTTAAGGAGAAAGCTTACCCTTATATGAAAATAGGAACAGTATGAAAATGAAATCTTTACATGAAAAAGATTAGTTTTAATGCTTAAGATTCTGCTGTACCTCATGCGCAGAGGGCATCTGGCTAAGAGTGAGTGTAAAGCATGTTGAGATATGAGGAATATATACAATATTATGGGTGATATTTATTCTCTTATTGCCAACCGATAAGTATGTGCATGGACGTTTTCTCTCCAGAATATTTCTTTTAGAAAGCTATATGTTTAGTCCATTCTAAGAAAATATTCAAAGTATTTTCACAACTTCTCTTTAGGAATTTAATTTGAACCCTTGTCTAAATTTAAAGTAGTAGCAAATCATGACCTTGAAGGTGATTATTAGAAATAAATAAGAGTGGGAATAAGTGAAAGTGGGGCTTCCCTTGTGGCTTAGCTGGTAAAGAATCCACCTGCAATGAGGGAAACCTGTGTTCCATCCCTGGGATGGGAAGATGCCCTGGAGAAGGGAAAGGCTAAAAGTAGTAGCAAATCATTACCTTGAAGGTGATTATTACAAATAAATAAGAATAGGAAATAAATTTGTAAACAATATTGTTGGTCAAAGCTGGGTGATACACACATAACTAATTTTTGTTGTATTTCATTAAATAGCTATAAGTAGCTATATTCCATGGAGAAGGAAATGGCAACCCACTTCAGTACTCTTGCCTGGAAAATCCCATGGATGGAGGAGCCTGGTAGGCTGCAGTCCATGGGGTTGCTAAGAGTCGCACACGATTGAATGACTTCACTTTCACTTTTCACTTTCATGCATTGGAGAAGGAAATGGCACTCCAGTGTTCTTGCCTGGAGAATCCCAGGGACGGGGGAGCCTGGTGGGGTCTCTGGGGTCGCGCAGAGTTGGACACGGCTGAAGCGACTTTGCAGCAGCAGCTATATTCCAAATGAGAATTTAAAAGTGTTTTTAGCTAAGGAAGTACACAAGTCAAATAATATTGTATTTCATCAATGGGATCAATTTTTTTGAACTTTTAATTTTATATTGCAGTGGTAAGGGACACACCTGCCAGTCCAGGAGACATAGGAGACTTGGGTTTGATACCTGGGTCGGGAAGATCCTCTGGAGGATAGCATGGCAACCCACTCCAATATTCTTGCCTAGAGAATCCCATGGACAGAAGAGCCTGGTGGGCTATGGTCAATAAGTTTGCAAAGAGTTGGACATGACTGAAGCGACTTATGTGTACACACATAGCTGATTAACAATGTTATGCCAATTTCAAGTGGACATCAAAGGAACTCAGCCATATATGTACATGTAGTCATTCACTCCCAAACTCTTCTCCTATCCAGGCTGCCAGATAACACTGAATAGAGTTCCCTGTGCTACACACTAGGACCTTGTTGGTCATCCATTTTAAATATAGCAGTGTGAACATGTCAATCACAAACTCCCTAACTATCTCAATAGGATCAATTTAAGAGTCTAAACTTAACTGTATTTATTATACTCATTCTTTGCTTCCCCAGTAGCTCAGCTGGCAAAGAATCTGCCTGCAATGCAGGAGACCCTGGTTCAATTCCTGGGTCAGGAAGATCCACTGGAGAAGGGACTGGCTACCCACTCCAGTATTCTTGGGCTTCCTTGGTGGCTCAGCTGGTAAAGAATCTGCCTGCAATGCAGGAGACCGGGGTTCCATCCCTGGGTTGGGAAGATCCCCTGGAGAAGAGAAAAGCTACCCACTCCAGTATTCTGGCCTAGAGAATTCCATGGACTATACAGTCCATGGAGTTGCAAAGAGTCAGACAGGACTGAGGAACTTTCACTTTCATACTCATTCTTTAGCTCACATGATGTAATATGACCAGAACCAGATAGAACTATTCAACTTCTATCTTACTTCTATCCAATCAGATAAGATAACTACTAGAAATAGCAACTATTCTAACAGAAATACAGGGTTCAGCACAAGGTCAGGTCTCATCTAGACTATTTTTTTCAGTCCTCAATAATTCATTTTGAGAACAACATTGTCAATCCAGAGAAACAGAATATGATGGCAAAGGCCTTGGTACTCTGTCAATATGCAGATAATGAGGTTTAAATATGCTTTGAAGATTATCACTCTTAGATCTTTTTATCTTTAAAGTTATAGATGAAATACTAATATAATCACTTGTGTTTAAAAATGCAAAAACACAGAAACTACAGTTTTAAATAATATTTGAAGAAAACAGGAGGAAAACGTAGAAGGTACTAGGGAGGAAACTCATTTCACCCACGCTGAAAATAAGCCTAGATAAGGAAGAAATATGATAACACACCTGAAGTATTTGAAAATCTGCTATTTCAAAGAAAGCTTAAATTTACCATGTATTGCTTCCAACAGAAGATCAATGGCCAACACGTGAAACTTTCAAGGAACATGTCAGTTCTATTTGCCTACCTTGTGAGCCTATGTGGAAAAAGTTCACTATATATTCAAAAATGGAATTAATGCCATGTTACTAGTATTTCTTCAGAAGTAGGTAGGCTAGTGGAAGGAAAAGACCTTGAGCTTTAGAACCAGAAGAACAAGCCTTACCATTTACTGATTGCATGCCTTAGGACCACTTACCCAACCTCTTTGAATCTCTCAACTTCCTCATTTATAAAATGTCTGTGGTGGTACATCTTTCAGATTTTTGTGAGAATGAATATGTAAGGTGATACAAACAGTGTTTTGTGTGTGTGTGTGTGTGTCTGTTTTGTTTTTCTCTTTCCCTTCTCTCACGCTAGCATCTCCATTACTAAAAATGTTTAGACAGAGCTAAAATAGAGTATAAATACATGTCAAAGATACTACAGATGGGGTTCCACCCTGAATGTGAGATTGATTAAGTGGATTACTAGGTGTATCTTGACTCCACATTGTTATAGAACTAAGGGAAACATTATTCATAGAGATTAAAAGCATCGGTGCTGGAGACATGCAGTCCTTGGATAGAATCATGTACTTCTCCTCATTATTCAACCTTGGACATGTCAATCAACCTGTCTATGCTACAGTTTATCCAACCGAATTATAATATTTCTAATGGGGCATGATTGTTGATATAATTAAATGAGAAATGCATTTAAAATGCATAACAAAGGGCTTGTCATATAGTAAGCACTCAATGAAAGTGAAAGTGGCTCAGTCATGTCTGACTCTTTGCAACCCATGGACTGTAACCTGCCAGGCTCTTCTGTCGATGGAATTCTCCAGGCCAAAATACTGGAGAAGATAGCTGTTCCCCTCTTCAGGTCATCTTCCCAACCCAGGGATCAAATCCAGGTCTCCTGCATTGCATCTGACCCACCAGGGAAGTCCAAGAATACTGGAGTAGGTAGTCTATCCCTTCTCCAGAGATCTTCCCAACCCAGGAATCAAACCAGGGTCTTCTGCATTTCAGGTGGATTCTTTACCAGCTGAGCTACCAGGGAAGCCTGAAGCACTCAGTAAATGGTATCTATTCCTGTGCAGGTTCTTTACCACTAGCGCCACCTGGGAAGCCCATTCCTATCCTTAGGGACTGCTCCATGGGCTAAGAACCTATCTGTTTAAAGTCTTGTCCCATTTCCTCGGGAGGTACTGCTGCTTTTATGATTAAAGGGAAAACTCTTTCATGGCTCTAATAGAATCATTTGGATTAACTTTAGTGATATCTGGTCCTGGCCCTTTAGAATCTAGGTTTGTTCAAACTGGACAATGAAGAGGCATTTCATTCTTTTCTATGCTCAGAGTTTTTTGAGTCATTCGATTAGTGGAGCCAGAGAAGAATGAAGCCATTATCTTCGTGCAGGAAACTGTTATTGCTCATTATTTTCAGTATTATGTACTTTCCTCTTTTGTGTCGCAGGATAATTCTGTACCAAGGATACTGTATGTGCTGAAAATATAGAGTCACATTTATTCCCCCCATATAAAAAGGCAATGAGGGATGCCATTTTTAGAAAAAGATAATCTTTGAAGATCAGCCTCCTTTGTGTCTTTTATCTAGAAATACACATGCCAAATGAGATGCCAAAAGATTTGGTTTCTGCTAAGAAGCTTAAGAAAATTAGGCACTACGGTTGAAAGTATATAGCATTTATGGTTTAATACAGAGAAAATGTAGTGTAATGAGTTGCTTTGTTTCACACTCCACTTTCATGTTGAATTTCATCTCCAACTTTATTGCAAGAAATTTAAAATATTACTACTACTTCATGACTGTGAGAAAATAGACCATAGTCTTGTCGTTTGCCTTCTCTTAAATGGATGTTTTACTTGTTTTCAGTGTCTGAGGAGGAGACAATAGCAAAATAATTAGCCTATATGATATGCCTTAAAGAAAATGGACAACTAATGTTCAGTCAAGTAGGTGTGGTACTAACAGAGCCGTCTCTGGAATACCCCAGGGTCTGAAATGGTTCTGACCTTTAGGAGCTGCAAGAACAAATTTGGGAAGAGGTACCTAAATGCTCACCAGTCTGTGCACTGATTCAGTTCCCTAGTTGTCTTCCCTTTCCCTAGCTCTATTAAGGGAATCAAAAGTTGACACTGGGATCAAATAAGCCTAGACTCTGAATCATGGTGCATCTGCTAGGACTTTGGGATCCATCCACTAAGGGAAGATCATGAATTCAATTTCAAGTTTGGAATTTAAGGAGATCTCAATCCTCCTCTATAAGCCAGAGCCAGTGATGAACACCTGGAACACAGCAAAACATGTTCCCTCCCTGTTGTATATTCTGTATTTTCTTTCTATTCGAAATGTTGTAGAAGTGGAGTTAAAGCTCCTCATTGTTCTAGCAGCGCTTCAGGAACAAAATCATAGGTACCGGTGGTAGGAATGTGGCTCCCTCTGGAATTACAATAGAATACCACAACTGGTATGGCAAACGAAGTCGAAGGTAATTCTAATTAAGTTATCTGGGCCTCTGGGGGGACCATGCCCCCCCTGCTTATTGCTATGTGCCTACTTTTAAGAACTGGGAGGGCAGCATTCAGCAGAAATTACAAGCAAACCCTCAGCAGAAGACGCAGAAAGGTTTAACTGGGCCTTGCTGCAAGCTAGGTGATCAGCTTTTGGCAATATTCTCAAACTTTATGAATCTCAGCTTTCTGCTTTGAAATGTGGAAACTGAAAATAGCAGCTACTTAATCGGGCTTTCCAGAGAATTAAAGGTGAAAATGCATGTAAAACAGTATATAGCCTGGAACGTTAGTAAAAATTCAACAAATAAGTATTGTCATTATCATTAGCTGGTTTATTATTTCCATCCTAAGATTGTTCAGTGGAAATAAGAGATGTGCTTATCCATTAGCTAGTCAGTTAACCTATGCATTTGTTTAATACTTCAGTCTCCAGATACTGTTGAGAAGTCACTGTACTAAGTGCTGTCATAACAGAAAGTTTCAAGATCATTAAAAAGGAGAGGAAAAAAAGAGTGAGGCATATTGTTTCTAGGATGCCTCTTCATCCATCACCCAGCAGCATAGGAGAGACGCTCCTCTTGGTTAAATCATCTCTTCCCCACAAGGAAAATGCATCGAAATGCCAAGACTGGCATTAACATCTCTGATGCTCTGAACAGACACTCTACTCCAACCCATGCAGTAGAGGCCAGGGTGTATTATTTTTTTCTTGAGAGTTCAGGTGCTAACAAAGAATGGCTAATACGTTTTAAAAGGATCTCCTTTCACAGATACACACAACAATAGTGCAGAAGCACAGGGCTTAAGTCACAGTCATTTGTTCTGCTTAAAATTTTTTATGCAAAGAAAGAGACTCCCTGATAGAGGGAACGTACTTTTATACAAGTGCGTTGTGGTCACAGAGCTGCTGACCCAGTAGAAAAGATGTCTTCCAGCAAACACTGTTTCGAAGTAAATTTCTACTGTGGATACTCCGCTTTCTCATTGACTTACTTGGCTGGAAATATTATTTTTTGGATGTAGTAAGCGTCATGTTAAAATTGAAGCAACACATCAAGTTGTTATATGTTCAAATGGAGAAAAATACTTCAGATAAAATAATATTAATGTTAAAAAATGACAAGAATATCATAAGGTATTCACATCACAAGACAAAAAATAATAACAACTATCCTCTAAAAAGTAGCCATTTGCCTCATATTATTTTCATACTGTTTCTATTCTAGAGAAGGCAAACCTCCAAACAGTTATTTGGCTGTCTTTTACCTAGCATTTGGAAGTTTACATTTAAATGGGTTTAACTTTCAGAGATTTCATTTGAGCTTTATGATATCTTTCTAAATATCTTATTAAATTTTCTATAGTTTTGTATGGGAAGTAATAACTATTACAATAGTAACAGCTACTTTTATTAAGTGATATTAATTTCAAAGCACAATTATAATTTCATTAATATTTGCACCAGTTCTAGGAGGCAATATTATACTTCCTCTTACAATGAATGAGGAAACTAGAGTGCAAAGAAGTTATATAACTTACTCAAGGACACTTTACTACAAAGCCCACGAACTTTACCAGAATAGTATCTGGTCTTGTATTGGAGGTTTACCCCACTGTCTGTGAAAGTATCATTACCTGGCTATCAGCTAGTATACGTCTGAAAGACTACAGATGAATAATTTATCATAGATATCATCTGCTCTCTTTCTAGTTTAGTTATTAAGCTATTGAGCAGTATTTTCATCAGGGATTGTTAAGACCTCACACATTATTAATCTTATCAAAGTTCATTTCATTGAAGGACATTAGCCAGCTTCTAGAATTTGTCTGTGATCAATCACTCCAAATGCTGTTCAGTGCTGATTCTTTAGTTTATTCTTTTAGCTCAGAATCCTGAATTAAACCATCCAAAACTAAGTGTAAAATGTTCCAAAAAAGGCAGTTTATACACTGTATGTCAAACCTTCAATACTCTGACAATCGAGTCTCTTTTGATTTTAGGAAAGTTTGTGAAAATAACAGAGTTTTCTATTGCTCACTTTGTAAGCATCTGTGAATGAGACATTAGCATGGTAACTGTCCTAAGATCACTGCACATATTTGTTATATTATTACTAATTTATGTTGTGTTCACTCTTGCTTCTTTAAATCCTCAACTTCCCTTTCATCTTATTTTTCTTCTTACTGGAATATAAGCAACAGGAGTCTGGTTTATACATCAGGGAATATCTTTATTTCATCTGGTTCCTTTGGGTATAGAATTCTACTTTTAAAGATAATTTTACTTGGAACTTTGGAAGTTCTTTTCCTCTGTCTCTTAAATTGTATTACTAATTATTTTAAAAGAAAACCTCATTCTTTCTATTATACTTTAGAATTTTCTCTCTGTCATTGATTCTACACTGCTTTGACTATAATGTGCCTTGGTATTAGGGTTTTTTGGTGATAATTTATTTCTTTTTAAGCACACTCACATTCTAAGATATTTTGTGTTGAATAGTTTATTAATTCTAGTAGGTTTTCAGTTATTTTATCTCAAAATATTAGTTTACCACAACTCTCTTCATTCTCTCCTTCTATAGCTTTTATCAGGCTTATGATGAAGTTTCTGAATTTATTCTATTTATGTTTCTTAATATTTGTATAATTTCTGTGCTTCTATTTTGCTCTGAATTTATTCTATTTATGTTTCTTAATATTTGTATAATTTCTGTGCTTCTATTTTGCTCTGAATTCTAGAACATTTCCTCAACTCAATTTTTTAATTCAACAGTTCAGGCCTCAGTTGTGTTCAATGCTCTTTGGCTCATTATTTGGAACTTTCATTTCAAAATCAACATATTTTTAATTTCCATTTTTTCTAATGATTCTTTTCCATAATAATCTAAACAATTTTTATTACTCCATCTATCCTTTTTCTCTTTTACCTATTTACAGTAATAATTTTATATATATATATATATATACTAATTATATAAATTGAAGGCCTTTCAGACTGTAGTAGAACACATTGGCTAAAAATATGAACAGTAGACTTGGATGCTGCGTTCTAATCTTGGTTCCACAGTTTAGAATCTTTCCCCTCTTGAGTAGTTCCCTTTCAGTTTCCTCATCTATAAGAGAGTGGAAGTAATAGTATCTATCTCATATTATTGGTAGGACAAGGACACACACATACACACACATTTATATATACAATACAGTGCTTGGTACATAATTAGTGCTCACGACTAGCTGCTGTTGTGTTTATTATGGGATTGCAAAGAGGTGGACACAACTTAGTGACTGAAGAACAACAGTTGTGTTTATTATTATGGTTATGGTTACTGTTTTCCTCAAGTGTAATCTATTTATACTATTTATGCATAGTATTTGTTTTCTCTGTGTTTTTAGTTAAGTTTGAGTGTTGGCTCATCTTCCAAGGAGGAGTACTCCTTTAAGCATCCTGGGTTTGAATGACCTCACAGAAGGAAAGGCATGTGGAAGCTTCAGTCCCAGACTTAATAGAGGGGAGTGGCTATATCCAGAAAGTTATCACATTTCCCTCTGTCTTTTGGACCAGGCACAATCTGCTTCTCCTCTAAAAGCATGGAGAAGAGGCAAATTCTTCTTCCATTCATGTCTTCCATGGAACCCCCACCTTTCCTCATTCTCCTAAACTTTGGAAATGGAGGGCCATGTAAATATTTTCCTTTCCCCCAAATGCTGCTTCTAAATAATTGGATGGCTGCTCTCTTTCTATATCTGTCTATACCATCTTTTTTCAGTCCTTACAGGCATTGACATATTCCCATGAAGTTATGGGTACTTTCCAACACAACTCACATAAATCACAATTACAATGTTTCATTCTATTCTACCTTCAATCCAATGGGTTCTACATCCAAGTAGATAATACTATGGACCAGTTAACTTCTAAGTTCGTTGACCTCCACCTCAACTCATATCAAAAGCATACCAGAAAGTCTATAATTGATCTACATCCCTTGTTACTTTAATCTCTTCATCCAGTTTTCTACAAGTCCTCAATTGGAAGTTCTGCCTTAATAGTTATTCTAGTTCTTGGTCCCATCCTGATTACTCACATCAGACTCTTATTCAGTCAGGATGCCATGATTCTCCACTAAACATTCTACCCTATCCAGAAGGCTAGTGGCCAACCTTGGTTACTCTAATAATCTACTTCCTTTGTTTCCATTCCTAGATACCAAACCAACATTGGAGGAAACCACTATTTATCATCCACTTTTTCTATAACTCTCCCACTCTACCCAAACAGGAATCCTTTTACTCATTAGTCATCTCGTAATATGTTATGTTTCCAACTAGATTATCCAGGTTACTGAGAGCAGAGACTCTATTTATACACATCTCTATCTCCTTAAGAATTGGTATATTAAAATATATAATATTGTTTTTAAATGAATAAATGAGTGGTTACATGGATGAATGAATGGTTGGATGGACAGAGGAATAACTGGATTTTCCTCCAAAACAATAAGAACTTTGATGTTCCACCTCACCTTGCTTCCACCTCACTGTGAGTCATGCACAGTAGTGGTAGAACAGCTTTTAGCCCTACACAAAAGCCATGTCAAGCCCTGCTCAACTCAGCCCTTCCTCTGATTTAGTTTGGTTCCTTTTAACAACTTTGGTTGTACTTCTGTGAACTAGATCAGACTACAGAAGCCAGTTCCAGTTCAAAGGGCCAGATAGAAGATAAGCTATACTCAGCTGAGGTTACCTTGACTTGGTTTTGCTCCTTGATCAGCAAACCTTAAGGATACGGCTTGGTATAACCATGGCTCCCAGGTGTCTCCCTTAACCATTACAATGATATAAAGCTTGGTGGCCTCAATGGTCCATGATGTAGAAGAAAACATAAGACTAGAGAATCCCAGACATGCAGGGATTTAAATATTACATCTCTTAGGCAGTGTAGTTGGAGAGCATGTTAGGACTTGAAGATCCATCCTGTTACCACAAAATAATTACTTTCCTGCATTGTAGTTACGTGTTTCACTTTTTACTTCTTCCTGAGCCATTGCTTGAGTTACAGGGCAGACAGACAGACCTGCTTTCATTCCTCTAAGCATTAAATTCATTTTCACATTTTTTTTTGGTTTATTTACATGGTGTCTAAAAGCATGTTCTGCTTATGTTCACAATGTTCTTTTCATTTTCTTTTGCCAAGGACTCATTTTCTTAATGTTTATCTCTGTGAATCTCTAATGATGACCAGTCCTTTGAACATAAAAGTTAACAAGATCCTTCTATTTTTCCACTGGGCACAATTCCTCACAAAATCATTTACACTGTAGAGCTCCTCCAGCTCTTGCAGGATAAAACGGGTTATCTTCCTTATCTTAACCCCTTTCCTTCCTAAGTAAAGTCCTAGAAGGAAGTAAGAATACTGCTTCTTGGAGAATGTTTATACCTCCATTCCACTATCGAGTAAAAGATCATGACTTCCATGAGATCAGTCATATAAAGGAATGAATTCAATTTCAGTCTCAAATCTAAAGAAAAACATTAAAACTTTTTGATAATATATGGATATATAAATGGAATCACCCACTGTTCACTCTTCTTGGTGTAAGAGACAGTGTAGTGTATTACTAAGCACTGTGATAGAATCATATTAAGCTATGTTCAAGTTTTAATTCTTATTACCTGTGAAACTTCTGAGCACAGAAACCTGCTTTCTTTTTTTTTTTATATATATTCCTAAGTATTTTATTCTCTCCTTTGCAATGGTGAATGGAATTGTTTCCTTAATTTCTCTTTCTGTTTTCTCATTATTAGTGTATAGGAATGCAAGGGATTTCTGTGTGTTGATTTTATATCCTGCAACTTTACTATAATCATTGATTAGTTCTAGAAACCTGCTTTCTGAAAGTAAAATGTTCCTATGAAATCTCTCATAAGCCAGGAAGCAATTATCTTAGGACACATCTTGCTAATGGATGCACAAAATAAATCAAGATAGAGCACAGATGTTCACACACACACAGTTAAAAGCGATGGCAGCCTGATGCTGAGTGTAGTTCCCAGGAAGAGGCTTGGTGTTACCACTCTCTCTACTTAGATGTGGCTGCCTTTATAGGCTGCTGCAAAACCTTTGCTGAATGCTGTTTTACTTTTTTGCTTTTTTTGTAAAAGCAAAAATCATCTTCAAATTTCTTTTGGTTAGTGAAAATAGGAGTTGATCTTTAATGAAGTAGCATAAAATGAACTTTTAAAAAGTGGGAAATACCTGTATTCATTCTCCCAGCACTTCAGTTTTCTCATCTGAGGATGCTAATAACATCAGATCACAAGATCTTATGTTATGTATCATGTTCCTTAGAAGAAAAGCTATGACAAACCTAGATAGCATAGTAAAAAGCAGAGATATCACTTTGTCGACAAAGGTCTGTATAGTCAAAGCTGTGATTTTTCTAGTAGTCATATATGGATGTGAGAGATTGACGATAAAGAAGGCTGAGCGCTCAAAAAAAAAAAAAAAAAAAGGCTGAGCGCTGAAGATTTGATGCTTTCCAACTGTGGTGATGGAGAAGACTCTTGAGAGTCCCTTGGCTAGCAAGGAGATAAAACCAGTCAATTCCAAAGGAAATTAACACTGAATATACATTGGAAGGACTGATGTGAAGCTCCAACACTTTGGTCACCTGATGTGAAGAGCCAGCTCATTGGAAAATACTCTGATGCTGGGAAAGATTGAAGGCAGGAGAAGGGGCAACAGAGCATGAGATGGTTGGATGGCATCATCAATTTAATGGACATGAGTTTGAACAAACTTCAGGAGATGGTGAATGACAGGGAAGCCTGGCATGCTCCAGTCCATGAGGTTGCAGAGAGTTGGACATGACTTAGTAACTGAAGAACAACAACAATCGTATGTAAAACATCTGGCAACTAGTAAGAGTTCCATGAGTGGTAGTTATCAACCCCTCTTTTAAAAAAATGTCAAGGGATGAAAACAGTGATCAAAAATTGGCCTGCAAATCAAAGCTCTTAAAATGGCCTGGCAGAATTCCTGAGAGCTGACAGCAGCAGCTTGCTGATCTCTTTGGAACATGGTCCTTCTGTTCAGATGTCTCAGAAAGGAGTATCATGCATGAATATGCTGTACTTAACCAAGGGAAATCATCAACTGGTCATGACTGGCTTATATATAGCTTTTTACAGAAGGTCCCCAAAGTATTTAACTGAATGTCTTTCAAGTACTGCATGAATCCCTAATATTGCACCAAAGCTGAGTATATCTCTCAAAATGTCATAATAAAAAGTTATTGCTGAGCCATGAAAGGTGCTGGGATTCTTGGCCTCTGGAGGAAAGGAATTCAACCTGGGGCCAGTGATGAGGCTTGATCGCTCAGAGCTTTAGTGTAATAAAGTTTTATTAAAGTATAAAAGACAGAAAGCTTCTGACATAGACATCAGAAAGGGAGCAGAAAGAGTGCCCCCCTGCTAATCTTTAGCTGGATGTTGTATAGTTACTGCTGCTGCTACTGCTGCTAAGTCGCTTCAGTCGTGTCCGACTCTGTGCGACCCCAGAGATGGCAGCCCACCTAGCACGCTGCTAATTAGAGAAAGGAAATGTCTCAAAACTCAGAGTGGCACAAGACCCCTCACCCTCATGCATTTTGAGATAAATTGGCACAAGTTAAGTCATTCCAGGCCATAAAATGATTGACATGAATCTTGAAGAAAGGTAGGTTTCCATTTTGAGATGCATTTTGAGATAACATTGGCACAAGTTAAGTCATTCCAGGCCATAAAATAATTGACATGAATCTTGAAGAAAGGCAGGTTTCCAACCAAATATATGGTTTCATTAACACAGATTAGGAGAACAATTGTATGAGTGAAACATACTGGTTGGTCAAGTCAGTTTTGAGTCTTAAGTGGAACCAACTTGAAGACAGAGTCTAGTTCATTAACATAGCTTAAGAAAAATATTTCCATAAGAAAAATGCATTGGTTAGCTCAAGGTTTGAGAAAAGTTAAGTTCAGGTGGAACCAGATGTCCTTATGGCAACACAGACTTTTAAGAGAAATCTTTTAATTTTGTATAGAGAAGGGAAAAAAATCTGACACTTGTAGTTTGTTTTTCCTGCTGCTTAAGAGGGAGATTAAAAAAAAAAAGAAGTCTGACACTTGCAGCCTATTTCCTCCATTTGGAGATCCCTAGCTTTCCTGCCTGTTACCCTCTTAATATCATCATTAAATTCTATTCCAACAGTAGAATTTTTGACCAAAATTTCCTGCATGTACCTTCAGTTTTACAAAATCAACTAACTAACTGGTGGGAGAGTGTTTCAAAACATACATCACTAAAGTAAATCTGGGAAGTCAGTTCTGACCTCTCCTTGTAATCACTGTGCTTAGATGATGGTTCAGTGGTATGTCAGGAGGTCTTGTATCCTGAGCACACTAGTTTGCTTACTAACCATCGGAACATGGACCCCAAGTTACAGAAAGGTCCCTCTTTGTAATTTTCAATTTGGCTAAAATTAGAAAGGTTATTTGATGCAGGAAATTTGTCTGAAAACTTTTTGGTGGCCTCAAATGTACTTGAAAAAAATTCCTAACAATTCTGGGGGTCTCATGTCTAATAACAAGAAACATCAGTGAAAATGGTCACAGATAGTTTGGAGGTCTCATGAAATTATGCATATTTCTAATCAAGTTACTTCTATGAATCTTTAAAGAACCCCACTTTTCCCAAAGTGACAGTTATACACAGGCAATAACCATGGAGCTCAGAAAATTATCTATCATGTAAAAGTAATTTAAAAGTAACATCCTACTTAACAATAACATTTTAACTAAAGAAGACAATATTAACTCTTTTATATTACTTATAGCAAGTCCCCTCATTAGAGAGACACTTTTGACACGGTTGTTGATTAGCTCTTAGAGATGCTTTACCCAAACTATGAAAGCATAGTAGCTAACAACTGCATAAAATATTAGAATTCATAAAATGCTTGCCATATGCCAGACACTATAAAAAAAAACATTTATTTATTGCATTCTCACAAAATTCCTCTGAGGTGAACTAATATCCTTACTTTAAATGAGGAAATAGAACATTGTAGCTCACTCGGTAAAGAATGTGCCTGCAGTGCAGGAGACCTGGGTTCGATCCCTGGGTTGGGAAGATCCCCTGGAGAAGGAAATGGCAACCCACTCCAGTATTCTTGCCTGGAGAATCCCAGGGACAGGGGAATCTGGTGGGCTGCCGTCTATGGGGTCTCACAGAGTGGGACACGACAGTAGCAGTAAGGTCTTACTGTATAGCACAGAGAATTATTTTCACTGTCCTCTTATAAACCATAATGAAAAATAAAATTAAAATAAGAATGGATATATGTGTATAACTGAATTACTTTCCTGTATAGTAGAAATTAATACATTACAAATCAACTATACCTTAATTAAAAAAACGAAGAAGTAAAGGCTGGAGGATTATTAAATAGCTTTCAAAGGTTGTACATGTGTGCTAAGTTGCTTCAATCATTTCCAACTCTTTGCAACTTCATGGAACCTCGTGTCCCACCAGGGTCCACCGTCCATAGGATTCTACAGGCAAGAATACTAGAGTGGGTTGCCAAGCTCTCCTCCAGGGAATCTTCCCGACCCAGGGATTGAACCTGTGTCTCATGTCTCCTGCATTGGCATGCAGGTTCTTTACTACTAGAGCCACCTGGGAAGCCCTGAAATTTGCACACGTAGTAAATATTGGAAGCACTGCTACAAAGATGTAGGAACTGTGAGATTCCAGTGCTTTCAGCACTGCATTCAACCTCTATACTAAACAACTTCTCCAGTCTACAAAGCACACTTACCTGTAGGTTACACATGTTCCTCATATCAACCCAGTTTATAGATAAGAAAGTTTATGTCAATGGATGTTAGGGTCACACAGGTTGCCAGGGGTGAAGACGGACCCAAGTCCAACTTTCACTTCAAGTCACTCCAAATTATTAAGAAATTGGACTTGCCTGATACTTGGCACCCCACTCCAGTACTTTTGCCTGGAAAATCCCATGGATGGAGGAGCCTGGTAGGCTGCAGTCCATGGGGTCGCTAGAGTTGGACACGACTGAGCAACTTCACTTTCACTTTTCACTTTCCTGCATTGGAGAAGGAAATGGCAACCCACTCCAGTGTTCTTGCCTGGAGAATCCCAGGGACGGGGAAGCCTGGTGGGCTGCCATCTCTGGGGTCACACAGAGTCGGACACGACTGAAGTGACTTAGCAGCAGTAGCAGCAGGCAGTCTAGTGGTTAAGACTCTAAGCTTCCACTGCTGGGGGCTTGAGTTCCATCTCTGGTTGGGGAACTAAGATCCCACATGCCTCATGGTGTGGCCAAAACATTATTTTTTTTTAATTTAAAAAATAAAAAAAGAACACCTTTTAGAAACAAACAAGTGAAAAAACAAGTTATTAAGAAATTGAACTAACTAAATCCATAACCCGGGTGTCCTGCTTCGCAGGCAGATTCTTTGCCATCTGAGCCACCAGGGAAGCCCAACTAAATCCATACTAGGAAATAAATGCTTCTTTTTAGTGGGACGCACTGCATATACACATTAAGGATGACTGTAAATTAGGTATATCCTGAATGAATCCATCTACATGTTGTCACATATCTTGTATTCCCCTCTTGTTGGAACCACCATCATTTCTCACCTGAACATGGCTGCCACCTGACAGCTGCACTCCTTTAGAGACATAGATACCTCTGAGAAGCTGGTATAAGAAATAAACTTTGCCCTCCATGACAATAAATGTTTATACATTTTCACATATACAGGTTTGTGCACAAAGTAGCAGGGCATTTTATGGAGCTTCCCCATTGGGGGATCCTCCTTGAGGATTTCAGCCCCCCTCCATCATCTATTAGATGTACAGTAGCCATGGTGGTGGTTGAAACAGAAATCAGGTCATGTCATTTCTCTACTGAAAACCCGCCGATGACTTACCTCACTCAGAAAAGAATCCAAAATGAGACACCACAGATTCAGACTCCACAGTTTCTCATTTCCTGGTCCTTTCCTTCAATCACCTTACACCAGTCACAAAGGTCTTCTTGCTTATATACATCAAGCTGACTCCTGACTAGCACCCGGGCTCTTAGCATTCCTTTTGCCTTGAAGGCTCTTTCTCCAGAAGTCCACAAAACTGATCCTTCGTCCAGATCCCCTGGTTTCATCTGATTACAGAGGTCCTCTAATCACTCTCTCTCCCTTTGTCTTGATTTTTTTTTCTGTACTAGCAATTACAACCATTTTTCAAATCATATCCTTGTTTCATATTCTGATCTTTTTCTCTGTACACTAAATGATTTGTACCCTGAGTACCCAAACTTTGCTTACTGCTATAATCCCAGTGACTAGATCATGGTTGGTATATGCTGAGTATTTGTTGGATGAATCATGAGGTACATAAGCAACTTAATAAAAATATGACACAAAATATAAATATAAATGAGCATCTTCACAACCAAGTTAGCCACATTTTTTAAAAAGACACTGTTATGTATTTATCTTCAAAACTAGTTCAGAATTGGTTCACAGACCATTCAATGAGGTTGATTTCGTAACTTTATAGTCACCTTTAGAGTTCTTAAAAAGTGTAAGATGGTATTTTTTTTTAGATTGATAACCCATTCAACTCACCAGCTGTGTGTCTGGTTGATTTTTCACCTGAAATCTAATTGACCTTCTAAAAAGAATATTGTATTTTGCGTACCCGGTTAAATGACACTGTGCTTGTTGGACTGTGATCAATAGTTTCCTCTGAAAATTCATATATATATAAAAATATTGTTACTCTTCAAGTTTGCTGTTTGTCAGAAATTCAATATACTTTAGAAGGAAAATCAAGAAATCATTCCCTCTGTTCCCTCTGCTATGATGTGTGACATTGAAGACTTATCCAAGAGTCTTTAAAAAGTATAAAGTATACTATTGAGCCAAGGTAGACTTCATCAAATAATAAAATTTCATCAATTAAACATGTTTAAAATCAGTGATCATACAGAAATAAAATATGCAAACTTCCTTTGTGCTGAGATCAGTAACTTTCTCACTTACTTAAATTCAACCCGCTTTGTGTTTAGGGGTTACAATGTGTTGATCTATATCAGGGAAATACCCTATGTAGTTAATCTCTGGTTATCCATCCAACAAACTTATGGAGAATCAATGGTGTGCCAGCAGCATTACCAGTTGCTAGATATATGAAGCTGAGTGATACACATATTTTAGAGAGAAAGAGAATCTAAAGATGAAATAACTGCAGTGCACTGTCAAAATATCCTGGAAACGGAAATGTACAAAATGGAATAGGACCACAAACAAGCAGGAGCCCGAGTCTTCCAAAGGAAATGAAGAGCATAGAGGCTTTTAAAGAAAGTAAAATTAGAGCTTAATTTTGAAGGATGCTGAAAAGCCTCCCCAAAAAGAAGAGGTCAAAGGAAGGAAACAGCTATCCAGGCAATGGGCGTGCTTAGAAAATCTTGGAGGAAGTGGAGAATACATTGAATGGGTGAAGTGCAGGAGTCAAGCCTACAAGGAGAAGTGCTGTCCTTATACAAAGTGTTATGGCCATGATGAGCAATCCAAGTTGAAGAAATAGTCTAATGACTGTTTCTGAATCATTTTTGAACAAAGTGCTTTCTGGGAGCAACATGGACGCTGCAGTATAGGAAGGGTAAGGCTTTGTTGGAGTTTTAGTAGTCATTACATTTTGAAATAGGAGTTTTGTTAGGAGCTAGACATTTTTATCCACAGACTCAAAAAGGTCTGCCTCTTGTAAAACATTAGATGATGAGCTCTTCGTGGTAGAGTACCTAGTCTTATTCATCTTTTTTTCCCCAGAACCTGGCAGACAGGAACCACAGATGCTCAGTAAATAATTTTCAGTTGAATCAGACTATGTTCTGTTAATGCAGCGAGCTTTCAGGCTCTGTTGCATAACACACTCTAATGCAAAGGTGGAGACATCCATAAGCCTTTCACTGGTGTCCAATGGCCTGTCTTTGGTAAGAAGGTCTCTGCTGGCACTCATGATCCAAGACAGCTGCACTGGAAAATGTAAGAAAGCACTTCAGTCCACCTCGCTCTGCTCTCCCTTCTTCATAGGATAAAGCCAGAACAAATGTTTCAACCAGAAAAAAACTTTGATTTCCTATTCGAACTGAATTCCTTAATCTTCTCCATTTATTATGTTCAAGGAATAAAATAGCATGGATATACCTGACAAAATTTCTCCAGAAAAGCAGCTGGAGTCATCATTGGGAAAATTTAGTTAAAAAAATAATTGTATGTGTCATATGGCACTTCTTCCAGCAGCTTACTGCAGCTCAACAACTGCAGTATTAATTACTGCCCACCCATTCTTGGCTAACCTTGTTCAACTCTATTTAAATTAGTTAAATTGATAGTTAATTTTTAATTGATTTAGCAAATAAGAGACATTTAACTATCATGTATTGTGCACATGCTGTAAACCAACATACATTATGTGTTAATAGTTTTATGCATGTTATCTTATTTAATCTTTCCAGCAGACTTGATCATTGTCAATGCCCACACATATTCCCCTGTGTGTGCTTTTGAAAGCCATCACAACCATTTTCAAAAGGTTTTGAATCTTTTAACTTTAAAGCATAGTGAATATATTCTCTTGAGAACAAAAGAGAAAGGATACGAAACTATAATTTAGAAAGGTTAAGGTGTATAAGGCCACCTAGGTGATAAGAAGTGGGACTAGGATTTAAACCCCAGCCAGTCTGACTCCCAATCCCCTTGGTTCTCAAAACTTACCTTCTTTCTCAGTTTTATTGAGAAATGACTGACACACAATGTTATATTAGTTTGCAGTTGTCGTTTTTGTTCAGCCGCAAAGTTGTGTCCAACTCTTTGCAAGCCCATGGACTGCAGCACGCCAGGCTTCCTTTTCCTTCACTTTCTCCTGCAGTTTGCTCAAACTCAAGTCCTTTGAGTCAGTGATGCCATCCAAGCATCTCATCCTCTGTCGCCCCCTTCTCCTCCTGTTTTTAGTCTTTCCCAACATCAGGGTCTTTTCCAATAAGTTGGCGCTTCACATCAGGTGATCTAAGTATTGGAGCTTTAGCTTCAATATCAGTCCTTCCAATCAGTATTCAGGGTTGATTTCCTTTAGGATCTTGTGGTTGATCTCCTTGCTGTCCAAAAGACTCTCAAGAAGCTTCTCTAGCAACACAGGTTGAAAACGTCAATTCTTCAGTTGCTAAGCCTTCTTTTTGGTCCACCTCTCACATCCATACATGACTACTGGAAAAATCATAGCTTTGACTATGTCAAAGCTTTGTCAGCAAAGTGATGTCTCTGCTTTTTAATAGGCTATCTAGGTTCGTCATAGCTTTTCTTGCAGTGAGCAAGCATCTTATACATGATGATGTGATATTTGAATACATTGTAAAATAATTACCACAATTACTTTACATCCATCAGCTCATAAATGTTTCAATTTTTTTTCTTGTGATGAGAATTTTTAACATCTACTCTTCTAGCAAGCTTCAAGTATACAATATAGTGTCATTAACTATAGTAACAATGCAGTACATAATATCATTAGGACTTATTTTATAATTGGAAGTTTATACCTTTGACCACCTTCAGCCCCACCAAGAACCCTGGCCTCTGGCAACCTCCAATATATTCTGTTTCTATGAGTTTGGTTTTTGTGCATTTGAATAACCTCAGGATCTTATGAAAATACACATTTTGACTTAGGAGTCAAATGAGCCTAAGAGCCTAAGAGCCTATGAGCCTAAGGCGAGGCCAGAGATTCTGGGGACCATATCTTGGTTATAAATACTAAACCACTATGGTTCTAAACTATACTGGACTTGAGCATAGAAAATTCAGCTTGTGCTAATGCCTGTAATAGATATTTGATTGTTAGCTCTGCAAGTTCTGAATTTATATAGGTCTAATTTATACATGCAGGTTTTCCTTGTCCTGACGTTGTATATTTTATTCCCTGAATTTTCAGATTTTTAAAACAAAATTCAGGTCTTTTTGAAGCATTAAACTCTCAGCAAAATATGATCCACTTAATGTTCTTCTACTCTCCTGGAAAGAAAGTGTTTGCATAGAAGACAATTGGAGAATTAAAGAAAAGATGATCAGATAAGCAATTTCACTGTTGGGTATATAGTCAAAGAAAACGAAAACATGAATTCCAAAGAATACATGAACCCCAATGTTCATAGCAGCATTATTTACAATTGCCAAGATATGGAAGCAACTTAACTGTCCTTCAACAGATGAATGGATAAAGAAAATATGGTGCACATATACAATAAAACATTATACACATATATACATAAAATGCAATATTACTCACCCATAAAAAGGGATGAAATTCTGCGATTTGCAGCAATGTGGGTGGTCCTAGGGATTAAGCACTATGTTTAGTGAAATAAGTCAGACAGAAAAACAAATGCTCTGTTATCACTCAGTGTTAGTTGCTTCTGATTTAAAGAAAAGAGTCATTAACTAATTCATTAATTTAATAAGTGAATATTAATTCATTTAATTTTTATAGAAATCCTATGCTGTGAGTATTGGAGAAGGCAATGGCAACCCACTCCAGTACTCTTGCCTGGAAAATCCTGTGGACAGAGGAGCCTGATAGGCTGCAGTCCATGGGGTCGCGAAGAGTCAGACACAAGTGAGTGACTTCACTTTCACTTTCATGCATTGGAGAAGGAAATGGCAACCCACTCCAGTGTTCTTGCCTGGAGAATCCCAGGGACGGGGGAGCCTGGTGGGCTGCCGTCTATGGGGTCGCAAAGAGTTGGACACGACTGAAGCAACTTAGCAGCAGCAGCAGCATGCTGTATTAGTTTTATTTCTGTTTTACAGATAAGAAAAATGAGAGTAAAGACAGTTAAATAGCTTCCAGTTTACATGGCTAAGCAAAGAAGCTAGAAAGTCAAAAGGAGATGCTAAGGCTTCAGAGCCCACATGACTAACCATGTATGGAGGAAGTTTGTAATCCACATGGTACCAGCATGGCATAAAGAAAAACGAACTTTTTATGCAATATGTGATGTTATCCTATTTTACAAATGAATGAATTAGGACTCAAAGTCAAGTTCCATACAGTCTGTTAGCACTGACAATTATTCTCTCAAAGGTTCAGTTTCCTCATTTGTAAAATGAGTTAATCTCAAATAACTCCTAGAGTTTGGAAGGAGAATTAAAAGAAAGCATATATATATATAAGGTGTTTACCAAGTAATAGATTCTCTAAATATGGCCTTATATTGAAGGTGTTATCTGAGTGTCTCCCCAGGAATGTCTTCCTCAAGGACCTGGGAGCCATCCCTTTGAAATTGTAATCATCCAAGAAAGAAAGAATCTGCCTGCAATGTGGGAGACCTGGGTTCCATCCCTGGGTTGGGAAGATCCTTAGAGAAGGGAAAGGCTACCCACTCCAGTGTTCTGGCCTGGAGAATTCCATGGACTGTGCAGTCCGTGGGGTTGCAAAGAGTCGGACACAATTGAGCGACTTTCACTTCACTTCACTTCACTTCAAGAAAGATAGGAGCCCTATCTCCCAGTCTGTGTGGGAGGGTGAGAGCTTACATAACTTTCATAGGTGTCAATTAGGAAACACCGATAGCTTAAACACCTCAGACAACCCCACCAAAAAGGTCCTCTCATACTCTTCCACTGATTCACCTGGTCATTTAAAAACTCTCCCACCTTTTCTTTCAGTGGAGTAATAGTCAATCTCTCTCCCCATTGCAAAAGTATTGAATAAAGTCCTCCTTGCCTGTTTAAAATCAACCAACCAACCTAAGTGATTTTCATGATGAAATAGTCAACATTGAAAGCATTTAGACTATATCAATATAATAGTTTGTACAAAGGGGCAACTGCATATATATGTGTGTGTGTGTGTGTGTGTATTTGTATAGTTAATTTAAATTAAACTATTTACTTATTCCACATTTTTTTCATTAGAGAGTCAGGATTTTCATCATTTGACCATGATAAGGCAAGATTATGCTAAATGTGATTGGTATCTTAGTGCCATTTTTATGACCAAGAAAAAGTCAGCAGCTCCTTTTTATCAGCTAAATTCCATGTAAAAAGGCATTATTTCACTTACGATATTCAGGAATGAGATACAACAGATGATTATTTTGAAAATGACAGCATTAAACTGCACTCATATTCTCTTAAATTTTCACTAGTTTCATTAACTACAAAATGGTTTCTTCTTTGACTCTGGCACTCTCATCTCAAGCTCATTAATGTACCTCTTTTATTTCTTGTAAAACTCATGTCAAACTGATTAAACCAGGACATAAGTTCAACAATGCAGAATAGAATTGACATCATTTTATCAGATGGCCTCCTTGCCTGGAATGAGAAAAGAGCCTGAGCCATATATTCCAAATTTGGGATGTGTTTCATTAGCCAGCCTTAGGACCACACAATAATATGCATATTCTTTTAAACACAGCTACACTTTTTTCATTGGCTAAACTCTATTTAGAATAAGTAGTTGTGCTAGTCTCTTTGTTTTGCCTTTCCCATCTGCCATTTCTGTCATTAAAAATGAATGAAAATAGATAAAGCTATCATTTGTATTTATTGTATCTCTTCTCCTCATTCCAGAAATGTTGTACTAAACTTCAAATTTTCCTTTGGCTTGCTGTATTTTAATAATACACTGAGAATTCTAAGTTCTTATACTATTTTTCCCATAATGAGTCACCAGGTAGGTGTTATTCAAACAAGCACATCAATGTACAAAAGTTACCATATAGAAGTATATTCTTAAACACTTAATAAAAGATTTTATTGAAGATTTGCTCCAAGAGGGCCTTTCCAAGAGTCTCTGTAGAACTTAATAAATATACTCCAAAGAGAGAGGATTTGGTGGAAGAGAGAACTTGACCTGTGGTTCTTTAATATGTGATATACTTAGCATCTCAAAGATATAAAGACCTTTGAAAAGCCACAGACACAGACTAAGAAGAGGCTTGAGACTAAGCTAGGCTTTAGGAGCCCCAAAGTTGTACAATTTGATACATAACGCTAGGCTCTTTCTAGGGTGTTCGAAAGGGTCCAAAGAAAGTGAGCGACCTTAAGTGGCAGTTTCATTAGTTTCACTGAGAACCTGTCTCTTGATTCTTTACCATCTAAGCCACGAGGGAAGTCCAAGGTGGGCAAAAGTGGGTGGTAATTATGCCTCACCTACATAAATCAATATCCCAAATTATGATTCCTCATTTTTAAATATTCCCATCACTTACTGCTTTAAATTGTCTAAATGTTGGCAAAAATTAAAATTTTGGATCCTAATATTTAGATTCCAATATTCTATATCAAAGATCTCTATACACTTGAGATGCTAAGGGACTATTTTCATAGAATTCTATATTCACTAGGGCTCAAGCCTCCAAATGTAACACAAAGATTCCATATATTTTGCATGTATGCACTTATTTATGCATACATACCAAAGTGCAAGCATTAAACACTTAGTAGGTTCAAGACATTGTCAAAGACTTTACCAAATTATTTCATCTAATTTTGTCAGTAATAGATGAGGAAACATGATTTTTTAAATTTTATTGTTGAGAAATTAAGACAAACAATTTAGATAATTTGCTTGTGGTCACCAGTGATTCAATGGCAAACTCTATCTAATGTCAAAGTCTATTGTCATGCCTTCTCTGGCCCAAAAGGCAATAGTGTTTCTGTAGTACAGAGTGAATAATGAAAGTAAAAGCAGACGTTGACAGACATATTAGTTGTGTGGAAAGCTCAAGACGTGTAATAGTAGTGAGTGTTTTAAGACTTTTAGAATAAAATTGATTTCATTCACAGCTGTTTAGGGCTTCCCTGGTAGCTCAGCTGGTAAAAAAAATCCACCTACGATGCAGAAGACCTGGGTTCAATTCCCGGGTTGGGAAGATCCCCTGGAGAAGGAAAAGGCTACCCACTCCAGTATTCTGGCTGGCCTGAAGAATTCCATTGACTGTATAGTCCATTCAGTCTCAAAGAATCAGACACAACTGAGCAACTTTCACTTTCACCAAATAACAAATCCTAAGAGATTCCCCACCTCACCTCAAACTGGGATGTAACCTTGGAAAGCAAAGGACTATGGATTTAAATAATTGGGATGATAAACTATCAAATATTCATTCCCTAAGAGGTAATTCTTAGGTTAAAAGTAGATGTTTTGTCAGAGTGAACAACTCCTAAGTGAAGTTTAAGTGAATTCTCATAATCTGAGTTGTAAGGTCAGCTTCTTTGACAGTTTATTTTCAAAGACTTTCAGAAGTGTGCAGAGTCTATCTAGACCCAAGTACTTGGGGCTGGGTCTTCACAGGCTTGTACACTAATCACCATGTCCACGGCAGAAGCACCCAGAACTAGTACTGGTTAGATCCAGCCTAGAATCTTGCAGGCTGACACAGGAACGGAGCAGGTGGAGCATGGAGGGCTCTGTGCATATGCAAACAAGAAAGCAAAATGGGCACAAAAGAAGTAGTGGAGATCTCCTTTCTCTCCCAGAATAGACCCAGATATTCCCCCAAACCTCTTGGGATTCTAGCTTAGCAGAGAAAAGAGGTATCTTGGGGAGAAAAGGTGTGTGTATAGGGACTAGAACAAAGTTCAGATATGTTATTAGAGTTCTAGCAAAATATATGTCCAAATGAGTAAAAACTGAATATTATTATTAAACATTTTTATCAGAATGCTATTATTTAAATAAAAATTTAAGTACTTTAAAAAATTTAAGTACTTATTAGATTATTGTACAGTCACAATAAATATACTCTCAGTATTATTTCTGTAGTTGGTACATAGATTTTACATAAAGCTCATTGTAGAACATTTCTTTGTTTCTTTGTTTTCACTCCCACGGGAAGTCCTTGAGGGCAGTGTTCACAACTCCTTATTTATAGCGCTTATGTCCTTCACCTGTAAATTTTCAGTGTGTTCTTAATGAGTTACAGGCAAGAAACAGGCACAGTGATATCTAAGCATATTTATATTTATTGATATTTATTCAGGGTGGTAAATTAGAACTTGTTAGAACAAAGCTTATGACTCTTGGCCTGGGGTTAGAAGAGTCAGATTATTAGAAGATGACCTGTGAAAAGAGCTGGCTGTCCTCTGGAGGTGGCCAGATGTCACTAAGAAGAGCTAACATTATCTGCAAAAAGTGAAAGTCACTCAGTCATCTCCAACTCTTTGCGACCCCATGGACTATACAGTCCATGAAATTCTCCAAGCCAGAATATTGGAGGGGGTAATCTTTCCCTTCTCCAGGGGATCCTCCCAACCCAGGGATCGAACCCATGTCTCCTGCATTGTAGGTAGATTCTTTACCAGCTGAGCCACAAAGGGAAGCCCAAGAATATTGGAGTGGGTAGCCTATCCCTTCTCCAGCGGATCTTCCCGACCCAGGAATCAAACAGGGGTCTCCTGCATTGTAGGCAGAACCTTTACCAACTGAGCTATCAGGGAAGTCTGAGGCAACCAGCATCATGAAATGTGAAAACATATGTACTGTCTTCTACGCAGTTTGTTTTGCTGCAAAACCTACGACTTTCTGTATTCATGCTTCTTCCATAGTTGGTTTTGCATCATTTGAGTGTATGTGTTCATTGGATTTTATTCTTCCTGAATTACTCCACAGGCTCT
Organism: Bos indicus x Bos taurus; assembly: GCF_003369695.1. Lineage (NCBI taxonomy): Eukaryota > Metazoa > Chordata > Mammalia > Artiodactyla > Bovidae > Bos > Bos indicus x Bos taurus. The sequence continues at coordinate 65,937,543 of NC_040081.1, forward strand.
GATCCCTTCCACTCTGCCCCCAATTCATTGATGGCAATGTGGCACAATAAATATGCCCCATCTGCTGGCCAATTTTTGTTGACCTAACCGAGAGGCTCATTAGATCTGTTGATGGTCCTTAATATTCACAATTTAATCCATTGAAGGCAAATCATGCTAAATTGTTCATTTTCCCAGGCTGAATCAATAGGGCTGCTGCCATATTACAGGCTCTAGGCTCATAACTCTATCACAGTGCTTTCCAAGTCATATTATTGATACCATATGTCTGAATATAAAAGCTATGATTTCCCCACTAAAATATAAGCTTTTGTGAGGTAAGAGATCATATCCTGTTTACCTTATTATTCCTAAGCACTAGCCTAATGCCTGGAGAAGGAAATGGCAACCTACTCCAGTGTTCTTGCCTGGAGAATCCCAGGGACGGGAAGCCTGGTGAGCTGCCGTCTATGGGGTCGTACAGAGTTGGACACGACTGAAGTGACTTAGCAGCAGCAGCAGCTAGTGTCGGAGAAGGCAATGGCACCCCACTCCAGTACTCTTGCCTGGAGGATCCCATGGATGGAGGAGCCTTGGTGGGCTGCAGTCCATGGGGTCGCTGAGGGTTGGACATGACTGAGTGACTTCACTTTCACTTTTCACTTTCATGCATTGGAGAAGGAAATGGCAACCCACTCCAGTGTTCTTGCCTGGAGAATCCCAGGGACGGGGGAGCCTGGTGGGCTGCCGTCTCTGGGGTCACACAGAGTCGGACATGACTGAAGTGACTTAGCAGCCTAATGACTAGCCCATAATATGTATTATGTGTTTGTAGAGAAAATTTAATATCTTATTATTTTGTCCATTTTGTGCATGCATTCATGATAAGTCATTTCAGTCATGTCCAACTTTCCAACCATTTGGACTGTAGCCTGCCAAGCTTCTCTGTCTATGGGATTCTCTTTGCAAGAATACTGTAGTGGGTTGCCATGCCCTCCTCCAGGGGATCTTCCTGACTCAGGGATTGAACCCTCATCTCTTAATGTCTCCTGCATTGGCAAGTGGTTTCTTTACCACTAACACCACCTGGGAAGCCCTTACATGGTGTAATTCAATACAAAAGCCTCCTATAATCTTATGAATGATTTTATTTGTGAAAGAATTTGTGATATTTTTCTCATTCTGGGTATGTCACTCAGTGTGCCTGTTGTACCCTCAAGCCTTAATTTTGTATAGCATATATTTTCCAATATAAAATGTCACCATTAATAAATTTTAATCACAGCACACCTCAATTCTGCTTTATTCCCCCTTCCCAACCTCCTATTCACATAAATCTGAATATCTGAGAAGACATAGAGAGATGTTATCTTGAGATCAGAAATATTGCCTGGACAAGAGGGCAGGATAAAGGATATAAAAATCCCTATCTTTGTTTCAGTTCAGTTCAGTCCCTCAGTCGCGTCTGACTCTTTGTGACCCCATGAATCACAGCATGCCAGGCCTCCCTGTCCATCACCAACTCCCGGAGTTCACCCAGACTCATGTCCATCGAGTCAGTGATGCCATTCAGCCATCTTATCCTCTGTTGTCCCCTTCTCCCTCTGCCCCCAATCCCTCCCAGCATCAGGGTCTTTTCCAATGAGTCAACTTTTCACATGAGATGGCCAAAGTATTGGAGTTTTAACTTCAGCATCAGTCCTTCCAAAGAACACCCAAGACTGATTGCCTTTAGAATGGACTGGTTGGATCTCCTTGCAGTCCAAGGGACTCTCAGGAGTCTTCTCCAACACCACAGTTCAAAAGCATCAATTCTTCGGTACTCAGCCTTCTTCACAGTCCAACTCTCACATCCATACATGACCACTGGAAAAACCATAGCTTTGACTAGACAAACTTTGTTGGCAAAGTAATGTCTCTGCTTTTGAATATACTATCTAGGTTGGTCATAACTTTCCTTCCAAGGAGTAAGCATCTTTTAATTTCATGGCTGCAATCACCATCTGCAGTGATTTTGGAGTCCAAAAAAATAAAGTATGACACTGTTTCCACTGTTTCCCCATCACTTCCCATGAAGTGATGGGACCAGACGCCATGATCTTCGTTTTCTGAATGTTGAGATTTAAGCCAACTTTTTCACTCTCCACTTTCACTTTCAAGAGGCTTTTTAGTTTCTCTTCACTTTCTGCCATAAGGGTGGTGTCATCTGCATATCTGAGGTTATTGATATTTCTCCCGGCAATCTTGATTCCAGCTTGTGCTTCTTCCAGCCCAACGTTTCTCATGATGTACTCTGCATGTAAGTTAAATAAGCAGGGTGACAATATACAGCCTTGACGTACTCCTTTTCCTATTTGGAACCAGTCTGTTGTTCCATGTCCAGTTCTAACTGTTGCTTCCTGACCTGCATATAGGTTTCTCAAGAGGAAGGTCAGGTGCTCTGGTATTCCCATCTCTTTCAGAACTTTCCACAGTTTATTGTGATCCACGCAGTCAAAGGCTTTGTGTCACTTATATTCTATTGGAAATATTATGTATTAAACTAAATAATAAAGCAAAAATATTTTGTATAATACATAGGAGTAAATGCTCAGGAGAAACATAAAGAAAGGGAACTTGATGATAGCTAGAAGCATGTTTATTTGCAAATGGCAACATCCTGATTCTGAAGGAAAAACTGATGATGGAGGAAAAATAAGGGAGTAATGTCTTCACTGTAGATGAGGAGGGCTGGGATCCACTGCTCAAGTCTTAGGTAGCTGACATATACAGATCATCTGCAGTTAGGAGGTGAGATAAAGTCCATGAAACAGAAGCAGATCAGAAGGATATGTGGTCTGAGAGTGTGCAAGTTCTCTTCTGATGGCTTCTAGTTACCAGGTGAATAGGTAGGTACATCATCAATTGAGAGAAAGAATTGGAGGTGAACTTTCAATGTTGAGAGAATGAAGCAGAAAAAAATTTGAATCATCCAGAAAAAAATGGAAAGTACTTAGACTAGATAAAGAGAGGAGGATTGGTTAGGCGGTATAATTAGGCCCATTCTGTCATCATGAATTTCAAAGGAGATTGATCAACTTGGTTGTTGTTTTTCTCTATCCATTTTTTTGCTGCACAGAATGCATGGAGTTAGCAGATAGAAAGCTTTAACCAAAGTTCTACTTGAACCAATGCAATTCAACAAAGGGAGACATTGGGAAGAGAGTTTGAGATGTATGTAAAGGAATGATTATAATGACTGAGCTTAAAAATTAAGCTGAGCAGAGAGGAAAATGAAGATGTGGGGGAAAAAAACATACTGAAAAGGATCAGGATATTGTTGTCCTTCCCAGGTGGCGCAGTGGTAAAGAATCTGCCTACCAGTGCAGAAGATGCAAGAGATGCAGGTTTGATTCCTCGATTTGGAAGATCCTCTGGAGAAGGAAATGGCAACCCACTCCAGTATTTCTGCCTGGAAAATTTCATGGACAGTGGAGCCTGGCCAGCTACAGTCCATGAGTCTCAAAGAGTCAGACACGACTGAGCTTGTACATCATATCACATCAAGTGGATGGTGGATATTTAAAGAAGATGGAATTTGAGTCTTAGAAAGGGTTTAATCCAAAATGGCAGGTTTTTTTTTTTGGGGGGGGGGTGTTGTTTTGTTTTTAGTAAAGGCATTCAACACTCCACAGCAAAATGGCTTGTATTTGACTCACTTTATTTACAATTATTACAGCCAAAAACCAAAACAAAGCTTTATATCCGTAGACTTTGTGTTGCGGGAATGACTGCTGGATGAATACCATTAATAATAGAAGCGTCACCCCTGAATTCAGAAGCTATTTCCAAACAATTGGATGCCCAGAGCTTTACACAATGCCAGGAAGTAGTTATCCAATGAATATGTGCTATTTTAATAAAAGTATGTATGATGTACCAAAAGTCTCAACTTTAGCTAAATTTATCTCATGTTAACCACATCTTTAGAAAGTCATTGCTAGTACATTAATTTAACATAAAGAATTTGCATAATGCAATGCACATACTTAATCTCCCTGTTACTTGCATTTCAAGCGCTAGGCTGGTTAATAATGTATTAGTCAGCTAGTGTAGTCATTAGTTTTGTCATTTAAAATCATGTCTATTATTAGACATACTACATTTCAACAAATATAAATCACTGATATTTAATTAGAGAAATGTTTGTCTTACACTGAATAAAGTTGATAGGTAATCATTCTTCATAAAATACATCTGAAATCACCTGCTGTAAATCATACAATGTCTTTTAAGTATGTTAAGTCTTATGAAAATGAAATTATGCAAATTTTGGAAGGATTATAAAATACTGAATAATAAAGGAGACCATCTCATACAGCCTATTATCTTGTATTTTTGAGTTGAATTTATCAAACAGCCAATAGAAAAAAAAAATTTAAGTCATTAAAGTTTAAGGAGAAACTCCATCTGCAAGAAATTTAAAATTAAATCTGCTTTTGGACACTCACTGCTTTTGCATAGCAAAGATAACAACTGCTTATCTGGATTGACTGTCTCACCAGATTGAAAAATTGACACTTTTTAACATAGAGCCACTGAAATGCCATTTATTCTTCTGTATTCTTTCCTATAGACCAGAATTATGAGGAAAATAATAGAGAACACACTCCTCGCAATAGTTACCTCTTAGGAAGAGACAGTGGAGTCAACAGGTGGCTTCAGTCAAATTGGAAATTTGCTGTTTCTTAAGCTGGGTTGTGGGTATAAATGTTTTATTATTATACTAATATACATAAATGTATAAATAATAAATAAAGTATGGTTTGCTATAAATATTTTAAAATATATGAACTATTTCATAATTTAAAATTGTAAAAACAAAAATAACGTAGCTAAAACCCTAGACATAACAGATCAAAGAAGAAAAATTCTAACCAAAAATAGCATATGTACTTGTTTTTGGTGGCCTATAATAGTGCCCCTTCTGTCCTGCCTGTTTCAATCTTTTGGAAGAGTATAAGCACCTTCTGCCTCATCCTATTTTAGACTAACTGGCATAGAAGAGTATCCTTATAGCCTTGAAGGAATTGACATGGGTCCTCCCATCCTAATCTAACATTTAATGCCTTCATTCCATTAAGGTTGCTCTTTCTCTAGTCTCTGTACTCTCAACACCTTGGGTTCAAAATAGGTGGTAGAGATCATGACTCAACCTTCATCCATTTAATAAATATTTATTGAAAATCTCTCTTTTTTTTTACTTTACAATATTGTATTGGTTTTGCCATACATCAACATGAATCCACCACAGGTATACATGTGTTCCCCATCCTGAACCCCCGTCTCACCTCCCTCCCCGTACCATCCCTCTGGGTCATCCCAGCGCACCAGCCTCAAGCTTCCTGTATCCTGCATTGAACCTGGACTGGCGATTCATTTCACATATGATATTATACACGTTTCAATGCCATTCTCCCAAATCTTCCCCCCCTCAAAGAGTCCAAAAGACTGTTCTATACATCAGTGTCTCTTTTGCTGTCTCGTATACAGGGTTATTATTACCATCTTTTTAAGTTCCATATATATGCATTAGTATACTGTATTGGTGTTTTTCTTTCTGGCTTACTTCACTCTGTATAATAGGCTCCAGTTTCATCCACCTCATTAGAACTGATTCAAATGTATTCTTTTTAATGGCTGAGTAATACTCCATTGTGTATATGTACCTCAGCTTTCTTATCCATTCATCTGCTGATGGACATCTAGGTTGCTTCCATGAAAATTGCATATGGATAAGTAAGCACAAGTTTTGAGATCCTTTCCATCCTATGTGGATAACCCACTTTGGGTTTAATGACTGTATAAACTGTTTTAGCAGCCAACTGATTCCAGCAGAAAAACGGGACAACTGGAATACATTCTGAGAACAGAGCTAGTGACAGAAAAAACAAGCACATAATCGACAAACTGTGTCAAACAGGTCATTTCCTTTGGGTGAGGCAAGCACTTAATTTCCAAGGAGTGGTCTGCACAGCCTTCTCAACCAGTGTGAATAAAACACTTTCTCAGTAATGGAAACATCCTATCTTAGAACTCTCCCAGGAACTCTCAGTGTTACATCAACACTTGTTCTTTTGAACTGACCACCTCTTTACAAAAAAGAGAGGCAGACAATGGCTGACTGGTGGGGTGTCCGTCCATGTGAGTAGGACAAGCCATGGTGTCCATTAGCACCAGCGTCCAGGGCCCAAAGGACAGTTACTCCCCTCATTCTCTCCCTAACAGGACACATGTCATTGGTCTATGAAGTGGGCACACACAAAGCTTGGAACAGAAAAGAAATGAGACCTCTGCTCATGTGGATACCCTATCTAGGCAGATTTTCCTAGAAAAAAACATCCTGGCCCTGTAAGTATGTCATTCATAGGCACTCCTTGGCCTAAGATTATGTCATTTCCGAAAATAAACAATCCCAAACACTCCTAACTATGGATAAATTATTTTCTCTGCCTCTCCACTCCAAGTCATTTAATGAGCTTCAAAATCTACCCCCTGTCCTGCCCTCTCACTACAGGAAGCAATTTGTGTGTTTCTCCTTTTTAAGGAGTTGTTCCATCTATAAAGTCATGGTAATCTTCACATCTGTTGGGCAAATGCCACTAAGTGCCTCTCCCTAAACCTGATCAGGGATGTCTATCATTTTTATTATTTCAGTCCGTAGCTGAGTTCTCCAACCCCAAATCCATTTCTTTGCTGAATACCAAGACATGTACAATGATGATGGGGTGGTGCAGGAAGATGAGGAGGAATTTCTGAAGCAAGTGAAGAGAGAGAGAGGTAAAGAAACGGGAATGTCTGTTCCCGCTGTTACAACCATCATTCCTTCCCTTCAGTGGCTGTGTTAATACAGAGGTGCCCTGGTTGCTGGTGGCAACCCTTCTTTATGCCACAGTGATGGCATGCAGCGTTATCTTCCCTCCACAGTCCCTTGGGCACAACACCAGATTGTCATACATATTGATTTTTCTCTCATCCCGTGGAGACATCACAGCTGCCCCCTCAGAGCGTAGGTTGGAGGCGAAACCTCATTCCCCAGCAGGACAAATGCATGCTCACAGCCCTGCTTTTGGAACATCTCCATGGTGCTCTGAGTCTTTTCCATTTGCTTCTTCTGGGGTTCAGAAAATGAAAGCAAAGACCTCAGAGGACCTTAGACAGGTCTGAAGCATAAACTAAAACAGCTGGGTTGAAACCAGCTCACTCATGCATCACTTTGGACTCTCCTCTTGAAACTATGGCTGTGGAAGACACTGAGAAAGAGAAAATGGAGTGTGGCCTTGAGATTCAAAGGAAGTGGTTGCATGTGAATTTAAGGGGTAAATCACTGGGGGCTTCTTTATGAGATGACTAAATTATCCAAAGTGGATGCTTACATAGTTAGTGTTAGAACATGCCGGGCCCGGATCTGTGGTTGCATGCTTGGCAGCCATGTGGTCTTGTGTCTCTACTTACAGCTGGCTGCATATTGTGATTTCTGTGTGATTTCTTGAAGATCAAGATCAGAAGCACAGGCAGGGAATATGGTGGCAAATGGTACTGATTGGTCAAGTCTTTTAGCCTTTCCAAGGCTACAAAGTCACAGTGATGTTTGGACCTCAGACCACAGACCAAATATTTAAAATTATTTTGGGGTAGTTTTACCCTGATTAAAAGGGATCTTGAGAGGCTAGTTCTTCTCACTCTCCTTCCATGAGAAGTCCCCAAATATATCCAGCAAGAAAATTGTTCATCTCATCAAGCACAACAAATCAAGCAAGCCCTTCTCTTATCTCGGGCTTTAATCTGTTGATAAATCAGTAGCCTCACACGTAAGTGAATAAGTGAAGTAAATGAGCACCTGATAGACTTTAGGGACAGTTTATCTGCATTTCCTCTACTCACCAATTTCCATGCACACAGATACATGTGTACACACATTCAGGCACACAAAGGCAGTGTTAGGTTGCTAGTGTATGAAATCCCTTACCAGGGGGCTTCCCAGGGAGCCCTGGTGGTAAAGAACCTACCTGACAAAGCAAGAGACATAAGGGATGCGACTTCAATCCTCAGTCAGGAATATCTCCTGGAGGAGGGCATAGCGACTTACTCCAGTACTCTTGCCTGGAGAATCCCATGGACAGAGGAGCCTGGCAGGCTACAGTCCATAGCGTCACATAGAGTCCAACACGACTGAATCAATTTAGCATGCACACACATACATATGAAATCTCTGTAGTTATAGACTCTACTGTCTATTCCAAGGCTTAACTTCTAAATACTCCTTAGAAAGTTAATGCAAATTTACACTGATTGATACTAGATTCATTCATGAGAATAGTTTTTATAGAAAGAAAGCTCCAAGATTATAACAGGATAGAGAAAAATGTGGCAGAGAAGATAAAAGCTATTTCCTTATTTTCTAAGAAATACACAGATCCAAGAAACTATGATCAAGTCACATGTCTAGATTTGGTTTTATGTCATTTTCATAAAGTATGTTGGCTTGTAAGAATTATGAGACATCTTTGATGTCTAAGTATTCAATTTTCCCTTAACTTTTATTTTCCTTTAATGGTTTTGTGTAAATCAAACACTTGAACACATCTTGATACTACTTCAAATTTTAACAAGAGATCCAGATTAAGGTTTCTGTATATTCTGAAATATCTTCTTAAATTCTACAAAATGCTTTGTGGGGATGATTCTGGAAGTTGTGCTCTTAAATTTTGGTATCACAGCCTCTTGACTGTTTTCAAATCCCAATCACCATCTAGAACAGAGGCTAGCAGTTTGCCTTGTCCTTACCACCCAGTTCTTCTTTTCTTTTTGAGCTTCTGCAATTTTGAGGCCAGGAAGAGTAATGCTAGAAAAGAAAATATCTTCTAATGTAGTGCTAGGCCAAACACTTTTAAAGGAGTTCTTTAAGGGAAATTTGCTAAGAAAAGGTATTTGGGGGAGATGAATGATTTTGATTAGAAGTGTCTTTACTGTTCTCCAGATTTTTGCTCACTTTATCTGTGACTGCCTCAAAAGACTAGCACGGAACATATTCCCAAAGCTAGCTAAGATCTTATAGGCTTAACTATAAAAGAAACTTGGGGATTTTCTTTCTAAAAGACCACATGTGAGCATTAGGGTCACTGGATTAAAAAAAAAAAACGTCTTAAAATCATGAATTGACCTAGAGGCTATAGGTTTTCGCTTTGTCAGGATGGGGCTTGTTCAATCTTTTTTTATTCAGACACTCTGATGAAAAAAAAAAAAAACACACAGCTAAGAAAGAAGGATTAGTTAACCTGGCAGGTGTGAAAGGGGTAAGGTGAAAATGCTTGGTGCTAGGCTTTTGTTCATTGTTTGTCTTAAAATTCTTGGAGGCTCTAAATCCTGTCACAGTCTAGAAATAATTCTAGTACAGAGTGCCAAGGGTAGAAATGGATTTCTCTACATAGAAGATGGTTGGCATTTGACCCTTTTAAATACACAATGATCTCACATGTCTTTCAAAGATATATCTAGTCCCGTTCAACTTTTACAACTATGCTTAAAGACCATGACCAAAAAGACATCTAAAATACATTGATTTAATCCTTATTTTCAGGTGCATCTTCAGTGAATATTACCACTGAAAAACAAAGGAGCAAACCTTGTTTTTACTGCTTCCTGGGTACTTCCCAGGTAGTGCTAGTTGTAAAGAACCCATCTGTCAATGCAGGAGACATAAGAGATGTGAGTTCGATCCCTGGGTCGGGAAGATCCCCTGGAGGAGGGCATGGCAACCCACTCCGGTATTCTTGCCTAGAGAATCCCATGGACAGAGGAGCCTGGCTGGCTACAGTCCATAGGGTTGCAGAGTCAGATATGACTGAAGTGTCTTAGCATGAACGCATGCGTACAAAGCATAATGTTTACAACACCAAAGATCTAGGTTTTTATTATTTTTCTCATTTAACTGAGGAACCTGAAGGATTGGGGTTACTTATCCAAAGCTACAGAGCTAATGAAGAGTAAATATACCACCCATACAGTCTAACTTACAACCAAACACACAAACATTTTAACACAGGGCCAAATAGTCCACATTTTAGTTCACTAAGAGAATAGATTTTAGTTTATTGAATTGTAATTTCTATATATGTACTTCTCAGGTTACAACAGAACAAAAAGTGTCCGGAATTTAAAATTCTATTCAGAAGCCTGAATGGCATTAAGCCACCATGACAACATCTTCTGTGAGTTGATTTTCCATCTTCCCAGCAACCTATGATTCTTTGAGATGAATTCAAACCTAACTCTTTCTTGACAGGGAAAGGAGGAACAAGGTTTTAATAGAGTTGATTAGAATTCACTAGAATATACCAATTTTTTTGACAGGACATGCCAAAATTTGTTGCATCCTGACACAATTTGAACAAAGCCCATTTATCTACATAGGCAACCCATTAACTTGATGTTAATATGGCATTACAGTAACTTGTGAATTTTTTCTCTCTCTTTTCCTTAAAAGGTCAGTTTGTGAGTTTGTTTACTTATTAATATGTGAACCCTGATTAGGTAATAGGAATAAAAAGCTATGCCAAGATAATGATTCTCCCAAAGTTAGTTGCTATCATTTACTTTTGGCATAATATTCTGCATCTTATACAAGTGAGAAAAGCAAGTGTATTTCTAAATTGTATGAGCTTTCACAGTTCTCATACTCTTAATGCTTTTTAGGCTCTACATACTTCTAAGAGCTTCCCAGGTGGCTCAGTGGTAAAGAACTCGTCTGTCAATGCGGAGACATGGGTTTGACTTCCAGTCAGGAAGTCTCCTGGAGAAGGAAATGGCTACCCACTCCAGTATTCTTGCCTGGAAAATCCCATGGACAGAGCAGTCTAGCAGGCTACAGTCTATGGGGTCACAAAAGATTCAGACACGACTTAGCGACTAAACAATAACAACAGCTGACTAAGAACTGGCTAGCAGCCAACCTTTGTTTTATAAAATCTGGATATTGCAGTTATTGAAAGTATTTTGCTGATGCTTTGATCCTGTGATTTCAAATGTGTAGTATTTTTACATTATGAAAGTTTTCACAGCAGCCTGTTTTACACATTGATTTAGAAGGGGTCTTTCTTCACCTACTTGGCCAGATATTAAACTGTATTTAAGCAGCTTTCTACTATAGGTCACATCTCTGTAACACATGGCACTCTAACCCATTTTGCCCCAAAGCTTACCCAGGTAAATTTAATTGTGTATTTAACCTAAAAAGAGGTCAATCAGGTTGAGAAAATGGAGTGCAATAGAGAGACAGTCTTCAGATACTTTTCCTGGCTATGCCTCTTCAAGGACCTTGAGAGGTTACTTAACTTAACCTGTTGGGCTTCCCTGGTAGTTCAGCTGGTAAAGAACCCACCTGCAATACAGGGGACCTCGGTTCAATTCCTGGGTTGGGAAGATCCCCTGGAGAAGTGATAGGCTACCTCTCCAGTGTTCTTAGACTTCCCTGGTGACTCTGGCAGGCTACAGTCCATGGGGTTGCAGACTTGGCCACGACTAAGCATGCACACATGCATAACCTGTGAAATCTATACATGTATGTAAGTAATTGGATAATGGCTATAAAAATGGATTGTTCTGATTTGTACAACAACATTCATAAAATATTATTCACAAAGTCCAAAAGATAAAAACAACCCAAGTATCCATTAAAAGATAAAATGGTATATACAAACCATGGAATATTATTCAGCCATAGAAAGAAATGAAGTTCTAGTGCATGCAACAACATTATGAGCTTTGAAAACATTATGCTAAATAACCCAGGCAAAGAAAGACAAGATATTATATAATTTGATTTCTACATTAGGCAAATATAGAGATAGAAAGTACATTAGAAGTCATCAGAGGCTGAAGAGAGTGGGCAGTGAGGAATGCAGACTTAATGCTTAATGAGTAGAGTTTCTATTTGGGATTATTTAAAAATTTTAGAAATAGTGGTGATGGTTACACAAAATTATGAATACAATTTTATTGTCACTGAAGTATACACTTTAAATTCCTCAAATGATAAATTTTATGTAATGTACAATCTTACATAATTTTTGTCACTCCAAACATTTTAATTCATGTTACAAATGTTAATATCCATCACCAATCACTGTTTTAGCTTCAAAATTAAGGAGCAAGACAATTAAGGCTTTGGAATTTTCTTTGGTTTTAACCCTAGAGAGTTCATATCACTTTTTTATGTCCCCTTGGATTGGATGTATAGTTTTCCCACACAAATATTTTTTATCATTGACCATACTGCCTCTATTTTTAAAAGTTTATTCCTGATCTGATTTTTTTAATTAATAATGTCATATGCAAACACTTATTGAACTGTACACGTAAATAAATGAATTGTATGGTATGTATGTTGTATCTCAATAAAATGCTTAAAATACCAAAAAATGTATAGTTCTAAGGTTCAGGTGAATGTCAGCCACTAAAGAGAGAAAGGGTATGAAAGGATTTAGGGACCACATGGAGAGGTCAAAGTAGTACTTGAGTGAGAGTTGACACAGTCGTAATCCCATAAAAAACTTGGATTTGCCTCCAGCTCTTTTCTGGGTATGCTTTATTTTTTTGTGGCACTTTCATATCTACCATCAAGATAGGTCCATTCTGGGGAGGCAATCATGACCTCATGGCTTAAGACCAACTACTTTGCTAAGCTCTTGGTACCATCCATGTTATACCTTATTAAGAGTTGAGGAACTGACTCAATATTGACATCTCCTATCTCCTCAGATGTAACTGTCCTGAAAGCAAGGATAATATTGCTCAGGCTTGCCTGCCTGTCCCATCAGTTATTCAGACCTCACTTCAGACCACAGACAGAGTTGACCACCATCGAAACTTTGACAGCATTTGTTATTATTTTTAGACCTCTCCATTTCCTCCCTTAACTGAAATATCCCTGGATACTTTATAACCTGACAGCTGCAACTCTTTTCACTAAAGAAAGAAAATGTCCAGAGCTATTAAGTCTAACCTCATATTTTATGCATTTGGAATCAACTTTGATTCTATATTCCAAGTTGTTCAGTAATCCATTGTTTCTAAGTTAACAACACCTCATTAGACTATTTCTATACCATGTAACATTCACGATACCATCATGGTATTCATCTCATTGCACAATTTTTGACATATCTGTCAGTCTCCCCTAGTAAACCATGAAATTTACAATGGCAAGGCTCATTTGCTTTTTATCTTCTCACTTGAGAGTAATGGGTCTGTAGTAGATGAACAAAAAAGTATTAGCTAAATGAATCAGAAACGATCCAGTAAATGAATGGTATTGAAAGACCCCAGTAAATAAAATAAATTCTTTACTGATTTTAACAAAAGGCATTTCAGTGACAAATGTGTTCAATTTTGTGACTAGTAAGACCTTGGCCTGCAGTGGTTTAGAGTGGGACTTGGGTTCCTAGCCAGAGACTGGGCTGGGTCACAGCAGTGAAAGCAGCAGACACTAGCCACTAGACCAGTGGTCAGTGACAAAGGCCTTTGGCCCTTTGGTTTTGCAGAAAAGAATTTCCACAAACTGAAAAGTAGGGAAGCAAGTAAAGTATCTATTCAGGTCAGCTCAGTTCAGCCGCTCAGTCTTGTCCGACTCTTTGCAACCCCATGAATTGCAGCAGGCCAGGCCTCCCTGTCCATCACCAACTCCCGAGTCCACTCAAACTCACATCCATCGAGTCGGTAATGCCATCCAGCCATCTCATCCTCTGCCATCCTCTTCTCTTCCTGCCCCCAATCCCTCCCAGAATCAGTCTTTTCCAATGAGTCAACTCTTCACATGAGGTGGCCAAAGTACTGGAGTTTCAGCTTTAGCATCATTCCTTCCAAAGAAATCCCAGGGCTGATCTCCTTTAGAATGGACTGGTTGGATCTCCTTGCAGTCCAAGGAGGGAAAAAAGTATAGTACGTGTAGATAGACACACAGGCAGACTCAGAGGGCGAGTCCCTGAGTTGTGCTGTTATGGCGGTTTGAATTACTTTTATGGAGTACTTCTTTCCAGGTTTCCTTTGGCCAATCATTTTGGCTTGCCTGGTTTGCAATCCATATTTGGTATATCTCAGGATCCTCCCATGTGTGTGCACGCATCTCTCAGCCGAGATGGATTTACCGGAAAGGCATATGGGTAGGGAACATCTCTTGACATAACTCTTCTTTGGCTTCCAAGGAGTTTTTCTGCATGTGTGCGGTTGGGGAGATCTCCTGACTTTAAGAATAAGAAATATGTGGTCTGGGCAGGGCCCAGACTCTTTCCTTAATTGGCCTTCAACTCTCATCTTGGAGTTTCAGTTGGTAGGAAATGAATCCCCAATCACTTTACCCTGAGAAGGCCTGTCTATCTTCTGCCTCAATTTCATAGGACAATCATCAGTCACATGTGTAGAGATGTATATATACATAAATATGCTTTCCTGGTACCCCTTGCAGCCTCTGTAACTACACTATGCCTTCCTTACTGGTTGTGTACACAACTTTACAGTCCAAAGTTTGCAGTCATATTAAGTAAGAGCAAAGCATTGTCTTTCAAAATAAGCATAATTTCCTGCTCATGGCATCACAGAAGTGGATCAAAGTCTAGTTAACTACTTTTTTCCAGGTCCATTAATGGTGTTTACCGTACCCATTTAAACTAGTACTCAATTGATGTGCCACTAAGTATAAACCAGGAAGGATAGAATGCAGAACTCCTGATAAAACACTTAAAAATCCTGTCACTCTTGTCTAAGAAATACTGCATATTAACTATGTGCTCCAGATTTTTGGCCCACTTAATTCCAGTAGAAAATCTATGCAAGTTATTCAACCTTCTAGCTCGAACATTCACTAAAGCCAAGAGCTGAGATATACACAGAGCCTGTAAAACATGTGAATGAACCAAAGCTGGAATGTATTTATAGAATGACAAATTATCCACATTAAATTTAGATAGTGGAAGGGGAGTCTCTCAGGGATCTACAGATTTTAGATTTCATATGAACATTTGTTTGATTCTGATGTCGGGCTGTTCCATTTAAGATAACTATTTTTATAATGTGGCATTTCCCCAGTATTATTTTTGTTCTATTGAATAAGACTACTTGGGACAATTAAAAACTGTTAATGTCAACTCCTGAATGGATAAAATTTAATACTGGGAATAGTGATGCTTACTGTGTAAATATTTATACAAAAATGATATAGATTTAACTTTAGATGTTGCTTAATATTCACTCACAAAGAATTTATTAAATATTTATTGAATCTATTTGCAAAGCAGAAACAGAGACAAAGACATAGGGAATAAATGCATGGGCACAAATGGGGTAAGGGGGGTTGGATAAATTGGGATTAACATATACACATTACTATGTATAAAATAAATATTGAGAACCTACAGTATAGCACAAGGGAAAAAGAAGGTATCAATATGATTTGTTCATAGGACATATATTAAGTTAACCTTAAAAATGCATTCCAATATACTTTAGATGCAGACAAATACCGTTTGATTGCACTTATACAAGGCACCTGCTGCTGCTGCTGCTGCTGCTAAGTCGCTTCAGTCACGTCTGACTCTGTGCAACCCCATAGACGGCAGCCCCCCAGGCTCCCCCGTCCCTGGGAGTCTCCAGGCAAGAACACTGGGGTGGGTTGCCATTTCCTTCTCCAATGCAGGAAAGTGAAGAGTGAAAGTGAAGTTGCTCAGTCGTGCCCGACTCTTAGTGACCCCCTGGACTGCAACCTACCAGGCTCCTCCGTCCATGAGATTTTCTAGGCAAGAGTACTGGAGTCGGGTGCCATTGCCTTCTCCATGATACAAGGCACCTAGAGCAGTCAAATTCACATTGTTGGGCAACTCTTACCATCATCCATCTCCTGAATTTTTCACCTGCCTAAACTGAAACCCTTTCCACGTTAAACACTAACTACCCACCCTCCCTCCCAATCCCTGGGCCCCTAGTGTCCATCAATGTACTTTTTGAGGCTATACGAATTTGACTGTTCTAGATACAAGGCACCTAGAAGGGTAGTTAGTGTTTAATGTTTAAAGGGTTTCAGTTTAGGTAGGTGAAAAATTCAGGAGATGGATGATGGTAAGAGTTGCCCAACAATGTGAATGTACTTAGTGCTCCGAACTGTACAGTTAAATATAGTTAAAATAGTATGTTTTATATTGTATGACTTTTACCACAATAAAAAATTATTTACTGAGACTTTACTATGAACCAGACACCATGTTAGGTGTTAAGGACATGGGAGATAATGGACATAGTTTTATTCTGAAAGAAAAGAATTCACAATGTACTGGGGAGAGACAGGTAAAGTAATAGTTCCAGTATTTGATCAGCAAAGTGGAGATAATCACAGGAAGACTAATAGAACATTGCAAGTGGACACCTAATTCAACCTATGGATCACGGATGGCTTCCAGGAGGAGGTGGCAAATAGGAATTCGGAGCAGAGAAGAAAACAAGGGCATTCTGGATAAAGAGACAGCATGGAAGAAACCCAGAGACATAAGCAAACCATCACCAGTGGCAGAATACGATCCTTTTGGTCACTCAAGAGGTTCTTAGTGTCAAGCATTAGTTAAATCAGCTGCTGTTTTCTGCGCTTGGGCTTGATTTCTTTCCCACATCATCAGATTAATTTGCCTTTTCAGGTTTGTCCTGAGAGTCTTAATCAAATCTATTCTTGTGATTTGGATCTGGGCCTAATATGAGCAAATGACACCTTTATATCTATTCACTCTAGCTTGATTATCTATTCCAGGTGACTATCCAAGCAAGTGGCACCCAACAGTATGAAGCATGCAAAACATTTTCAGTTGAAAAATCTACATTACTTTACAACTTTAAATCATGTGCTTACCTCATCAACTCATTTGCCCTCACAGCCATCTTGGGTGATAGGTATTATTAATGATCATACCCACTTTTAAAAGTGAAGAAAAAGGAAATTCATAGAGGTTTCTCACAGAAAATATATGGCACATTCAAACTGGGTAAATCAAGATAGTTTAACATAAAGATTACTTATAAAATGTGGACAAAGTATAAGATCACCAACAAGGGAGAATGTGCTACCCTGGGCTATTGAAGCCAGTAGAGAGCCTTTATTACCCTAAGCCTGGGTATTAGTATACTACTGTTGCTGTAACAAATTACCACCAATTTAGTGGCTTAAAATAACATGAATTTATTATCATACAGGTCTGCTGCTGCTGCTAAGTTGCTTCAGTCGTGTCCGACTCTGTGTGACCCCAGAGACGGCAGCCCACCAGGCTCCCCCATCCCTGGGATTCTCCAGGCAAGAACACTGGAGTGGGTTGCCATTTCCTTCTCCAATGCATGAAAAGTGAAAGTGAAGTCGTTCAGTCGTGTCTGACTCTCAGCGGCCCCATGGACTGCAGCCTACCAGGCTCCTCCATCCATGGGATTTTCCAGGCAAGAGTACTGGAGTGGGGTGCCATTGCCTTCTCCAGGGTCAAGGAGTCAGAAATACAATATCATCATGCTAAGTCATGAGGTCGACAGAGACGAGTTGCTTCTGGAGGTTCTAGGAGAGAATCCTTGTTCTGGCTTTTTCTGGCCTTTAGAGGCCACCTGCATTCCTTGGATCAGGTCCTCACATCACATCTTCTTTTCTCCCTGTTTCCAGGTTCCCATAGTTTCTATGGCACAGCAAAGTGAGTCAGTTATACATGTATATATATCCTCTCTATTTTTAAATTTCTTTCCCAGTTAGGTCACCACAGAGCATAGAGTAAAGTTCTCTGTGTTATACAGTATGTTCCCATTAGTTATCTATTTTATACATAGTTATCAATAGTGTACGAAGTCCCTTTTAAGGTACAAGGCAATGGTCATGGGTTCCAGGGAAGAAGGTTATCTTTGGGGGCTGTCATTCAGCCCACCATGACCAGAGAGACAAGGGAAGGGAAGGTGATCAGAGCTCAGAGAGAGATATGTAGAGAGGTTACCTGATACATGATGCCTGTCTTCTTCAGAGAGAGACAGCTGAACATGCAGACCTTCCAAGGAGGACCTTGAAGAATAAATACCCTGTGTTCATGTGCTCCCACCTCTGGCCTCCTTCCTAGGTCTCCCGTTGGCCAAGCTCAACCAGTAGCCAGAAGACAGTGAGAGCCCACTAATGACACCTGTGCACGTCGGGCTCTCAGAGGCACAACCCGGTGGAGCAGAGTGAAGAGAGGTCCTCAGGGCAAACGAAAGACATCCAACAATCTTCCTTCTGTAAAACTCTTCTTAATTTTCACTTGTTCTTGTAAAAGATATATGTGCTCATTAATTCAAATGCCTAACAGTAAAGAAGGATAAAAAATAAAATAGAAATCCTACCCCCAAACCTACACCAACATCCTCCATACCCACTTCCTAACTCAACCTCCCGGTGGCAGATGTCTGCATCAGAGGAAGAGTAGGTGTGAAAAAATTGATTACATACATAAAATCTTGACCTTTTGCCTGATGCAAAATATGCAACAATGCTATTCTTTCTGCCTGAAATTCATCTCCCTTCATTATTGTCTGCTTAAGTCCTACCCACTTCTCAGGTCTCATCTCAAATAGTGCTTCTTCATGAAAGCTGTACCTAACTTCCCAATATAGACACCCATCCCTATATACTTTATACTCTTCTTCAGGATCTGGCATTTTCCTTTAGTCCATAAAGGTACTTTTATTTGTCTGTTTAATTGATTAATGCAAGTATGTTTATCTCCCCATCGGTTTCTGAGCTTTAGGAGGACGATACCCTGTAGCACCAGCAGTGGTTGGCATGTACCAGAAATGAAATGCTTTATGTCTATGTGTGTATCTTAAAATTTCACATCTACAGCAAAAGTTCAAAGTTAAGTACAAGCAAACTCATCAATATTTCACATATTTTCACATCTATTCTCTGTCTGGTTTATCCCCTCTTCCTTTCTCCCTCCCCCATTTTTGTCTCCTTCTCTCTCTTTTTCTCTCTTCTTGTTGATTTATGTTCTACATATCTTGATTTCTAACTCATACTCTATTTTGACATCTGAAAATGTGAAATAATACTTAACTCAGGCTGGGGAATTTTCTTACTGTTTTCTTCTGCTTCATGGTGGGTTTTGGGGAGACTATTTATCAGCTGACATTGTATGATTCACATTTCTGTTTTCTTCTTTTATTAGCTTTGATTGCCATCTTCTGTTCATTGCGATGGAGAAGGAAATGGCAACCCACTCCAGTTCATTGCAAAATGTCTTCTATTTTTTCTGGGCCAGAGAAATAGTGGTGTGGGTGGCTGAGCTGAAGAGAGCTTTTTTCTGTCAGTCGGGGAAGCACAGTTTCTAAAATCAATAGTGCTTTCTTTTGTTCTTTATAGAAAGTTTCAGTGTATCTTCTTACTTTGTGATTCTTTTATATTTTGGTAAGACTCTTGATTTTCATTGTTTTTTTCCCTTTTTTCTCTTCATCAGCAAACCTTCAAGGTTGCTCCTCATCTGCAGATAGTGTCTTAATGAGACTCCAGCCTCTAGTCTTGTATATACTTTCAATCTCCTTACCTTCAGTGCTGTGAGCTATCAAGTCTTGGTCCTGTCCTCAATATTCCCCCTCTAACGGTGGGACTCCTTTCGTCCAAAGTTAGTAATATTTGTGTTCTGTCAGCCCTATGCCCCTGTCACCTCCTTCTTTCTTCCTTGCAGCATTCACATGACTCTCAGTTGCAGCATGGGCTCTGTCGCTGGTCTGGAGCTATTTCCCTACTTACGTGTAAATTGTGGTTGTGGCGTTCTCTGTCTCCAGTCAGATTATAGCCATATATCCTGAGTAATTTTCTCTGTTCTCCTTGGGAATCTGTATTGTTTTTTGGAGAACGTCTAGAGAAATTTGGATTTAGAAGCACTCCTTATATCATGGGAAATGAGAATTTCAATTGTGTTTTGAAAACACAATTTGAAAAAATAGATATTAACTGCCGCTTTAATGCCAAATATGACCATGAATTCAGACTTCCCTGATAGCTCAGTTGGTAAAGAATCTGCCTGCAGGAGACCCCGGTTCGATTCCTGGGTCAGGAATATCTGCTGGAGAAGGTATAGGCAACCCATTCCAGTCTTTTTGAGCTTCCCTTGTGGCTCAGCTGGTAAAGAATCCACATGCAATGAGGGAGACCTGGGTTTGATCCCTGGGTTAGGAAGATCCCTTGGAGAAGGAAAAGGCTATCCATTCCAGTATTCTGGCCTGGAGAATTCCATGAACTGTATCGTCCATGGGGCCACAAAGAGTTGGACACAAATGAGTGACTTTTACTTTCAAATGGCCAGGGAAGTATTCAAGTATCAGATGTTGGGTTAACTCATATTTTTATTAGTAAATTTAAGAAACCCTTTCCCCCAAATTGATCTCTACCTAAAGACCAGCCACATCAATAGTAGTATCTTCTCCAACCCTTATTTTTTCTGCAATCCTTACAGAATTTCTCTGTAATGGTAGAGAGCTAATCAGTGTTGTTGTTGAGACTTGTAAAAGTCCCCACATATCTGTTCTTTACTTCCTTTTTGTGAACGGAAGCCTGTTTTAGCTAGGCATATGTCTGTGCTAAGTAAAGACTACACTTCTTAGCTTCCCTTATAGCAACATAGGGTCATAGAACATGTACTCAATGGTATGTAACTGAAAATATCATGGTGTGACTTCTGTAGAGATCCCTAAAAGAAATGGGTACACTCTTATTTAGCTTTCCTCATTTTTGCTGGATGGAATACCAACATAATGGTTGGAGCTCAAGCAGCCATCTTAAACTAGGAGGTGAAAATCCCACATGTTCAATATAGAAGAATTACAAGATAGAAATAACATGGTTCATTGATAATTGTAGAGCTGTCATATCATTTTAGGAATGCTAAATTGTAAGTTGCATTTAACGAAGGGAAAACTAAGTATCTGTGAATTTAAGCTACTGTAATTTTGTATACCCTGTCATTTTTAGTCAGACCTAATTCTAAAAGTAAGCTGGAAATCTAAAAGTAAGCAGATATACAGATATACAGAACTGCTCTGTATCAACTGTAGCTGCTAAATATAGTACTAAAATTACCTTTGGCTCATATAAGTGTAGTTCATTTCTGAGTCATCAAGAATAGCATTGCTTCATTTTACACATGGAACTGTTTATATTATGTATAAATTTTCTCCATCTTCTTGTTTATGAAATTGACTCTTGTTGGTTCAATATCCAACAACCTCGTTAAACTCTCATATTAATTCTAAAAGTTGCTTGTAGATAACTCAATTCTGTTTTTAAAGTGTTTAGGAAACATCACTGTAAATTAATTTATTTACTGTGCAATAGCCAGTCCAAAAGACTAAACTAGGTCAATGGACAAAATTGAGATGGATAAGTAAACAAGGTATACCCTGAATCAGTAGAAAGTTAATACACTTTAATGCACCATAAGATATTGAATTTCTCTATTTCTATAAATTAGCATAAGAATAAAAGAATCAGTCATGTCCATAAAATAACCATTAATTTGTATTCCTCATGGATTTCAATAAACTGATCAACTTAGTTTTTGGAATTTCTTTAGGTCAATATAGCAGCTTATTTATAGGGAATAAGCCCACTTTGGGAGAAGGCAATGGCACCCCATTGCCTGGAAAATTCCATGGGCTGAGGAACCTGGAAGGCTGCAGTCCATGGGGTCGCTAAGAGTTGGACACAACTGAGCGACTTCACTTTCACTTTTTACTTTCATGCATTGGAGAAGGAAATGGCAACCCACTCCAGTGTTCTTGCCTGGAGAATCCCAGGGATAGGGAAGCCTGGTGGGCTGCCGTCTATGGGGTCGCACAGAGTCGGACACGACTGAAGCGACTTAGCAGCAGCAGCAGCAGCAGCAAGCCCACTTTAGAAGTTTTGTTGACACTGGATAGATGCTCAAACAGCCTAAAATAGTCTTGGTGAAGGAATGAATACTAGCACTTCAAAAGCCAGCTCAGTCAAATTCTTCATTCATATTGGATGACACAGTTCTTCTAAAATTACTCACACAGGAGATTTGCAACAGCATAAATTATTTTAAGTGGCTGATATCACATTCTATGAAATCTTTTACCATCAATGAATGGCTGGTGCGCCTGTCTGCTCTTGACAAATGAGAATGGAATATATTAGTCATAAAGAAGAATAAGCTCTCCAAGTTAAAAAATGGAAATAAATAAGAAAAGCAAATCATGAATAAATATCAAGCTTTGAGAAGAAAGTTGAAAAACTCTGCCAGATTTCATGAGAAACTTTTCTCTGTTTTACAGTTCAAAACAAGTCTTTTCAGTGATTCAATTGTTTTTCACCCTTCAACTCATTCAGAGTCCATTTTATAATCTTACATTGTTAATTTAATTTTATTATATTTTCTATTTTAGCATTGCTCTAGCAGAGAAGAAAAGTTATCTTTGGCCTGTGTCTGAGACCAATCATAAAGTGACATACTATTGTTTTATATTCCATTAAGAAAAAAAATCATGGTGATTGTATAAAACATGTGATGGAAAGTAATCACTTATCTTCTAAAACAATTTTCCTTAGAATTAACCTTGGTGATAATGTTGACCTGCAGAGGAACCACCTTGAGCCTCATTCAACATCAGTGTTTTTTGTAATGCATAATGTGTAATTTGCTGCTACTTTTATTCATATAAATAATTCATTATAATAATAACTGTGATCAGAGTCATATCTAGGTCAGGAGTCAAAAATCACTCATAGATTCCTAATGAAAATTAGAGAATTCCAATGGCAGGTGGACACGCAATGAAAAAGTCAACTCTGCTAGTAATTGAGGAGTTAACATTTTATACCCACTTGACTGATAAAGTTTTTGAAAATTCTGACAATAATATGTTGGCAATAGAGACTCTCAGGCATTACTGAAGGGGATATACCTTTGGGACAACCACTTTGACAAGCATCTAATTCATACCTAACAAACTGAATTTATGCACTCAACCCATGAATTCTAGCCCTAAATTTGTCTTCTCACATATGTTTAAGAGCAAGTGCAAAAAAATGCTTATCACCAAACTGTTTAAATAGTGAAAAAAATTGTAAACAACCTAAACATCCATCAACAGGAGACTGGAAAAACAAAAATGTGATATAATCATTCAAAAAAACCACTGCACTAAATAATAAACAAGCCTGCTGCTGCTAAGTCGCTTTAGTCGTGTTCGACTCTGTGCGACCCCATAGACAGCAGTCCACCAGGCTCCCCCGTCCCTGGGATTCTCCAGGCAAGAACACTGGAGTGGGTTGCCATTTCCTTCTCCAATGCATGAAAGGAAAAGTGAAAGGGAAGTCGCTCAGTCGTGTCCGACCCTCAGCGACCCCATGGACTGCAGCCTACCAGGTTCCTCCGTCCATGGGATTTTCCAGGCAAGAGTACTGGAGTTGGGTGCCATTGCCTTCTCAACAAGCCTAAACAGATAAAATAAACAAACAAGGTTTACAGATTATGATATGTATAAATATTACTTTAAAAACTCATTGTAAAGAATATGTTTAATATGAAACAATTTTCATATAAATTTTAAAAGGTAAACAACATACTATAGTTTATGATTGTATACTTGAAAAATGAAGACATTCTAGAAAATTATAGATACCAATTCCAGCGATGGATAAAGAATAGCAGTGTGATAGAAAACAAGTATACAGGAATTTTCAACTCCTGTAGTATTACACATCTTGGAGAAGGCAATGGCACCCCACTCCAGTACTCTTGCCTGGAAAATCCCATGGACAGAGGAGCCTGGTAGGCTGCAGTCCATGGGGTTGCTAGGAGTTGGACACGATTGAGCAACTTCACGTTCACTTTTCACTTTCATGCATTGGAGAAGGAAATGGCAACCCACTCCAGTGTTCTTGCCTGGAGAATCTCAGGGACGGGGGAGCCTGGTGTGATGCCGTCTGGGGTCGCACAGAGTCGGACACAACTGAAGCGACTTAGCAGCAGTAGCAGCAGCAGTATTACACATCTGATATGGCAAATGAATGAATATGTGCCTGTTATTCTCTATAATTCCTCATATTTTATTATAATTATAATAATTCATATAACCTTTATACCTCATGCTGATAAGAAGCAGTATACATCTCAGAACCCTATACCCCATTGAGTAGGGTATAGGGGTTCTTTTTTTTCTAATTAATTTTTATTGGAGTATAGTTGCTTAACAATGTTGTGTTAGTTTCTACTGTACAAAAAAGGGAATCAGCTTCTTTGGATTTCCCCTCTTCTTTGGATTTCCTTCCCATTTAGGTCACCAGAGAGAACTGAGTAGAGTTTCCTGAGCCATACAATATGTTCTCATGATAGTATCAATAGTGTATATATGTCAATCCCAATTTCCCAATTCACCCCACTCCTCCTTTCCCCTCTTGGTGTCCATATATTTGTTCTCTACATCTGTGTTTCTTCTATTTCTGTTTTGCAAATAAGATTATCTATACCATCCTTCTAAATCCACATATATGCACTATTATGTGATTTTTTTTTCTCTTTCTGACTTACTTCACTGTGTATGATGTCTCTAGAACCATCTACATCTCTACAAATGATCCAGTTTTGTTCCTTTTTATGACTGAGTAATATTCCATTGCATATGTGTACGACAACTTCTTTATCCATTCCTCTGTTGATGGACATTTAGCTTGTTTCCATTTCCTGGCTATTGTAAATAGTGCTGTAATGAACATTGGGGCGCATGTGTCTTTTTGATTTATGGCTTTCTCTGGGTATATGTATATGCCTAGTAGTGAGATTGCTAGATCATATGGTAGTTTTATTTTTAGTCCATTAATGAGGTCTCCTGGAGACCTCCCCCTGGAAGATGAGAATTCCCAGAGGAAAGGAGGGGATATTACTTATTTAGACTCTTCTACCAGCTCAGGCCAATCTCTAAAATCTATCTAGAAACTTGACTTAGAAGCAACATAGGAACACCACAAATTCCATGCTTGAGTTCTAAAGCTCAAGCATTACTTCTATAAGTAAAGAGTAGGAATTTTTCCCATGCCTCTCTGTATTTCCTCATTTCCATCTCTGGATAACTTGTTTTCATATCTGCTTTACTTACTTTGACAGGAAAGAGTGGCTTTTATTTTCTCTATAGATGTGATATGTTTGGACATAGAGAAACTTCCGTTTGTGCACTCTATTTTTCTAATGTAGAAGGAAAGTAGAGTCTATGGTCAATAGAACTGGTTTCAAAACTTGGTGCTCTATGTGATTAATGAGCTGAGTGATTTCTGAAGTTTTTAACAACATCTTATCCTGCTTCATTTTACAAAGAAGAGTGGGAAACTCTACTCGGTGTTCTGTGGTAACCTATATGAGAAGATAATCTGAAAAAGAATAAATGTATGTATAGGTATAACTGAATTACTTCGCTATACACCTCAAATGGCCACAATATTGTAAATAAACTATACTCGAATAAAATTTTTGAAAACTTAAAAGGAGTAGTATTTGTGGGATTCTTATGAGAATCAGAAGAAATTAAACAAGTATTTATTAAAGAATATATTTTAAAATATTTTATGGTACCTTGTATAGTTGTGGTGACCATGTTTATAATATTAAAGTTCAATTCACTGAACACAATTTTATAAAAATCCAGCTAAGCTAACAGTCATATAGCTTTCCAGAGTTCCACAAATATTCCCATACTCCCTGCAGAAGTTAAGTACATAAGTACTTAGCCTAGTACCCAGTTAGGTGCAGAAGTACCTAGCTTGAGCTATGTATTCCACAGATGTATTATAAATATGAAGCACAAAAAGAAGTTATAAGTTGTTATTATTTTCATTCCTCTCACTTGCTCCTATTAACTGCCTTGTAAAGCTTGTGAGCTATCATGCCTGAACTCATTCATTACAATCAGCCACTGTAAAATCTTTTGGATTCAGTGTTGATCACTTTTGGCTTATGATCCTCTCCTCAACTCTCTTTCAATTGTTGTCCTTTACTAATGGTCTTAATGACTTCAACATGTATATTGTAACCTTCCCTAAACCCTGATCTCAAGTTCTTCAATCTAGTGTCTGTCATCTCTATCTTATTTTATATGCACATCAACATACCTGGAATTACTCTACTTCCAAAATCAAAATCTAAGAAGTCTCCTCTCTGAGTCAACCCTCAGGCTATAGTTTTTATTTCTTTTTCTTGATCTCACTGAATCTACTCCTTATCCCCAGTGTGCCTTTGATCTGGGTCTCTTTCAGTTCTTTCAGACTATCCCATCCATCAAGAATTACTGATCTTCCTACCCCAGCCTCAGTTTCATGATCAGTCATTTCAGAATTGCTCTCATCAGAAACATAGAGTTATTTATAATCTTCATGCCAACTTTTCACTTTCTAAATCTGATTAAACCCATTATGTTATTCATCCTCCTCTGTCCTCAAACCACAAAATATATCTTCTACCCTGCTTCTGAAGGAATCATTTTCCTAAAGAAGCTTCCTCAGTTGAGCTGCCATACCATCTTTTTTATTAGACACCAAATACTTCTCAACCTGTTGCAATCTGACCTCTCATTCCAGTATTCTTAAGCCCACTTCTTTATGGTTTTCAAAGACCTTGTGCTCATCCAATGTTTCCTGGGTAAACTGTAATAACTTGACACTTTCCTACTCTTTGGCTGTCTTTTACTTTGATGCCTCTATTTCACATTCTCCTGCTTCCTTCTGTGCAGTGAAGGCATTCTTTATACATGTACTCTTTATCCTCTTCTGCAATTGCTCCAATTTTGCAGATCATCTGTAATCATGGTCTCACTAACTGCCTCTCAACAGATGGTTCTCAAATCTCTGCCCCCAGCATAATTTCTCCTGAATTTCCTACTTCCTAATGATTCTCTCTTCCAAGAGTTCTACTAGCAACACAAATAGGCATCCCCCTCCAGATCCTGAAACCCTCTTAAGACCTCATCTTCCCAACTTCAGTAAATGCTGAAGTTGAGCCTGTTACTCAGATAAGCCCAGAGCCTCTTGTTTATCTTTTATTACTCTCCTATTCTACCTTTCATCCTCAGTTTGTGCATTAAAACTCTCCATGTCTGTGGAATTCTCACCCTTCTTTTGGGTTCTAATGCCCCTCTTATCTCTTTATCTGGCTCTTAGGGTAATATGCTGTTTGCTCCTTTCCTTGACCCTCTTGTGGAAACTTCTTTCCAATTACATCTAATCCAACCTCTGCCAAAGGGAACTTTTGATCAAAGCATGGCTCTGATTAGATTACATCTCTACTCAGAAATTATCAGTTGTCTATGTATTACAGTTGACTTTATTAAGTATGGAATTGAAAAGCCCTCATGATCCAGGTCCAATTCATCTTCTCTGGCTTCCTTATGCAACTCCTCTCTGAAGTTGTTGTTGTCCAGTAGCTAAGTTGTGTCTGACCCTTTGCAACCCCAAGAACTGCAACACACCAGGCTTCCCTATCCTTAAATGTCTCCCAAAGTTTGCTCAGATTCATGTTCACTGAGTCAGTGATTCCAATCAACCATCTCATCCTCTGTCACCCCTTTCTCCTCCCACCCTCAATCTTTCTCAACATCAGGGTCTTTTCCAATGAGTTGGCTCTTCACATCAGGTGGCCAAAGTTTTGAAGCTTCAGCTCCAGCATCAGTCCTTCCAATGAATATTCAGGGTTGATTTCCTTTAGGATTAACTGATTTAATCTCCTTGCTGTCCAAGAGATTCTCCAAAGTCTTCCCCAGCACCACAATTTGAAAGCATCAATTCTTCAGTGATCAGCCTTCTTTATGGTCCAACTCTCACATCCTTATATGACTACTGGAGAAACCATAACTTTGACTAATGGACCTTTGTCAGAAAAGTGATGTCTCTGCTTTTTAATACACTGTTTAGGCTCGTCAAAGCTTTTCTTCCAAGGAGCAAGGATCTTTTAATTTTGGGGCTGCAGTCACTGTCCACAGTGATTTTAGAGCCCAAGAAAATAAAATCTGTCACTGTTTTCACTTTTTCCCCTTATATTTGCCATGAAGTGATGGTACCAGATGTGATGATCTTAGTTTTTTGAACGTTGAGTTTTAAGCCAGCTTTTCACTCTCCTTTATCACCTTCATCAAGAGGCTCTTTTGTTTCTCTTCACTTTCTGCCATTAAAGTGGTATTGGTTTCAGTCTTGGCTCTACTATTTTACTGTTGTCTTACGTACTGATCATATTGGTCAACTCCTTATAGTCCTCCAGAAATTATTTGGGGAGCTGGAAATACATAAGTGAGCAAGAATACAAGGTTCCTGCTCTCACAGAACTTGTACATTCTTTCAGTAAGTATTCATCAGGAATCTACTTGTGCCACAAATGTCTATTGCTATTTGGGTACAGGGGATACAGTGGTGAATAAAACAGACAGATAAGTAAATAAATAAATGAATGGCTGAATATACAAACACAACTATATAATGGATAAGTAAAAACCATTGTAATTAGTTTCAAGATTTGATAGGCCAAATAGGGGAGGCCTGTCCAAGCTGTGGACACTTGGGTTGAAAGCTGGGGAAAGACATTCCAGAAGAGGGATTAGCAAGTGCAAATGCCCTTGGCAAGAATGTCAAGAATGAGCTTGGACTTATTAGAGAAATAGGAAAGGATTATGTGAGGGAAGGGTGCTGTGACTTTAGGCAAGTTATATTGTCTATGCCTCAGTTCCATCACCTCTGCAATGATACTGTACTGAAATGATACCAATACTGCACTTCATCATTTTTAGTGAGAATAAAATGAAATAATACATGTGACATGCTTAAAAGGTGGTATTAACTGCTTAGTAAGTGGTAACTGTTACCACTTTTGATGCAACCACTGCACTAGGATTTCATGATAGTCACCCCTCCCAAGTGCTCCAGACTTCCTCTCCCCATTTCAGCATATCTTTTGTTCATGATGTTCCTTTCTTTAATACAGAAATTTCATTTCCCCTCAACTTTCTTTATGAAAATACCATCCATATTTAAATACCATCTCTTCCATGAATCCTGCTCTGGTTTCACCAGCCAAATGCATTTCTCATTTCTGGGCTTCCTTAATACTTTGTGAACTTTCTTTTCTAGCCTAAATCACATTCCCTACTGCCTCACTTCCTTCACTGGATTCTGAGCCTCTTTAGGATAAACCAAGTGTTCAGTGTTGTCCTTACTCTAATACCCACACGTGACATCACCTTGCCCAATTTTGTAAATGCCTCATAAATATTTATCAAATTGATTTGGAATTGAACTAATTCAATTCACTTTGGGCTTGTCACTTGATCTTTTTCATTACTGCTTAATCTATCAAAAGTAATTTATGATTTGTACTTTTCTTAGAAATAATATAGGCACACTATTCTACACCAGATAGGAACGAATACACTGTTGTGTATTGTGAATCCTCATTGTTCATGGTGGTTATGTTCTGTAAAGTTCTACAAATACCTGGTTAGCAAATACTGAGTCACTGCTCCTAGAAGTAATACAGGGTTAGGTTCTTGTGAATCTCTAGCTACAACCTTTTTGTCAGCCAGTTAATACATAAACTTATTTAATGTGGATTGATGATAAAAGACACCATAGTGAATATGTATTATTGGCTCATTAGCATTCAACTCACAGCCAACATTATAATGCATGCCTGGATGAAGTTTCTCTAGCGCACCTATTTTTCCCATAAAGCACCTCACAGCCTTCTTGCATTTAGGATTGCCAGACAGTGCTTCAGCTGTATGATTGAGGACCATGTTAAACAGCAACATCACCAGTGAAACACAAAAATATGAAAGATATGACACTAAATATATTACCAAAAAACACACTTGTTTACAGTATAAGCTGAAATGAAAAGACAGTTCATCGACTTATTGAACCTAAACTGGGACTCAAATTTTCCTCTGTTCTGCACCAGTCCATAAATGATCACGAAAACACTGTGAGTTTTGATTTGGGGGTTACAAACAAATTTTTACAAGTTGGCAAGTTCACAAATACAAAATCCATGAAAAATGAGGTTTAACTAGATTGCCTCTGTGGTGTGTTGTTACAGTCATGGTCCCACATTAATTCGTGTGAAGAAACCAAGACTATTGTGCTAGAGAGGAAGGGCAGCATCCCTCACAAGACCACAAAATGACTGCAGCATGTAAGTCACTCCAGGACACTCAGTAAGAGAGTTGACCAGCTCAGACCATTGTAAATTGCTGAGTCACAGACTGTAAGCAAATAAAATGCTGGGTGCTTTAAACCATTAACTATTGCAATAAGTTGTTAAAAAATTGTTTGTAATAGATAACCTGTACAGCCTCAATATTCTTCAAGTCTATAATTTTAAGAAGATTTTTTAAATTGCATATTTCAAAGAAATCTGAAGTTTATTTGGAAACATCTCAAATAATCTTAAATAATTTACTTCTCTCATACGTTGCATATTAGAATGCTTCCTTCTAGATTTTCAAAGAAATCAAATGACATCTTGCCATCCAGATTCATCTTAAGCAATGTGATTGCCCAGGTTCACCATAGTTGGCAAGGAGAGCAACATCCCCAAGGCAATCGCTTATTCTTCTGATATCTCCCACTGGGAGCATTTCTGCAGTAAAGACTGCATCCACCCTTCTTCCTTCCTTCTTCCCTTCCTCCTTTCCTCTTCCTCCTCCTCCTTCCCATCTCCTCTTCCTCCTACTTCTCTCTCTTTCTTTCTATCTGCAACAGTAAGCCAAGCCTCTCTGACTTGTAAGAGCTTTTCTTTTTTAACTTTCTTAACTCCCATCCAAGTCAGATTGTTAATTATAGGCCTAACAATGTCTTGTTTTACTATAGGACTTCCTGCAGTGCCTACACTAATGATTTTCATTTGTTATGGATGCATGAGCATGCATACACAGTCAAAGTTAAGAGGAAAAAAGATCTAGGACTTCCTTTTCAAAAATGGAATTTGGAATGTAGGTTGATAAGAGGCATTGTGACATAAAATCTATACATCTGTATCTGACCATAATAGTGAACTGTTATTTAAAATCTTGCTTGTAAACTGTTCATACTATGTTCTTTATTTTGACTTTTAAAAATTCTTTGATATTAAGCCTGACAAACTACAAACCATACTAAAGATTGCTGTGCTTTTATGCTCATTTCTTGTAAAGAAAGAGCTATGAAGGGAATTAAGAAGGACATGATGTTTGAAACACTCAAGAACAGACTTGTAGGCTTTGGAATTTCAGGACTCTGTAAGAAAATGCTCATGGTATAGGAGGTTGGGGTTCTAGCCCATGTAGTTATGGATTCAGTTTTCTTTTAATACTCTGTGTTTAGACTATGACATTTGGAAGTCAACTCATACATAAAATGGAGAAAAGTGAAAAATTATAGAAATAAAAAGAAATAAAATAAAAAATAAAAATTATAGAAATAAAATTAAAATTATAGAATAAAAAGTTGAGGAGTCTGTCCCTGACAGGAGTTTCCTTTCTAGTAAAGCAAGACATGACATTGTAAACCATAACAAATTTCTTATAAATCTCTCCTCTGTAGTCACTATCTTATAGTTTTGAGAAGAACATATGACACTTAAAAAAAAAATCTCCACATAATTTCTACACAGATTGGCTAAATCTATAAAACTTGGCTAAATCTATAATATTGAAAGTTGAATACTCATAGGAACAATTTAAAGACTTCATAAATTGAAAGTATCGAATGTACGTGAATCCTGTCCTTCCAGAAAAGAACAATCATTGAGAAATCTCCCCATCATCATCTTGCCTTCCAAACTCCTCTCACCATTTTTTGCTTCAGGAAATGGTCAATGATAAAGAATCCCTCCCCATGTGACTCAAATAAGACTCACTGTCCACTCTTTCTCATGACTCCCTAAATACTCCAGATGACTCCTTGTTTATCTGCCTATTTTTAAAGAAAAAAAAATTTTTTACACTTTGAGATAAGACTTTATCACAATAGGAGTCAACTTGATTGTGATAAGGAAGAGAGATTGTGCTCAACTCCAATCCAACAAGGATAAAGGGAGATTTGTAGCCAACAAGCACGGTGAGAATATCAGTAGATGTAAAATTACTAAGAGGAAATATCAAGGGTAGAGGGACTCATGGGGAAAACTGGCCTAACAGTATTCTTGCTAAGAACAAAACAATGAATTATGCATCAAAGGTGGGATGAGAAACTTGATCAGATATCAAGGATGCTCTGATATCCAGGTTGAGATATTCTGCTTCGCTGACTTAGCAGGATTCTTACCAAAACTGGACTCAACAATAACAAACAGAGGCAAAGGTCAAGAGTCTCCCTAAGAAGAGGGCTCAGAGGAGCCTAATTCAAGTTTGGTCAAGGAGTATCTTTGACGCCATGCAAAACTCCAGACTGCCCTTCCTTTTCTTTGAGGCATATCTCATTAGTGAAATTTCTCTGCAGTATCATAACCTGAATAAAACCCTCTCCCTGATCTTTCCATTAACTTTGTTTTTAATGATAACATTGGCATGTTTATCTGTTTGTATTGGAGCATGTTCTCCTTGGAGCAGAGATTCTCAACTCCAGCTCAGCGATAAGCTTCAAGAGTCCCTGGCTCCTGGAGTTGGAGACTTGAACTATGTGAAGATGCAAATTTGGGGCAGTAAAGGTGTCGTGCATAGTGTTCATCAAATTTTCAGACAAATGTGTGTCTCCATAACAGTTTAAGAAATACCAATAGATGGGTTTATTAATGTTTTGGTTTGAGTGTGGGATGGAATTAGTTCTGTGTGATTTAACTCAGAATGGAAGAGATGGGTTCCCTTTCTCCTTCAATTCAGTTCAGTTCAGTCCCTCAGCCGTGTCTGACTCTTTGTGACCCCATGAATCGCTTCATGCCAGGCCTCCATGTCCATCACCATCTCCCAGAGTTCACTCAAACTCATGTCCATCAAGTCAGTGATGCCATCCAGCTATCTCATCCTCTGTCATCCCCTTTTCCTCCTGCCCCAAATCCATCCCAGCATCAGAGTCTTTTCCAATGAGTCAACTCTTCGCATGAGGTGGCCAAAGTACTGGAGTTTCAGCTTTAGCATCAGTCCTTCCAAAGAACACCCAGGGTTGATCTCCTTTAGAATGGACTGGCTGGATCTCCTTGCAGTCCAAGGGACTCTCAAGAGTTTTCTCCAACACCACAGTTCAAAAGCATCAATTCTTCGGCACTCAGTCTTCTTCACAGTCCAACTCTCACATCCATACATGACCAGAGGAAAAACCATAGCCTTGACTAGACCTTTGTTGGTAAAGTAATGTCTCTGCTTTTGAATATGCTATCTAGGTTAGTCATAACTTTCCTTCCAAGGAGTAAATGTCTTTTAATTTCATGGCTGCAGTCACCATCTGCAGCGATTTTGGAGCCCCCCAAAATAAAGTCTGACACTGTTTCCACTGTTTCCCCATCTATTTCCCATGAAGTGATGGGACCAGGTGCCATGATCTTCATTAGCAAGGCTCAAATTCACAGATATCTCTTTTCTCTTTTATGGAGGAAAAAAATTGAAACATTGGGTAGGAAAATAAGTTAATTGCATAAATTCTAGGTGTCTCAGTCACAGAATTAATGTGTATGCTTAGTCACTCAGTTGTGTCTCTTTGTGACCCCATGGACTGTATCCCATCAGGCTCCTCTTCCATGGGGATTCTCCAGGCAAGAACACTGGAGTGGGTCGCCATGCCCTCCTCCAGAGGAATCTTCCCAACCAGGGATCAGAGCCAGGTCTCCCACAAAGTCAGGTGGATTCTCTAGCATCTGAGCTACCAGGGGAGCCCAAATTAATAATTCTGTGCTAATTCTAGGAGGTTAAATAATCCTCATAAAACACAGTTTAGGTGAAGCAAAGGTGAAAGTAGCTCTCTTCAGGTTGCTAGACAATAGAATTTCATTCCACGTGTATGGTTATCATCACCCATTTAAATTCTCATTGGCCCTGTTAATTACTGTGAACTCTTTCAACACAATTTAATAGTGCAGGCAAATTTATTTCACCCTTCCACATAAGGTTCTTCAACTCAGTGTTTATGCAGTGGGTCTCAGTATACAACCACAAATCTTAATCATCAAAAATTGTCAAGTATTTTGTTTTCTTCAAATCAGGATAAATCTAACTCAAACCCCCATCCCAGTGGACTGGGTGAGGATTCAGTCTTGTACATTTCCAGGGCTATGCTCACTCCCCAGGGATGGACAACAGTGCAGGGATTATGTCCCTTCATTCAATACCTGCAATTAAGCCTGCTACCAAATATAATGTAATCCTCACTATCCAGACTGCATGTTCATGAAACACTTTTTCTCCATGGTATTTATTTCAATCTGACAATACCATATACTTCATTTATTTTTATGACTTATTTCCCCACTCTTGAAATGTAAAGTCTTGAGACTAGAAGTGTTTCTTATTTTGCTCTCCATTGTATCCATACTACTTGGTAGCAGGCTTAGTAGCAGTATTGAATGAATGGGCATAACCCCTGCATTACTGTCCGTCCTTGGAAAGTAGAGATAGCCCTGCAAATGCATGACTTTGAATTCTTACCCAGAATCTGACTACAAATTCAGTTGCAACAGAGTAATGAGTTCAGCTCATGGAGCCCTGGAACTGAGATGGCCCTGAGTTCAGATTTGTCCAGAGTCATGCCAATGGGTTTGGGCCTTTGTACCTCCTGGTAATTGAAGGACAGACAGTGTCTTAGTTTGCTAGGACTGCTATGACAAAATACCACAGACTGAATGGTTTAAATAACAGAAATTTATTTTCTCACAGTTCTGGAGGCTGGCAGTCCAAGGTCAATGTGTTTGCAGGTTTGGTTCTTCTTGATGCCTTTCTCCTTGGTCTGCAGGTGGCCACCCTCTAACTGCCTCTTTCTGTGATTGTACATCCTATGCACATACATCTGGGTGTGTGTGTGTGTGTTATAATCTCTTCTTCTTTGGCCCAAATTGGATTAGGGCCCACCTTAATAGCCTCATTTTAAAATGATTACCTATTTACAAACCTGACCTCCCAAAACAGTCACATTCTGAGGTACTGGCAGTTTAGGGCTATGACATAAGAATTTAAATACAACCCAATTCAATCCATAACAATCAACTATGTGTATTCCCCAAATTCACATCCTTCTCACATGAAAAATAAATGCATTTTATGCCAACAGCCCAAAATCTTAACCCATTCCAGCAACACTAAGTCTGAAATCTCACCTAAATATCTAAATGGAGGATGGAAGAGACCCATGATTCCTCTTGAGGCAACATTCTCCAGCTGTGAACCTGTGAAACCAGACAAGATATCTGCTTCTAAAATACAATGATGGGACAGGCATAGGAGAGACAGTCTCACTCCAAAAGGGAGAGACTGGAGAGAAGAAAAAAGGGCATGGGTCCCACGTGTGTGGAATATGTCACCTCCAAAATACAGGAGAACCTACCAAGTATTTCCCTTCTTTCTCAGTGATGAGAAATGCGAGATGAATAATCCCTCTTACGTTGGAGGGGATGTCCTTGCATACTAAACTAATAGACCTTTAAAGCTTCACTGATGTAGTAGCTCCCTGGATATTTGTAAGTCTGCCAAAGGTGTGTATCTTATGAAAGTCTCCAAAGTACTCGCTACTTGTCACTGGTTAACATGATATCATAAAATAGGGCTGGGCAGAGTAGCGAGTTGAAATGTGGGGCAGTTGCAAGAGTGGCTTCAGCTAATTCCACAGGATAATCCATGTTGTGTGGGCTTTCAGAATTGACCTTATATCTTCCCATGGTGTTGAGCAGTAATTAGAAGCTCCTGGTGAGGGTGGTCAGAGAAGGCAATGGCACCCCACTCCAGTACTCTTGCCTGAAAAATCCCATGGACGCAGGAGCCTGGTAGGCTGCAGTCCACAGGGTCACTAAGAGTCAGACATGACTGAGCGACTTCACTTTCACTTTTCACTTTCATGCATTGGAGAAGGAAATGGCAACCCCCTCCAGTGTTCTTGCCTGGAGAATCCCAGGGACGGGGGAGCCTGGTGGGCTGCCGTCTCTGGGGTCGCACAGAGTCTGACACGACTGAAGCGACTCAGCAGCAGGTGAGGGTGGTAGAACCTTGGGTCACCCAGTTCACTTTCTGAAGATCAGTTCCTGGTGGGGGACCTATGGATGAGTCCCTTGGTCCTAAAGGAACATCTCTGTGATGCAAATGTATCCACTACAACATGGATTCATGCTCTTACTCTTTATGGTCAATGTGAGATAACAAACCATCATTTTAGTGAGGCTAAATAATTTGTCTCAGGCTATGCAACTAGTAAATGACAGAGCTGAAATCAAGCTAGGAGATTTACACAAGCTTCATTACCCCTGAACCTTCTACTCTAACACCTGAAAAAAAAAATAAAAAAGGAAAACAGAGCAAAGAGGGTACAAGGATCAGGTATTTAAAGGAAAAAAGAAAGATGAACAGAATGTTTGTGTGTGCCCAGTCATGTCCAACATTTTGCCACCCCATGGACTGTAGCACACCAGACTCTTCTGCCCATGGAATTTTCCAAGCAAGAATACCAGAGTGGAGTGCCATGCCCTCCTCCAAGGGATATTCCTGATCCAGGGATTGAACTCATGTCTCTTGCATCTCTTGCATTGGCAGATAGTTTCTTTACCACTAGTGCCACCTAAGGAAACACTCAAGGAGGGTACAAGGACCAGTATTTAATTGGAAAAAATAAAAGGACAGAATACTTTCTACCTATTCCCACCATAATGTTTTCACTATGATGAATCTTTTCACATTATTTCTCCTCCCACCTCAAACCCAAGATCCTTTTTCAGATTGTGGCTTAGGGCTGAGCTAACGTGTTTCTGTTGTAGACACAGTTTTATTAAGCTATATCTCAAGAAAGAGAACACTGGAGATCAGAGGATCTTCCTTCAAGCTAAGAAATCATCTGACTATCCAAGGCCCTTGCTCCACCCTCTGGAGCAGCAAACACTTAGATAATATTTAAATGTTCTACGTCAGTAAACAGCACATTCAATATAGGTTATTTGTAGAGTTTAATTGAGGGACTCTTCAAAGATGAGGCAGAGTTAAGGAATGTGTTAGTCGCTTAGTTGTGTCCAACTCTTTGTGACCGCATCGACTGAAGTTCTATCCATGGGATTTTCCAGGCAAGAGTATTGGAGTGGGTCGCCACTCCAACTGGAGCAGGTTGCCAGTTCTTGCCACTCCAATTGGAGTGGGTTTCCAGTTCCTTTTCTACAGGATCTTTCCAATTCAGGGATCTTCCTGACCCAACGCTTTACCATCTGAGCTACCAAGGAAGCCAAGAGTTAGGGAAACCAACATGCAAATAGTGCAGTGCTTGGGATTAGCAGTAGTGGGGACCCTTACACTTCAAGGATGAGGTGAGGGAGAGAGGCTTTATAAAAGGGCCACCTGACACCATCAACCAGGGAGCCCACAGGAGGGAGCTGGAGTGACACATACCCTGGCTTCACTACCCTCTTCCAGTCTCCTGTGGCTGCCACCCCTTAACCAGCCCCAGAAAGAACCCCACGGGGCGTGGGAGCCTCTGAACAGTTCATACAGGGTAGCTTCCTGGAGCATGGAAAAGGGTAGCAACTGGGTTCAGAGGAGCAAATGAAAACTATCAAACACACTTTTTAACTCTATGATAATGTGCCTCAAATATCATCAGTTTGGGCATAATGGATCTTACAAGCCTAGTCCAAGTGGAGACACACCTAGAATTTTCTCACGGCCAGCATAGGTGTATGTGCACATAGTGTGGTAGGGGAGGGAGTGTAGGAGGTATGAAGGAGAGGAAGAAGAGCAAAAGGAGACATCAAAACTCAGATACACTATACTAAGGAGAGAATTGAGATCAATGTACGCTTAATTCAAGAACAAGTGGTTGATCATTTTTTTTAAAGGAATTGTCCTTGACCAGAGATATTCGTGTAACTCTGTGATATTTTATGATATAATATAGATTCTTCTGGTCCTTGGACTGCAACCCACAGAAACACTCTATCAGTGATATTGAATCTTAATGAGATTCTTCTGGAGTGATGCAGTGAACAGAGCAAAGGCTTAAGGTAGACACCTCTGGTAAAATTTTTAAGGTAAAAGTAAACAGATCACTTAACCCCTCAAATGAGCCTAATTCCTTCTCCAAACGAGTGTAACAACAGCAGTCACCATTTATACGGCATAGCTAGGCACTTTGCTGCAGGAGTGGATGTTCATATGTCCACCTTACACATGAGAAAACACACTTGCAAAAGTGAATTAATTCTCCCTGGCTAGTAAAGGGTGGAGTCAGGATTTGAATCCTGTCTGTCTGACTTAAAAACCCTAGATCTTTCTTTTTTTAATTTATTTAATTGGAGGCTCATTACTTTACAATATTGTGGTAGTTTTTGCCATACATTCACATGAATCAGCCACGGGTGTACATGTGTTCCCCATCCTGAACCCCCCTCCCACCTCCCTCCCCATCCCATCTCTCAGGCTCACCCCAGTGCACCAGCCCTGAGCACTCTGTCTCATGCATCAAATGGGACCTAATTAAACTTAAAAGCTTTTGCACAATGAAGGAAACTAGAAGCAAGGTGAAAAGACAGCCTTCAGAATGGGAGAAAATAATAGCAAATGAAGCAACTGACAAAGAATTAATCTCAAAAATATACAAGCAACTCCTGCAGCTCAATTCCAGAAAAATAAATGACCCAATCAAAAAATGGGCCAAAGAACTAAAAAGACATTTCTCCAAAGAAGACATACGGATGGTTAACAAACACAGGAAAAGATGCTCAACATCACTCATTATCAGAGAAATGCAAATCAAAACCACAATGAGGTACCATCTCACGCTGATCAGAATGGCTGCTATCCAAAAGTCTACAAGCAATAAATGCTGGAGAGGGTGTGGAGAAAAAGGAACCCTCTTACACTGTTGGTGGGAATGCAAACTAGTACAGACACTATGGAGAACAGTGTGGAGATTCCTTAAAAAACTGGAAAACCCTAGATCTTAATCACTACACTGATCAGATCAGATCAGATCAGTCGCTCAGTCATGTCCGACTCTTTGCGACCCCATGAATCACAGCACGCCAGGCCTCCCTGTCCATCACCAACTCCCAGAGTTCACTCAGACTCACGTCCATCGAGTCAGTGATGCCATCCAGCCATCTCATCCTCTGTCGTCCCCTTCTCCTCCTGCCCCCAATCCCTCCCAGCATCAGAGTCTTTTCCAATAAGTCAACTCTTTGCATGAGGTGGCCAAAGTACTGGAGTTTCAGCTTCAGCATCATTCCCTCCAAAGAAATCCCAGGGCTGATCTCCTTCAGAATGGACTGCTTGGATCTCCTTGCAGTCCAAGGGACTCTCAAGACTCTTCTCCAACACCACAGTTCAAAAGCATCAATTCTTCGGTACTCAGCCTTCTTCACAGTCCAACTCTCACATCCATACATGACCACAGGAAAAACCATAGCCTTGACTAGACGAACCTTTGTTGGCAAAGTAATGTCTCTGCTTTTGAACATGCTCTCTAGGTTGGTCATAACTTTCCTTCCAAGGAGTAAGCGTCTTTTCATTTCATGGCTGCAGTCACCATCTGCACTGATTTTGGAGCCCAGAAAAATAAAGTCTGACACTGTTTCCACTGTTTCCCCATCTATTTCCGAAGAAGTGATGGGACCAGATGCCATGATCTTCGTTTTCTGAATGTTGAGCTTTAAGCCAACTTTTTCACTCTCCACTTTCACTTTCATCAAGAGGCTTTTGAGTTCCTCTTCACTTTCTGCCATAAGGGTGGTGTCATCTGCATATCTGAGGTGATTGATATTTCTCCCGGCAATCTTGATTCCAGCTTGTGTTTCTTCCAGTCCAGCGTTTCTCATGATGTACTCTGCATAGAAGTTAAATAAACAGGGTGACAATATACAGCCTTGATGTACTCCTTTTCCTATTTGGAACCAGTCTGTTGTTCCATGTCCAGTTCTAACTGTTGCTTCCTGACCTGCATACAAATTTCTCAAGAGGCAGATCAGGTGATCTGGTATTCCCATCTCTTTCAGAATTTTCCACAGTTTATTGTGATCCACACAGTCAAAGGCTTTGGCATAGTCAATAAAGCAGAAATAGATGTTTTTCTGGAACTCTCTTGCTTTTTCCGTGATCCAGCGGATGTTGGCAATTTGATCTCTGGTTCCTCTGCCTTTTCTAAAACCAGCTTGAACATCAGGAAGTTCACGGTTCACATATTGCTGGAGCCTGGCTTGGAGAATTTTAAGCATTACTTTACTATGCTGAACTCTGGTTCAAATGGCTTTGGGGAAGATTAAGTGAACTAAATTTTTTCAAGTACTTGACTCAAACCTGACATGTGATTGATGTTCAATACATATTTGCAAAAAGAAATTTAATGAATGAATGGAACTCATACTGAAAGCCCATTCAGTATTGTTATAGTTTATTCAGTAGGAAAGGCCCAACGCATGACGAGGAAAGTGGGTAGAGAAAGTAATGTTTACTTGGCACTGATTGCACTACATGCATTAGATATGTGCAGTTTATTGAAAGGTTGGTGTGACCCAAGTGTCAAATAATTCTGTATTGATTTCTGGCAAGAAAGTGAGTATGCCCAAGTAAAAATTGGTAACCATAATGTCTATGGTAGGCTGCAAGTAATGCCCCCTCAAAGATACAGTCACTTCCCAATCCCCCAACCTATGAATATCACCTTATTTTGCAAACAGTGTAATGAAGTTAAGGATCCAGAGAGAAATTGTTTATCCTGGATTATCTAAGTGGGCCTGAAATGCTACCACAATGTAGCCTTATAAAGAAAGAGACTGGGAGTTCTGAGATAGACACACAGAGGCAGTGTGAAGAGAGGGTGATAATACCACAAGTTAAGGAATACTTGACTCCAAGAGCACCAGAAGCAAGAAGACATAGGGAATGAAGTCCACACTAGAGCCTCAGGAGGGAGTATGGCCATGCCACCACTTTCATTTCGAGATTCTGGCTTCCAGAAAATGTAAGAGAACAGATTTCTGTTGGTTTAAGCCACCAAATGTGTGGTAATTGGTGATCACAGCAGTAGGAAGCTAATACACTGTCTTTCCAAATGACTAGACTGTGCTAGCTTTCAAAGGTAATATTTGGCAAAATAAATTATTGTCACTATAATAAAGACTGAATTCTTCAGAAAATGTATTATTAATTGCTATAAAACATAGACAACCCAAATATTTTGTTGAACAACTGCTTTTCATTTCCCCAGAGCTTTGAGGCTAAATGAGAGAAAGATGGTGCTACCCATGAATTACATAAGTGTGTGTGGTGTGGGGGAGGGTTAGATGATAGGAAAGAAGGAAGTTAAATCTTAAAGTAGGCAGGGCCAATGGGGAGCTAAGTGGAGGGGACTGGGCATTAAATCTTTCCATCAACCATGGCCAAGAGCTCAATTCTGTGGTTATCTGTGGAAAGTGACAAAAAGATTTTGGTCCATAAAACCAGAAATTTCCTGGTTGATATCTGAAACTAACCCCCAGACATGGTAGGCAAGGAGAGACCAAAGACACAAAGAGGCAGACCACTTCAGATTGGTAGGGGACAGTGTTAATAAGCAAGGAAACTTACTTATGAAGCTCGTCTTGGACAGCCACAAAGTGAGTAAATGCCTGCACTTGTCCACCAGAGTCTTAAACATTTGTATAGAGGTCTTAACTGGATCCAGTCATATATTCAGTCCAGATGGTCCCAACAACTCCTTGCTCTCTCAAGGCTGCATCTGTGAAAATGCAAATGGTGAGGAAAAACAAGCATTTCAAGGATGGGGAGGGGGAGGAGTCTCTGCATGCCTGGGTCCAGTTCATGGGTCAACCAGCAGCCACATCCTCTCAACGACTTCCTCCAACAGAAGACCACCCAGATTCATGCAAAGAGATAAGAAGAATCTCAAGCTTTTCAGTGATGGGGGATGGGAGCTTGGGGAGATACTCTGTCAGTGACTCTGATGACACAGTTTTAATTCTGATCTGAGCAGAGAGATACCATTTGGAGGAAGTTGATCAGGGGCACAGTTTCATGAGTCAAATAAAAGAAACCATGTATACCAGTGCTTAACATTGAGCTTGCTGAGTATTTTCTCTCATGAGCCTCTTTATCCCATATCAATGGGAGGACTGCTCTCCATTCCACTGGTTAGACATAAAGTGAACTGAAAGTCACTCAGTTTTGTCCAACTGTTCGCAACCTCATGGACTGTAGCCCACTAGGCTCCTTTGTCCATGGAATTCTCCAGGCAAGAACAGTGGAGTGGGTTGCCATCCCCTTCTTCAGATCTTCCTGACCCAGGAATCAAACCCAGGTCTCCTTCATTGCACACAGATTCTTTACCATCTGAGCCACCAGGGAAGCCCTGGTTAGAAATACCAGTGTCTAAAACAAGGCTTGGAACCTGTAAGCATTCATTAATTATGTGTTGATGGAATGAACTTCCAATGGAATCCATCTTGGGAATTTGTGTTACTGGGATGGGGGAGGAGGTTCTAAAAAGAACCTCAAATGAGGGACCATTATCTAGAATCCGGCCTTTATTTTCTTAAGAATACCTTCTGAATATTCAATGGAAGGCAGTCAAATTGCTGTCCAATTTCATATAATGGACCCTCATTTTGAGGGTTTTGTCAGACTAGGACTCTTATCAGGGCTACATTTATAAGGTAAAAAGTGTTTAAGATTTCCCATTCCTACCAGTTCAGTCTACTATTAAAAAAACAGAATCTCTAGAACTAGGGATAAGCATTAGAATGCTGAACCAGAAACCAAAGTCCTTGAGTCCCAATCCTTCACTCCATCCTACAGCCACATTGGCATTGGTGAAGCTCCTGGAAAATTACAATCATTTTACTAATAATTAAGGCCTTTTATGTTAAAACAACAGGGCATGATGTTTAGTAAAACTAATTTTTTTCCATAAGAAGTTTAAAATAAATAGGTATTTCAAGAGATTTATAGAAATAGTGTATGCTTAATTCATATCACAGTAATGCTCTGTTAATCATTTGATTTCTTTGGATCTCAGTTCTTTCATCTATAAAATAGGGAGTTTGAAAAAATAATTATAGCCATGTTAATAGTTGCCAATGGTCTAGAATCTATGACTCAATCACTAAAAACTGGAAATATTCTGATTTTATGATGATAAATCACTTCCTTACTGCTGTAAATATACTTAGAAAGAAATCAGAATTTCTTGGATGGCAGTGGAAATTAGTCCTTTATGTGGTGCTTTTTATTATTTAACAACACAAAATGACAAAGCAATAGTTATGTGAGAGGTGTAAGCCTGGGAGACTGACAAATCCAATGATTTGGGGGATTGGATTAGCTTTTCATATTGACCAGAGAAATACCATG
Organism: Bos indicus x Bos taurus; assembly: GCF_003369695.1. Lineage (NCBI taxonomy): Eukaryota > Metazoa > Chordata > Mammalia > Artiodactyla > Bovidae > Bos > Bos indicus x Bos taurus. Next base: position 65,981,079 of record NC_040081.1, read on the forward strand.
AGCTCTTTGAGTACTTGAACCATGTCTGCAACATACCTGAAACATAATAGCAGATATACTCATGTTCACTATGACAGCCTATTGTTAGACTTTATTTCCAGACACAGGCATGATAAGGAAAACTACAGTTTCTCACAAAATTTTGGCATTGTACCCATGCACTACTCTGTTCTAGTTATAATAAAGATTTTCCATGGCAACACATAAGGTCATCCCTGGTAGCTCAGCTGGTAAAGAATCCACCTGCAATGCAGGAGACTCTGGTTCAATTCCTGGCTTGGGAAGATCCACTGAAGAAAGGATAGGCTACCCACTCCAGTATTCTTGGGCTTTCTTGGTGGCTCAGCTGGTAAAGAATCTGCCTGCAATGCGGGAGACTTGGCTTGGATCCCTGGGTTAGGAACATCCCCTGGAGAAGGGAAAGGCTACCCACTCCAGTATTCTGGCATGGAGAATTCCATGGACTGTTACAAAGAGACATTGATGATAGTCATAATTATAGCACATTGTATTTTTTAAATATTGCATCCAAGTATCTTCAAGTTCTGTGTATAGACAATCTTATTTTTCCAACAATTACCAGGAAAGTAATGGGTATTATTCTTCTAGTCTACAAAAATGGAGGAATCAAGCTTCAAACAGAACTGTGAATTTAAGTTTTGTCCATGGTGTTGAAGTTAACTGAGCTCTCATCTGTCACAAAGGCATCAGTACTAAAGGCCCTCCTGGTGCTTTCACCAAACGTTCAGCTCTAAGACCCCATAACCAGAACCACTTTCCTCCAACCTTCAACATAGTAGTCATCAGCTTGGTCCTTAAAATGTGATAAGACTGACTTCTGATAATTCTTTCACTGAGGTCACCGGGGGCTCTTAATTTCCAATCCAGATAGCTATTTTTAGTTATCATTCTTTTAGGCATATTTTAGACATTTACATATTTATCTATTTTTACCATTCTTTGGCTTTTGAGGTAGAACTTTCTTATTTCTCTTCTTTATTGCCTATTCCTCATCCTCATGGCTCAGAGGTGCGGAAGACCCAGCTTTAATCCCTGTGTCGGGAAGATCCCCTGGAGAAGGAAATGGCAACCCACTCCAGTATTCTTGCCTAAAGAATCCCATGGATGGAGGAGCCTGGTAGGCTACAGTCCACGAGGTCACAAACAGTGACCTCACACTACTAAGTGACTTCACTTTCACTTTCATCCTCTAACAATCCCTCAACTGTTAATCTTTTCCAAGTTTCTTACCAACCCTCTTATCTGAGCCCTCTACAATCACTTACTTCTGTGATTTTAAAAATCACCTTTTTGCTAAAAATTCTGGTCTGCCATATGAACCCCAAACTTAATACACATATCCCCATCTGGACTCCTTGCATGCATTTCAGATTTAGCACTTGATGTACACTGTAAGTTCCAAGATGGAACTCTTAAGTTTCTCCTGCAAGCCTGCTCCAACTCTAGCAAAATACACTTCTAATATGAGTACTGACCGCTATCCCATCTTCTAGACATCTTCATCAGAAAAACTCAACTCCTCATGGCACATCCCATGGATAATCAAATTTTTCAGATTCTATCTCAAAAATTCTTCTCAAATTACTTTTATTGTCTCCATTCCCACTTCCTCTGCTATAACTCAGATTATCATCTCTGTTTTTATGTTTTGATAATCCCTGTCTTCTCATTCTCTCACTATACTCTTGACAATTCTCCACACTGCTAACAGTCACTGTCCTACAAAATGAAGCCAATGGCATTAGTCTGTTACTCAAAAACATCATAGAACCTTCAATAATTTGGAATAAAACTCTTCTGCTGTTGACATGTGAGGAGGTTGGCAATCTGGCCCCGTCTCTTTCTAGCATCTACTTTTACCACTCTGTCAAACAGAACTACTAAGATTGAACTTCTTTAACTTTCCACTCATAACAAACTTTTTCAGGGTTCTACTTCTTTGAACAATGTCTTTGTTCATGATGCATCTAACTTCTCAATAGAGCATTTTCTTATTATTTTGGGAATGATCTTATTATTTTGGGAATGATCCTCTAAGTTTTTGGAGCTTTTTTAGCTCTTAAACATATGTAAGTGCTAACTCACCAAATTTTACTATAATTTCTTCATTTATGTCAGGTCACATGACTAAATACTGTTAATTTATCAATATCTATGTACAAGATTCTTAACAAATCTAAAAAGTGAAATCTGATATGCAGTATCTTTTAGAAATTACATGCTAATTACATTTTATGCTGTTTTAAAAATACTATGGTTTCAAATGGGACCTGATTGAACTTAAAAGCTTTTACACAGCAAAGGAAACCATAAATAAAATGAAAAAGCAGCTCACAGAATGGGAGAAAAATATTTGCATACAATATAAACCATAGGGGTTACTTTTGAAAAGACACAAACAGCTCATATAATTCAATATAAAAAAAAGTGGAAAAAAATGGGCAGAAGACCTAAATAGACATCTTTCCAAAGAGGACCTACAGATGGCCAATAGGCACATGAAAAGATGACCAACATCATTAAATATTAGAGATATGAAAATAAAAATCACACTGAGATTTTACCTCACCAGTGAGAATGGCCATCATCAAAGCATCTACAAAAAATACTTGCTAGAGAAGACGTGGAGAAAGGGAACTTCCTACTCTATTGGTGACAATGGAAATTGGTGCAGCCACTGTGGAAAACAATACGGAGGTCCCTTTAAAAACTAAAAATAGAACTACCATATGATCCAGCAATCACACTCCTGGGTACATATTGGAGAAAACTATAATCTGAAAAGTTTCATGCACCTCAATGTTCATCAGATCAGATCAGATCAGATCAGTCGCTCAGTCGTGTCTGACTCTTTGTAACCCCATGAATCGCAGCACGCCAGGCCTCCCTGTCCATCACCAACTCCCGGAGTTCACTGAGACTCACGTCCATCGAGTCAGTGATGCCATCCAGCCACCTCATCCTCTGTCATCCCCTTCTCCTCTTGCCCCCAATCCCTCCCAGCATCAGAGTTTTTTTCCAATGAGTCAACTCTTCGCATGAGGTGGCCAAAGTACTGGAGTTTCAGCTTTAGCATCATTCCCTCCAAAGAAATCCCAGGACTGATCTCCTTCAGAATGGACTGCTTGGATCTCCTGGCAGTCCAAGGGACTCTCAAGAGTCTTCTCCAACACCACAGTTCAAAAGCATCAATTCTTCAGCGCTCAGCCTTCTTCACAGTCCAACTCTCACATCCATACATGACCACAGGAAAAACCATAGCCTTGACTAGATGAACCTTTGTTGGCAAAGTAATGTCTCTGCTTTTGAATATGCTATCTAGGTTGGTCATAACTTTCCTTCCAAGGAGTAAGCGTCTTTTAATTTCATGGCTGCAGTCACCATCTGCACTGATTTTGGAGACCAGAAAAAAAAAATTCTGACACTATTTCCACTGTTTCCCCATCTATTTCCCATGAAGTGGTGGGACCAGATGCCATGATCTTCGTTTTCTGAATGTTGAGCTTTAAGCCAACTTTTTCACTCTCCACTTTCACTTTCATCAAGAGGCTTTTGAGTTCCTCTGCACTTTCTGCCATAAGGGTGGTGTCATCTGCATATCTGAGGTGATTGATATTTCTCCCGGCAATCTTGATTCCAGCTTGTGTTTCTTCCAGTCCATCGTTTCTCATGATGTACTCTGCATATAAGTTAAATAAGCAGGGTGACAATAGACAGCCTTGACGTACTCCTTTTCCTATTTGGAACCAGTCTGTTGTTCCATGTCCAGTTCTAACTGTTGCTTCTTGACCTGCATACAAATTTCTCAAGAGGTAGATCAGGTGGTCTGGTATTCTCCTCTCTTTCAGAATTTCCCACAGTTTATTGTGATCCACACAGTCAAAGGCTTTGGCATAGTCAATAAAGCAGAAATAGATGTTTTTCTGGAACTCTCTTGCTTTTTCCATGATCCAGCGGATGTTGGCAATTTGATCTCTGGTTCCTCTGCCTTTTCTAAAACCAGCTTGAACATCAGGAAGTTCACGGTTCACACATTGCTGAAGCCTGGCTTGGAGACTTTTGAGCATTACTTTACTAGTGTGTGAGATGAGTGCAATTGTGTGGTAGTTTGAGCATTCTTTGGCATTGCCTTTCTTTGGGATTGGAATGAAAACTGACCTTTTCCAGTCATGTGGCCACTGCTGAGTTTTCCAAATTTGCTGGCATATTGAGTGCAGCACTTTCACAGCATCATCTTTCAGGATTTGGAATAGCTCTACTGGAATTCCATCACCTCCACTAGCTTTGTTCGTAGTGATGCTTTCTAAGGCCCACTTGACTTCACATTCCAGGATGTCTGGCTATAGGTCAGTGATCACACCATCGTGATTATGTGGGTCGTGAAGATCTTTTTTGTACAGTTCTTCTGTGTATTCTTGCCACCTCTTCTTAATATCTTCTGTTTCTGTTAGGTCCATACCATTTCTGTCCTTTATCGAGCCCATCTTTGCATGAAATGTTCCTTTGGTATCTCTGATTTTCTTGAAGAGATCCCTAGTCTTTCCCATTCTGTTGTTTTCCTCTATTTCTTTGCATTGATCGCTGAAGAAGGCTTTCTTATCTCTTCTTGCTATTCTTTGGAACTCTGCATTCAGATGTTTATATCTTTCCTTTTCTCCTTTGCTTTTCATTTCTCTTCTTTCCACAGCTATTTGTAAGGCCTCCCCAGACAGCCATTTTGCTTTATTGCATTTCTTTTCTATGGGAATGGTCTTGATCCCTGTCTCCTGTACAATGTCACGAACCTCATTCCATAGTTCATCAGGCACTCTATCTATCAGATCTAGGCCCTTAAATCTATTTCTCACTTCTACTGTATAATCATAAGGGATTTGATTTAGGTCATACCTGAATGGTCTAGTGGTTTTCCCTACTTTCTTCAATTTAAGTCTGAATTTGGCAATAAGGATTTCATGGTCTGAGCCACAGTCAGCTCCTGGTCTTGTTTTTGCTGACTGTGTAGAGCTTCTCCATCTTGGGCTGCAAAGAATATAATCAATCTGATTTCGGTGTTGACCATCTGGTGATGTCCATGTATAGAGTCTTCTCTTGTGTTGTTGGAAGAGGGTGTTTGTTATGACCAGTGTATTTTCTTGGCAAAACTCTATTAGTCTTTGCCCTGCTTCATTCCATATTCCAAGGCCAAATTTGCCTGTTACTCCAGGTGTTTCTTGACTTCCTACTTTTGCATTCCAGTCCCCTATAATGAAAAGGACATCTTTTTTTGGGTATTACTTCTAAAAGGTCTTGTAGGTCTTCATAGAACCATTCAACTTCAGCTTCTTCAGTGTTACAGGTTGGGGCATAGACTTGGATTACTGTGATATTGAATGGTTTGCCTTGGAAACGAACAGAGATCATTCTGTCGTTTTTGAGATTGCATCCAAGTACTGCATTTCCGACTCTTTTGTTGACCATGATGGCCATTCCATTTCTTCTGAGGGATTCCTGCCCACAGTAGTAGGTATAATGGTCACCTGAGTTAAATTCACCCATTCCAGTCCATTTCAGTTCACTGATTCCTAGAATGTCGACAATGTTCATAGCAACACTATTTACAATAGCCAGGATATTGAAGGAAACTCAGTGTCCATTGACAGATGAATGGATAAAGCAGATGTGGTGTGTGTGTGTGTGTATATACATATATACATTCACATATATATATATGCACACAATGGAATATTCAGTCAGTTCAGTTCTCTCTCTCAGTCGTGTCCGACTCTTTGCGACCCCATAGATGGCAGCACACCAGGCCTCCCTGTCCATCAACAACTCCTGGAGTTTACCCAAACTCATGTCCATTGAGTTGGTGATGCCATCCAACCATCTCATCCTCTGTCATCCCCTTCTCCTCCTGCCCTTAATCTTTCCTAGCATCAGGGTCTTTTCAAATGAGTCAGCTCTTCGCATTAGGTGGCCAAAGTATTGGAGTTTCAGCTTCAACATCAGTCCTTCTAATGAACACCGAGGACTGATCTCCTTTAGGATGGTGTGGTTGGATCTCCTTGCAGTCCAAGGGACTCTCAAGAGTCTTCTCCAACACCACAGTTCAAAAGCATCAATTCTTTGGCGCTCAGCCTTCTTCACAGTCCAATTCTCACATCCATACATGACTACTGGAAAAACCATAGCCTTGACTAGATGGACCTTTGTTGGCAAGGTAATGTCTCTGCTTTTGAATATGCTGTCTAGGTTGGTCATACCTTTCCTTCCAAGGAGTAAGCATCTTTTAATTTCATGGCTGCAGTTACCATCTGCAGTGATTTTGGAGCCCAAGAAAATAAAGTCTGACACTGTTTCCACTGTTTCCCCATCTATTTCCCATGAAGTGATGGGACCAGATGCCATGATCTTAGTTTTTTGAATATTACTCTGCCATAAAAAAGCCATAAAATTTAAACCATCTTATTTACAAAACAGAAACACTCATAGACATAGAAAATAAACATAAATTTCTCTGGTGGCTCAGTGGTTAAGAATATACCTGCCAATGCAGGAGACACAGGTTCAGTACCTGGTCTGAGAAGATTCCACATGCTAGGGGCAAGTAAGTTGTGCACTACAACTACTGAGTCTGCATGCTGCTGCTGCTGCTAAGTCGCTTCAGTCGTGTCCGACTCTGTGCGACCCCATAGATGGCAACCCACCAGGCTCCCCCATCCCTGGGAATCTCAAGGCAAGAATACTGGAATGGGTTGCCATTTCCTTCTCCAATGCATGAAAGTGAAAAGTCAAAGTGAAGTTGCTCAGTCGTGTCCAACTCTTAGTGACTCCACGGACTGCAGCCCACCAGGCTCCTCCATCTATGGGATTTTCCAGGCAAGAGTACTGGAGTGGGGTACCATTGCCTTCTCTGCTACTACACACTGCTGTATATAAAATAACAAAGTCCTACTGTGTAGTCCAGGGAATTATAGTATCTTTTAATAACCTATAATGGCAAAGAATCTGAAAAAGAATATAAAACTGAATCACTTTGCTGTATACCAGAGGCTAACTCAACATTGTAATTCAGCTGTGTGTGTGTGTGTTCATCCAGCTATATATCAACTTTAAAAATACTATGTTTTCAAGTAGTGTAATTAATTTATTAGACATTTATAGCTTATAAACCTCAGACAAAAGTATTTAATGGTTAATCAAGAAATTACGTTTAACATTACTAATGTACTCTTAAAGAATAAACTCCATTATCTTCTTTTTTCCTGAAATATTTACTTTTTGAAACCTATAATTGCTACAAAATGCTACTTGAAGTGTGACTTAATAATAACATTTTAACCATAGAACATCTTATTCCCTGGTTTTAATAGAAGATCTTTGAGAGTTATAAACTACTTTGAATGCTAACTGCAGTTATTCATAAGAACATAATAAAACTAAAAGTGCTGAAGCATACTGCAATGTGTCTTCACTCTAAAACATGACAGAAACTCCATCATTTAAGGTTTGCTTTGCTTCTCCAAGTTCAAAAACAAATGCTCTATTTAATTAATAGGCTTCATTTTTTTTTTTTTAAAGAAGTCCATTTTCTATTTCTGCAAAATTTTTCTTTGCTTTTTCTGTTTTGTATGACATTGTTGATGGTAAAATTGCTGGTTTACCCTTTAGTTACCTAATTCAAAGTATCTGAAAAGGAAGAAAATTTTTCTCTTTACCCCCGTCAACATCTTAGATTGGAGAATGTGTTTTGATATTGCCAAGACAAACATCCAAAGTCACCCACAGATGATTGATGATAGATTGACTCTTAATTTTACAAAATATCTCAATATTGTAATAGAACCCTACATGCTGTTAGACTTTAAAAAATTAGGAGGAAATGTTTAATGGAATAAGAATCAATATTTTAAATATATTCATTCTTTTATCAGCATTTCAGCAAAACTGACATAGCAGTGAATAATATTACTTTGTAGTTTTTGTATAATTGAATATTCATATGGAGAGTAATTAATCTGGATTCATATTTCACATCTTACATTACAATAAATAACAACTGAATCAAAAACATAATTAATTTTGTAAACTATAGAGGGAAATATAATAGCATGCTTAAATGATAACAGAAAAAAGAAAAACTCAGTCTATTCCAGACATGAAGATTATTAGAGGTAAAATTTATATGACTGTACATATAAATTTTTGTAAGGCAAAATGCCATAAAATAAAATAACAGAATAAAGAAATTGTAACAGGTAAACATAGTTGGCAAACTTTCACTATTCAAAGTATAGAGAAAACTGAGATTAATGTGTGTGGTAAAAAAAATATCTATTTAATAAATGATCAAAAATAGTACATTAATGATAAATACAGAACCGTAGCTTATAAATTACCTATGACAGCATGAACAGAGCCCTTTAGAAGTGATATAACATTAAAACAGACTCTCAGCATCCACTTATGACCTTTGTCTGAATAGCTCTACGTCAGAGAATATATACCTAAAGAGATAAGCTGAGAACAGAAAACCAATGGCATCTGTTTATTCTGAATGAAAAATTGAAACATTCTAATAATAGAATGGTCAAGTAACGCATAAGCATGTGTGTGTGTGTGTGTGTGTGTGTGTGTGTGTGTGTGGCATGCACATATGTAGGTGTGTAGATATAGGTATCACACACATATATGTATATAGATATATATTTGAAAAAAATTATTTTAAAGAATGTCTATACACAGAAATAAGCTTCCCTGGTTGCTCAATGATAAAAAAAAAATGTGACTGCCAAGTAGGAGATGTGGGTTCAATCCCTGGGTCAGGAAGATCCCCTGGAGAAGGAATGGCAACCCACTCTAGTATTCTTGCTTGCAAAATTCCCTGGACAGAAGAACCAGGAAGGCTACAGTCCATGGGGTCTCAAAAGAGTCAGACACGACTTAGCAAAGCAACAAAATGACACACAGACAGTAAAATGCATACATACAGTAAAGCCAATAGCAAGTATTTGACATGAAGCAGTTTTACAGATGCAAATGTCCATATATCCACACTCAGATCAAGATATTGAATATTTTCAGCACTATAGAGCATGCATGCTTTGTAACCCTTCCCAAACAATACTCCACCCAAAGAAGTATCCACTATTTTGACCTCTGGCACCATCTGTTGGTTTTACTTGTTCATAAGTTACTTAAATGCAATCATATAGTCATTAATCCTCTGCATTTGTTTTCTTTCAAATCAGCATGTCTATGAGAGTCATTCATATTATTGAATGCACAAGTAGTTCATTCTTTTTCATGGCTGTTTAATATTTCATGACTGTGTATGAATATACCACATTTTAATAATCCATTTTACTATTAGTGAACATCTTTGGGTTAGTTCCAGGTTTTGGTAATTATGAATAAATCTGCTTTTTAAATGGCTTTTGGTGAACATAAAGACATATCTCTTGGATATTCACTTAGGATATGCTTAGGAAAAGAATAGTTAAATGAGAGCTAGGTATATGTTTTGATTTAGTAGTAACTGGTACATTGTTTTAGGGGAAAGAATTAGCAATATTGCTAATAAATAAATTTCTAATGGGATCCATTGCTAACTGGCATTACTTTATTTATTTACAGGTTTCTTTGTAATAGTTTACTTATATTGCTGAATCAAAAAGGCTTTGAGCTTGCAATTCCTAATAGAAAAATAATTTAGCACACTGATTCACCTGAAATTATAAGCATCACATTTTCAGTGGTAATGGCTTATAAGTACTTCAGTTTGAGAAAAGTGAATTTTTCCAAATGTGGTCAATCCATCTTCTCAGGAGCAAGGTTACCTCAAAGACAAGAGCAATGGTTGTTTCATGTTCCCAGCGATGCGCACAGAGTAGATGCAGTCCTGTGCTCTAGAGCCAAGCCTTCCTGCGGCGGCTCAGCCCTGGTCCTCGCCCTGTACTGTGGCACTGCCTGATAAGCCAGCCGAATTGGCCTTGCTCAGACTGTACCGCCACAGGGCTCAGTGCCTAGGCCAAGGCAATCATCTTCGTGCACATTATACTGCAAGGATCTTTCCTTTTCTTGTATTTCACTTAATAAAATTAGTCACTACATATGGTGGATTATCAGCAACAGCAGCTCTGCTTCCTTGGATTTACATGAATTTACTCTCAGTGGAGAGATCAAGAAGCAATTTATTCAGTTCTTGGCCTTGTTAGGAGCTGTCATCATCCAACCCTGCAACTCTGTCTGAATAGCACGTTTGTGATTATTTATTATATGGAATGATGATTCTCACTTTATCAGGCAATCATTTCCAGATTCTAGAATTTTCTAAGCTATTTTTTTCAGAGGAAGAGGGAGCAAGAGCATAAGAGGGGAAAGTTTTAAAGAGTGGGCTAAAATGTCAAAAATTTGATCCCGAAGCACTTCTGGAAGTCTCTATTTTTGCCAAAGCGACTATCAAGATATTTCTGTGAGTGATGGCAGCTGTTTTCAAAGAGACCATGTCTACACCCCATGCATGAATATTTAATAAATGGGAAATTTAGCTTTTCAAGAATGGCAGATGTGTAAATATTGTATAGCTAAAGAAGGAGCAGCCTCCCTGAATGTCTACAGCACATAAGAACTAGACGGGAAGGAAAAGGTGATAGAGCATCCGTCTCCTTTCCTCTTGCACACCTAAAGATATTTCTGTAGTGAAAAGAGCTGAATCCAGAACCACCAAGGACTAGATTATAAAGGTGCCTCTCCTTTCACAACTTCAGAATATACAGAAAGGCAGGCAAGTAATTTAAATTTTGGTGCCTTACTCTTCTCACGTGTGTGTATAAAAATAATACCAACCCTATAGAACTGATGGAGATTAGATGAGGTCAGGCCCTTCAAGGACAGAGCACAGGCCCTGGTGCTTAGTGTATTCATAGTCTAATATTCAGTAATATTAGCTGTCACTAGTCTTGTGACTATAACTGTCCTTGCCTTTCCTTCCCTTCCCCCTCCTCCCATTCCTGTTCCTCCTCTTCCAGTCTCCAGTTCCTACATAAAAAAACCATGAATTGTACATACTCATTAGAAAGGTCTGTATGACTAGAAAGAACCCAGATATATAAACTCTAGCTTTGGGGGGTATATAATGAATCCAAATCCTTCATATCCCTTCAAACCAGTTTCAGACTTTTGCAGTTCAGAAAACTGTTACTTTCCTTCTTGTGTTTTAGCTCTACAGCATTATTTATGGTTTTACAGATTATCTTTCTAGTGAAAGGGACTGAAAATCTGTGTACAGTGATATCTGGTGGTGGGTGGCAACAACAGAGCTTTCATGTTGAAAATGACATCTTATTTTTCAAAAGTAATTTGGGCTAAGAGGGAAAGTGCTAAAATGTTGTAGGATGGCATTGGCATTTTCATTCCTTTTCCCTTCCCCGTAGAGTGTGTTAACCAATTTAAAGGATTATTGTGTGCTTAGTCCTGGCTAATGAGAGGAATGTTCAATTGCACAGTCTTGGCCACAATTCTATGCAAGGCCACATATGTTCCCACCTGACTGTGAAGTCAGCAGACTGGCACACGATAGGTATGATTTCACCTTGATGCACACCATCTCTCAGGCTTCTTCTTTAATCTTCATTACGTAAAGTATATTTGTTTAAGAGTACAGAATCTGAATCCACACAAGTTCTAGCTTCAAATCATGGTTCCCCGCTTCCCAGCGGTGTGATTGGAGGCAAATTATTTAACCTCTTTGTGCATCACTGTGCTCATATGTAAAGTGAAGATAGTCATTGTAAAACTTTCTGAGGTTACTGTGAGGATTAAATAGTCAATGTATATTGACTATACTAATATATACTAAGTGCTATGAAAGTGTTTGCTATTATTATTTTTTTATGACATTGTCTTTGAGTTTCTCCAAGTGATTTCTAAAAGTCTCCCTTTTTAAATTTTCAGTAAAAATAGTATGTGGACACTGTAAGCAATTTGAACAATAAAGAAATATGCACAATTTAAAGCAAAGGCAACCACTGGTAATAGTTTCTCAGATATTCTTCCAGAGTGTTTCTATGCTACCTTTTTCTTCCTTTCTGCCTTCCTTCCCTCCTTCCTTCTTTCCTCCATTCCTACATCTTTCCCTTCCTCACTTTTTTTTTCTCCTTCTCTGTTTACTGTACAGTAATGGAGATAGAAGAAGACTGAAAGGTGGCGATTTTCATCCTTATGCACATGAGGAATTTAAAAGGGAAGGAAATTTTATTGGCTGTTTTTGTCCACAGAGAACTGCATTTGTAATACATGAGCTCTAATTAAAGCATAAACCAATGAATTTTATGTATGAAAGAACTTGTCAGATGAAGAAACTCTGGAATGGCAAACCAAGAAGGTGACTTTGAAAACATAGCTTTTTTATTATTAAAAAAAAAATCTCTGTAGAGTAATTGAGGTAATTAAACTGCCCATCCTCACCATTATCATTGTCTTTTGGGGGAAGCAATGTGCCTCATCTTCAAATTTCATTTCCTTAGTTTTATTTACAAATTGTTCCCCTCCAATGATCAAGTATATTCAAATGCCTTAAGGGATAACATCTCGAACACTACCCACCTTACTTTATTATAGAAACAATTTCATTTGATTGGCCCCATTACTCTTGCAAGGATGAAATTAAGATGATTAAATAAAACATGTAAAACAAAATCATTAGGGAAATCTATGTGAAGTACACACAGGAAAACTAATAAAGGGATATGTGAAGCTCACTTTTTTAGGACACAATTTTCCAGTATATAAGGAAATGGTTACAATAGTCATGTTTTCAAAAAACATATCATAATGAAATCTATTTAGTAAAAGAGCCAATGGAGTGGTCATTGTATGCCTTATTGAATATACTTTTCATTAATGTGAGCCACAAAATGAATAGTATCTGACTTTATTGAGATTTGAGTAGTGAATGAGCTAACAATGTTAAAGAAAAACACAGACTATTGCATTGACAGTCAGTTCCGTCGCTCAGTTGAGTCCAGCTCTGCAACCACATGGACTGCAGCATGCCAGGCCTCCCTGTGCATCACCGACTCCCAGAGTTTACCCTAACTCATGTCCATTGAGTCGGTGATGCCATCCAACCATCTCATTCTCCGTCGTCCCCTTCTCCTCCTGCCCTCAGTCTTTCCTAGCATCAGGGTCTTTTCAAATGAGTCAGCTCTTCACATCAGGTGGCCAAAGTATTGGAGTTTCAGCTTCAACATCAGTCCTTCCAAAGAACACCCAGGGCTGATTTCCTTTAGAATGGACTGGTTGGATCTCCTTGCAGTCCAAGGGACTCTCAAGAGTCTTCTCCAACACCACAGTTCAAAAGCATCAATTCTTCGACACTAAGCTTTCTTTACAGTCCAACTCTCAAATCCATACATGACTACTGAAAAAACCATAGCCTTGACTATAGATGGACCTTTGTTGGCAAAGTAATGTCTCTGCTTTTGAATATGCTGTCTAGGTTGGTCATAACTCTCCTTCCAAGGAGTAAGCATCTTTTAATTTCATGGCTGTAATCACCATCTGCAGTGATTTTGGAGCCCCCCAAAAAATCATGGTTTCCACTTTTTCCACATCTATTTGCCATGAAGTGACAGGACCGGATGCCTTGATCTTAGTTTTCTGAATGTTGAGCTTTAAGCCAACTTTTTCACTCTCCACTTTCACTTTCATCAAGAGGCTTTTGAGTTCCTCTTCACTTTCTGCCATAAGGGTGGTGACATCTGCATATCTGAGGTTATTGATATTTCTCCCAGCAATCTTGATTCCAGCTTGTGCTTCTTCCAGCCCAGCGTTTCTCATGATGTACTCTGCATATAAGTTAAATAAGCAGGGTGACAATATACAGCCTTGACATACTCCTTTCCCAATTTGGAATCAGTCTGTTGTTCCATGTCCAGTTCTAACTGTTAAGGGGAATTTTTTTTTAGAAAGAGGAACGTTTTGAAACTGTAAAGTTTTGCAAACATGATAGACCATTTCCTCTTCTGATTTTCTCTAGGGCCCATGATCTAGATGGTTGAGTCATGCCATTTCTGCGCCAGAGAAGGTACTATCAGAGAATCTCCCTGCCTTTAATGAGAAAATAAAACTGAGCAAGGTTTTCTCTATAACCCTGACATCCCTGACCTCCACCCTATTATTTCTGTAGCATCATACCTGACATTTTCCTCTTGCTGGAACAAATGAATGATGGATTATCCATATCCATAGTGGTGGATGCTGTTCCTATGCCCACAAATTGGCTGTAATTTTTGCACGATACTTTACCCAATACCTATACTGCCAACTTCTCTTTCTTCCCTTTACAAAAGCATATTGAAATGCAATAATCTGGGAAAGACATTATTTTATAGATAACCTTGAATCCTTCTCAATGCATACAAGGCTAAGTCATAAACAAAATCTACTATTTTAAATATTTTGTGTAGGAAATCTTATATGTAATCATTTGAAAGAACTAGTCTGTCATGCGGAGAAGGCAATGGCACCCAACTCCAGTACTCTTGCCTGGAAAATCCCATGGACGGAGGAGCCTGGTAGGCTGCAGTCCATGGGGTCGCTGAGGGTCGGACACGACTGAGCGACTTCACTTTCATTTCTCACTTTCATGTGTTGGAGAAGGAAATGGCAACCCACTCCAGTGTTCTTGCCTGGAGAATCCCAGGGACGGGGGAGCCTGGTGAGCTGCCGTCTATGGGGTCACACAGAGTCAGACACGACTGACGTGACTTAGCAACAGCAGCAGCAGTCTGTCATGACACTGAGAGTGACCACATCTTAACAAGTCACCATTTGCTTAGTGATCAACTGGAACTATTATCCATTGCCTGCAAGAGAACAATGTTCTTTCTCTCTCTACTTTGCTTAAATTAAAAAAAGGACACCTTGAGAGAAAAATGGAGGCAATTTCTCTCTCTGTATTTCAAAGATAATGTGTTTAAATACCTGATCTTGGAGGTCAGAATACCTGAGTTCCAGTCCTAGCTCTGCTGCTTGTTAGATTTGTAATTCTGAACAAGTTACATAACCCCTCTGAGCTTCAGTTTCTTCATCTATAAAATAAGGCCAATTAAATCGAGTTCAAACCATTAACTGTTATTAGTAAGAAAAGAAGTAGTTATTCATCATTGTCTGGCATGTTTTCAGAAGAAACCTGATTACATAAAAGCTCCTTCTTTTTTTCTAACAAATGTGTCAACCCTTCTGAATAAATATTTGTACAAAACTATTTGCTTAAAAAGTTACCATAAGAGTTATGTTCATTCTTTTTAAGCATAAGCATTATCTGAATAAATTAGTTCGATTCAAGGAAACTAACATTAATTTGTTACCAACCAATGAGTAAGTCAATCCTGGAGTCTTTGACATCTGAAATAAGTCTTGAACCTGGAGTAAGCAGAATAGACATTCCAATAAGAGATACGAGCATGACCGAAGACAAGAGGCATGGCAGACGCTCTTAAACCCAAAGGTCCACCAGAATCACCTGAATGGCTTATAAAAACACAACTTTCTGTGCCTCTTCTCCAGAGTTTCTGATTTAATAGGATTCAGATACAGTCCAAGATTTTACCATTCTAACGCTTTGTAGTTGATTTTGATACTGCTGGTGGGGACAACACTCTGAGAACCACTGGAACAGGATGATGCATGGGGGACTGCTGGGACTGTGGTTTGTTACCGATGAAGCAGTGCAGTGAGCACATAGCCAGGGATGAGCTAGAAAAGAAAGGACCCAGACCATCAAACAACTTTCTGAAATGGGTGTAAGTTTAATCCAGTTTAAAAGGATCAGTACTGTAGGAATGGATTGGGGAATGGGAAGTTGGAAATCCAATTGACCCGTTGAGAAGTGGGTGTAATAATCCAATGGAGAGATGACAGAGACTTGAGTTAAGTCAGAGTGGGGATGAAGAGGAAAAAGAATTTGATGAAGTAAAAGGACGGAAGAAACATAGCTTGAAGATGATCTTCAAGGATTCATAGTGGACTCAAAATCTATAATAAACCATGTTAACCATAATCTTTCTAATATACATTATACATTAAAATTGTGTTGAGTTATTTCCCATATTTGAATTCATAATAAAATAGAACAGGTTTGAAAGAATTTACGAGGCTCCAATCAACTACTGACCGCTGTGATAACATTTATCCATTTGGTAAAGAATTCCTGAAGAATAAGAATGATAGTTAATGAGAATTCAGTACTTGCTTTGCACTAAGAATTGTACCAAATACTCTAGTCTTAGTATTTTACTTAATTCTCATTTTATAATGTAGGTCCTATAGTTAGCTCCACTTTACAAAGGGGTTTCCTTTTTGGCTCAACTGGTAAAGAATCTGCCTGCAGTAGGGAAGACCTGGGTTCAATCCCTGGGTTGGGAAGATCCCCTGGAGAAGGGAAAGGCTATCCACTCCAGTATTCTGACCTAGAAAATTCCATGGACTGTAGAGTCCATTGGGTCCCAAAGAGTCAGACATGACTGAGTAACTTTCACTTCACTTCACTTACAGACAAAGAGACTGTGACTCACAGATTAAATCATTTGCTGTTTCTTCCATTTGTCCTTCCACTGCCCCAGGAAGCTGACCTGTGTGGTCAAGCTTCCAGTTAGATATAGCCAATGAGAGAACTCAGCAAGGGACTAGAGGTATGGAACAGAGAGAGGTCAAGTTTTATTTCCTCCTCAAATGTTGTCTCACACTGGCTATGTTACTCAATATAATGTCATGGAGCCTCTGTATGTGGCCCTGTCTACACAGCTTTCTCCTTCCTAGTCCCAGGAACCAACTCTTCCCCTCCAGTGACATCTCTTCTGTTACTAGGGCGGGGGTACTCACTATCTCTCATAGTTTCCTTACCAGATACTTACACTTTAATATCAGTCCCTTTATGAATTTCTCATCAAATTGTTCTACTTTGAGCTTTGAGTGTATTATCTCTTTCCCACTGGAAGCCTGCCTGATGTAATTGCTCAAAGAACACAAAGAAAGGGTAGGGGAGGCAGGAATTAGAAATCCCACAATCTGACTCTGGACACCAAGCCTCCAGAAGTCTGAATGAGGGACAGGGGAGAGGAAAATTAGTAACTCTCCCCTCTTTTGGAATGAGTACAGAGGAGGGCAAAGAAGTATCATCTAGCTGAATGGGTTTCTGCAAATTAAGAAAATCTAAGCTTCTGAAAAGATACTGATGAAAATCCTCTTTTTGACCTCTTGACCGGCTCATCCTAATTGGGGAAAAAAAAAAAAAGAAGACTCTGCTCAGTCCTCAACACCTTTATATGAGAATAACAGCCTGTTTAAAAATAGATAAGGTCTAAAGTACTGCCACTGGGAAGATAATAAGTGGCAACCCTTGCTTTTCTCAATCTCACACCTTGCTCGGGTGCCTGCCCCTTCCATCAGCAAGACAAGCAATTAAAATAGTGTGGTGAGCAAAATGAGGCGGGATAGAGTCAAAGCTTCTGTGAGGTTTTTGAAAAGGCTGTTTAAACTAACAACCTGTATATGATGTAAGTGACGATTTTTTAATGGGTGGAAGTACAGTTAGAGGATGAAAAGCAGCACTCTGGATTATATCCTTCTATCTTCTCATGTTCGTGTCCTGTTCAGTTCAAAGAACTCATTTTCTTACAGTGTGTGGCATCTTATTCTCGATTATGGAGCATCGCATAGAGTGATATATACAGTTATATGGAACAAAAGTTAATATACACAAAATCATCAGAAAACAGATCAATGTTTGATTTTCCAGAACTGATTAGAACTGTTAATCAGAGTTCAGAGAGGAGTGAGGGCAGTCTCAGCCAAGATAACAGTTCCACAGGTTTGTGATAGGTTTCGTAACAATATAATCCTGTTCGAGCCATAGATAAGTTTAGGTTATGTGCCTACCATTTTACATTTAAATATATTAGTTCTTTAAACTATGAGGCTGTTGCTGTAAAGTTAAAAGTTAATATTGAAAAACGGCAATCATGACCACCATTGAGAAAATGATAAGGACTTGAGAAAATGAGAACAGATGAAAGTTACTCAATGTAGATAATCTAATTTTTCTAGGAAAATTGTGAAGTGAAAACAAATATATATATACACAAGAAGTTCAAAAATTAAAAATTCAAAAGAATAGCAATTTACTAGTCTAAATGATTTCCTAATGAGTTACAATATTTAGCACATTTTTGTGCACAAAAAATTCAATTTTCTACAAAAATGCTGTGATAATCATTATGCATATGTATATAGTCATAAATAGTTCATTTTTTTTCTCAGAAAGCATCTTGTTAAATTGGAAATGAGTGATAACCAGTGCACTATTAACACCTAGGTTTAGATCTCTTGCTTTCTATTTCTATTCTATTCTAACAGATAACACAGAAACAATTAACAAAATGTCTTTGTTCCCGTATCTTACTTAACTTTCTGCCTGTTCCTCCAGTTCTAATCAAGTGAATCTATTCCCTGTCATGCCCATATGCAGCTAGCTTAAGTGGACTGCAGCCTTGAACATGACTTTCATTGCTTTCAACACTGTAATCAGTTCAGTTCCCAGAGCCAAACTGATCATGTAGCAACGGACATCCATCTCTGAGACGGTCACATTTAACAGCAGCAGCAGCAGCAGCAGCAGTAGCAGCACGCCTCTGTTTACTGTCAGCCACAGATAAGTCTGACCTTCAAATGGGCAGGAGGTTTATGTAGCAGGAGAGATAGATGCAGAGTTACCCCCAAAGTCTGAGGTTAACAGTTTGGATGATCTACCATGTTTATAAACATAAACATGGCAAATGAGGGGGGAAAACACAAAAATTGTAAGAACAGTGAGCAAACCACATCTGGTTTCTGAAGTAACAAGTAATTTTTTTTTTTCTGCAAAACTTGTAAGG
The DNA here is from genome assembly GCF_003369695.1 of Bos indicus x Bos taurus. Classification (NCBI taxonomy): domain Eukaryota; kingdom Metazoa; phylum Chordata; class Mammalia; order Artiodactyla; family Bovidae; genus Bos; species Bos indicus x Bos taurus. The sequence continues at coordinate 66,000,020 of NC_040081.1, forward strand.
TATGTTTGTACATTAGAAATAGCTAATATATAATGTACCCTTTTGGGGGGAGTTTTGTCACTTATAATCATATTTAATTTTCTCAACATCCTAATGTTTTTCATTATTTCATTCAATCTGCTCAACATCCTACATAGGAGGCATTATTAGCACCAATGTATGTTGGGGCTAATGGAAGGTTAAATAATGTGCTCAAGGTCACAAAGCAAGTGACTGGGACTGGATTTAAACCCAGGTCTGAAAGGTGCCAGAGCAACATTGGGTTTTAGAACTGCAAACCTCCCATCATAGCTGAGGTCACCATACACACCACTGTTTGTGGCTCACCTTCTTAACACACTCAACTCCAACTCCTACCAAACCTTGTAGAAATGTTGGAGTTTAACCCAAATTTTAAATAAGGGGGGGAACATAAATGATCAGTAAGATTCAAATTTTTAAGGCAAAATTAAATCTGATGTGAAGTATGGATAGAGAGCTTTAATGGAGGAAAGGAGGATATCCTTGAACTGTTGAAATGCCCCATTGGGTGGTCTTCTTCTCTGGTATGAGAACAAGTAAAAAGGTGACTGGGAAGGGACGATGATTAGTATTTCCTTGAAAGGACAGAGACCAGTAAATGTATGTTTGACTCAGCACTTCACTTTGAAGACATCCTAAATATCAAACCACTGTTCTTGGTGTTCTTCAGTCACTCTGTTGTGTCCAACTCTTTGAAACCCTATGGACAGCAGCACTCCAGGCTTTCCTGTCCTTCACCATCTCTCAGAGCTTGCTCAAACTCATGTCCGTTGATCCAGTGATGCCATGCAACCATCTCATCATCTGTCATCCCCTTCTCCTCCTGCCTTCAATCTTTTCCAGCATCAGGGAGTTTTCTAATGAGTTGGTTCTTATCATCAGGTGGCCAAAGTATTAGAGCTTCAGCTTCAGCATCAGTCCTTCCAATGAATATTCAGGATTGATTTCCTTTAGGATTGACTGGTTTGATCTTGCAGTCCAAGGGACTCTCAAGAGTCTTCTCCAGCACCACAGTTCAAAAGCATCAATTCTTTGCACTCACCTTTCTTTATGGTCCAATTCTCACATCCATACATGACTACTAGAAAAACCATAGCTTTGACTAGACAGACCTTTGTTGGCAAAGTGATACCTCTGCTTTTAAATACACTGTCTAGGTTGGTCACAGTTTTTCTTCCAAGGAGCAAGAGTCTTTTTATTTCATGGTTGAAGTCACCATCTGCAGTGATTTTGGAGCCCAAGAAAATACTAAATCATTTCAAAAATGTGGATATTTCTTTCAAATTCTGGTTAAATATGGAGAATGAATACTTGAATCTACTTCTGCCTGTTCTTTTAATATCACCAAAATGAAAGAGGAGAAATAAAAGAGTAAAAATCTTCAGTGACAATGCAATAAAAATCTGGAGAGGAGACAACAGCAGGAAGGAAGGAAAGAATATGGATGAATATTCTGTAGGTAGGAAGCTGATGAAAGATAGCTTACTGGCTTAGCTGAGAAGAGAAAGCTAAACTCTGTGTGTCTATACAAGGAGATAATGATGAAGCAAAATATACAAGCCCTCAGAACCCAAAATGGAGCTCAGTGTTCCATTAAATGTTAGGTAAAGCTGAGGGCTGAAGAGAACAGAGTAGGTGGAAAGCCTTCATAAAGAGTTAGACCTAGATTTCTTCCTGCAACTTTTGCAACCAGTCAAATATTCATTCTCAACTCTCAAAGGCCAGAAGAGTTTTAGTCTCTCAAGAAAATGAACCAGAAAATTTAGACTCAAGATCCCTGTGTGATGTCATAGTGATGTACTAAACAAAAAGCAGGGAATTAAAATGAAAGTCTCCATAGCTTCATGCTAGAACTCCCAGCCCCATTCTCACACCTCTGCTCATAGGCCACTGGCATCCCAAAGCATATATACTGCTTAAGGATTTGTCTCTGAAAAACTTCAGAGAAAACTTACAATTAGTAACGTGTAGAATGGTGTCTGAATCCAAAAGGCAAGTCTCATATGTAGACCATTTGCTGAGAAGCCATGGTTTTAAAATGAACAAGCAGCAAAGAATAAGAGAGCAATATGCAGAAATTCTTTTACATTAGAGACAGAAGAGAGAAATGGAATTTAGAAGAAATAGGCAGCACAAGGGACAGAAAATAGTTACAAAAAGAGAGGCATTTAAGAAGAGATTGTACTCATAAGACAAGAATGGGGGGGGGGCTATTTTTTAAAGAACAACAACAAAAAAAATAGCTAATATAAACATTGTGTGGCTCTTGGGAAAAAATACCAGTAAAAGAATAGAAAGAACATTCATGAAAACCTCAGAGAAAGTGGAATACGAAGCAAAAAAGAAAAAGGAAGAAATGGACAATAAGACAAAAAGAAACTCAAGTGTTGAGGTCAATCATCAAAACAATCGCTCCATAGAGAATGAAAAAATAATGGAATGAAGCAAATTATCAAATTAATTCAGGAAAGTTTCAAAGACTAGAAAAAAATAGTTTTCAGTTCTCCCAAATTCCCAGATCAGTAAACAAAAAAAAGACACATTCCAAAGCCTACAAGAATGGAATTACAGCCTCCTGAAGCTAAATATAATCCCTGAGAGTTCCCATGAAGGAAGTTTAAATCCTATGCAAAGAATAAGAATCAGAATGACATCTGATTGGTATAGTCTATGGGGTCGCAAAGAGTTGAACACGCCTGAGCTACTAACGCTTTAACTTTCTTTAGACAGTTGCTATAGCTCCAGTGCTAAGTCGCTTCAGGCCTGTCCGACTCTGTGCAACCATATGGACTATAGCCTGCCAGGCTCCTCTGCTCATGGGATTCTCCAGGCAAGAATACTGGAGTGAGTTGTCATGTCCTCCTCCAAGGATCTTCCCAATCCAGGGATCGAACCCTCATGTCTTAGATCTTCTGCATTGGCAGACAGGTTCTTTACCACTGGCGCCAGCTGGGAAGCCCTAAAGCTCTTGCTATGGAGAAGTGAAATATCTAAAATAATAAAATAAAGTGCTAATGATAATATAATAATAGCAATAGTGGTTTAGCTTAGTTTAGTCACTCAGTCGTGTCTGACTCTTTGCGACCCCATGAATTGCAGCACACCAGGCCTCCCTGTCCATCACCATCTCCCAGAGTTCACTCAAATTCACGTGCATCCAGTTGGTGATGCCATCCAGCCATCTCATCCTCTGTTGTCCCCTTTTCCTCATCCCCCCAATCCCTCCCAGCATCAGAGTCTTTTCCAATGAGTCAACTCTTCGAATGAGGTGGCCAAAGTACTGGAGTTTCAGCTTTAGCATCATTTCTTCCAAAGAAATCCCAGGGCTGATCTCCTTTAGGATGGACTGGTTGGATCTCCTTGCAGTCCAAGGAACTCTCAAGAGTCTTCTCCAATACAACAGCTCAAAAGCATCAATTCTTAGGTGCTCAGCTTTCTTCAGAGTCCAATTCTCATATCCATACATGACTACTGGAAAAACCATAACCTTGACTAGAGGGACCTTTGTTGGCAAAGTAATATCTGTGCTTTTTAATATGCTATCTAGGTTGGTCATAACTTTTCTTCCAATGAGTAAGTGTCTTTTAATTTCATGGCTGAAATCACCATCTGCAGTGATTTTGGAGCCCCCAAAAATAAAGTCTGATACTGTTTCCACTGTTTCCCCATCTATTTCCCATGAAGTGATAGGACTGGATGCCATGATCTTCGTTTTCTGAATGTTGAGCTTTAAGCCAACTTTTTCACTCTCCACTTTCACTTTCATCAAGAGGCTTTTTAGTTCCTCTTCACTTTCTGCCATAATGGTGGTGTCATCTGCATATCTGAGGTTGTTGATATTTCTCCCGGCAATCTTGATTCCAGCTTGTGCTTCTTCCAGCCCAGCATTTCTCATGATGTACTCTGCAATAGTGGTAAAATGATAATAATAATTTAAAAGGAACACTTGCAATATAAGTGAGATAATAGAACCTGATAGGAAAGACTAAACGAAGTGTGAGAAGTCTAAAGATGACTGGTTTGTGCCAAACCTGGAAAGCAATTGGCCTACACTGAAACAGAAAGAGCTGTGAGAGGGACTGACTGGGATGTGGGCATGCAGAGGGAAGTGCTATTTGAGTATTTAAAAATAGTATAAATATTCATGGGACAAATAGTAATGGAATTTAAAAAATATAAAAGCAGAAGAATTTTTTTTAATGAGGCAATTAATAAATCAAAGAAGAACACAACTTGTACAAGTAAAGAAGTGAACAATATTTTTATTATTTATAAAAATAATAATAATACAAACACTAACCTCTAATGTAAACTGATGTGTGTGTGTGTGTGTGTATATATATATATATATATATGTGTGTGTGTGTGTGTGTATATATATCTACACATCAGTTTAAAAATAATGGAGGTGGGTATAAAAGCTAAATAGTCAACTATGATAAAAGGAAAGAAATAGAAAATTAAATAGTATAAATATATAAAATATATTATACCATGTAAATACATAAATAATAGATAAATATGTAAATATAAATATTCAGCCAGTAAAGAATCCACCTGCCAGGAGACCCTGGTTGGATTCCTGGGTCAGGAAGCTCCCTTGGAGAAGGGACAGGCTTCCCACTCCAGTATTCTTGGTCTTCCCTGTTGGCTCAGATGGTAAAGAATCTGTCTGCAATGCAGGATACCTGGGTTTGATTCCTGGGTTGGGAAGATCCCCTGAAGAAAGGAAAGGCTACCCACTGCAGTGTTCCTGCCTTGAGAGTTCCACGGACCGAGTAGCCTGGCAGAATACAGTCCATGGAGTCGCAAAGAGTCAGACATGACTGAGCGACTGTTCACTTCAAGTGATAGAAGTGTCTTTTGTTACTCATATAAAGCCTTTTTCATGGATCCCTGAGTTTATGCTAATTAGACAGATTTCCTAAATAGCTTTGAGATGGGGCTGGTTGGCATAAAAAGCAGCTAAGTAGAGCACTAGAACTTTCATTCCCATCTCATGACCTCCAAAACAGTTCAATCACATGACTAGTGACATTAACCGATCATGCTTCATAAGAAAACTCTGATAAAAACTCTGGTCAGTGAGGCTCAGGGAGTTTCTGGGTTGGTGACCACATGGATGTGCTGGGAGGGTGGTATGCACAGACTCCATTAGAAGAGGGCATGGGGGCCCTGGGGCCTCCCTCCACAAGACTATATCCTGTTCATCTCCTCCATTTGGCTATTCTTGAATTTTATCCTTTATAATAAAGCTGCAGTTGTAAGTATGACATTTTTAGTCAATTCTATAAGCTCTGTTAACAAATTTTCAAACATACTGGAGAGTTACGACACTCTCAAATTTGTGGTCAAATAGGAAGACGTGCAGGGACTTGGGGACATCTGCAAGTGGGAGCAAGTGAGAGCAGTTGTGTGGGATTGAGTCCTTCAACCTGTACTAATTCCAGATTTAATTGAATTGTGAGACATTAAATCAATGTCAGAGAATTTCCTTTGGAAATGCAGTGGTAGAAGTATATTGTTTAGAATATGAAAGTTAGCACCAGAAGAAAAAGATAAAATGGTTCAAAGTTATCTCTCAAGAGAACTGAGCTAAAGGATGGAAAATAATGGGCAGAGGTTGCTTTATTTCCTTAAAATCTTTAAATTTGTTTTTACTATTGTGTGTATTACATGGATAAAAAGGAAGTTTGATTTAAACAAGAAGTGAAAGCATCATTTCCAAGAAGTGAGAATATCACTTTATTATTCACTAAGCTCGAGTCATAATGCTTATTACATAGCCCTTCATTCATTCATTCATCATACCATATTTATTACTGGACATCCTGTGCTCAGTGGGAATAAGGAGATTTGAGGAATGTGTAGTTTGATTTAAAAGAACCATGTGAAAAAAGTAAGAGAATAAATGCAGAGGATATGATAAATTATATACTACAATATTATAACACATTAATACCATTAATTATTATTATTATTATTATTAACACATTATCAACTGCCAGGAGTAGGCATTTTTTTCTACCTGGAAAACTTCCCTAACATATATTGGCATAGCATGATTGATTAAGTCATGAATAAAATTTGCATTATACAGATTATAAATTATTATTATACAAAAGTCTTCAAAAATTATCAAAATATGTTTATGAAAAATCATTTTATGAGTATAGCACAATTTATGTTTCATAAAAATCATGAACACAAGCTATTTTATTTTCATGCCCAGCTCCTCATTTGGCATCCACTTTTTAGTTTTATGGGCTTCCCTCATAGCTCAATTGGTAAAGAATCTGCCTGCAATGCAGGAGACCCCAGTTCGATCCCTGGATTGGGAAGATCCCCTGGAGAAGGGAAAGGCTGCCCAGTCGAGTATTCTGACCTGGAGAATTCCATAGACTCTATAGTCCATGGGCTTGCAAAGAGTCAGACACAACTGAGTGACTTTCACTTTCACATTCTTTTAGTTTTATACTGAAATTGTGATTTGTGTTACAATTTCTTTTGATGGTTTCCAAAATCATTGAATTTGATCCGGTTTTGTGCACTCTTCAAGGTTACTCAGTGACATTTATGCTGCTTTCTTTTTTATCCATTTGCATCAGTCAATTTATTACTTTTAGCTTGCAAGAATGTACAAATGTATTTTTCTTCACTGTTTAAACTCCCAGAAGAAATATAACTCTTTTATGATAAGGCTGAAACTCCCTAATCCCAAATCTCTTCTGCCCTATTGAAAACAGTGGTTTTTGTTATGCTCTTCTTTATCACCTCAAGGTGTCATTGGCAAGAGTACAGAACAGGCATTCAAACATTTAGGAACACAAAGCAGATAATGAAATAATGGATAATAATTAGATAATGAAAACCACTGTGTTAGTCCAACAAATTTTGTCAACTTGTCTCATTTAGTTGCATCCGGTAAGAGATGGGATGCAGTTGGGTCTAGAGCTGGGGCAGAAATTTGGGCCACATCCAATGGTTGAGGTACCTGGTAATGACACTGCCTTATGCAAGATGCACCTCACTCTTCCATGGTCCTTTCCCTCTCTTTGTTTTCAATACTATCTTTTATTCTTTGTTTCCCATTACTCCTGTCTTCCCCTATCCCCTATACCTTTATCCTGCCAAACATTTCAGTTCAGTCACTCAGTCGTGTCCAACTCTTTGCAACCCCATGCACCACAGCACACCAGGCCTCCCTGTCCATCACCAACTCCCAGAGTTTACCCAAACTCATGTCCATCGAGTCGGTGATGCCATCCAGCCATCTCATCCTCTGTCGTCCCCTTCTTCTCCTGCCTTCAATCTTTCCCAACATTAGGGTCTTTTCAAATGAGTCAGTTCTTCGCATCAGGTGGCCAAAATATTGGAGTTTCAGCTTCAACATCAGTCCTTCCAATGAACACCCAGGACTGACTTCCTTTAGGATGGACTGGTGGTCAGGGCTGATAAGGAGTATATATGTATTAACTTATTAATCTTCACTACAGCCCTATGGAATACGTATTATCAATTTTCCATTATACTGATGAAACAAGAGATTAGATGAACTCCCCAAATTCATGTAGCTGGAAATCTCATTTTCTTGATTATCATGTGTGTGTGTGTGTGTGTGTGTGTGTGTGTGTGTGTTTAGTCATGTCTGTTTGTGACCCCAGGGATGGTAGCCCGCCAGTCTCCTCTATCTATGGAATTTTCCAGGCAGGAATACTGGAGTGGGTTGCCATTTCCTTCTCCAGGGCATCTTCCCGACCCAGGGATCAAACTCATGTCTCCTGTGTCTCCTGCATTGGTAGGTGGATTCTTTCATTGTTACTTATACACTGCTTAACAAGCCAGATATTGTAAGGTACCCTTTCAGCTCCTTCCCCCATATATACACAAGGCTTTCTGTGACACTTACAGAAACCCAACAAATTCCAGTTTTAACTAGTTCATTCAAAGTGGTCAGTCCTTTCCTGCAGTGCAGTTGTTAGTTTTCCAATCTGTCTCCGGATTCTTAGACCACTTCTATCTTCCAAAGGAATGTGATGAGCTATTACAGACAAATAAGAAGTCAGGTTTGCTGAATCTGAATTTACCCATGTGACGTGGCTGTTTTGGTTTTAGCCTTAGGGTGCCTATTTCCTAAAGCTTACCTGTGCTTTATAAGCTAGTGTGGGCAGACTGTTGCTCCTAAAATGAGGAATAATTCCTGCCTATTAGCAAGTGAGTTTACTCCAGGAAACCACTGAAAGTCAGCACAAATCAGAAGAGTTTCGGCAGGAGTCTAAATTAACCTGCAGGAGTCTTTGAGAGCTGTGAGCAGTATTACTCCCAAGCACAACAAGGTCAGCCCAGTCATGATTTTGACTCTGCTTCTAAAGTGGGAATGATTTTTGAAAGAGAGCTTGCCTGTTGCTTTATGTTGTGGAAAGGAAAAGAAACATTAAGAATATGTGACTAATCAAGGGCTAGAAGACTTGAAAACAGAAGTTTTCTGATTAGTAATGCAAAGCTGGGATCATGTCTTTTTGTATTTGTCAAAGTGGGGAACATAAAATCCTGATAACCTATTCAGCTAGCTAAAAAGGTTTCCATGACAACTGTGGGAACATGGAACATTCGGTACTCTTATCTTCAAAAATAACCTTTCTGTATAGGCAAGAGATTGTTAAAAGCACTAACCTGCTTCACCTTTCTAGTCCAAGGTAACTACCTGACCATTATATTGGTCTCTTCCTACCCTGGAAAAACTTCAAATGTTCTGTTTGCCCTACAGCATAGGGATAAAAATTCAGATAAGTAGCCCAGGATAAACTGTGTTTAATCTCAGCGGTTATAGCCTTTTATAATGCACTCATTAGTTTTTCCGGGGGAAAGTGAACTTACTTCTGTGCAAGGTATTATAGATATAAAGGTTGTTCTTCCTCTCCTTTTAAAGCCAATCAAGTTGAAAATAGAAAATATAGTTATCTTTTATAAAAGCTTTTTTCTGAAAAACCAGCAATACATGCTCATTATAGATAATATAAGAAATATAGAAAAAAGCTAAGGAAAAAATAAAGCACCCATTCTCTCACAACCTAGAGAACCTAACCATTGCTAATTTTTTTTTTTTACATATTTTCTTTTAGTGTTTATATCATATCTCATCTCTATTTTGTTTGTTCACTGTTTTAACTGAACTGTTCTTTAAGTTAGACCCACAGAGATAATGGAGGGTTGATTGCAAAAACAAAACGAAACATATAATAGATGGTCACTTGGGTGGCAGTGCCTCTAAGACTGACTTCTTAAGAAACCAAACCAATAGCTTTATGAATCAGATCAGTAGCTCAGTCATGTCCGACTCTTTGAGACCCCATGAATCACAGCACACCAGGCCTCCCTGTCCATCACCAACTCCCGGAGTTCACTGAGACTCACGTCCATTGAGTCAGTGATGCCATCCAGCCATCTCATCCTCTGTCGTCCCCTTCTCCTCCTGCCCTCAATCCCTCGCAGCCTCAGAGTCTTTTCCAATGAGTCAACTCTTCGCATGAGGTGGCTAAAGTACTGGTGTTTCAGCTTCAGCATCATTCCTTCCAAAGAAATCCCAGGGCTGATCTCCTTCAGAATGGACTGGTTGGATCCCCTTGCAGTCCAAGGGACTCTCAAGAGTCTTCTCCAACACCACAGTTCAAAAGCATCAATTCTTCGGCACTCAGCCTTCTTCACAGTCCAACTCTCACATCCATACATGACCACAGGAAAAACCATAGCCTTGACTAGATGGACCTTTGTTGGCAAAGTAATGTCTCTGCTTTTGAACATGCTATCTAGGTTGGTCATAACTTTCCTTCCAAGGAGTAAGCGTCTTTTAATTTCATGATTGCAGTCACCATCTGCTTTATGAATACTCAGATGTAAATAACGTATCTTATTGAGGAATGACATTCGTATTTCTCTAGAAACAGGTTCTAATGGTCCATTGGCTCTTATCCAGTATGGACTATCACTGTCTTTGGTTTATTCCATCCTTGTCCAGATCACATGTTTAGTGTCAGATATCACAAATGGCACAAGCTCCAGACAACTCATGGACCATCTGAGACTTCGTTATGCAGAAGGGAGACTCCAAGGCCCCTTACCAGTGTATCTTATATATAATTTTATATCCCTTTCCCCCCTGAGATTTATCATCCGTGGCATTTCAGGAGGGGAACTATAGAAGTGGTTCACTCCAGGTGCAGGTAACAAGGGAGTGGGGAGGGCATAACAGAGAAATTAAAATTAATAATTAATAAATAAAACCTACTAAAGTTTCAGCCAGTTCACTTGCTCAGCCATGTCTGACTCTTTGTGACCCCCTGGACTTCAGCCCACCAGGCTTCCCTGTCCATCACCAACTCCCAGAACCTACTCAAACTCATGTCCATCGTGTTGGTGATGCCATCCAACCATCTCACCCTCTGTCATCCCCTTCTCCTCCCACCTTCAATCTTTCCCAGTATCAGGGTCTTTTCCAATGAGTCAGCTCTTTGCATCAGGTGGCCAAAGTATTGGAGTTTCAGCTTCAGCATCAGTCCTTCCAATGAATATTCAGGATAGATTTCCTTTAGGATTAACTGGCTTGATCTCCTTGCAGGCCATGGGACTCTGAAGAGTCTTCTCCAACCTTACAGTTCAAAAGCATCAATTCTTCAGTAATAAGCTTTCTTTATGGTCCAACTTTCACATCCATACATGACTACTGGAAAAACCATAGCTTTGACTAGGTGGACCTTTGTCAGCAAAGAAATGTCTCTGCTTTTTAATATGCTGTCTAGCTTTGTCATAGATTTTCTTCCAAGGAGCGAGCATCTTTTAATTTCATGGTTGCAGTCACCATCTGCAATGATTTTGGAACCCAAGAAAATAAAGTCTGTCACTGTTTCCATTGTTCCCCACCTATGGGACCAGATGCCATGATCTTTGTTTTTTGAATGGTGAGTTTTAATCCAGCTTTTTCACTATCCTCTCTCACTTTCATCAAGAGGCTCTTGAGTTCCTCTTTGCTTTCTGCCTTAAGGATGCTGTCATCTGGGTATCTGAGGTTATTGATATTTCTCCCTTGAATCTTGATTCCAGCTTGTGCTTTATCCAGTCTGGCATTTCGCATGATGTACTCTGCGTATGAGTTAAATCAGCAGGTTGACAATACACAGCCTTGACATACTCCTTTCCCAATTTTGAACCAGTCCATTTTTCCTTGTCCAGTCTGTTACTTCTGGACCTACATGCATATTTCTGAGGAGGCAGGTAAGGTGGTCCGGTATTCCCATCTCTTTAATAATTTTCCACAGTTTGTTGTGAATCACACAGTCAAAGGCTTTGGCATAGACAATAAAACAGAAGTAGAAGTTTTTCTGGAACTTTCTTGCTTTTTCTATAATCCAACGGGTGTTGGCAATTTGATCTCTGGTTCTTCTGCCTTTTCTAAATCCAGCTTGAACATCTGGAAGTTCACAGTTCACATACTATTGAAGCTTGGCTTGGAGAATTTTGAGCATTACTTTGCTAGCATGTGAGATGAGTACAATTTTGCAGTAGTTTGTTTCTGTCCTTTATTGTGCCCATCTTTGTATGAAATGTTCCCTTGGTATCTCTAATTTTCTTGAAGAGATCTCTGGTCTTTCTCATTCTATTGTTTTCCTCTATTTATTTGCACTGATCTCTTAGGAAGGCTTTCTTATCTCTCCTTGCTATTCTTTGGAACTCTGCATTCAGATAGATATATCTTTCCTTTTCTCTTTTACCTTTCACTTCTCTTTTCTCAGCTATTTGTAAGGCTTCCTCAGACAACCATTTTGCCTTTTTGCATTTCTTCTTCTTGAGGATGATTTTGATCACTGCCTCCTGTACAATGTTATGAACCTCCATCCACAGTTCTTCAGGCCCTCTGTCTATCAGATCTAATCCCTTGAATCTATTTGTCACTTCCACTGTATAATCATAAGGGCTTTGATTTAGGTCATACCTGAATGGTCTAGTGGTTTTCCCTAAAGCTTAGCCTGCTTTATATTATCACAATGATTCAGCAATTCTAAATATCAGGAATAAAATACTTCTCCCAAAATATGTTTTGTTGGCCTAATTTCTAAAGAATTAGTGAAGACAAGGATGGATTTTGCTTATATAATATACACTTAAGCTTCAGATTAGCACATTTTAGTTCTTACACTTTAATTAACTTTGTGATCTACATGGGAGTTAATTCAAAGTATTCCCTCTGTGGTCCACGACAGAAAATTAGTTACTATGTTCCTCTCCTCTCAAAAATAAGTTTTATAGTGTTCATAATCATTCAAGCTTACTTGGAGGGCAGTTAATGTATTCAAGTCTTATGCCTTGTACACTTCTGCATTCAGTCAATAGATTTAAAATTAAAAGGGGTAGCATAGTGGCTGTAAAAATAAAGTAATAGAACTTAAGTTACTTCCAGTCTGCCATTCTATGTGCAAATCATCCTCTGAAACAAGGAATTCAAACTTCTGGAAGTATTTCTCCATATCCTTTGCCCACTTCCTTCCAAAAAATAAAACTTTAAAACTATTAATTTATTACTTTTTCTTCTTTGTACTATAATATTCATTTTAAATTATATTTTACTCTGCTCTCTACATTGGGGTGTAATCATATAAACGTCAATATTAGAAGAATTTTACTGTTCATATTTCTGGCCATTGTTACCGTTTGCTACACTTTATGATTATGACTGAAAATAATTGTGTCCTATAGAGGAGGAAAGGTATTTAAAATGATTCACTGCAGATGTCAAGATAGTCCATTGTCTATCATATTTTAAGCATTTAATCATATTAGGTTTTCATTATAAACACTATTTTATTATATAATATTCCTTTATCCAGAGATGCCAAAACCTATTTATTAATAACAATTAATTTATTATTGGACAATTAGCTTGTCCAGGTTTCACTTTTATAAATAGTGCTATATTGAATATCTCTGTACACATTTTATTTCTACCTTCTGCCTTTACCTCAGTCTAATTTTATGGATTGCTTATAGACAGTAAACAAAGCCAAAAACCAGGACAAGAGGCCCACAATCGATTATCCTCAAACTAGATGATATGACTCATCACTGCAGTGAACTCTAGCTTATTCAATAGTTAATTATCCACAAGCTTAGTATCCATAATTCATATGACCTACCTACAGCATCATAGAAAACAGCAAAAATATAAAAACAAAAAATCTGATGGTGTATTATCTTTAAAAACCCTTAAGAATCTCCCTTTTTTGTATACACATCTATTATTTATGTGCAGTATTCTTGAACATTTCCATCTATCATATTATGCAGAGATTCTGCCGAATAAAATCCTCCCAGGCAGCTCCTAGTCATCTAGGGCATCCTAATCTGCTCTATTTATTCATGTTTCAATGCACATGCTAAATAAGAAACTGGCAAGATGATGCAAGAAGCTATGGATACTTGGCTTTGTTCTTGTGCTCAGAGTCAGGCAGCATTTCTCTGGATAGTTTATTCCCTACCAAACTTATGTGAAGAATATAAAGAGAATCTGATGTACACCCACACCAAAGAAGCAGCCATGCCCTAAAATCACTATTCAGTGCATTCAGGAGAGGATTGTTCTGTAAGAGACATGACAAAGTCATGGGTAAGAGTTTGGCTCTAGTGCGAGATTGCCTGAGTTTGAATCCCATTGGCTGGTTGGGTGACCCTGGGCTGGTCAGGGGCTGTACTAAGCTCTGGGATAAAAGAATAGACAAGTTATACTCACTGCCTGATGGAAACTTACAGTTTGGAGAGAGAGTCAGACAATTAAAAAGATCATTATATAAGAGATCGCAGTCATTTCATCCCTCTAGACTCAGGATATCTGCCGTTATTATTATATTGAGATTGATGTTACCATCTACAGAAGATTAAATCTCTTTGAAAGCAGACCATAGATTCACAAACATTGAAGAGAGCTCTCCTCTCTCCCTCTTTCCATGTATATGCTGTGCTTAGTCGCTCAGACTCTTTGCAGCCCCATGGACTGCAGCCCACCAGGCTCCTCTGTCTATGAGAATTCTCCAGTCAAGAATATTGGAGTGGGTTACCATGCCCTCCTCCAGGAGATCTTCCCAACCCAGGGATTGAACCCAAGTCTCCCGCACTGCAGGCAGATTCTTTACCATCTAAGCCACCAGGGAACCCCAAAAATACTGTAGCTTATCCCTTCTCCAGGGGATCTTCATGACACAGGAATTGAACCAGGGTCTCCTGCCTGGCAGATGGATTATTTACCATTATTTATCAGGAAAGCCCAAAATGGAGTAGGTAGCCATTCCCTTCTCCAGGGGATCTTCCCAACCCAGGGACTGAACTCAGATCTCCTGCACTGCAGGCAGATTCTTTACTGTCTGAACCACCAGAAAAGCACTGAAGGTCCATGTATATATATATTTGTATATATAAACACAGATATATATATATATATATATATATATATATATGCTTGTGTGTGTACATACATACATATTGAAGAAAGAGTCTCTCTACACATGCACATACACATGTGCACTTTTATATACATATACACATTTATATGTATACAAGTATTTACATACACACAAAAATACATTTTTTTCTTCAGGAAAAATGGATGGATGCTCCCATCATCCCCCTTTACTATGTGACCTTCTTATTCATTATTTTTCTCCTTCTTGCTCAACCAAGACTACCTGACTCAAATCCAAATTCGGCCTCTGGCCAGTTTTCTGACTTCTGCTAAATTTAAATGTCTTTACAAAGCTTCAGTTTCTCCATCTATAAAATGAAGATTAAAAGCAACATCATCTCATAAGGATTTAATGGAGATTATAAGCAATAATCTATATAAAATGTTAAGCATAATCCCAGGCAAATAGTTAAGAATTCAATTGATGTTATCTGCTTTTACAATTAGTATGTAAATTACCTTAGTCAGTATAAGATCATCCATAGACTTGGGCTCATTATTATTACCCTCCCTCTGGGACCTTACACTTATTAGAAAATAGTTATTGAGCATTTAGAGGGAATATAAAATTATCTATGCATGGAAGGGATTATCCTCAATGACTGTTTATGAATTATTAGATGCTGCACACTGGTTCCAATCACTGCACATTACCTAGACAAGAAGTTTGTTTCTCCACGCAACTTCATCACGCCTGTGAGTGTCACATGATGTCAGTGCTCAATTCCAGCATGTGGAGAAGATTTTCACCCACTCAGTTCAGTTCAGTTCAGTTAAGTCGCTCAGTCATGTCCGATTCTTTGCAACCCCATGAACCACAGCATGCCAGGCCTCCCTGTCCATCATCAACTCCTGGAGTCCACCCAAAACCATGTCCATCGAGTCAGTGATGCCATCCAACCATCTAATCCTCTGTCATCCCCTTCTCCTCTTGCCCTTATTCTTTCCCAGCATTAGGGTCTTTTCAAATGAGTCAGCTCTTCATATCAGGTGGCCAAAGTATTGGAGTTTCAGCTCCAACATCAGTCCTTCCAATGAACAGATGGACTGGTTGGATCTCCTTGCAGTCCATGGGACTCTCAAAAGTCTTCTCCAGCACCACAGTTCAAAAGCATCAATTCTTCGGTGCTCAGCTTTCTTTATAGTCCAACTCTCACATCCATACATGACCACTGGAAAAACCATAGCCTTGACTAAACGGACCTTTGTTGGCAAAGTAATGTCTCTGCTTTTGAATATGCTGTCTAGGTTGGTCATAACTTTCCTTCCAAGGAGTAAGTGTCTTTTAATTTCATAGCTGCAGTCACCATCTGCAGTGATTTTGGAGCCCAGAAAAATAAAATCAGCCACTGTTTTCACTGTCTCCCCATCTATTTGCCATGAAGTGGTGGGACCAGATGCCATGATCTTCGTTTTCTGAACGTTGAGCTTTAAGCCAACTTTTTCACTCTCCTCTTTCACTTTCATCAAGAGGCTCTTTAGTTCCTCTTCACTTTCTGCCATTAAGGGTGGTGTTATCTGCATATCTGAAGTTATTGATATTTCTCCTGGCAATCTTGATTCCAGCTTGTGCTTCCTCCAGCCCAGTGTTTTTCATGATATACTCTGCATATAAGTTAAATAAGCAGGGTGACAATATACAGCCTTGACGTATTCCTTTTCCTATTTGGAACCAGTCTGTTGTTCCATGTCCAGTTCTAACTGTTGCTTCCTGACCTGCATACAGGTTTCTCAAGAGGCAGGTCAGGTGGTCTGGTATTCCCATCTCTTTCAGAATTTTCCACAGTTTATTCACCCACTCAAGTTAGCCAAATGGAGAGGTGAACACATCTTAGGGACATAGGCAGGCATTGCTCTAACAAGAAATTCAAGACAGTACACTGGCTGCTCTCTCTGTGGAATTCTCACCAGTGGGAGATGAGAAGAGGAGCTGAAAGCCTGGGTTTTGTCCATGTTCACTCACAAGGCTACGGAGTCTCATCCCAGTGTTGCTGACCAACTGTACCCACTATGCAGAGTTTAGCGATTCTTCCTTTTGGACTGACCAAATGGCTACCCTCATTCAGCCAAAGAAGACTCCTTTTTCAGTCTGAGGAAGAAGGTCAAAGACTAGATTATTGTTTTCAAGTGAAGTGAAGTGAAGTGAAGTGAAGTCGCTCAGTCGTGTCCCACTCTTTGCGACCCCATGGACTGTAGCCTACCAGGCTTCTCTGTCCATGGGATTCTCCTGGCAAGAATACCGGAGTGGGTTACCATTTCCTTCCCCGGGGGATCTTCCTGACCCAGGGATGGAACCCGGGTCTCCCGCGTTGTAGGCAGACGCTTTAACCTCTGAGCCACCAGGGAAGCCCCTAAGTTCTCAAATCGTTTTCACATGGTACTTGAGATAAAGTCTTTGAAAAGTCCAAGAGCTAAAATTTATGCAACTTTGTTCTCTGCATCTATTTTGACAACTTCCTTTAAAACCAATGAGTGGTTGACATTCAGCTACCTGCCCAAAGAAGTGAGCAAGGACTAGGCTACAATTCAGTGAAGCATGAACAGAAGAAACCATGAAGGGTACTATTGGCATTTATTTCCTCTTCACATCTACAGTTACCCTTTGTAAGAGAAGCAATCACTCCAGAGTGGTCGAGCCCCTTGCACCCTTAGTCCAGCTGCAAATGCAGTACCTAAATAGTCACAGCATTGCTGGGGCAGGGAAGAGACATAGGGTGAGATTAGGAGAGGTGGTCTCTAGTAGTGGTCTTATGTACTTTCAAACCAAAAAGATCTGGGTTCGAATCCTCCTTCAGCTACTTACAAACTAAGTAACCTTGGGCAAATTACTCAACGTCTCTGAGCTATGGCTGCCTCAACTGATAAAGTGGTGATAGTTCTGACTTAACACGGTTATCCTGGGAACTAAATAATAATACAATCTTGGCATAAGGAAGCCATCAGCAGATGCTAGCTTCTGCTACTCTTAAGGGAGGTAGAGGGAAATTAAGTCAAGAAAACTTCACAGTATCTGTGCTTGGCTGTGTCGACTCTGTGTCATTAGGTTTCTGAGATTAGGAAACCACTGGATGCCTTGTCTAATGTCAGCAACTCATTTTTGTTGTGCAAAATTCACATTTGCAGACCTCCCAGAAACCTTTACAGAATGAAGCACATAAAAGATTCATACGCGTTCGGCAGCTACCTCCCCAATAACACTTCTCAGGGGATTGATTAAGGAATTTAATTTAAACCAACAGAACCAGTAGTATTTCTGCTGATCCCTGTGTAACTGTGTTAGTGAACATAAATATACATGGACAGGCTTTGGGTAGTCTGTGATTCTTACAATTATCTAGTTCAAAGGAAAGCAAACTGATTACCATATGCATGAAAGGGAGAAACAAAGTTCTGTTCTGTGTCAGCAGTAGGGGAAAAAGGTGGTTTTGAAATATGAATGTCTTGCTACTTTTATTTGATGTGTTTCCAGTGCTTGTAAAAGAAAATAATCACCAAAATATGACACATGGAAGCAAATTCAGAGAGTAGTTTTCTTCTCAAGTTGCTGTGTTCAAACTTTGAACAAAAGTAACGCTAGCTAACGTAACCCTTGCAATAGTATGTGCATCCCAGGGATTAAATGCTAAATAAATGATCCTTTTCTTATATTTGGTTATCATGATATATTTCATAATTATGTCTATGTTCTATGGGGCTGTCCTGCACATCATAAAATACTTAACAGCATCCTTGGCCTCTACTCACTGGAAATCAATAGTCTGCTATTCCTGAAATGACAATCAAATATGTTTCCAGACATCACCAAAGGTCTCAGACACTGGGATGAGGGGACAAAATGGCCCCATTGGAGAACTAACACTCTTAATCTAGAGTTCATGGACCCTGGAAGAGCCCATGGATAAGACTCTAGGGGTCCTTGAACTTGGTGGGAAAGATTTGAATTTCATTTTCACCAACCTTTATTAGAAATTTAATATTTCTTTCCGTAATATATGTAAGTAACAGACCCTAATTTTGAATCATCAAATATAGAATTACCAGTATATGGGAGTTTTAACCAGATAAAAAGCACTAATACACCAGATTTTCTAACTATCGTTAGTACAGGTAATTCAATATCATTGAAAATTGGGGTAAATGTCATGACATATTCAGTGCAAAAAGCAGTTTCCAAAGTATACTTTAAAAGCATTTTGTTAAAAAAAAAATCCTAACAGGTTATACAGCAGAGTGTTAATAGTTTTCTCTGAAAGATGAGATTATAGATAAAATTTCCAACTTCAAGATTTTTGTATTGCTTGAATTTTAAAAAAAGTGTATTATTTTAAGTGTGAAAAACCAATAAAATGTTTCTATTTTTTAAAAAAGAAAATTCGGCTTAATTGTTCTAATTACTAGTTCAAAATTATGCTAGATATTTGACCCTCTGCCTGATCTTATTTAAAATATTACCAAAGGAGTACATATATTACTATATTTCTTAAACTTTGCTAATTATATTTTACAATGATTGTTACAATGATTCTTTCTTTGCATTTTTGCACCTATACCTTTTCTGAGAAGGTGTCCACAGGTTTAACCTGACTATGAATAAAGTCCACAACACAGAGTTTACCAAGTCCTACTCTAAAACTTCTGCACTCTACCACTTATATTTGGGAAGACATGTGGCAAAGTTGTATAGTGGCTCAGAGCACAGACTCTGTTCTTCCTTCACTCAAATTACTGGCTGTAACCTTAACCAGATTAAGTAACTCTCTAAACCTCAGTTTCTTCATCTGCAAAATGAGATTAATACTAGTATGTGCCTTATACCGGCTTTCATAAGGTTAAGTGTTTAGTAACACTGCCTGGCACATAGTTGACACTTAATAACTGCAAGTTATTATTATTACTGCTTTAGTATCTTACAACATGGCCTCTTCAGAAATAATTGTCTAGTAAGTATTTTGCCAGAGGCAGGGGCATTGACAAAGCACAAAAATCTCTGAAATATATGCCAGGGAATATAAAATACTTAGTCTGTCTCCTGGCCAGTGGTGCTTAGCATTTTTCGTTTGTAGGAGATATGTAAGAAATTCATTTTCTTTAAGAAGGATTTGAAAGTGCTCAAAATTTCATTTGTTCCTGGACACTGTGAGGATGGAAACAGCATTTATTTCAAGTGTAGGGCTTGAAGGGTAAGAATGCAACAGGAACAATGAAGACAGAAGTCAGCTAGGAATTGCTGGACTGGGCGGCATTTTAGTCCCCAGGTTTCTGCCTTTTACCTGCCCCTCAGTGCCAATTACCAACAAACCCCCACTGATCACACTTTTCCATCCCTGCTCGATTCACACTTGAAAGAATTTCTTTTCCCATGTGATGCCAATTCATGATAAATGTTCACAAAGGCATGACAATTTCAATTGCCAGACCATCTGGCTACTGGATATTTTACCGTGGTCTTTAGAGCCAAGAGCTTTACCAGTTGCCCTGTTTCTAAGGAAACAGAAGCTATGGTAACAATTCGTGACTTAGATGAACTGTCTCATTGCTCATTAAAAACGGCCTCTGGGGGTCAGCAAGCACAAGCTGTACTCCTGTTCCTGCAGCCAGAACACTAGGTACTATATTGCTCGTTTTCATTATTCTTATTTGCATCTTCTTTTCTGAATCACTTGCGGAACCAAGCTGAAGTGGGATCTGAGCATAGAAAAGTCCATATTCTACCCACTTTTTCTGGGATCTTTGGTTGGGTGGATGAATAGATGGATGGAAGGATGGATGGATGGTTCAATCATTCATTCAGTTAGTCAACAAACAAATACTAAGCATTTGAGTATCAGGTCACGTCTATGCTTAAACATTTCAGGGTGAAAAGTCCAAGTTTCTTAGTTTAATAATAAATAAACAAAACCCAATGTGGGTCAAAATGCAGCCGTACATTGATGAGTAATACTAATTTAGTCGGTGATGAGAAGCATTTTTACAAATGAGTGAAATAGGCTAGGACAGAATAGAGCAAAGTGCATTGTAAGTATTAAGGGTAAATGCTGCTTCATGAAACTTTTCTTAAATATGTTTTGTGTGTTTTATTGAGTTGAAAAGTAAAATGCATTTCTTATTAGAAAGTCAAGTTATGAAAAAATTTTAAAGTCACTGACTACAAAAGCCCTTTTACCTACCTCCCAGTCCCAACTCTAATTGGTACATCAAAATTCATTTTCTAATCATGCTGCACTGCTCCAGTTCTCTAAAAGCACACTTTTTTTTTCTTTCATAAATATCTTCAATGTCCATCTTAATAGAATATGGTTGGGTTCTCAAACTGCTTCTGCTTTTTTAAAAGTTATTTATTTGAATTTTAAAAATGTATTTCATTGAAGTATCAGTTCAGTGCAGTTCAGTCACTCAGTCATGTCCAACTCTGCGACCCCATGAATCGCAGCACGCCAGGCCTCCCTGTCTATCACCAACTCCCCGAGTCCACTCAGACTCATGCCCATCGAGTCAGTGATGCCATCCAGCCATCTCATCATCTGTCGTCCCCTTCTCCTCCTGCCCGCAATCCCTCCCAGCATCAGAGTCTTTTCCAATGAGTCAACTCTTCGCGTGAGGTGGCCAAAGTACTGGGGTTTCAGCTTTACCATCATTTCCCTCCAAAGAAATACCGGGGCTGATCTCCTTCAGAATGGACTGGTTGGATCTCCTTGCAGTCCAAGGGACTCTCAAGAGTCTTCTCCAACACCACAGTTCAAAAGCATCAATTCTTTAGCGCTCAGCTTTCTTCACAGTCCAACTCTCACATCCATACATGACCACAGGAAAAACCATGGCCTTGACTAGATGGACCTTTGTTGGCAAAGTAATGTCTCTACTTTTGAATATGCTATCTAGGTTGGTCATAACTTTCCTTCCAAGGAGTAAGCGTCTTTTAGTTTCATGGCTGCAGTCACCATCTGCAGTGATTTTGGAGCCCCCAAAAATAAAGTCTCTCACTGTTTCCATTGTTTCCCCATCTATTTCCCATGAAGTGATGGGACTGGATGCCATGATTTTAATTTTCTGAATGTTGAGCTTTAAGCCAACTTTTTTACTCTCCACTTTCACTTTCATCAAGAGGCTTTTTAGTTCCTCTTCACTATAGTTGACTTATAATGTGTTATTAATTTCTGCTATACAGGAAAGTGATTCAGTTTTACATATATATATATATATATATATATATATGTACTCATTTTCATATTCTTTTCCATTATGGTTTATCACAGGATATTGAATATAGTTCTCTGTGCTATACAGTAGGACTTTATTGTTTATCCACTTTATGTATAATAGTTTGCATCTGCTAATCCCAACTCCCAATCCACCCCTCCCTCATCCCCACCTCCCTCCCCTTTAGCAACCATGAGTCTGTTCTGTATGTCTGTCAGTCTATAAAACCACACACCGGTGTGGTTCTAGATGCTTGCACAGGGCACTTTTACTTTATGTTACAGTGTATCCATCAGTTACTGCCTCACTGTTCTTTGTCCCACCTACAGCCTCCTCCAGGAAGCCTCTCTCACATACCACTCCCCTCCACCACCCAGCCTGGGTCAAGTCCCTGTCTAGAAGTTTGTAAGATCCTCATGCATACCTTATGACTGATGTTGGCTTGTCTTTCATCTTTTCAACTATATGTCTCTTAGAAATCACAACTAAGTATAATTGGTTGTTGTAGCTGCAAATTTTAACTTCCAAAGGTGACCTAAAGTGCAGACAACCCTGAGAGATAGTATCCAGTTCAATGTTGTCACAGTGTGAGCTGCTTGTTAGTGGTGGTGGACACTGCATGACTTTAGTCTGGAGAGTGAATTCTAGAAATTAAAGGACAATAATATTAAATAGTATTGAAACACTCAGTAAGGAAATTTTCCCTTTGCAAGACTTACCCATCTTTCTGATAACAAAAGGGAGAAAAATCTGTTTGATGTGTTGAAGGACAGATTTTGTAAAAAGTAAAATGATGACTCTTCTACCAATATTAATGATGCCTTTGAACTGTGTGCTGAAGACTCCTGAAAGCCCCTTGGACAGCAAGGAGATCAAACCAGTCAATTGTGAGGGAGATCAACTCTGAATATTCACTGGAAGGACGGATGCTGAAGCTCAAGCTCCAGTATTTTGGTCATCTGACGTGAACAGACAACTCATTGGAAAAGTCCCTGATGCTGGGAAAGATTGAGGGCAGAAGGAGAAGAGGGCATCAGAGGATGAGATGGCTGGGCTGCATCACCGACAAAATGAAGATAAACTTGGACCAACTTCGGGAGATGGTGAGGAACAGGGAGGCATTTCGTGCTGCAGTCCAAGGGGTCACAAAGAGTCGGACGTGACTGGGCAACTGAACACCACCACCACCAATATAAAATGAATGTATGTGAAAAATTTAACTTAGTGATTAATAAGGGAACCAGTCAGATGCTACAACCAGTTCAAAGGAATGTTCAAAGAACTCCACATATATAGACAAATAAGGAGTGCTGAAATGAAATTACAAGTAGAAGCAAAATGGGTCTGTTCACTAGGCAGTAATCAATTTCAATTTGCTCGACACAATCAATTTGTGTTTCTATGGATCAGAACCATTTGCATTATCATCATTTTCTACAATTTATTAAGTTGTAAAGTAACTGAAAGAACAATACAAGGCTGAGATAACACAGAAAGGTTATCTTTTTGGCCGATTTCAGTCTTTTGTAATTTTTCCCAACCTGCACAAATCTTTCATCTCCCTCCAACAATTGCTAATCTTCTTTGTAATATGTAAAAAGCAAGCCACTCTCTCTGAGCCTTTGGTATATAGCATTGACTAGCTGCTGCTGATAAAGATTGAAGGCAGAAGGAGAAGGTGACAGAGGATAATATGGTTAGATAGCATCACTGACTCAGTGGACATATGCCTAATCAACCTCTGGGAGATACTGAAGGACAAGGAAGCCTAGTGTGCTGCAGTCCATGGGGTCTCAAAGAGTTAGACGTGACTTAGCAGCTGAACAACAAACAACAATTGGCTAGCTGGAATTGGATAATGTCGTTATTTTTATTATGATCACCTTACACTTACTTTTTATTATTTAAACTAACTTGTTTTTATTCTGTGCAATGGTGTGAATTTTTATTAAAAATGTATTAATATAATGCGTCTATTAAAAGAAAATAATAAGAAAATCACAGCACAGTGATACAACTATTAGGAGGCCATATATACACTGGTTAGGACAGATTTCAAACCAGACTCCCTGGGATCAAGTGACTTTAATAAGTTATTTAAACTCTCCATACCTCAGTAATTTTACCTGTGAAATGTATTTATCTGTAAAATGGACACAATAATAGTATCCACCCTGGTAGCTCAGCTATTAAGGAATCCGCCTGCCATGCAGGAGACCCCAGTTTAATTCCTCGTTTGGGAAGATCCCCTGGAGAAGGGAAAGGCTACCCACTTCAGTATTTTGGCCTGGAGAATTCCATGGACTGCATAGTCCATGGGGTCGCAGCAAGTCAGACACAACCAAGCAACTTTCACTTTACTTTCTTTTTTTTTTTTTCTCATTTTATTTTATTTTATTTTTTTAAATTTTTTATTCCTTTATTTCTCATGTGTTCCCCATCCTGAACCCTCCTCCCTCCTCCCTCCCCATACCATCCCTCTGGGTCGTCCCAGTGCACCAGCCCCAAGCATCCAGCATCGTGCATTGAACCTGGACTGGCATCTCATTTCATACATGACATTTCACATGTTTCAATGCCATTCTCCCAAATCTTCCCACCCTCTCCCTCTCCCACAGAGTCCATAAGCCTGTTCTATACATCAGTGTCTCTTTTGCTGTCTCGTATACAGGGTTATCGTTACCATCTTTCTAAATTCCATATATATGCGTTAGTATACAGTATTGGTGTTTGTCCTTCTGGCTTACTTCACTCTGTATAATAGGCTCCAGTTTCATCCACCTCATTAGAACTGATTCAAATGAATTCTTTTTAATGGCTGAGTAATACTCCATTGTGTATATGTACCACTGCTTTCTTATCCATTCATCTGCTGATGGACATCTAGGTTGCTTCCATGTCCTGGCTATTATAAACAGTGCTGCAATGAACATTGGGGTACACGTGTCTCTTTCCCTTCTGGTTTCCTCAGTGTGTATGCCCAGCAGTGGGATTGCTGGATCATAAGGCAGTTCTATTTCCATCACTTTACTTTCATAACATTATGGTGAGGATTAAATTATTTAAAATTTAGAATAGTATCTGCATATAGCAAATACTGAATACAAATTATCACTATTATTATTTTTATTGTTATAATTATATGGCAAAAACTGTGAAGATAGTATGCATGTGACTATCAGATCAGATCAGATCAGTCGCTCAGTCATGTCCAACTCTTTGTGACCCCATGAATCAAAGCACACCAGGCCTCCCTATCCATCACCAACTCCCGGAGTTCACTGAGACTCACGTCCATCGAGTCAGTGATGCCATCCAACCATCTAATCCTCTGTCGTCCCCTTCTCCTCCTGCCCGCAATCCCTCCCAGCATCAGGGTCTTTTCCAATGAATCAACGCTTCGCATGAGGTGGCCAAAGTACTGGAGTTTCAGCTTTAGCATCATTCCTTCCAAAGACATCCCAGGGCTGATCTCCTTCAGAATGGACTAGTTGGATCTCCTTGCAGTCCAAGGGACTCTCAAGAGTCTTCTCCAACACCACAGTTCAAAGGCATCAATTCTTCAGTGCTCAGCCTTCTTCACAGTCCAACTCTCACATCCATACATGACCACAGGAAAAACCATAGCCTTGACTAGACGAACCTTTGTTGGCAAAGTAATGTCTCTGCTTTTGAATATGCTATCTAGGTTGGTCATAACTTTCCTTCCAAGGAGTAAGTGTCTTCTAATTTCATGGCTGCAGTCACCATCTGTAGTGATTTTGGAGCCCAGAAAAATAAAGTCTGACACTGTTTCCACTGTTTCCCCATCTATTTCCCATGAAGTGGTGGGACCAGATGCCATGATCTTCGTTTTCTGAATGTTGAGCTTTAAGCCAACTTTTTCACTCTCCACTTTCACTTTCATCAAGAGGCTTTTTAGTTCCTCTTCACTTTCTGCCATAAGGGTGGTGTCATCTACATATCTGAGGTTATTGATATTTCTCCCAGCAATCTTGATTCCAGCTTGTGTTTCTTCCAGTCCAGCGTTTCTCATGATGTACTCTGCATAGAAGTTAAATAAGCAGGGTGACAATAGACAGCCTTGACGTACTCCTTTTCCTATTTGGACCCAGTCTGTTGTTCCATGTCCAGTTCTAACTGTTGCTTCCTGACCTACATACAGGTTTCTCAAGAGGCAGATCAGGTGGTCTGGTATTCCCATCTCTTTCAGAATTTTCCACAGTTTATTGTGATCCACACAGTCAAAGGCTTTGGCATAGTCAATAAAGCAGAAATAGATGTTTTTCTGGAACTCTCTTGCTTTTTCTATGATTCAGCGGATGTTGGCAATTTGATCTCTGGTTCCTCTGCCTTTTCTAAAACCAGCTTGCACATCAGGAAGTCCACGGTTCACATATTGCTGAAGCCTGGCTTGGAGAATTTTGAGCATTACCTTACTAGCGTGTGAGCTGAGTGCACTTGTGCGGTGGTTTGAGCATTCTTTGGCATTTGGGAAATGCTGGTATCTATAGCAGCAACCAGTTTATAGGATTTTGTCTCTACCTGAGAGGGCTTCCGAAGAGCATCAAACTTCTTAGAGTTTCTCTCCACTAGTTAACAAATTCAGTAACCTTATCTCTCTTAATTCCTCCCAGCACTCCAATAAAAACTCTTCAGTAATCAATCCCATTGACCTTCAAATTCATTGAGCCTCCTCCCAACAATGAACTCAATTTGCTTCTTACCAAGCTTAGAATTCATTGTTCATCACTCTGATCATTCATTTGCATATGTACTCAACTCCCTTATTCCTGTTCCATAATATTTGCCTAGAAAAATCTCTAACCTTGAATAAACACAATTACCCCACACCTGTATGAATGAAGAAGCGTGACTTAGAGGGAAAACCTAAGAGTGATAACTAAATCATGAATGTCTAACCGAACTCTAAGAAGCCTTCAGCGCCGTCCAGCAGTCCTACTGCTTTTTCTGAAATGCCTCTTCCTTGCTCTGAGACTACTATTTCACATCTTTTCTTCTCTCCTCAAGTCTTCAATATTTACCCACTTGTAGCACTTCTTCTTGCCTATATTTCACTGATAAGCAAATTAAGAAAACAATGACCACATTTTTTCCAGCAGCAAATTGACCAAGTCTTTGAAAACATCCACACATAGACTGACACCCTACAGTTATGAGGGATGAAGAGTATGGGCTTCAGTCATCTAAAGACAAGGGCTCTACATAGGCACTGGCTCCTATCCCCTCTGTCTACTCAAGGACTTTGATTCTACAGTACCCCCCCCCCCTTTTTTTCCTACATTACCAACTTTTCCCTTTTTCTACTGGACTACACCTTACATAACACAGAATGCTGTAAAATATTTTTGACTCCCCGCATACTCCAACTAGCACCTCATACCGTATAGCCAAAAAAGAGTTGCTTCCACTTCCTCTGGATATTCCACTCACCCACAATCCACTTATCAAGGTGATAGTGAAACTTCATCTTGCTAATGTCAGTGGAATGCTATCCATCTTCTGACTAGACCTCTGAGGAGCATTTATTCAAGCTCTTTCTCTTAAAACGTTATATTCTCTTGCTCTAAGGATGTCATACCCTCTAAACTTTAATTATATCTTTCTAACTGACTCACCACTTCTCAATATCCTTACTGATTCTGTGTCCTCTACCATATCTGTGAATATTGAACTCCCCTTCAGTGCTAAACGTTGTTCTCAATCTACAACCGGTTCCATTCATGGCTTGAAATATCACCTACCCTCACCTCTCTCTGAGACCCAGATTTGATGATTCACCAGTTTATCTCAAATCTCCACTTCAGTGTCAGTAAGCACCTCAAATCAATATGTCCAAAATCATCATCATCATCTCTGATTAATAAAGATACAGATTAGACTCATGTATCAAAGAAACTCAAAAATATACTGCTTTAATCAAGAGAAAGTTTATTTATCTCTCACATGTAACTCCAGCTAGGTGATGATGTCCAACAAAGTATAAACAAAGTTATGAGTATTTGGGAATAAGGGGTTTATTAAAGGAATAAGACCTTACTCATTTTGAGAGTAAGTGTGGACGTTAGATTCTAGATGGGAATGCTGGAGCATCACAGAAGTCTCTAATAGGGTCTCCTGAAGCACTACTTGAGTTGACAAGTTGAAGATTACTGGGGAATCTGGGAAGCCAATGTGGGACAATGAAGAGGAGCTGGTGAAAAATGAGATTGAAATATGTTATTTCTGCCAAAATATTACTTCTGTGGTTCCAAACACAAGTATTTAGTGGTGGGCCTGTGGCCACTATTGGTAAATATGGCCATTAGTCAGGAAGAATGGCCAAATGCAGGGCAGGGGAGAGCAAGTAGAAAATCAAATCTACCACTACTTAGAGAACAGATGTGTACAGGATGAGCAGTGGGCCTCAGAGGACACTGAGGGCAATGTCATCATTTGAGGAATAGACAAAACAGAGTGAGTTCACTGAAAAAAGTAAGAAAGAAATGGGAAAGTCATAAAAATGGAAGGAAAACAATAAGAAAGCAGTAGAATGTAAACCAAGAGAACTGAGAGTTTTGTGAAGCAATGAGTCATCAAGCAAGTCCTGTCCTTCAGAGAGATTCATAAGGTAAGAACTGGAAGGTGGCCTTGGATTTGGCAGTAAGACAGTCAGTGGTGACCTCTGAGTGCAGAAGGCCAAGTGCAGTGATTGAGTTGTGTGTTAGGAGAGTTACTTCTTCCAACTGAGAAGACAGTCTTCCAAGAAGGGCAGGAAAGAGAGAAGGCAGTGGCTAGGACAAGAGGCATGGCCAGGAGAATAGTTTTGTTATCATTATTTGCAGGTGTTTGTTTGTGTGTCTATTTGCTTGTATTGCAAAGCCTGGAACATGTTTATAGGGTATAACGAAAGAACTATTTCAGAAAAGGGCAAGTAGAAATCTGAAAGACAGGATAAATAATTGACTGATTAAAGCCCTGGCATTGGTGAGAGGCGGTAAGAATTCTGGAAACAATTGAGAGTTTTAACTCAAACAAAAAACTAAAAATGAGTATGCAAGCATTGTCGGGGAAGGGAAGAGGATCCCTTTTCTGGTTGAGAATATCTGATAGGCAACATCCGCATTTAGTGGCTATCATCCAGGGAACTTAAGAAGAATAAAGAAGATATGGAATAGCCTCTTGAATGCAGTAGGAGAGAGTTCACCAAACATAACTAAAAAGAGTATAGAATGGATTCATGGTCTGACTGAGGTTGACAAAACTGTAGTGGAACTGTACTGAATAATTGTGCCACACCGTCCTTCAGTATTTGATCAAAGTGTACAGATGGATCTTCATTCCAAGACTAGTATTCTTCTCATGGTGGGTTCAGTCAGTTAGGATGGATTCTTCTTGCAAGAAATAGAAAATGGAACTAGGTTTTTAAAAAAGTGAGTCTGTTTTTCTCACACAATAAATCCTAAAGGTAAATGGCTGTGGATGCTGGTTTTAGCAACTCAGTGAAGGTCCTACAACTGTTCTCTGTAATTCTTTCTCCTTTTTGACCACATTTACATTTGATCCAGTAGGAAAAGAGTGAAGGAGGTTGGTGCCAATTTATCACTGCCTCAGTCGTGTCCGACTCTTTGCAACCCCATGGACTGTAGCCTACCACGCTTCTCTATCCATGGGATTTTCCAGCCAAGAGTACTGGAGTGGGTTGCCATTTCCTTCTCCAGAGGATCTTCCCAACCAAAGGATCGAACCCAGGTCTCCCACATAGTAAGCAGATGCTTTACTGTCTGAGCCACCAGGGAAGTCCTTTATTAGGAAGGCAAAACTTTCCTAGAAGTCCCAGGCTTGCTGCATCTCACTGACTCTCTTACAGGAACTAGAGTACCTCCAGCGAGTCAGGGAGAGGCTGGCAACAGGTTAAGTGTGTACCACCAAGCAGTGTCTACTCTAGGATTCAGAGTTGAGTCTAGATGAAAAAAGTCATTCAAATGATAAGTAATAAGATCTGGATAAAAAGAGAGGTGGACAGTACCTTAACCAAGTGATCTCACTTAGCACCAAAAATAATAATATAAATTTACACTAAGTGACTTTTAGTTTGAAGCAATGGGAAGTACATATCCCTCAAGCTGTTTTCTTACTAAGAGTGTGAAAGCTGTATGTAATCTTGCAAAACAATAAAATCAATCCAGATTATGAGACATTCTATAAAAAAGCTGACCTGAACTCTTCAACTATGCCAATGTCCAGAAAGGAAAAAAAAAAGGGTGAAGTATTAGACTAAACTAAAAAGACTAAATTGGCAATAAAATACACTATCTGATCCTTGATCCAATTCTGAACTGTTCAAAAAAGCAACAGTTATAAAAGTTTTGAAGTAACTGGACAATATTTAGTATAGATGAAATATTCAAAGTTAAATTTCTTGGCTGTAATAATGGTTGTATTATTTTGTTATAGTGTGAAATATATTTATTCTTAAAGGATTCATGCTACTGCATTTAGGAGTAAACCATCATGAACACTGCAATTACTTTAAAATTGTTCACAGATATACTATATATATTTGATTAGACACATACTCACACATACACACAGGCATAGAAAGAAAGAGAATGAGCAAATGTGGTAAAATGTTAACAATTGTTGAATCTAAGGGAAGAGAGCAGGTGTTTGTTGTACTGTTTTTTTAACTTTCATATAGCTTTTTAATCTCTCTAAAGAAAGCTAGAGATAAAAGAGAAGAAAAGAGCATTTTGGAATTTCCAATTTATTAAATGGAGTGCTACTTGAATTATTCTTGTTGTGAGCATGAGTATGAGTGGTTTAAAGTAAAAGTAAGTGTAAAAAGCATTTATATAAAACATACTCAAGACATAGGTCTTGGGTTCAAATCCTGGTTTGGCAACTTGTGCCGGGAAAACTAGACAGCTACATGTAAAAGAATGTGATTAGAACATTTCCTTACATCACATATAAAAACAAACTCAAAGTGGATTAAAAACCTAAATATAAGACCCGAAACCATAAAACTCCTAGAAGAAAAGAAAGAACAATCTTTGACATAAATTGTATACTTTATTGGATTTGTTTCCTAAGGCAAAAGAAATAAAAAGGAAAATAAACAAATGGTACCTAATTAAAATTAAAAACTTTTGCACAGCAAAGGAAACCAGGAACAAAAGGAGAAGACAACTAATTGAATGGGAGAAAACATTTGCAACTAATATGACCAATAATGGTTAATATTCAAACTATATAAACAGCTGAAAACAAAACAAAACAAAAAAAAAACTAATTTAATAAAAGAGCAGAGAACCTGAATAGACATTTTTCCAAAGAAGATATACCAACAGCTAACGGGCATATAAAAATATGCTCAACATCTCTAATTATTAGAGAAATGCAAATCAAAACCACAGTGAGATATAACCTCACATCTGTCTGAAAGGGTATCATCAAAAAGAAAACAAATACCAAATGGTGGTGAGGATGTGGAGAAAAGGAAACCCTTGAACACTGCTGGTGGGAATGTAAATCAGTGCGACCACTGTGGGAACCACATGGAGGGTCCTCAAAAAACTAAATGTAGGACTACTACATGATCTAGCAATTCCACTTCTGGGAACATTTTTCAAAAAACCTGAAAACACTAATTTGAAAAGATATGTGTACCCCAATGTTCATAGAGGCACTATTTACATTTCCCAAGTTATGAAAGCAACCTAACCTAACCTCAACAAGATGTCAGTCTGTCAAAGATGGTGTGTATGTGTGTGTGTGTGTGTGTGTGTATTCAATGGAGTAGAATTCAGAAAAAATGAAATTCTGCCATTTGCAACACAGACATATTAGAGAGTATTATGCTTAGAAATAAGTCAGACAAAGAAAGACAAATACTGTAGGTTATCACTTTTATGTGGGATCTGAAAAATAAAACAAATGACTGTATATAATAAAATGGAAATAGACTCACAGATACAGAAAACTAACTAGTGGATACCAAAGGGGAGAGAGTAGATGGGGCAGGGCAAGATAGGGGTATGGGATTAAGAGATACAAACTACTATGTATAAAATAAATAAATAACAAGGACACACCATACAGCACAGGGAAATATAGTCATTATTTTGCAATAATGGAGCATAATCTATAAAAAATACTGAATCACTATGTTGTATAGCCGAAACTAATATTCCAAATCAACTATATTTCAATAGTAAAAAAACAATGTCATATTTATAATGCAGTAAATTATCCATAACTTTGCCAAATTCCTTTTTAAAAGGTCCCAACTGTGAGGTCAGAGGGTAAGAAGTGACCTTATGGCATCTTGTGACAGGCTGCATTATAACTTTCACAAAGACATCCAGATCCTAATCTCCATAACTTATAAATCTAGGAATATATCATCTTCCATGACAAAAGAGACTTTATAAATGGAGTACAATTAACTTTGGAGAAAGAAGTGGCAACCTATTATGGTGGTCTTGCCTGGGAAATGCCATGGACAGAGGAGCCTAGCAGGCTACAGTCCCAGGGGTCGCCAAGAGTCAAACACGACTTAATGATTAAACAACAACAGTGACTGAATTTAGTTCAATATTCAACCTGCAGAATCCATGATGATGATATGTTTGTCACCCAGTCGTGTCCAACTCTCAAGACCCTGTGGACTGTAGCCACCAGGCTCCTCTGTCCATGGAATTCTCCAGGCAAGAATACTGGAGTGGGTAGCCATTCCTCTCTCCGGGGGATCTTCTCAACCCAGGGATCGAACCCAGGCCTCCTACATTGAAGGCAGATTCTTTACTGTCTGAGCCACCAGGAAAATCTCAAAATTCATACCAGTCCTCAACACCCTACTATTTAGGCAAGAATATCTATAATTTTTATTTCCTTTCTTCCAAGCAGGAACTTATTTTTCCCTTTTGTCTGTATAGTTTTGTATCATATAATTCTGGATGACTAACATTAATTTTCTTGTACCATTAATGTTGCTTTTTCCAAGAAAGTCTAAAGACCAGAGCTAAAGTGGTTTTCCAGCTATTTTCCTTTGTCAAGGCCTTACAACCTAAGCCAAACAGCAACCATACTTGGTATTCCCTCTTGTTTCCTGTCAGTTCTTTGAATCTAAATCTCATAAAGATTAGATTGTGAAAGCACAAAATAAACAGTCTCATAATTAAACAAAGATATTCTTAGAGCAGACTGCTCCCAAAGGCTAAAGAAAACTTTTATTTTGTAATGAAGAAAAGAGTTAATTGGCTTCAAAAATACTTAACCAAAATGTATGAAACAATGGCACTTTGCAAGATATGTCATATGGTAACATTTTAGAATGGACAACAGAATTTGGAGGTTGGCGTCTCACCAAACAAGGATTTCTACCATCAGCATGTGTAAGTAGGTCTCCCTCTTTCTGAAAATATCTTGTAAACATTCTGACACAATGTAAGAGTAGCTGCAGAGAAGATTTTGCTCTAGGTACTAAAATAAAAGTAGCCTAGGTTTTTTCTTTTTAATTGAGATTATAAGGTCTTCCCTAATAGCTCAGTTGGTAAAGAATCTGCCTGCAATGCAGAAGACCCCAGTTCGATTCCTGGGTCAGGTAAATCCTCTGGAGAAGGGATAGGCTACCCACTCCAGTATTCTTGGGCTTCTCTGGTGGCTCAGCTGGTAAAGAATCTGCCTGCAGTGTGGGAGACCTGGGTTCAATCCCTTGGTTGGGAAGATCCCCTGGAGAAGGAAAAGACTACCCACTCCAGTATTCTGGCCTGGAGAATTCTTTACAGTCCATGGGGTTGCAAAGAGTCGAACACGACTGAGCAACTTTCACTTTCAGGGAAATAAATGATGTACAGTAAAGCCTGAGACTCTCCACAGCATAAGAGTTGTAGCTGACTGATGTGCTGTGCTCACTGCCATCAAAGACCCTTGGCTTACACAAGAGACAAATGGTCCCCAGTTCTTAGAAAGATAAAAGCTTGTTTTTCTCCAGATCACATTCCTGTAAGAGTCTCGTGTTTACTATGCATTGCTTTCTCACAAGATTTTAACTGAAGTTCTAGCTCTTATTTTACAGATCTTCTTATTGCCTCAGAACTCACTAAGATGGCTTTAAAAATCAGTGGTTACATTTCCTTATACATCATATGAAGGATTATTTCACAATGTATTTATAAGCATCTTGTAAATTTTACTTTTGTCTTTCAGTTTATATAAACCTTTTAATAGCCAGCCACCAACCATTACTTTCTTAGACCTCTTCACCTTCTCTTCACTTCCACTGCAGCACCAACTGTGGAAGGTTGTTTTCCACAGGGATTAAGGGCTGGACTATACATCAGACTAAGTCCACATTCCTACTCTTGCATTTCCTGATTCTGTGATCTCAGCCAGTTCACTAGACCTTTTCCATCTTCAGGTTCTTTGGCTGGTTGTGAGGATTAATAAGATATACAACATCTTAATACACCTGGTACATAGTTAAAAGTGTTTAATGTTTTTGGAGGTCCATCTTTTACCTACCTATCCAAAATAGTTTTGCTTTTGTTCAGTGAAAATAGTACTTTGCATTCAGATTCCATTGCTAGGAGAAGGAAGAAGTCAGTCAACTAGTCAGAGTCACTACTTAATTTACAACACACATGACTTAAATTTGGGCTAAGTTAGAAATTAACAACTGGAATAAATCCTTGTTATCTCTGGGGAAAGTGACGTTTCTCAGTCGTGTCTGACTCTTTGCAACCTCATGGACTGTAGCCTACAATGCTCCTCTGTCCATGGGATTTTCCAGGCAAGAGTACTGGAGTGGGTTGCCATTTCCTTCTCCAGAGGATCTTCCCAACCCAGGGATTAAACCCAGGTCTCCTGCACTGTAAGCAAGATGCTTTACCATCTGAGCCACCAGGGGAGTCTTTCTGGGAAAAAACGTCAAATTCCAAAGAAAACATAGACATAAAACCATGATGGAACAAATAAGAGAGTTATTTACAGAAAGAAATAGAAAGATGAAAGTCTTGATCATCAATTGACAACTACAGTTCCCCCAAATTTGCCACCTATTAACACTCTAAACACTTGTTTTGGCCCCACATGTGCTCTGTTCAAGAAATACAAATAAAACTCATGGCTGGTCAAGGAGCAAATTACCATGACACGGCTGTAGCAAGACACAACTGTGGAGATGTATATGTTCTGTATCTCTCCCTCTATCTCATTGGCCCAGAGTACCTCCTGAGGACTACCTTGCTCATACCTCAACTCTGTTCCTCATAGTCACACCACTAGTCGGGGAATCTGAGGTGGCAAAGAGAGAGGGTATATATGAACACTATATGTTCCATAACTCAGATAGTGAAATTCTTACACTTACTTACACCCTAAGTGTAGGTTGCCCCATTTCTTTCACTGTGATTTTCACTTGTATTTTAAATTGATTTAATATGTCATGTAACTCAAGTATTTTAATTTAGCTGTTCCATGACCTCTGGGAGGTTTTCTTATTAGCAAATGTCAAGATAATCTCTCACATGATATTTGATCACTAACATTCTTTCAAATGCTTTTGTGAATGTTTTATTCTCAGTACTAAAATGCTTCTCCCCTAAATCTTTTCGTGAATAATAACATGTGCTTTAAAACCCAAATCATACTGGCCTTGCATTTAAAGTCTTGCCAGCTCTGATTTTTGTTTCAACACTGTACTCTGTGCAGACATCCTCTAAAAGGAATCTGAGTGAGTCTCATTTCCTAGTAATTGACATCATGTATAATTCCCTTCCCTTGAGTATGGCCCTACCAAGTAACTCACGTCAAAGATAAAGAACATAGCAAAAGTGAAAAGATGTAGGTTTCAAAGTAGGATTCAAAAAGACTTGCTACTGTCCAGCTGGCTCTTCTTGCTATTTCTCACTTGCTCTAAGGGAAACCAGTTGATGAGAATTACCTCATCAAAATGTCTTTTTGACAAAGAACTGAGGAAGCACTCCAATGAACAACCAGGAAGGAAGTTGAACCCTTGATCCAGGAGTATGTGAGGAAACTGAATCTTACCTACAACAATTTGAGTGAGCTTAGGAGTAGCTTCTCCTTCAATTGAGCTTTCAAAGAAGACCAAAGTCCCAGCCAGCACCTTTATTGCAACCTTGTGAAAGGCCTAGAAGCAGAGACATTAAGCACAGATTTCTGGCCCACAAAATCCATGAGATAGCAAATGTTTGTTGTTTTAAGCAACTAGGTTTTGGGGTAATTTGCTATACAGCAAGAAATAGCTAATATATTCCCTATGCAGCAGACCTGGATATGGCATAAGCCCTCTTGGAGGAGGTCGCCATAAACCCCACCATAGAGCCACCAGAACTTTCACAGGACTGGGGAAACAGACTCTTGGAGGGCACAAACAGAACCTTGTGCACACGAGGACCCAGGAGAAAGAAACAGTGACCCCACAAGGGACTGACCCAGACTTGACCGTGAGTGTCAAGGAGTCTCCAGAGGAGGCATGGGTCAGTGGTGGCCTGCTGCAGGGTTGGGGCACTAAATGTAGCAGTGCCTGCATGGGACCTTTTAAAGAAAGTTGCCATTATTTTCATTACCTCCACCATAGTTTGGCCCCAGATAAATAACAGGGAGGGAACACAGCCCCACCCATCAACAGAAAATTGAATTAAAGGTTTACTGAGTATGGCCCCGCCCATCAGAACATGACCCAGTTTTCCCTTCAGTCAAGTCTCTCCCATCAGGAAGCTTCCATAAGCCTCTTATCCTTCTCCATCAGAGGGCAGACAGACTGAAAACCACAATCACAGAAAACTAACCAATATGATCACATGGACCACAGCCTTGTCTAACTCAATGAAACTATGAGCCATGCTGTGCAGGTCCACCCAAGACGGACAGGTCCTGATGGAGAGTTCTGGCAGAATGTGGTCCACTGGAGAAGGTAATGACAAACCACTTCAGCATTCTTGCCTTGAGAACCCCATGAACAGTATGAAAAGGCAAAAAGATAGGACACTGAAAGATGAACTCCCCATGTTGGTAGGTGCCCAACATGCTACTGGGGATCAGTGGAAAAATAATTCCAGAAAGAATGAAGAGACAGAGCCAAAGCAAAAACAACACCCAGTTGTGGATGTGACTGATGATGGAAGTAAAGTCTGATGCTGTAAAGAGCAATATTGCATAGGAACCTGGAATGTTAGGTCCATGAATCAAAGCAAACTGGAGCTGGCAAGAGCGAACAGTGAACTAAAATGGACTGGAATGGGTAAATTTAACTCAGATGACCATTATATTTACTACTGTGGGCAGGAATCCCTTAGAAGAAATGGAGTAGCTATAATAGTCAACAAAATAATCTGAAATGCAGTACTTGGATGCAATCTCAAAAACGGCAGAATGATCTCTGTTCGTTTCCAAGGCAAATCATTCAATACCACAGTAATCCAAGTCTTTGCCCCGACCAGTAATGCTGAAGAAGCTGACGTTGAATGATTCTATGAAGACCTACAAGACCTTCTAGAACTAACACCCAAAAAAGATATCCTTTTCATTATAGCAGATTGGAATGTAAAAGTAGGAAGTCAAGAAACACCTGGAGTAACAGGCAAATTTGGCCTGGAGTACAGAATGAAGCAGGGCAAAGGCTAACAGAGTTTTGCCAAGAGAATGCACTGGTCATAGTAAACACCCTTTTCCAACAACACAAGAGAAGACTCTACAAATGGACATCACCAGATGGTCAATACAGAAATCAGATTGATTATATTCTTTGCAGCCAAAGATGGAGAAGCTCTATACAGTCAGCAAAAACAAGACCAGGAGCTGACTGTGGCTCAGATCATGAACTCTTTATTGCCAAATTCAGACTTAAATTGAAGAAAGTGGGGAAAACCACTAGACCATTCAGGTATGACCTAAATCAAATCCCTTATGATTATACAGTGGAAGTGAGAAATATATTCAAGGGATTAGATCTGATAGACAGAGGGCCTGAAGAACTATGGAAAAAGGTTTATGACATTGTACAGGAGTTGTACAGGAGGCTGTAATCAAAACTATCCCCAAGAAAAAGAAATGCAAAAAAGTAAAATGGTTGTTGAGGAGACCTTACAAATAGCTGAGAAAAGAAGAGAATTGAAAGGCAAAGGAGGAAAGGAAAGATATACCCATTTGAATGCAGAGTTCCAAAGAATGGCAAGGAGAGATAAGAAAGCCTTCCTCAGTGATCAATGCAAAGAAATAGAGGAAAACAACAGAATGGGAAAGACTAGAGATCTCTTCAAGGAAATTTGAGATACCAAGGAAACATTTCATGCAAAGATGGGCTCAATAAAGGACAGAAATGGTATGGACCTAACAGAAGTAGAAGATATTAAGAAGTGGCAAGAATACACAGAACTATACAAAAAAGATCTTCACAACCCAGTCGCAATGGTGTGATCATTCACCTAGAGCCAGACATCCTGGAATGTGAAGTCAAGTGGGCCTTAGGAAGCATCACTACGAACAAAGCTAGTGGAGGTGATGGAATTCCAGTTGAGCTATTTCAAATCCTGAAAGATGATGCTGTGAAAGTGCTGCCCTCAATATGCCAGCCAATTTGGAAAACACAACAGTGGCCACAGGACTGGAAAAGGTCAGTTTTCATTCCAATCCCTAAGAAAGGCAATGCCAAAGAATGCTCAAACTTTACTGCACAATTGCACTCATCTCGCATGCTAGCAAAGTAATGCTCAAATTTCTCCAAGGCAGGCTTCAACAGTACATGAACTATGAACTTTCAGATGTTCAAGCTGTATTTAGAAAAAGCTGAGGAACCAGAGATCAAATTGCCAACATCTGTTGGGTCATCAAAAAAGCAAGAGAATTCCAGAAAAAAAAACATCTACTTTTGCTTTATTGACTATGCCAAAGCTTTTGACTGTGTGGATCACCACCAACTGTGGATAATTCTTAAAGAGATAGGAATACCAGACCACCTGACCTGCCTCATGAGAAATCTATATGCAGGTCAGGAAGCAACAGTTAGAACTGGACATGGAGCAATAGACTGGTTCCAAATCAGGAAAGGAGTATATCAACACTATATATTGTCACCCTGCTTATTTAATTTATATGCAGAGTACATCATGAGAAACACTGGGCTGGATAAAGCACAAGCTGGCATCAAGATTGCCAGGAGAAATATCAATAACCTCAGATATGCAGATGACACGACCCTTATGGCAGAAATCAAAGAAGAACTAAAGAGCCTCTTGATGAAAGTGAAAGAGGAGAGTGAAAATTTGGCTTAAAACTCAACATTCAGAAAACTAAGGTCATTGCATCTGGTCCCATCACTTCACGGCAAACAGAGGGGGAAGCAGTGGAAACAATGATACACTTTATTTTCTTGGGCTCCAAAATCACTGCATATGGTAACTGCACCCATGAAATTAAAAGACACTTGCTCCTTGGAAGAAAACCTATGAGCAACCCAGACAGCATTCTAAAAAGCAGAGACATTACTTTGTCAACAAAGGTCCATCTAGTCAAAGCTATGGTTTTTCCAGTAGTCATGTATGGATGTGAGTTGGACCATAACTAAAGTTGGGCGCTAAAGAACTAATGCTTTTGAACTGTGTTGTTGGAGAAGACTCTTGAGAGACCCTTGGACAGCAAGGAGATCCAACCAGTCCATCATGAGATTACATCATGGAAAGGAAATCAGTCCTGAATATTCATTGGAAGGGCTGATGCTGAAGCTGAAACTCCAATAACTTTGGCCACCTGATGCAAAGAACTGACTCATTTGAAAAGACTCTGATGCTGGGAAAGATTGAAGGCAGGAGGAGAAGGGGACAACAGAGAATGAGATGGTTGGATGGCATCACCGACTCAATGAACATGAGTTTGAGTAAACTCCAGGAGTTGGTGATAGACAGGGAGGCCTGGCACTCTGCAGTCCATGGGGTCGCAAAGGGTCAGACACGACTAAGTGACTGAACTGAACTGATATATAAATCCACTACAACACTAATCACAGAGCACTGATGTGATATGGCTGTACAACCTATGGTATTATTTGTACCCCAAAGCTAGGCTTTCCATCTTTGTGATATTTTCCTAGGGTCTAGCAGTTCCTGGAATGTATTAGGTCCATGACTGTGATGTTTATGATTTGGAAGCTCTTTGTGGTAAGTAATTTAACCATAACAACAATAAGTATTTATTGTGTCCTTTTAGAAGAGGAAATGAGAACACACTCCAGTATTCTTGTTTGGACAATCCCGTGGACAGAGGAGCCTGGCAGGGCTCCCTATAGTCCATGGGGTCTCAGAGTCAGACATGACTGAGCAACTGAGCATGCACACACATTCAGTCCTTGCCTTTCAACGCAATTCATTAAATATTTTACAAGTATTATTTATCTGATCCTAATATTAAACCAGCTTAAAAAGAAAGAAACGGAGTCACAGAAAAGTCAGGTAGCTTGTAACATGCCCAGCATCAAAAGCTAAAGGAGCCTAGCTGTAAAAACAGACAGTCTATGTAGAGTTCACATGCTCAACCACAAAGATTACATAGATATCTTATATTTCTAATATCATGTATCCTTTTTATTCATCTTACATGTTTTTATTTCACACACATTCACCAGCACAAAGCCTTGCATGTGTGCTTGTGCTAAGACACTTCAGTCGTGTCCGACTCTTTGCAACCCTGTGGGCTTTAGCCTGCCAGGCTCCTCTGTCCATGGGGATTCTCCAGGCAAGAATACTGGGATGGGTTGCATGCCCTCCTCCAGGGAATCTTCCTGACCCAGAGATGAACCTGAGTCTCTTACACCTCCTGCACTGGCAAGTGGGTCCTTTACCACTAGCACCACCTGTGAAGTCCCAGTATCTTCCATAGAAAGGATCAATAAATATGAGTGAGTAAAGACATCAATACCAGAAATTTTCTGTTCTGGCTAAGGTTTTATCTTCTGAGCCAAGGAGACAAGCACATCAGCCACAGAGGAATTCTCTGACTGTTCCCTGAGGATCCATTATCATCTGTGATGATGTGAAGTAGAGACCAGTGTTCCACAGAGACCCTTTCAATTCCCCATTCTGTCTGAATGGAAAACTAGAGAAATGCTACATTTTTTCTCTAGCCTTTATTTCTGCTTGTTTTCCATCCTGAGACCATTGCTTTAAGTGAACTCATTCAGGAAAAATAAATAAATAAATAATGCATTATCTCTGAAAAAAGATGCAAGTGCCATGTAGCAATTTCATAGCATCATAGTTATAAGTCATATCTGAAGTGGTGGAAATCACAAATCAAAAACTTTTGCTGTTACTGTTAGGGATGGGGACAGTATCTCATAGACTGTAACAGATCAAATGATGTGTGCAACCTACGCATTCTGTTCTCAACCTTCATTCTGGTTGCTGTTGCTACTAAGTCGCTTCAGTCGTGTCCGACTCTGTGCAACCCCGTAGACAGCAGCCCACCAGGCTCCCCCATCCCTGGGATTCTCCAGGCAAGAACACTGGAGTGGGTTGCCATTTCCTTCTCCAATGCATGAAAGTGAAAAGTGAAAGTGAAGTCGCTCAGTCATGTCCAACTCGTAGCAACTCCATGGACTGCAGCCTACAAGGCTCCTGCGTCCATGGGATTTTCCAGGCAAGAGTACTGGAGTGGGGTGCTATTGCCTTCGCCTTCATTCTGGTAGTCTGGGAAATTAAACTCCACCACAAGGAATTCATTTTCTGTTGCTCTTTTATCTGTGACCACTATGGTAAATTGGCTACTGCCTAAAATAGTATATAGCCGTCTATGGGGTCACACAGAGTCGGACATGACTAAGTGACTTAGCATAGCATAAAATAGCTCAGTTGGTAAAGAATCTGCCTACAGTGCAGGAGACCTGGATTCAATCCCTGAGTTGGGAAGATCCCCTGGAGAAGGAAATGGCAACCCACTCCAGTATCCTTGCCTGGAAAATCTCATGGACAGAGGAGTCTGGTGGGCTGCAGTCCATGGGGTCCCAAAGAATCAGGCACGACTGAGCGAGTTCACTTTCACTTTTCACTTTCCTGCATTGGAGAAGGAAATGGCAACCCACTCCAGTGTTCTTGCCTGGAGAATCCCAGGGATGGGGGAGCCTGGTGGGCTGCCGTCTCTGGGGTCACACAGAGTCGGACACGACTGAAACGACTTAGCAGCAGCAGCAGCAGAGCAACTAACACTAAAATAGTATACACCTTGTTTTTAGTAGTTTAGTTTACCAAAGTAGATGCAACTGTCAAAATTGTAGAGAAATACTAAGTGAGTGATGGAAGCCTGGCTGTGTCATATGACAGTTTACTAGCCTTACTGCTT
Organism: Bos indicus x Bos taurus; assembly: GCF_003369695.1. Classification (NCBI taxonomy): domain Eukaryota; kingdom Metazoa; phylum Chordata; class Mammalia; order Artiodactyla; family Bovidae; genus Bos; species Bos indicus x Bos taurus. The sequence continues at coordinate 66,042,099 of NC_040081.1, forward strand.
CTCTACGTGACTAGGTCGGTGAGTTAAGTCATAACAAGAGACAAAGTACCTGAAAACCTGACCCCACCAGTGCTTTAAATCTTTTTGTTTTGAGGTTTTTTAAAGATATCCAATTTAAACTATGCTACAGCTTTGCATTGCCCAGAAACAGAAATGAGACAGCAATGAATATTGGGAGCCTTTAAGGAATGAGGTTCAGGGAACGGGACTCAGTTGTGCTGAGATTGGGATGATCTGCCTGGGAGGTATCTGGCCTCCAAATGCAGTAGGAAATGCAAAAAGACTGTCATCTCTGCTTGACAGTTTTGTCTAGGAGAACATATTCATAGCACGTGCAGAATCAGAATGAGACCTTACTGTCTAGAAGATGCTTGATTAAAATTAATGAAGGAAGATGTGGAAAAGTAAACACTTGTAAATAATACTTGAAATTATGACTGAAAATACTAAACTTTTGTTATTTAATATCTTCAGGCAAAGAACCATCAGGATTCTGGTAAAAGTAGGAAAACTGGAGAGAGCTATTTGCTAAGAGTTTTAAGTAGTGTTTCTCCTGAGGTTGATATATATTATGGAAAGTGCGGGCACTTACAAAATTCCAGGGTCTTACCATAAAGCCTACGCTTTCTGAAATATTTATAGTAATAACATTTTATCTGTAAAAATTTAATTGGGGACAGAATGAGAATATCCTGTTACTTGACACCTCTTCACATGTGGTTCCTACAAAATTATTCAGTGGTTTTTTTCAGAGGCCCTCTGGGGAAACAAGATAGTTTTGCATGTAAAAGATTAGATATAGGCATAGAGGATATAGATATAGACTAGTTTACATTATATAAAAGGCATTAAATCAGTAAGTCAAGTAAGCAAACCCATCAAGATCAGTCGAACTGCTAAAATTTTATTACATTTCACAGCTTATTTTCAGACTCAGGTATTATGAATAAAAGCAAATAAAATTCACTTTATGAGTTTTCATGCTCTTTCATTGCCTGGAATGTACATAGAATTCACTTTAGTATGGTGCTTCTTTTTTTGTTTGTTTTTTCATCTTTTTTTTTTTAATTATGAAAGTAACATCAGATCAGATCAGTCCCTCAGTCGTGTCCGACTCTTTGAGATCCCATGAATCGAAGCACGCCAGGCCTCCCTGTCCATCACCAACTCCCGGAGTTCACCCAGACTCATGTCCATCGAGTCGGTGATGCCATCCAGCCATCTCATCCTCTGTCATCCCCTTCTCCTCTTGCCCCCAATCCCTCCCAGCATCAGAGTCTTTTCCAATGAGTCAACTCTTCGCATGAGGTGGCCAAAGTACTGGAGTTTTAGCTTTAGCATCATTCCTTCCAAAGAAATCCCAGGCCTGATCTCCTTCAGAATGGACTGGTTGGATCTCCTTGCAGTCCAAGGGACTCTCAAGAGTCTTCTCCAACACCACAGTTCAAAAGCATCAGTTCTTCGGCGCTCAGCCTTCTTCACAGTCCAACTCTCACATCCATACATGACCACAGGAAAAACCATAGCCTTGACTAGATGAACCTTTGTTGGCAAAGTAATGTCTCTGCTTTTGAACATGCTATCTAGGTTGGTCATAACTTTCCTTCCAAGGAGTAAGCGTCTTTTAATTTCATGGTTGCAGTCACCATCTGCAGTGATTTTGGAGCCCAGAAAAATAAAGTCTGACACTGTTTCCATTGTTTCCCCATCTATTTCCCATGAAGTGATAGGACTGGATGCCATGATCTTCGTTTTCTGAATGTTGAGCTTTGAGCCAACTTTTTCACTCTCCACTTTCACTTTCATCAAGAGGCTTTTGAGTTCCTCTTCACTTTCTGCCATAAGGGTGGTATCATCTACATATCTGAGGTAATTGATATTTCTCCCAGCAATCTTGATTCCAGCTTTTGTTTCTTCCAGTCCAGTATTTCTCATGATGTACTCTGCATATAAGTTAAATAAGCAGGGTGACAATAGATAGCCTTGACGTACTCCTTTTCCTATTTGTAACCAGTCTGTTGTTCCATGTCCAGTTCTAACTGTTGTTTCCTGACCTGCATACAGGTTTCTCAAGAGGCAGATCAGGTGGTCTGGTATTCCCATCTCTTTCAGAATTTTCCACAGTTTATTGTGATCCACACAGTCAAAGGCTTTGGCATAGTCAATAAAGCAGAAATAGATGTTTTTCTGGAACTCTCTTGCTTTTTCCATGATCCAGAGGATGTTGGCAATTTGATCTCTGGTTCCTCTGCCTTTTCTAAAACCAGCTTGCACATCAGGAAGTTCACAGTTCACATATTGCTGAAGCCTGGCTTGGAGAATTTTGAACATTACTTTACTAGCGTGTGAGATGAGTGCAATTATGCGGTAGTTTGAGCATTCTTTGGCATTGCCTTTCTTTGGGATTGGAATGAAAACTGACCTTTTCCAGTCCTCTGGCCACTGCTGACTTTTCCAAATTTGCTGGCATATTGAGGGCAGCACTTTCACAGCATCATCTTTCAGGATTTGGAATAGCTCAACTGGAATTCTATCACCTCCACTAGCTTTGTTCGTAGTGATGCTTTATAAGGCCCACTTGACTTTACATTCCAGGATGTCTGGCTCTAGGTGAGTGATCACACCATCGTGATTATCTGGGTCATGAAGATCTTTTTTGTACAGTTCTTCTGTGTATTCTTGCCATCTCTTCTTAATAGCTTCTGCTTCTGTTAGGTCCATACCATTTCTGTCCTTTATCGAGCCCATCTTTGCATGAAATGTTCCTTTGGTATCTCTGATTTTCTTGAAGAGATCCCTAATCTTTCCCATTCTGTTGTTTTCCTCTATTTCTTTGCATTGATTGCTGAAGAAGGCTTTCTTATCTCTTCTTGCTATTCTTTGGAACTCTGCATTCAGATGTTTATATCTTTCCTTTTCTCCTTTGCTTTTCACTTCTCTTCTTTTCACAGCTATTTGTAAGGCCTCCCCAGACAGCCATTTTGCTTCTTTGCATTTCTTTTCCATGGGGATGGTCTTGATCCCTGTCTCCTGTACAATGTCACAAACCTCATTCCATAGTTCATCAGGCACTCTATCTATCAGATCTAGGCCCTTAAATCTATTTCTCACTTCCACTGTATAATCATAAGGGATTTGATTTAGGTCATACCTGAATGGTCTAGTGGTTTTCCCCACTTTCTTCAATTTAAGTCTGAATTGGCAATAAGGAGTTCATGATCTGAGCCACAGTCAGCCCCCAGTCTTGTTTTTGCTGACTGTATAGAGCTTCTCCATCTTGGGCTGCAAAGAATATAATCAATCTGATTTCGGTGTTGACCATCTGGTGATGTCCATGTGTAGAGTCTTCTCTTGTGTTGTTGGAAGAGGGTGTTTGCTATGACCAGTGCATTTTCTTGGCAAAACTCTATTAGTCTTTGCCCTGCTTCATTCCGTATTCCAAGGCCAAATTTGCCTGTTACTCCAAGTGTTTCTTGACTTTCTACTTTTGCATCCCAGTCCCCTATAATGAAAAGGACATCTTTTTTGGGTGTTAGTTCTAAAAGGTCTTGTAGGTCTTCATAGAACCGTTCAACTTCAGCTTCTTCAGCATTACTGGTTGGGGCACAGACTTGGATTACTGTGATATTGAATGGTTTGCCTTGGAAATGAACAGAGATCATTCTGTCATTTTTGAGATTGCATCCAAGTACTGAATTTTGGACTCTTTTGTTGACCATGATGGCCACTCCATTTCTTCTGAGGGATTCCTGCCCACAGTAGTAGATATAATGGTCATCTGAGTTAAATTCACCCATTCCAGTCCATTTCAGTTCGCTGATTCCTAGAATGTTGACATTCACTCTTGCCATCTCTTGTTTGACCACTTCCAATTTGCCTTGATTCATGGACCTGACATTCCAGGTTCCTATGCAATATTGCTCTTTACAGCATCGGACCTTGCTTCTATCACCAGTCACATCCACAGCTGGGTATTCTTTTTGCTTTGGCTCCATCCCTTCATTCTTTCTGGAGTTATTTCTCCACTGATCTCCAGTAGCATATTGGGCACCTACTGATCTGGGGAGTCTCTTTCAGTATCCTATCATTTTGCCTATTTATACTGTTCATGGGGTTCTCAAGGCAAGAATACTGAAGTGGTTTGCCATTCCCTTCTCCAGTGGACCACATTCTGTCAGATCTCTCCACCATGACCCACCCGTCTTGGGTGGCCCCACGGGCATGGCTTAGTTTCATTGAGTTAGACAAGGCTGTGGTCCTAGTGTGATTAGATTGACTAGTTTTCTGTGAGTATGGTTTCAGTGTGTTTGCCCTCTGATGCCCTCTTGCAACACCTACCGTCTTACTTGGGTTTCTCTTACCTTTGACATGGGGTATCTCTTCATGGCTGCTCCAGCAAAGCGCAGCCATTGCTCCTTACCTTGGACGAGGGGTATCTCCTCACCGCCACCCTTCCTGACCTTCTACGTGGGATAGCTCCTCTAGGCCCTGCTGTGCCCGTGCAGCCACGGCTCCTTGGATGTGGGGTTGGTCCTCCCGGCCACCGCCCCTGGCCTCGGCGTGGGGGCATGGGGTAGCTCCTCCTGCCCGCTGTCTCTGACCTTGACGTGGGGTAACTTCTCTCGTCACCCCCCCCCCGACCTCTGACGTGGGGTAGCTCCTCTCTGCCGTTCCTGCGCCGTCACAGTCTGAAAGTCACATAACAGATACTTATCAAGAGACTTGGAAATTACAGAACAAAATTACATGTAGTTCCACTATATATGACAGTTATTTTTTGAGTAGATTAACTAAGAGTTTATAGTTGGAATTTTAATATCAAACTCTCAAAAATTAATAGAATGAATATACAGAAGAATATAGTAGACCTGAAAAGCACTATGAACCAATTCAATATAATTAAGATTTATACAATTTTCACACAATAGTAGGATACAAATTCTATTCAGGTTCCCATAGACTATAATCCAGAAGACACTGGAACATATCTGGGAATGTAAAATAAGTTGCATAAATTTCATGATCTAAAGGTATTGCTGGAGAAGGAAATGTCAACCCACTCCAGTATTCTTGCCTGGAAAATCCCATGGACAGAGGAGCCTGGTGGTCTACAGTTCATGGGGTCACAAAGAGTCAGACAGGACTGAATGACTGAGCATGTGAAAGTATTGAAATCATACAGTGTCTGTTCTCACTGTGGAATTGTGTTAGAAATCAATATCAAAAGATATTTAAAAATAACCCACGTATTTTCAAGTGCTGTGTGACATTTACCAAAAGACATCTTTGACTTAACCACTGAAAGCCTCAATAAAGTCAAAAGAATGAAAAAACATAGAGGGTGATTTCAGAGAAGAAAGCATTTAAATGAGAAATTGATAACAAAGATACTTTAAAAACTCCATGTATTTGGAAATTAGATATTCACTTTTAAATGATAGGTGTATCTAAGAAGCCATAGAAAGGAAAACTAAAAAGTATTTGTAACAGAATAAAAATGAAAAGAGAATTTATGAGAATTTCTTGTATCTGAAAATGCTCAATGCAACTAAATACAATGTGGAGTCTTGACTAAGGTATGAAAACAAATAATGGGCCCTAGTATATATCACTTGGTGAAATTTGAACAAAATTAGTACAGTGCTTCTTTATCAAGAGGTCTATACAGTCAGAACTATTCTCATAATAACACTAAAACTTTAACATGCAATGCATTCATCATTGCTCATGAATCAGTAAATGCACATTAAAATTTTTCTTAATTTTAATTTCAATTATAGTAAATACTGATGAGATTTAAGAGTGTAAATGGATCAGGAGACCAAAAAATTTGAGTACCATGGCTTTAGGATAAAACTAATTTTTTCTTGAATAAGACACACATATACATGTGTATTTCTTTGTCGCAACCTAGATGTCCATCAGCAGATGAATGCATAAGAAAGCTGTGGTACATATACACAATGGAGTATTACTCAGCCATCAAAAAGAATACTTTTGAATCACTTCTAATGAGGTGGATGAAACTGGAGCCGATTATACAGAATGAAGTAAGCCAGAAAGAAAAACACCAATACAGTATACTAACACATATATATGGAATTTAGAAAGATGGTAATGATAACCCTGTATGCAAGACAGCAAAAGAGACACAGATGTATAGAACAGTCTTTTGAACTCTGTGGGAGAGGGAGAGGGGGGGATGATTTGGGAGAATGGCATTGAAACATGTATAATATCCTATAAGAAATGAATCGCCAGTCCAGATTCAATGCAGGATACAGGATGCTTGGGGCTGGTGCACTGGGATGACCCAGAGGTATGGTACGGGGAGGGAGATGGGAGGGGGTTCAGGATGTGGAGCATGTGTACACCCATGGTGGATTCATGTTGATGTATGGCAAAACCAATACAATATTGTAAAGTAATTAGCCTCCAATTAAAATAAATAAATTTAAACTAAAAAAAATTAAAACTTTTAACTCAAGGAAATGAGGTTGTATTTCACAAGGAAAAGTAGGGAGTGGAAAATTGACAGCTGTGGGTCATTTTAAATGACTACATGAGAGTAGCAGAGCTCATAAACACATATAATACAACTTTTACAGACATTTGCATTTTCTTTAACACTGAAGAATTTATGCTTTTGAACTGCGGTGTTGGAGAAGACTCTTGAGAGTCCCTTGGACTGCAAGGAGATCCAACCAGTCCATCCTAAAGATCAGTCCTGGGTGTTCATTGGTAGGACTGATGTTGAAGCTGAAACTCCAATACTTTGGCCACCTGATGCGGAAAGCTGACTCATTTAAAAAGACCCTGATGCTGGGAAAGATTGAGGGCAGGAGGAGAAGGGAACAACAGAGAATGAGATGGTTGGATGGCATCACCGACTCAATGGAGTGGACTCCAGGAGTTGGTGATGGACAGGGAGGCCTGGCATGCTGCGGTTCATGGGGTCGCAAAGAGTTGGACACAACTGAGTGACTGAACTGAACTGAACGTATTTTTAAAGTGGGAAAAATTAACACATTTATTAACATCCCTAAATCTACAGCCACTCCATTGCACAAAAAATAAGAAGTAAAGGTATGTTCTGTGCTGTGCTGAGCTGTGCTATGTTAAGTCGCTTCAGTTGTGTCCGACTCTCTGCAACCCTATGGACTATACTTCACTGGGCTCCTCTGTCCATGGGATTCTCCAAGCAAAATACTGGAGTGGGTAGCCATTTCCTTTTCCAGGGGACCTTCCCAGCCCAGGGATCAAGCCAGTGTCTCCTGTGTCTCCTGCATTGCAGGATTCTTTTTTTTTTTTTTTTTAATTTATTAATTTTAATTGGAGGCTAATTACTTTACAATATTGTATTGGTTTTGCCATGCATCAACATTACCACTGAGCCACCAGGGAAAGGTATATAAATTTTAAATTATGCTTAGTAACCAGTGTTCAAGTATTTACTTAGAAATTATATGGGTATTCAATGACTACTCATTAATTAGCTCAATTTAATATCAATCCAAGGTTTTAAGCTAGGTATCATGAAAATTGTCTCCAAGCTGACATATTACAGAACATAATGACTGTTGAAGAAAAGTTTGTCAGAATAATGATACAATTTATTTGAACACAAATTGCCATTTTTATAATCATGTTTAAGAAATACTATGTAGTGTTAATGTCAGCATATTTGATCTGGATAAAATGTATACTTGTGTTATATTTAATACTGATAAATTGAAAAAGACATGGCTGTTTTATATTAAACCAAAATTATTAAACTAGGTCTATTTACCAAAGGTTTATCTTAATTAGGTGAACTTGCATCTTTAAAATGTATCTGAGTTAGCTTATATAAGAAAATATTTTATTTAAGTCTAGAACATTTAAAGTATTAGAAGTACAGTTTTCCTTTTTCTGGGAATTTAGGAGCATTTGATTTTTATTAATACTTATTTATCTAAACAAATCAATTAGAATAAAGCACTATCATATCAAGACTTTGTACCCTAATTTATTAATACTCTCATGCAATGAGTGATAAAGCCCTTTCTGAATTATAAGCACAAAGACAGAGTGTTTATAAATTCAGATCTACACTTTTGCCACAGGTTGAAAGCAAATATAGAAACACACAAAGTTATGGTCCAGATATTAAACAGCTGCTTTCCATTCCACTGGACACAATGCTCTTAATTGACTTGATCACAAAATGGACAAACTAAAATAATAGATAAAATAGATAAAACAAACTAAAAAGACTAATAAACCAGACTCTCTGTCGTCCCTCATCCAACACAGTATAGAACTCTAACTCTATTATTCATTAGCCTATTTACAGAAATCATTGAATGGTCAGACCATGAAATTAAATCCTCAATCATTTGTCACCACTGGGGAATAACTGGCTGTAAGCAAACTAGAAACAAAAACAAAACAAAAACATCCTAGATGGTGGTGGTGGAGGGGGAATCAGAAAAGTTATCTGCTTAGCTTCACCTTAAAATCAATCAATAGATATTGAAATTACACCCCTGGGAACAAAGAAAAGATATGCCTAAGTTTAAGTGACCTGTAAGGTACACTTTTCTGGCAATATATTTTCAGTTCAGTTCAGTTCAGTTGCTCAGTCATGTTCGACTCTTTGCGACCCCATGGACTCAATGTATTTTATGTGTCTCTATTAGGTAAATTGATCAGGCATCTGACAGATTATCTCCAAAACTATTTAAGGGCAATCATTCAAAAAACGATAAAATCATGTAAAAATGTAAAACAAACGTGGGTCAAAGATTTCAATAACTCATTAATTAATGAGAGAACTAGTGAGATGTTGTAACTAGTTTCAAGGAGTATCCAGGGGGTGAAAGTGAAAGTAAAAGTGAAGTCGCTCAGTCATGTCCAACTCTTTGGAACCGCATGGACTGTAGCCTACCAGGCTTCTCCGTCCATGGGATTTTCCAGGCAGTGGGTTGCTATTTCCTTGTCCAGGGGATTTTTCAGAACTAGGGATCGAACCGGGGTCTCCCACATTGTAGGTAGAAGCTTTACCCTCTGAACCACTAGGAAAGCCCATGGAGTAGATATACTGAAAGGCATACTATAGCGTAACTATATCACAAATAGATGTAAACTGGCAAAATTGGTCAGTATTCACAGGGCAATATCAATACCATTGCAATTCTATGAGTAAGAATTATTTGCATTACCATCACTTTTCTACAGTGCACAGTATTGCAAAATAGGTCTCAGATGATGAAAGGTGAGATGACCCTAACCACTAGGCAACACTTTCAGTAATCTTTTTGATTCATTTCAAGTGTTAGTCACTCAGTCATGTCCAACTCTTTCTGAGCTGATGGACTGTAGCCTGCCAGGCTCCTCTGCCCATGGAATTCTCCAGGCAAGAATACTGGAGTGGGTAGCCTTTCCCTTCGCCAGGGCATCTTCCAAACCCAGGGACTGAACCCAGGTCTCCTGCACTGCAGGCAGATTCTTTACCATCTGAGCCACCAGAGTTCATTTCAAAATCTTTCACAATTTTCTCTACAAAAGGAGAGGTAGAGTCCTTTCTGAATTATAGATACAGATACACATAGAGTGCTTATAAATTCAGATCTACACTTTTGCCACAGGTCAACAATAAACTTAGAAACACAAAACTATGGTCATAATACATTTGCCTCCTTTGCCGGAACAGGTTTCTCTTCTGAATCCCAAACAATTCCCAACATAGAGGGATACTGGGAAGACCTGAAGAGATATATATGCAAGATGGATAGTACTGTTCTTTGCACTCTCATATTTCTATTTGCACTATTAAGTGTGCATTAAATATATCTATTAAATATAGCAATTTATTTGTGGAAACTTGAAAGTGAAATTTAAGAAATGATTCTTAAGAGGGAGCTGTTACTTATACCGTCTTCTATTTATATTTGTTGTTGTTCAGTCGCTAAATCATATTCGACTCTTTACGACCCCATGGACTGCAGCACACCAGGCTTCCCTGTGCTTCACTATCTTCCGGAGTTTGCTCAAACTCATATCCACTGAGTTAGTGATGCCATCCAACCATCTCATCCTCTGTCACCCCCTTCTAGTGGGCTACAGTCTGTGGGGTCACAAAGAGTTGGACATGACTGAGTAACTAACACTTTCATTTTCTATTTACATAAGTGATATTAAAAGTTGTGAATGTTTTCAAATGCACCACTTACTATGTTATTGATAATTAATTAGTACAACATTCAGAAATAGTAAGCCAATAAACTGCATTCAAACATTTAAAAATATATAAAGTTCAAGAATTGTTTATTATGAGGCATCATGTTGTCTAAACCTGTTATTATTGTACATATGAAATATTCAAAATTAGGTTTTATATGCTTTTTGCACAATATTTTCTTAATAAATAATCAGAATTTAAATACAAGATTTATTGGGTGTAGCATTTTGAGTTTATTCAGTAGGATAATGGTCTCTACTAAAATGCAGTTCTAATTTACACAGTTTATAATAGGGATAATAAGACTGTACTATTTGTTTATTCATTTAAATGGTCAAGGTACCAAAGCAGCCTTTGTTCAGAGTAACTAATTGCCAAAGTTTATTGGAACACTCAGGTTTTTCATAAACCTGAAAATGGTCGTAATGAATTTCATTATTCTTGAGGGTAATGGTGACAGGAATTACTTTGTTGAATGTAACATAGGCAAAGCTCTATAGATCATTTCCCTTGTTTAGGAGAATATATTTTAACTTCAACCATCTATATATATGCTCACGTATGCTTCCTGAATAAAGTGTATTTAGAGGGGTTTTGTTTTGTTAATTTTTAGTTTGTGGGGTGGTGATGGAAAAGGAAAGATAAGAAGAAATTTACATTTATTGAATTTCTAGTGACTAAAACTTCCTGTACTTAAAAGGGGACTATTCTTAAAATGTAGGTAATTCACAGAATTATACAATTTGCTTGCACCTGCCTTAATTTAAGCGTGCTTCATGCAGCTTCATAACCCTAGAAATTACCTCACTGACAATAGTCTGTGGTTGTTTTTCTAGAAAATGCACTCAAGATAGTCTCTAGTAATAAACTGAATTCAGTGGAGGAAATGTATCTTTATCTTAAATCTATATTCCAAGCAACACTGGCATAGTTTTTTAATAAAGGCAGCACACTGTTCTTTTTCTGTCTTCTTTAGGGAAGTAATGACTTCACTGCTTCCTTAAGTTACATATTAATATCATTAATTTACACATTAATTCTATGCTAGACACTGGTTTGGACACTGGTAAGTGGCTCATTGTAAGGTTACTTCTCTTGCAGTATTTACCATCTATTCAAGAAGCACACAAGAACAAGTTATCAAACAAATATATAGTTGTGATGAGAAATGTATATATATTTCTATATATATATCATTTATAAGGAATGATACATATATATATATATATATATAAGGAACTATATATCATTTTCAAATACCCAGATCCATCCTGTTTCAACAATTTAGGAATAAACCTGACCAAGGAGGTGAAAGACATATACATGGAAAACTATAAAACACTGGTAAAGGAAATTGAAGATGATTCAAAGAAATGGAAAGACATTTCATGCTCTTGGATTGGAAGAATTAATAATGTTAAAATGGCCACTCTACCCAAACCAATCAATAGATTTAAAATAATCCCTATCAAAATACCCATGACATTTTTCACAAAATTAGAACTAATAATCCTAACATAGAGAGAACATGAAAGACCCAAATTGTCAAAACAATCTTGAATAAAAAGGACAAAGCCGGAGGCATAACCGTTCTGGACTTCAGACATTATTACAAAGTTATAATAATCAAAACAGCAAGGTATTAGTATATACCATACAGATCAATGAAACAGAATAGAGAGCCCAGAAATAAACCCAGACATCTACAGTCAATTAATCTACAAAAAGAATGCAAGAACATAAAGTGGAGAAAAGCCAGTCTCTTCCACAAGTGGTGCTGGGAAAGCTGGACAGGGACATGTAAATCAATGAAATTAGAAAATTACCTAACACCATATAAGAAAAATAAACTCAAAATGGTTTAAAGACCTAAATATAAAACATGACACCATTAAACTCCTAGAAGAAAACATAGGCAAAATATTCTCTGCCATAAATCATAGCAATATATTCTTAGATTAATCTCTCAAGGTAAAAAAAAAAAGCAAAAATAAACAAGTTTGACCTAATCAAATTTAAAAGCTTTGCACAGCAAAGGAAACCATCAGCAAAACAAGGAAACAACCTGCAGAATGGGAGAAGATATTTGCAAACTGATGAAATGGAAAGCCCCTTAAATGTCCATGATGATGTAGTTTTCTACTGAAAAATGTGCAATCCTGACATATTAAGATTCAAAGGGAAGAAGAGAGAACTCTAAACCTAGTTACAAGCATGCAAAAATCCCACAGCCATTGGGAAGAGGCGATGAAAGTATATATACCACAATGCTGTTGGTAGTCATAATAGGGGTAATATTTCCCTACTAATTTCAAAATATTTTAATGTTTACTTGTTTAAAGAGGAAAAAAAAACGATTTCACAAGCAATGCTCTTAGTCTCACGGGGAGCTAGAAATTTCACACAATTTATGCCACTGCCTTACTTGTATTTAAGTGGGGTTCTGTTTTGTTCCTCTACAAAAAGCCATTGTCCTAAGACAATGCAGTATTTTAAAGCTCTATCACTCTTGAATCTTATTTCACTCCTTCAATAATATTTGGAAATTACTTTGATTACCTTTCACTAAATGTGTCAATTCTTTGTTCTGAGAGAAATCGTCATGTGGCAGAGCAACAGGGCAGTTTTGCAAGTAAGCCCAAAAAATGAATAGCTGTGAAGACCCATATATTTGCTTTATCTTGTAATTCTGAGTCCTTATTTAACTATCCTGCACTTACTGATTACCAAATCATGGCATTCCATCAAAAGTAAACTTTTTCTTTGAATTTGACTTTTACTATAATTTCTAAGTCCATTTCACTTGCAATTTAAGGGCTTATTATTTTAATTGCTCACAGTCTGTCCACTACAGATATTGCTGATTATCAAGATAATGACAATAAAGATGTTATAATTTTGAAGAAGTGACCTTGTTTTTTCTGCCACCTAACACATATCTCAACTGACTGTTACTAGGAAACATTAAGCATGGTAGAAATTTAACATATGCCTTTATACTCCACAGATAAGTGAATATAGTGATATACTTTGAGGGAAATAGTCTATTTTGAATTCAGCAATACATCTATGTAAAACATAACTGAGATTATCACTGGGTCCTTGACAAGGGTCTATTAATTACTATTGCCCTGTGAGTACTTTCTGTTATTGCTGTTCCCCTGCCCCAGGCTGCTCTGATTTATGAACAGCTTTTCATATTCACAAAGTGGCTCATGAATCACTCTGGCCCAACAGAAATGAATAAAAATGAGCCCATTTACACAACATTTGGTATATAGCTAATTACCTGAAAATGACTGCTTGGGATTGCACAGAGAAGAGTGTTATTAACATTCAGCACAAAGAGTACAAAACAGAGGGAGAAAAGAAAGCAGAATCAAAAAAATAAAAATATAAGAGGAGCAACAAGAATGCTGTTGACACAGTGTGAGTAAAGTGTTAGTTGCTCAGGCGTGTCTGACCCTTTGTACTGTAGCCAGCCTGGCTCCTCTCTTCATGGGGTTTCCTAGGCAAGAATACTGGAGTGGGTTGCCATTTCTTTCATCAGGGGATCTTCCCCACCGAGGAATCGAACCTGTGTCTCCCACATTACAGGCATATTCTTTACCGTCTGCGCTACCAGGGAAGCCTTCAAAGCATCACCAAAGAGTACCTAATGACATCATCCAAGAGAGGGATGGTTAAGTAAACAGCAGTAGATGTAAAGGATAAATACAGTGTAAGTTCAACTTATTAAACAATATACTTAGAAAAAAGGAAATTACTAATCAGATTGTGGCAATGAGACTGTGGGTCATCTTTATTCTGTGTATAGTTTTCTGTGTTTTTCAGATGCCTTACTATATTGTTGTTTAATCACTCATCATGTCCAACTCTTTGCCACACCATGGATTATAGCCTATCAGGCTCCTCTGTCCATGGGATTTCCCAGGCAAAAGTACTGGAGTGGGTTGCCATTTCTTTCTCCAAGAGATCTTCCTGACCCAGGGATTGAACCCACATCTGTTGCTTGACAGGCGGATTCTTTACCACTGAGCCACCTGAAGTCTTTTATTTTACTATGACCCTGCATTAATCTTACAATGTACTTGTGTTAGTAATCTTACATATTATTGCTGTTGTCCAGTCACTAAGTCATGTCTGACTCTTAGAGACACCATGGACTGCAGCACACCAGGCTCCCCTGTCCTTCACTATCTCCCAGAATTTGCTCAAATTCTTGTCCATTGAGTTGGTGATGCTATCTAACCATCTCATCCTCTGCTGATCCCCTTCTCCTTTTGCCTTCAATCTTTCACAGCATCAGGGTCTTTTCCAATGAGTCATCTCTTTGCATCAGGTGTCCAAAGTACTGGAGCTATAGCTTCAGCATTAGTCCTTCCAATGAATATCTTATAAGTATGTATGTATGTATTTAGAAGCATACAGTTTAAAAATAATGGGGCTTCCCTAGTGGCTCAGATGGTAAACAATCTGCCTGCAATACACAAGACCCAGGTTTGATCCCTGGGTCAGGAAGAGTCCCTGGAGAATGGAATGGCTACTCACTCCAGTATTCTTGCCTGGAGAATTCCATGGACAGAGGAGCCTGGTTAGAGTTAACTGAGAGATTATTATGTACCAAGCATTGAATTTGACTATTCATGTGATAACCCTCTTCTTCTTGCCTGTTCCATTCTATATTCACTTACATAATACCTCTGTTTGTGGAATACAACAAACTTAAGGCATCCAAAAGCTAACTAAACATACCAATCAAATAAGAGTAGGATTGAATCATCTCCTTCCTGAGTGATTGTCATGCTTTTGTGATAATGTATACATTTGTCTAAGGTGATATATTTGTATTTCTAGAAAAATGGCAGAGCTAGTAGTCCCAATTGAGACATAAGCATGTTCTCCCTAGCTATTTCATTAAAGCAATAGACAAAGGCTCTGCCTTCTATCTTCTGCTACCTGACAGTCTTGAAAAACAACAACAAAAAATCGTGACAGCAGAAAGGTGCAGCTGGATATTTTTAATTGCTGTAACTTCCATGCTTACAGTATTGCCTGATTCCTACTAAGTCTTCTATCATTTTTATACCCATTATTGAGTGGCTAAAAGATGCCCTAAATTAGTGATAACTAAATGAATACTAAAAATATATAGGAAGGTCAACTCTTAGTTGTTTTTTATGTTTTACTGCTTATGGGAGAAATTTTACTGAACCAATTGTTCTCTGCCTAGATTTATCTGGCCTGAATATAATAACTGGAAATATTATAAAATTTAGCTCCTGAGTCTAGAGTATCTGAATTTGAATCTCCTTTACAGACTGTGTCAACTTGGAAACATTTTCTAACCTCATCAGATATCAGTTTCCTTATCTTTGAAACTGGCATAAAATGGCATCAACATAATCTGGCTTTCATAAATAATAAATTAAATAATGCTTATATGGTAGTCAGAATAACAGCACTCTAAAGAGGTCTATGTCCTAATTCTCAGGACCTGTAAATATGTTTCCTTAGGTTTCAACAGGGATTTTGCAGATAGGATTAATATAAGGATTTTGAAACAGATTATCTTGGATTATCTGGGGTGAGCCCAATGTAATCACAAGAGTTCTTATACAAGGAAGGCAGGAGAGTCAGTGGAGAAGGAGATGTGAGGACAAAAGCAGACATTGAAATGATGGAGGAAGATGGAGGAAGGGAACCTGAGCCAAGAATGCAAAGCAGCCTCTAGAAGCTGGCAAAGGCAAGCAAATGGATTCTCCTGGAGAGCCTCTGGAAGGAACACAGCCCTACTGAAACCTTGATTTTAGAACTTCAGATCTCTAGAATGTAGGAGCATAGGTCTGTGCTGTTTTAAGCTACTAAATTTACAGTAACTTCTTGCAAGAGCAATTGGTAACTAATACAGTAAGTATGGTGCTTAGCACAGTCCTGTCATGGAGGATTCTAACATAGTATTATCTGAGATCACTCTGCCTCTTAAAATCTAAATAAAGGTAGTTTAAACACACAACCCATTACTTGTGGGAGTCCAACACCTTCTGCAGGGTTGCCGAGGCTTCCCAAAGGGCTTCCTGATTTGACCATCTCTGGCTTTGAAGTTCCAGTTTGGCTGAATTGATTTAATTTATAGAATACTGTTTCATGAATGTTATCAAGATATGGAATTCAGTCATTTTATAAGAATGAAAATAAAACATTTACATAAGACTTTACTGGGCTGGGTGGTATTGGGGGAAAGCTTTATTTAGATAAATAGAGAAAAATTTTATTATAATAGCAATGTAAAAATCTTAAAGTTGAATACTGCCCTACAAAATGCTTTGCTACTCCATCATTTTGCTTTTCCACACCTAAATTCCTCATAAATCTCAGAGCAGTTTACTTCCTTTTGTTTCTTTGTCATTCATGTCTTTTTTCCTCAGGATTTCATCTTTAAACACCAAGGTATTTTCCTAAACATAATATCTTACCAAAAGCAAAATTTGATGCCAGTTATGCAGATGGTGACTGCAGCCATGAAATTAAAAGACACTTGCTCCTTAGAAGAAAAGTTATGACCAATCTAGATAGCATATTGAAAAGCAGAGACATTACTTTGCCAACAAAGGTCCATCTAGTCAAGGCTATGGTTTTTCCAGTGGTCATGTATGGATGTGAGAGTTGGACTGTGAAGAAAGCTGAGCGCCGAAGAATTGATGCTTTTGAACTGTGGTGTTGGAGAAGACTCTTGAGAGTCCCTTGGACTGCAAGGAGATCCAACCAGTCCATTCTGAAGGAGATCAGCCCTGGGATTTCTTTGGAAGGACTGATGCTAAAGCTGAAACTCCAGTACTTTGGCCACCTCATGCGAAGACTTGACTCATTGGAAAAGACTCTGATGCTGGGAGGGATTGGGGGCAGGAGGAAAAGGGGACGACGGAGGATGAGATGGCTGAATGGCATCACCGACTCGATAGACGTGAGTTTAAGTGAACTCCAGGAGTTGGTGATGGACAGGGAGGCCTGGCATGCTGCGATTCATGGGGTTGCAGAGTCGGACATGACTGAGAAACTGAACTGAACTGAACTGATGAAGATAATACATATTCTTTTCACCACTCAGTGTTAGTTACAGGAAAAAATCTATGCACACATTGGTCATGACTTAGGCTAACCCATCCATCATCTTTCATTGGTTTCTTTGGGTGATGAATCTAACATGGATTAAGGGTACAGCCTAGAGGCCAGAGGCAGCCATGGGACATTCTCTAAACAAACTTACAGAGGGATACTGATATCAATCTTATACTGCTACTCACTATCATTCTCAACAATCTTAGGAGTATAATTAGGAAATAGAATTTTCAGGCTTTTTTCCTCTCTACTTTTTCATATTCATTTTATATGTGCATGTTAAGTCACTTCAGTCATGTCTGACTCTTTGCGACCCTGTGGACTACAGTCGTCCAGGCTCCTCTGTCCGTGGGATTCTCCAGACAAGAATACTGGTTGCTATCCCCTCCTCCAGGGGATCTTCCCAACCCAGGGACTGAACCTGAGTTTCTAGCATCTCTTGCACTGGCAGGTGGGTTTTTTACCACTAGTGCCACCTGGGAAGCCTCCTTTTATATAGATTATGTTAAGTTGTACAGTTATGCTCTACAGAGATCATGTTTAAAACCTGGAGCTCCTCCCTATAAGATTGATGATTATAGGAAAATCTCAACATAATTCATTCATTTACTTAAGCCTCCATTCTTACTTGCAAAAATGCACACTCCATATGCATATATGTATACATGCTTGTGTGTGTGTGTGTGTGTGTGTGTGTAGCTAGGTTTTAAGCTACTTAAGGACCAGAACTTCCTGGATGTCTTATCAGCAATGAGAGTCATGCTGCTCTTGGACATCAAATATACATGAATTTTGATTACAGTGATTCTTGGTGTAAATGACCATACAGCACACAAATTAATACATAAATACTATAGCAACATGATTTCCCTTCATTCCAAAGTATCATGGGGCCATAGTTTCTAACTAACAGCCTATTATAGTGTTCTGACCTAACCTTCAAAATGTCAATAAATTGGATTATAATGTAAGTCATTCTAAATGTCTTTGAAAGAAGACAGATAAATGTTATGCCATCATGAATCTGTACCTCTGGACAGTCTGAGTTCAGAAAAACAATTATTTGATACTTTTGCCTTTTGTTAGTTCTACCCTATTGTACTTTCATTTGCCGATAGCCAATAGTCATATCTTCACACACTGAGAATGAATGATTGAGTGTGAACATTTAAAAAAATTTCAAAAAATGCTTCAATTTCAAAGCCCTCAACCTATCCAGTTTTGTGATCTTTGGCGCCTTTAACTCCATAGAAGACTGCTTCAGCCACAATGTTGGGAGCATTTCCATGAGGGTGTGTTAAGTAGTTGTAGAGGTGACTTAACCGCTGCTGAGCAATTGCAAACAAATGGAAACATAGAGAACAGTCATTTTTCAAGATGTTCATTGTTGCCTCACACCCGGAAGACAAGAGCCGAACAGCACTCTGCCCAACAAAATGACATCGTTTTGTTGATGCTCCTGAGAATTCTTGCTGAGTAATTTTTCTCACAAAGAGCTCAGGATAGTCCATTCACTTAGCCATATGTATTACAAAATCTAGAGATACCAAACTCTTAAATTAGCAGAGACCAACATTCTGTTGCATAAATTTCTATGGGTCACAACATGAATTTATGAGTACCTGCCTGTATAGAGGTCCCTGTCTGAGTTTTAGTAATTCCTCTGAGAGACCCTTTCTGGTCCCTGGTGACAATATTTTTGCCTAGCTTTCTTTCCTGCCCTTAACAATAATTTGAGGAGTGTTGGCACATAATCCAAGTTGAGCCAGTGAAATCATCTTGAAAATTCAAAATTTGGAACATCTAGATTCGAAGAAGAATGTTGTTTCACTAATATCAGTGCTCTGTAGAGGAAGTCAGGAATTTCGCACAGCTCGAGTTCTGGAAGTTGCCTTGATCACCTCTTTCTGAATTGTGATGACTCAGTTCTCTTTGGTATCTTAATGGGATTTGGGGCAGGAGAAATGAACTTGCCCAAGCAATCACAGTTGAAAACTCATCAGGTTATAGGCAGAGTTCTGGTGTGGTATACAGATTTCCTATGTGATATCAAAAAAATTCTCATATTCATTGATTGCTGAATGGATTGATCATAACAGATAGCAATGGTCAATTCCATTATGCTTTCCAAAATCCATTTTTTGTCTTTTTTTAATCACGCACAACTGTAGTACCCATAAGCATGAGACATGTTATTCATTTTACCAACAATGCTTTGTTGGCCTTTCAAATTCCTTTGTAAAACCTCCACAGCCTTACAATGTGTGAATCAATCAGTGGTTCAGCATGTCCTGATGTTGATATGATGTGGTAAACTAACCATATGACATGTTGAAAAATGATGTCAATTAAGTTAGAAAAGCTGACAAGGGGGTTCATGTAGTGTTCTTAAGTATCCCAAAAGTTGCTTTGTTCCACACATATCTTATTTAAATTTTATTTAAATATTATATTTATTTTAAACTATAAGCATGTACACTGTAATGTGTCCTATGCCACATTTTAATGCATTCAAGGCCATCATAATATCCACTTGTGCTGCCAGGTTACTTCACGTGGAGCATGGAACACCAAGTAAAGTTTCCATTTTTTTTTTAGTTGGAGGAAAATTGCTTTACAATATTGGCTGGTTTCTGCATACACAAACTGTATATATACATGTGCCCTCCCCCTTGAGCCTTCCTTCCCTTCCTCCCATCCCACCCCCTAGACCATCATCACAGAGCACTGGGCTGGGCCCCTTGTGATACACAGTAGCTTTGCACCGGCTACCTGTTTTACACATGATAGTGGACACATGTCAATGCTACTTTCTCAGTTCATCCCACCCTCTCTCTCCTTATAATCAGTTTTTAAGTCACAATAAACTGTGGAAAATTCTGAAAGAGATGGGAATCCCAGACCACCTGATCTGCCTCTTGAGAAATTTGTATGCAGGTCAGGAAGCAACAGTTAGAACTGGACATGGAACAACAGACTGGTTCCAAATAGGAAAAGGAGTACGTCAAGGCTGTATATTGTCACCCTGCTTATTTAACTTATATGCAGAGTACACCATGAGAAACGCTGGACTGGAAGAAACACAAGCTGGAATCAAGATTGCTGGGAGAAATCTCAATAACCTCAGATATGCAGATGATACCACCCTTATGGCAGAAAGTGAAGAGGAACTCAAAAGCCTCTTGATGAAAGTGAAAGTGGAGAGTGAAAAAGTTGGCTTAAAGCTCAACATTCAGAAAACGAAGATCATGGCATCTGGTCCCATCACTTCATGGGAAATAGATGGGGAAACAGTGGAAACAGTGTCAGACTTTATTTTTGGGGGCTCAAAAGTCACTGCAGATGGTGACTGCAACCATGAAATTAAAAGACGCTTACTCCTTGGAAGGAAAGTTATGACCAACCTAGATAGCATATTCAAAAGCAGAGACATTACTTTGCCAACAAAGTCTGTCTAGTCAAGGCTATGGTTTTTCCTGTGGTCATGTATGGATGTGAGAGTTGGACTGTGACGAAGGCTGAGAGCTGAAGAATTGATGCTTTTGAACTGTGGTGTTGGAGAAGACTCTTGAGAGTCCCTTGGACTGCAAGGAGATCTAACCAGTCCATTCTGAAGGAGATCAGCCCTGGGATTTCTTTGGAAGGAATGATGCTGAAACTGAAGCTCCAGTATTTTGGCTACCTCATGTGAAGAGTTGACTCATTGGAAAAGACTCTGATGCTGGGAGGGATTGGGGGCAGGAGGAGAAGGGGACGACAGAAGATGAGATGGCTGGATGGCATTGCTGACTCATTGGACATGAGTCTGGGTGAACTCTGGGAGTTGGTGATGGACAGGGGGGCCTGGCGTGCTGTGATTCATGGGGTCGCAGAGTCGGACATGACTGAGCGACTGAACTGACTGAACTGAAGTATCTATTAGAGATCATCCACCTATGAATGTATCTAAAATATCTGCAAAGCTGTCATTGATTATAGAGGTGATTACAAAGCAAATGGATATTTTTTCTCTGAATTCAGGGTAGCCCATGACTGGTCATGTAAGATTTTAGAGGCAAGTATTTCCATATTTGTGAGGACTTTCTCAATACCACACAAATAAAATACAAAACAAAAATAACTGGCACTGAGGAAGATTGAAGACCATAATTCTCATCATAATTCCTGCTTTTATGTGTGCTCACATTAAGATAGATGTCAACATTTGAACTTGTATAAGAAATCTGCATTAACAACATATGGCTTTCACTTATTTCATTTGTATTTTATATACTGAGGTTCTCTGTAAGTTTCCATTTTGCTAAAAGTCTCCTTAGAGGAAAAATGTTTGAAAGCACCATTGTAGCAGGGTTTTTCCACTGTGGCACTACTGACGTTTCAGAACAGATCATTGTAAATCGTTGGGGAGGTTCTGCACACTGTAGGATATTTAGCTGCATCCCTGGTCGTATCCCCACTAGACACCAGTATCAACCCTCCACCCCAAGCCTGATAATCAGAGCTGCCTCCAGATGTTATCAAATGTCCCCTGTTGGTAAAAACAATTCCTGGTTGAAAATAATTGGCTAAGTCATAGGATCATAAGGATGGCTGCACTTTAGTAATTCCTAGAAAACATTCACATTTTCACAATCCTTTTTATTCATAAGCAGCAGTTAAACAAAGAATATGGTAGAGACAGGATGTTTTTAAGTGCTTTTAAATATTTATTGTGCTGTCTTATTGAGGATGTTTGAAACAGTGTTAGTTTCTCAGTTGTGTCCAACTCTCAGCAACCCCATAAACTATCCCCCAGACTCCTCTGTCCATGGAATTCTCCAAGCAAGAATACTGGAGTGGGTTGCCATTTCCTCCTCCAGGGCATCTTCCTGCCCCAGGGATCAAAGCCCGGTCGTCTGCATTGCAGCCAGATTCTCTACCATCTGAGCCACCAGGGAAGCCATCACTACACAGACCAAAAAAAGAATGTGATGTAATTGTATTTTCAGACAATGAAAGCTATTCATGACATATTGTGAAATGAGAAAAATCAATCAAGTCACATGATTATGGGAGCAGAAAGCAAAAAGTAATCTAGTAAAACCCTTTTATGTGCTAATTCTAGAATACATCCAATCTTTAAATTTTTATAAAACATTTGAAATTCTTTAAATTAAACTTTAAAATTCCTTTTATTCTTGCCTAATACTCAAATGGCACCCCACTCCAGTACTCTTGCCTGGAAAATCCCATGGATGGAGGAGTCTGATAGGCTGCAGTCCATGGGGTCGCTAAGAGTTGGACATGACTGAGCGACTTCCCTTTCACTTTTCACTTTCATGCATTGGAGAAGGAAATGGCAACCCACTCCAGTGTTCTTGCCTGGAGAATCCCAGGGACGGGGGAGCCTGGTGGGCTGCCGTCTCTGGGGTCGCACAGAGTCGGACACGACTGAAGCGACTTAGGAGACTTAGCAGCAATACTCAAATAAATCTGATTAACTGACCAACATCTTATCTAAGAGAGGCTTAAAAAGAGAATCTTCACTTTTAACTTTCACAACAAAATCCAAAGAAAAATTAGGACGGTCTAAGGTTTATGCCTAATACTGTTTTTAGGAAGAAGGTGCCTGTTAGTTTAACACAAATCACCAAAACAATAACTTGCCTTGACAGCTTCACAAAACATAGGTATGAGAAGAACTTTGTCAAATTTACATACACTGTTGATGAGCAGTAATGTTGCAAAATTTAAAATGCATATACCTTTTTTTCTAGAATTCCCTTTTCTACAATTCCCTTTCTAGAAATAGCCAGTCAACATACTCAAGTATCACAGAGTATACCAGTATATTCAGAGCATCTTTATTTATAAAAGTAAATGATATTAAACAACATATATACCCACTAGAGGGTGATGAGGAAAATAAGTGATGGTATTTCCATACAACTCAATACATTATAGTAAATTTTTTACAGAGGGCTTATTATTTACTAATATAGAACCAAATCCAAGATGCGTCATCAATGTAAACTTGCTAGGTTCAGAACAGGGTGTGCAGTACTCTTCTAACAAAGAAGTTCCCCGATAAGAAGATATAGCTGGACTTCTATTTATATTTGGGAATTTTCCAATGCTGTAGCTCCTGGGCCTTAAGGTACAAAGGAAGCTTATTATTAAGTCCGAATTTTGAATTTTTAAAAAATCATTATTACACCTTATTTTGTGAAAGAGGACAAGGTAATTCACTTTTTTAAGAAAAGTATTTTGTCAATCCCAAAGTGATATCAAATGTTTGTGTGCGTGGACTAGCCATAAGATTTAAGTTCCTCTCAAACACTCAGCACAGTCCGCAAAACCAGCCCAGCCATGAGAAAATGGAGGGATCGTGGAAGCCAGGTAAGATATCTAGAGTCAGGATCCCTGGGTTTGCATAAATACATAAGCCAAACTGTAGTTGGTAAATAGGGTGTAAGCTCTAGGATAGTATTTCTTTACTGGCTATATGCTATGGGCCAGGGACTCAGAGATGAATCTAACAAATCTCTCAATAGAGAGACTGTGGGGAGTACGAGGCATTAAAAGTCATGAAGGACAAATTTTGTTGTTTTTGTTGCTTTTGCTGTTTTATCATTAGGCTGTAGCAGGAGAGGGAGGTAGGCTTTGATGCATAACGTAGATAGATGTTCTCCTTGTAAAGCCAGCCTTGCGGCAGATATTGACAAAGACATTGCTAGGATGCTAGTGAATATAGGAAGGGCTGTGGGATAATTTATAGCGATAATAACAGCCATCCTTCACGGGGCACTTACTAAGTATGAAGCACTGGGTTAAGAGCTTCATACCCATTATTTCTTTTAATCTTCACAGCCATTCTATGCAGTAGGTGTTTTGATTGATGGGTGGACTGAGGCTCCTGGAGACATATTAACTAGCCCAACCTCACATGGCTAGTGAGCAGCAAAGAAAGACTCAAATTCAATCTGCTTGTCTTTAATTTTTATCTTTTATTTACTTTTATTAGTTTAGATCATTTTAGTAGGTTTCTTTTTTTAATTTTTTAATTGGAGGATAATTGCTTTACAATGTTGTGTTGGTTTCTGCCATTCAACAACACAAATCAGTCATAACTATATATCTCCTGCCTCTTGAGCCTCCCTCCCACCCCATCCTCATCCCACCCCTCTAGGTTGTGATAAAGCACCAGGCTGGGCTCCCTGTGTTATATAGAGACTTCTACTAGTGTATATTGGAGAAGGCAATGGCATCCCACTCCAGTACTCTCGTGTGGAAAATATATATGAAATCTAGAAAAATGGTACTGATGAACCTATCCCAGGGAATGAATGGAGATGCAGATTTACAGAATGGAGTTTTGGATACAGAATGGGAGGGAGAGACTGGAACAAATTAAGAAAGTAGCATTGCCTGTCTTTAAAATTTTTAATCACAAAGCTTTGATGCCATCTAGGAGGCATGATTCAGGGCTAGAAAGCCTGGAAATGAGAGTCACCATCTTTACGATGTTCTTTTCTATCTCACACCCTGACAGGATCACAACCACAGCTGCGTGCATGATGGATCTACGAAGATATCCTCTGGATGAACAAAACTGCACCCTGGAGATTGAAAGTTGTGAGTTAACTTGGACAGGGGGACAAAAAAGAGGGATGTTTGCTTGACCTAATTAAGTGCAAACTCGTACTGAGTAATTGTCACCGGGATATTTTCAGCTATACTACCCTGCCAACTTTTCAAAGGGTTCACAGTCTAGTAACATTTTCCTCTGTATTGGCAGTTATCTTTTTTAATCATTAAGGAAAGTGCACTCCTTTTAGCTGGACAATTTATAATTTCATGCTTTCTCTTTTTCAAAATCAAGTTTCTTCCAAGACCTTCCAATACCCAAGCTGCATTAAGAGGAGGGAAATATTTAGTTTGAAAACACTTTGTGAGATTGTCTTTGGTTCTATAGTCTGTCTTTCTGAAGGACTGTAAATTGTTGTCTAGAAAAACACTATGGTAAAGTCTATCTTCATGGAAGAATGAGATGATAAATGGTATTGTCTATTTCTCATCTTGTGGCTTGTAGTGTAGGTTTGTCCTCTTGGGCTGTTTTTCACTGATTAACAACTAGAATATTTTAGTCACTAAGAGTTAATCTGATTGATTATCTTTGTTTCATTGTTTCCCAGTCATCAACATGCAGACATTTGATTCCATTTGTTGTGAATATAAGGCCAAGGCCATTTCCTGGTTTTCAGGGACAGGGAAAGTTCAGTAGGTAATTCAGAGCATTGTAATACAACTTAATGTAATTTAAGAATAGACAGATATTTATTTAGATCATTTAAAATGCTTTCCAAATCTAAACTTCAAAATGGTAAAGAAAAATGGGAAAATCCCAGGTGATCCTCTAGTATTATTGAACAATAAATGTATTCCCCATTGTCTGACTATTGAGTAATTACATTCATTTTCTAGTTTTACTGAATACAAACATAGAACTAGATAAAGAATGCTTATGTAGATATAGATTCAGACATAAATATTGATCTATTACCCCTAGAACCTGGAATGAATAACATTCATCAGCTATTCTTTAATTAATATTCTAATTTTAAAATATATTATATAAATATATTGGCTAAAAGGTATTAATATATGAAAGTATTAATAGTGACTTTTGGTTTAAATGTGAATGACAAGCAAATTCAAACTATAGGAATGAAATGTAAACCCAGTCATTTGTTATTGGCTAATAAAGTTTTACAAATAAGACAGAACTTTAGCTAAGCAAATACACCGTTAGCTGTTGGAACTGACATGGAAAGAGAAAGATGCTCATTAATATAGGTAGCCTTTTACCCTCAGTTTCCTTTCACTGATTGTGATTTTTTTTACCTTTGCTTCTGTTGGATCACATTAGGATATGACAATCTGTTAAAATTCTAACATGTTTACAGCATGCACTTTAAAAAGCAATGAATTTTGACAAGTACTGGAATTGATTCTGTGGATAAATTGCAAGTGCTAAAGTTATCAACATTCTCTCCCCCAAAATATTTTATTTTATAATGCATATTGAGTCTTTCTATTATTACAAGTTTACATGTTTAAGTAGGCAATTTCCTTTATTCCTATTTAGAAAATAGATTACTTTTAGGACCATTTATTATATCATACAATGAGCCAAACCATAACTATAAATGAGGCAGAATTAACCATAACTTTTGTGGGGCAAGGATTGGGGAGGCCGAAACAATCAGAGAGTCCAAAGTTATCATAAGACATGATGTCAGGCAATAAGTAGTGACCCAGGCATATGATAATTATTGAGGCAACTCAGTAAGATGCAATCAGTTGTCTGGGTAGATGGATGAGGCATGGTAACTGAGACCCTAAAATTGGTTAATATATAGGACTGTACAGAATTACCATCATCAAAAAAAATCTACAAAGAATAAATGCTAAAGAAGATGTACAGAAAAAGGAACCTTCCTACACTGTTGGTGGGCATGTAAAGTAATACAACCATTTGGAGAACAGTATGAAGATTCCTTAAAAAACTAGGAATAATCTACCATATGACACAGCAACCCCACTACTGGTGTATATACCCTGAGAAAACCAAATCAAAAAAGACATATGTGCCCCAATGTTCATAGCAGCACTATTTACAATAGCCAGGACATGCAAGCAACCTAGATGTCTCTTGAGAGATGAATGGATAAAGAAGATGTAGTGCATATATACAATGGAATTATATACATATATACTCAGCCATAAAAAGAATGAGTTTGAATCAGTTCTAGTGAGGTGGAAGAACCTAGAGCCTATTATACAGAGTGAAGTAAGTCAGAAAAAGAAAAACAAATACAGAATATTAAAGCATATATATGAAATCTAAAAAAATAGTATTGATGGACCTATTTACAAGGAAAGATTGGAGATGCAGATGTAGAGAACAGACTTATGGACGCAGTGGGGGAGGGAGAGAGTGGGACCCATGGAGAAAGTAGCATCAACATATACATACTGTCAAGTGTAGGATGGAGAGCTTGTGAGAAGCTGCCGTGTAGCACAGGGAGCCCAGTCTAGTACTCTGTGATGATGTGGAGGGATGGGATGTGGGAAGGGGAGGGAGGCTAGGGAAGGTGGGCTAGGTGTATATAATTATGGCTGATTTGCATTGTTGTAGGGCAGAAACCCAGCTTCCCAGGTGGCGCTAGTGGTAAAGAACCCGTCTGCCAATACAGGAAACATAAGAGGCAGGTTCGATCTGTGGGTAGGGAAGATCCTCTGGAGGAGGGCATGGTAACCCACTCCAGTATTCTCACCTGGAGAATCCCATGGACAGAGAAGCCTGATGGACTACCGTCCATAGGGTCTCAAAGAGTCGGACACAACTGAAGCGACTTAGCAGGCATGGTGGCAGAAACCAACACAACTTTGTAAACAAATTTTTAATATTTAAATTAAAAATAGAAAAAAAAATAGAAATAGAGTCACAGATGTTAGAAAAATAAAAAACTTAGCTTACCAAGGGCAAAAGAGGGTTAGGGATAAATTGAGAGACTGGGATTGACATATACACACTACTATATGTAAAATAGATAACTAATAAGGACCTGCTGTATAGCACAAGGAACTCTGGTCAATACTCTGCAATGACCTTTATGGAGAAGGAATCTTAAAAAAAAAAAAAAGAGTAGATATATGTATATGTATAACTGATTCACTTTGCTGTACAGTAGAAGCTAAGTCAACATTGTAAATCAATTATATTTCAATAAATTAAATATACACGTACATGATCATGTGGGCAGACTGTGACCATCATAAAGTGATCCAACAGCAGATCACAGAACTCTAGTCCCTGAAGAATCTAAAGCAAAGAAGTTATTCAGTCAGTAAGAATTTGTGTAATGAGGAGTCTATGAAGTCAGGAACTCAAGAGAAAGGGAAAAAAACAGGGAACTGCATTCTGTTTGCCAGGCAAAAGCATTAATCTAACACCTCCGTAGCAGAAGATAGACCTATTATCTTAATGAATAAAGGTCTATCTCTAACAACATTTGAGAGATAATGTGAGTTTCAGAGAAGTCAAATAACTTCCCCAGGGCCATAAAGCAAGGAGAGTGGTGAAGTGGAAATTCAAACCCAGGAAATTCAAAACCCAGAATTTGAAATAGAATTCAAACCCAGGAAATTCAAAACCCAGAATTTGAAATAGAATTCAAATTCTATTTCTCTATAATAGAATCCTGCAATTAACAGGTGAGCAAGGAAGCAGAACATCAATGATTAGGAGTATCGCACCAGTCAGGACCACTCTCAGTTAGACTGAGGGTGCTAAATCAACCAAAGACGGGTCGAAATTATCCCTGATAAAAGTTGATTCCAGAAGCTGAAACAGAATTCAGCTCTTTGGTCAAGGGTCAAATGATTGCGACTGTGGAGAAAGCATAGTCTGTGGATGCAGGAAACCAAGTACTCCAGATTCCATTGGTGTTGCCCTCCCCAAAAAAACTAAAAGCCTCAAATGACAACATTGCTTAGCTCCAATACTTTCCTTGAAATGTATCTCTTCTTAACAATAGATAAACCAATATAAAGTGAAAGTGATGTCGCTCACTCATGTCCAACTCTTTGTGATCCCATGGACTGTAGTCTACTAGGCTTCTCTGTCCATGGGATTTTCCAGGCAAGTGTACTGGAGTGGGTTGCCATTTCCTTCTCCAGGGGATATTCCTGACCCAGGGATCGAACCCAGGTTTCCTGCATTGCAGGCAGACGCTTTACCCTCTGAGCCACCAGGGAAGGACCAGGAAATCAATATAAAGAGATCTTAAATCTTAGGAGGAATAACTCCCAGCGACAAGGTAACATATGGCAATAATAGAGAGTCCAAATGAGCTTTGCTTGTTCCTGACATAAGTACATAATCAATATATGCTAAGCGTTAATAAATACTGAATCTATTATCTATTTTTTAACTCTTCAAGAAGAAATATGTGTTGCATTATTTACTGAAACATCTCTCTGAATTGTCATTTTATGAAGACCATAACTAAGTTTTATTTTTTAAATGTAACATTGTGTTTACTTAAGTCATTAATTAGTATCAATGATTCCTTATATTCTTAGATATCCAATACATTATTCATTTCTCCTTTGCCTGATATATGGGAAAAAACAGAGGGACAAGTTTTTATGTAGTGACTTATAGGAAAAATAGATTATTCATTAAGATAATAGGTGAATGTTAAATGGAGGCATTGTTGCTTCACTGTTTATTTTTCCTGATAGTTTGTTAAGCTTCTTTACTGTTCCTTTTTTTTTTAACAATGTCTTCATGTGAAGTTGAGGGTATAATGAGTGTGAATTTCAGTATCTTTACTGGATATATCAATACCTTAAGTGGAAGTTCAGCTCATAATAATTTATGTGGCCTCTTGTACTTAACTTTTCATATGGGTTAGTGCATCATGAAGCTAAGTAAAGAATTAATAATTCCCTCTTAGAAGTCACAAGTGATTTGTTTTGCTTATTAAAAGTAAGTCTACTGCTATAAAATTGGGATACTTAAGTTATTGGTCCCTAAATATCTTTCCCTGAATATTAAAATCTACTTATTTTATGTCAGCTTCTTTGACAAATCATTTTCTGTTATCTTTAGTTTTCTTCACTTCCCAATATGTTCCATTTATTCATTCACTCACTGCATTACAAAGGTGTGATCAGGACTACTAACACAGATAAACCATTCAGTTTGAAGCTTCTACTTGCCAAAATAAATCACTGCAGATGGTGACTGCAGTCATGAAATTAAAAGACGCTGCTTACTCCTTGGAAGAAAAGCTATGACAAACCTTCTGCTGCTACTGCTGCTGCTAAGACACTTCAGTCGTGTCCGACTCTGTGAGACCCCATAGACAGCAGCCCACCAGGCTCCCCCGTCCCTGGGATTCTCCAGGCAAGAACACTGGAGTGGATTGCCATTTCCTTCTCCAATGCATGAAAGTGAAAAGTGAAAGTGAAGTCACTCAGTCGTGTCTGACTCTTAGCGACCCCATGGACTGCAGCCCACCAGGCTCCTCCATCCATGGGATTTTCCAGGCAAGAGTACTGGAGTGGGGTGCCATTGCCTTCTCCGATGACAAACCTAGACAGCATATTAAAAAGCAGAGATATCACTTCACCAACAAAGGTTCATGTAGTCAAAACTATGGTTTTTCCAGTAGTCATGTACGGATGTGAGAGTTGGACTGAAAAGAAAGCTGAGCACCAAGAATTGATGCTTTCGAGTTGTGGTGCTAGAGAAAACTCTTGAGAGTCCCTTGGACTGCAAGATCACACCAATCAATCCTAAAGGAAATCAACCCTGAATATTCACTGAAAGGACTGTTGGTGAAGCTGAAGCTCCAATACTTGGGCCACCTAATGCGAAGAGTTGACTCAATGGAAAAGACCCTAGTGCTGGGAAAGATTGAGGGTAAGAGGAGAAGTGGGCGGTTATCATCTCACATACCTTAATTTGAGCAATCTCCAGGAGATAGTGAAGCGCAGGGAAACCTGATGTGCTGGAGTCCACAGGGTTGCAAAAAGTCAGGCACAACTTAGCAACTGAGCAACAAAAATGCTGTTTGCTTCTGATATTTCAGGGGCTTAAGCCAGAAGAAGCCCAGACTTTAGGCTGAAGAAACAAATAACCTAGCTATAGATCTTGTATTCTCTAGTGTATGGTCTTGTAGTCATAACTAAGCTTTAAAGTGATTACAAATGAAAGGATCCAGTGTCAGTTGGGGAACACGATTGATAAAGTAGACATTTCACCAATGTAAGATTGAATTAATCATACTTTTATGACCAATAGAGTAGAAATTTTACCTACCTTACAACATTTACTAGTTTGTATTTTCTTCCATTACAATCTCAAAGATGAGGAAATGTTTTCCTTGGTTAGGTCCTTTGAGACAAATTAAAGATGTTTTGTTTTTCTTTAATGTCATCTAATTGAGTAAAATTAGGAAAGCCATAAAGCCTTGTTAAATTTAAATTTTATTTGAACTTGGAGCACATTAATGAGCTCATAGCCCTGGGATGCTTCATAGCCCTGGGATGCTACAAAATGAGTTAATGGCACATGGAAAAAATCAAAGAATTTAGTATTAGGAGGATTTGGAATTTGAAATCAATAAAGCTATCACATGAAGGTTTGAAGCCACATGGAAATATAGAAAGGCTTTGGGACAACAGTCATGAAGGTGTCTAATGCCTTTTGCAATATATTTTTGGCAACAACTGTTGAAGAAAATCAACCCTAATCCTACCCTCTATCTGTCAGCAAATAGTGCCAACTCTTACTACCTGCCCTCCCACCCCAAATAGAAGCCATTTCAGGTCTGAAATCTCTCAGCAGACTCACCCTTTATTCTAAATGTCCTTATATCCTCACCATTCTAAGTTAGCCCCCTGTATTTAAGAGGAAGAGGTATTCCTCTTTCTTTTACAGACTGATCCTGGCCCCTGTGCTCAGGACTTTCATTTCTTTCTTCCTCCTCTGGTAAATTATTTTCTCAAGTTAATACACACCTCCACCCCTGATTTTTCAGATCCTCAGTCTCACACTGTCTGCTACCTCTTTTTTCACGGTTTAAAAAATGAGCTGAAAACTCACAAAACATGGCTACTCTACTTCACCACTCCCCTTAAGCTTTTCCCAGTCTCTTACTTCTTTTTTTCTCAAAACTACTTGAAAGAATGCTACAAAATGCTTGTAGATACTTCCCTGGTGGCTCAGACAGTAAAGCGTCTGTCTAAAATGCAGGAGACCCGGGTTCGATCCCTGGGTCGGGAAGATCCCCTGGAGAAGGAAATGGCAACCCACTCCAGTACTATTCCCTGGAAAATCCCATAGATGGGGGAACCTGGTAGGCTACAGTCCATGGGGTGGCAAACAGTTGGGCACGACTGAGCGACTTCACTTCACTTCACTTGAAAGAATGGTCTATCTCTGTTAAGATAAGGTCCTTTATTGAGCCCATCTTTGCATGAAATGTTCCCTTGGTATGTTGAATTTTCTTGAAGAGATCTCTAGTCTTTCACATTCTATTGTTTTCCTCTATTTCTTTGCACGATCACTGAGGAAGGCTTTCTTATCTCTCCTTGCTATTCTTTGGAACTCTGCATTCAAATGGGTATATCTTTTCCTTTCTCCTTTGCTTTTTTGCCTGAACTTTAGACTGAGATTTTAATTGTAAACTTGATATTTCCACCTAGAAGTCTATTTAGAATGTCTAAAAACTTTTCTGGGCTCTACCTGATTCTGTCCTCAATTCAGCAGATGGCACATCCATGCTTCCATTTTCTTAGAATTTTGATTCAGAGAAGACCATTTACTTATAAGGGTAGATCTTTACTGTCTAAGAAAGAACGTTCCACAAAAAGGATGCTTCTCCTGTGAATTCTTTGGGGCTGATGTGTAAGTCTCAGAGCTGGTGTTCTGTGTTATCTTTGTCATGTTTAAACCTTCTGTGTGCATCATGCCTCCGGGTGTACTCAACATACTGCTCACCCTGACCCAAGTGGACTGCTTTCTTCATGGTCTAAATTTTGGCAAGTGAGTGTAGTATCTGAGACATCCTGTCTCAGCACTCTTTTGCTTTATATCCTAGCACTTCTAGTCTTAGTAGTAGTAGTAATCATTATTATCCTTTGATTATTATTATAGTTCAGCCCCAAGTGGAACAAAATATGGAATTTTAAATAGTGTATATGCATAAAATTCACTTCAAAGTAAAATTTTAAGAAGAGTAATTATGACCAGGTATCACAGTAGCAGAAGGATACTTCTTCCTAAACTTCATGTGACCTAGGAAGAAAATTTAATTTTATTATAATTCCACACACTGGTTAGAAAACTGAAAATTTACCAAACTCAGGCTTGACCCTTTGATTATGCTATTAAAGTTTTGAAGTAAATAATCAGTAGGACAATTGGAAGAGGATTATTTTACATTTCTTTGGGGAGACACTTTCTAAAACTTCCCCTCTACAGTCAGATGACAATTATGCAAAATACCTTCCTGCTAAAACCAACGTACTGTTTTGGCATATACAGCATGTAAAAATTCAAAGAGGAAGAGAAAAAATAATGGCAGCACTAGTGAGAATAGGATAGTAAATGTAAAAAGAAACCTGTGTAACTCAGTAAATGGACAGTGCATGAATGCAGACGACCTAAGAACGAATCACGGTGGCAGTCAGGATGAAGGCAGGTGATGAAGGGGTGATACTGAGGACCTAGATAATGGCTGAGACTTTGAAATGAATGATTCACAAAGAGCTATTACTGATCCCTAATGAAGAGGCTATATTACCTAAAATGAGAACCCTGCAAGGAAAACACCTTTTTGAGCTGTAAAAATATGCCTAATTGACTAAAGATGTACTTTTTTTATTCATACTAATTACAGAGAAGGCAATGGCACCCCACTCCAGTACTCTTGCCTGGAAAATCCCATGGACGGAGGAGCCTGGAAGGCTGCAGTCCATGGGGTTGCTGAGGGTCAGACACGACTGAGCAATTTCACTTTCACTTTTCACTTTCATACATTGGAGAAGGAAATGGCAACCCACTCCAGTGTTCTTGTCAGGAGAATCCCAGGGACGGGGGAGCCTGGTGGGCTGCTGTCTATGGGGTCACACAGAGTCCGACACAACTGAAGCGACTTAGCAGCAGCATGTAGAAAGGCACCCTCATCACTCCATCAAGGAAGACACAAAAAGGTAGGTCTCAAATTAAGGTCATGGTGAGGATCAGAGTGCAAGTCCTTATACCTCCTTTTTCTTGAGATGAAGTTAGACCTTCAGCACATCATAAAAGATAATCAGTTATGACCCCGAATCATCAGAAAAGAATAAATGATTTTAGAACTCTCTACTGGGAAAGATTTGCATCAAAATAATTAAAATAAAGTCTAGCAAACTTGGGTTCCTCAGAATGACTGGTTACATCTCAGATCTCTAGACAGTGAAGGCATAACTATATGCTCCTTCCTCTAGTTTGCAGAAATGAAAATCAAATAGAATAGTTTTCATCATTTTTTCCTTCATTAAAGTTAAATCCTAAGTAAAAAAAAAATATATTCAACAAATTTTGTTTTTAATGTAGGCTTAAAAGTACTAATGACCTATATTACACCTGGGAATCTTCCATATATTAAAGAGTAAGCCAGGAATGTTACACACCGGGTGACTACCAGCAACTAAGCTGTTCAGATTTCAGTGTATGGGAAGTATTCAGGTCATCTGAAAATGACTTTTCTGCCCCAGTTAATTTAAAACTTAAAAATCTTGAATTAAGTGCTGAGCAACCACTGTGGCAATGGCTAATTATTTAAATTTCAGTAGGAAGCAAACGGACTGGGAAAGAAGATTGAGGAGGAAAACAGGTGAGACAGGGTTTTCTGTTTTTCTTTTTTGTTTTATTAATTTTTACGGGCATACAGTCACTTTAACATTGTGTTAATCTCTGCTGTACAGCAAAGCGATATACATACATCTCCTCTTTCTTGAATTTCCTTCCCAATTAGGTCATCACAGAGCACTGAGTAGAGCTCCCTATGCTATACAGTAAGTTTTCATTAGTTATCTATTTTATATATGTTGTTTACTTGCTAAGTTGTTCCTGACTCTTTTGTGACCCCATGGACTGTAACCTGTGATGCTCCTCTGTCCATGAGATTTCCCAGCTAAGAATACTACAATGGGTTGCCATTTCCTTCTCCAGGGGATCTTCTTGACCCAGGAATTGAACCTGTGCCTCCTGCGTTGGCAGGAGGATTCTTTACCAATGAGCTACCTGGGAAGCCCATTTTATACATAGCAGTGTGTATCTAGGGCTTCCCAGGTGGCACTAATGGCAAAGAAACCCCCCTGCCAATGCAGGAGATGCTGGAGACTTGGGTTCAATCCCTGGGTCAGGAAATCCCCTGGAGGAAGGCATGGCAACCCACTCCAGTATTCTTGCCTGGAGAATCCCATAGACAGAGGAGCCTGGAGGGCTACAGTCCATAGGGTCTCAAAGAGTTGGACATGATTGAAGTGACTTAGCACACACATAATGTGCATATATGTCACTCCCAATTTCCCGATTCATCCTGCTTCCCCTGCCTCTCTGGGTATCCATAGTTTGTTCTCTATACTGATATCTCTATTTCTGCTTTGCAAATAAGTTCATGTGTACCATTTCTCCAGATTCCACATATAAGCAATATTATATGATATTTGTTTTTCTCTTTCTGACTTATTTCACTGTATGACAGTTTCTAGGTCCATTTATGGCTTTGCAAATGGCACAATTTCATTCCTTTTAATATTCCATTTTATATATGAACCACATCTTTTTTTTTTTTTTTTTTAATTTACTGTGGATTCCTACTACTCAAAGTGTGGTCCGTAGGCCAGTAGCTCTAGCACTACTTGGGAACATGTTAGAAATGCAGACCCTCAGGCCTCAGCCCAAGCTCATTAAACCAGAATGCATCTTAACAAGATCCCTGTAAAGGCATGGCCATTTGACAAGCACCTCAGGGAGCATATCAGACAACAGATGGGTTTCCACTCTGACAGTGTTTAAGGCAAGAGCAGGCAGCCTTTTGGCTCTACTCAGTGAGACTGCGTTTCTGAACTGTAGATGTACATACTCTCAGTACTTGGGAATACAGTCTATTTGGAATCAACAGTCATCTAGTGAGAGCTCTGTGACAAATGTGCTTGTTCACACAATCAAATGAGGACAGTCAGTGCCTGTGAGACGGGGTGTGGGAGATGAAGATGAACACCAAACTTGTTATTTCATTTTTTTTAAGTTTGAAAGAAATAGACTTTGCTCGATTTTGGTTTTCTAAAACCATTCTTGTAAAAATCACCATATGATATTGCTTATCATGTAAAATCTAAAAAAATACAACAAACTAGCGAATAAATCAAAAAAGAAGCAGACTCACAGATACAGAGAACAAACTAGCGGTTACCAGTGGGGAGACACAGGAAGAGGGGCAATATAGGGGTGAAGCCAAAAGGGTTATTATGAAATTGTATGAAATCATGTATGTGAAACTTTTGAAAATTTTAAAGCACTACAGAAATTTTAAAAATCTTTCATCTGATTAAAAGAATAAAATAAAGAACAAAACAAAAACTATATTTCTGTAAAACCTGTTGCTATGTATTCATTCAAGAGTAAATTGTTAAGTATTGTAGCTTATCTTTTGACATGACTGATAATGTTATGAAAACAGCTGATACCCATGCATTTCTTTCCCAAGTAGATAATTCCATTTACCACAGCATCATAATACAAATTAAAGTTTCAATGATTGCATTCATATGCATGTAGTATATATATATCAGGGCTTTTAAAATAGAGTAGCATCTTGCTATTGCTTATTATTACATGGATTTGAAAATCTGATTGAAGTACTTAATTCCAGTGAAAGACACGGTCTATTGGTCACAGATGGTGACTGCAGCCATGAAATTAAAAGATGCTTACTCCTTGGAAGGAAAGTTATGACCAACCTAGATAGCATATTCAAAAGCAGAGACATTCCTTTGCCAACAAAGCTCCGCCTAGTCTAGGCTATGGTTTTTCCTGTGGTCATGTATGGATGTGAGAGTCGGACTGTGAAGAAGGCTGAGTGCCGAAGAATTGATGCTTTTGAACTGTGGTGTTGGAGAAGACTCTTGAGAGTCCCTTGGACTGCAAGGAGATCCAACCAGTCCATTCTGAAGGAGATCAGCCCTGGGATTTCTTTGGAAGGAATGATGCTAAAGCTGAAACTCCAGTACTTTGGCCACCTCATGAGAAGAATTGACTCATTGGAAAAGACTCTGATGCTGGGAGGGATTGGGGGCAGGAGGAGAAGGGGACGACAGAGGGTGAGATGGCTGGATGGCATCACTGACTCGATGGACGTGAGTCTGGGTGAACTCTGGGAGTTGGTGATGGACAGGGAGGCCTGGCGTGCTGCGATTCATGGGGTCTCAAAGAGTCAGACACGACTGAGTGACTTATCTGATCTGATCTGTTGGTCTACCTATTTATTTTAAGGCACATACTTTGAAAGAAAATTATTGTAGCCTTATGCCTGAAGGAAGAAAGGAAAGAAAAGTTAAAATTTTTTTCCTTGATCATTTCAGTGATTTTTTTTTTCTTTGAAAGAAATTGTGCTATTTTCTGTTCTTTGCTGTACTTTCTTCTTTCACATCTATGTTTCCATCTGTTTCCCATTTAGAGGACTGGGTCCACTAGAAGTGATGGTGAAAGAAAAAGAGAAAAGCAAAAATTTAAAGCATGGCAACCTTAAAGCAGTGACTGTTATACATGGGGAAAATTAAAATTAAAATCACCTGGGGAGTTTAAAAAATGCTGGCAGAAGGGCTCAGTTCAGTTCAGTCACTCAGTTGTGTACGACTCTTTGTGACCCCATGAATCACAGCACGCCAGGCCTCCCCGTCCATCACCAACTCCGGGCTCACCTTCTATAAATTCTGTTATTGGTCTGGGGTGGGGTCACAGTATCAGTAGTTTTAAAATATCTCCCTTCTAAAATCTTTGATCTTAAGAATAAAGCAATTTAAACGTGGATATTGACACTGAAGTGAAAATTAAATTATCTGTATTGACATAGGATTTCTATATGGATGTGGTTCACAGAACAAACCAAGTCAAGACCTCTCAGGAGAATATGTCCATTTTCAAGGTTATAGATGTTCATGCATCACACAATTATGAGTAATGAATGGACTTTTTGAAACTGCAGCACCAGTGCAGTCAGTCAAGCCTAACAGTGTACTAAAATGATTTTGGGAAGAGTATCTGTAGACATCTGGAAGAGAAAGGATCTGACTATTGTATGATCTATTATAATTGTAGAAGTGACCTGGTAAAATAAGAATTGTTCTTGAATTATATATCAGTGTTCAGTTTCATTGACAGGAATGTCAGAAAATAAATGCTCATGAGGAACTGAGTTTAACTGATTCAGTAGAGAGGGGAAGGACCAATTAAAACCTGCTTTGTTCCCAGGTGTCTGCTTTGCATTCAGATATAGCATCCTCCCAAGTCACCCAACTCCCACATTTTGGAAGTTAGAAGATGAACACAAAAATTGTTATTTCATTTTTCTGTTCTAAGGACACCACGGGGTGGCAGGGGAGGTGGTACGGGTAGCGCTGGTAAATCTTAGAGGTTCAAGTCAGATTGCTTGAGTTTAAATTCCTTTTGGACCACTACAGTTTTGTGACCTGAGTGAGTAACTACCATGGTCCTTTGATTTCCGTCACTACAAAATGGAGTAAAGCAATTGGGTTTTGGTGAATATTCTATAGGAAATTTCTGTTAAGTGCCTGGTCCATAATATATAGTCAGTAAATATTAGCAGTCATTATTATCAAGTTTGGATCCTAAGCGAACCAAAGCCTTTGGTTTAGCATGGGTGTGCAGTTCTAGAAAATCAAAGTTCCCATCAAAATTGTGTCTTTAAGTGTTTGGTTAATACCTAAAGCCTTTAGACAAAACAATGCACTGTACTTTTACTTCCTCTAAGGAAGGAATGATGCTAAAGCTGAAACTCCAGTACTTTGGCCACCTCATGCGAAGAGTTGACTCATTGGAAAAGACTCTGATGCTGGGAGGGATTGGGGGCAGGAGGAGAAGGGGACGACAGAGGATGAGATGGCTGGATGGCATCACTGACTCGATGGACATGAGTCTGAGTGAACTCCGGGAGTTGGTGATGGACAGGGAGG
The DNA here is from genome assembly GCF_003369695.1 of Bos indicus x Bos taurus. NCBI lineage: Eukaryota > Metazoa > Chordata > Mammalia > Artiodactyla > Bovidae > Bos > Bos indicus x Bos taurus. The sequence continues at coordinate 66,081,241 of NC_040081.1, forward strand.
CCTGGCATGCTGCAATTCATGGGGTCGCAAAGAGTTGGACACGACTGAGCAACTGAACTGAACTGAACTGAAGGAAGTTGGAAGCAAAATGGTCATCCATCAGAGCATCAAGAAGAAACTTATGGAAATCTAACTATAAATCTGAGATCTCTTCATCTATCTACATAACCACTTAGCTATGCATGGAAAATAGTCTATATGGTAGAAGTGAACAACTATAAGGCTAACTTTATAGACAACTTGATTATGAAACCAATTTTCATAAAAGGAAGTCCACTTTCCATTGCCTTTTATTTTCTAACTTTTAAAGATCAGAGAGTTTTCAGAAAGACTGCTTTTCCACAGTTTCAGAAAAGCAGCCTGGAAAAAGGAATAAATTAATTCAGGAAAGATTCCCTTCTTCCTACACCCACCACTCTACAGATCAAAAAAGCTACGGGCACTAAAATTCATTAACATTTCTATGAACATAAATGTGAAATATTCATTTTCATTAAGTAGTCTACTGAATATAGCAAAATCAAATTTATCTAAGGAGATATCCAATGCTGCTAATTTCCTTGACAATGGGGACATAAAGCAAGGGAAGCCATGAATCATTCATGAAGTTCAATTTACTTCTGTTATTTTGGGTGTTTAGCATCCATGAATAGAAATTGTGCAGCATGTTGTAGGTGCTATTTTTAAGTTATTTCAGATCAGAATTAATGATTTGGCAGGCAGCAATAAAGTAAGAATGATTCAAAGGCTTTGCTTGTAATTGTCCTACATTGCATATTTTTTTGCGAGTATATGTTCATGTATTCATAACTTTTTTATTGGTTCAATGTCCTTGATAAATCAGAATCACTTTATAACCAGTACTTTAGGCAAGCACATAAAGTAATTCATTGGTAATGTTAGTAAATTAAAGAAACTCGTAGAGTTCTGGATTTTAGGGCTGAAAGAGATCTTCAAGTTTATATAATTAACAGCCCTCTGCATTAAGACTGGTAGGTGGCCATTTAAAATTAATTGAAGTGTCTTGTAGGAGGGGAAATCTTTCTGAAGGAGAGACTAGTTCCGTGAATGGGCCCTTCTGTTCATTAGATAGGATTTTCTCTTTAGTTCCACATCTACCTTCTGGCCACTTCTGTTACCTGTCAGCTTGGTTGCTGCTGTATTATTACCAGCACTTACTTATTTGCATACAGAGTGGCTTGTGGTCACCACTAAAAAAGTGCTATTTGAATTGAATGGGTTCAAGTCTAGCACTCTGGGTGTGATGATTCATTTTGTGTCAACTTGACTGGGCCACAGGGTGCCCTGATACTGGTCAGGCATTATTCTGTGTATTCCTTTGAGGGTGTTTTTGGATGAGATTAGCATTTAAATAGGTACACTGAGTAGATTGCCCCCCTAATGTGTGTGGGCCTCACCCAGTCAGTCAAATGCCTGAATTAAAAGGAAAAGACTGACCCACTACAGAGTAAGAGAGACTTCCTCTTGCCTGTCTATCTTTGCATTGGGACTATCAGCTCTTTCCTGCTTTCAGACTCAGTTTGAAGCATCCACTCCTCCTGAATCTCAAGGCTCCTGGCCTTCAAACCTGAAGTGTATCAGCTCTTTAGTTTGCTGACTCATCCTGCAGATTTATGGTTTATCAGCATCCATCATCACATGAGCCAATTCTTATAATAAATCTTGTTTTCTCTATATATCTCATCGGTTCTTTTTCCTCTGGAGAATCCTGACTAACACACTGGAAAACACCAAACATAAGATTTCTCTTTTATGATAGCAATTAAAACATTCAGAAATGGTTATTATGCCTCCCTAAAATTTTCTTCCCAGATATCTTGGTCTCCTTCTCTAAAGCGAATTATCTTTATATGGCATTACATGTGGGTTTGATCCCTGGGTTGGGAAGATTCCCTTGGAATAAAAAATGGCAACCCACTCCAGTATTCTTGCCTGGAGAATTCCATGAACAGAGAAGCCTGCTGGGCTACAGATCATAGGGTCACATGGAGTTGGACAGGAATTAGCATCATGCATGCATGCACACAAGAAAAGGACACAATTCTACACATGTGAATTTACAAGGGCAGACTTTTGTAGAACAGCTCCTGCCTCATGTCTGGACACTATACTTACATTATTTTCAGGTGATAAGGTAACATATTATGTAAATAAAAATCAGCATTTCAACTCTGTAAATAACACATTTTTTTTTCAGGGAATTTTCTATAGTTAAGTTAGACCTATTTTCATTCTTATCCCAAAGAAAGGCAATGCCAAAGAATGCTCAAACTACTGCACAATTGCACTCATCTCACACGCTAGTCAAGTAATACTCAAAATTCTCCAAGCCAGGCTTCAACAGTATGTGAACCGTGAACTTCCATATGTTCAAGCTGGATTTAGAGAAGGCAGAGGAACCAGAGATCAAATTGCCAACATCCACTGGATCATCAAAAAAACAAGAGAGTTCCAGAAAAATATCTACTTTTGATTTATTGACTATGCCAAAGCCTTTGACTGTGTGGACCACAACAAACTGTGGAAAATTCTGAAAGAGATGGGAATACCAGACCACCTGACCTGCCTCCTGAGAAATCTGTATGCAGGTCAGGAAGCAACAGTTACAGTTGGACATGGAACAACAGACTGGTTCCACATTGGGAAAGGAGTATGTCAAAGCTGTCTATTGTCATCGTGTTTATTTAACTTATATGCAGAGCACATCATGAGAAACGCTGGGCTGGATGAAGCACAAGCTGGAATCAAGATTGCCAGGAGAAATATCAATAACCTCAGATGTGCAGATGACACCACCCTTATCACAGAAAGCGAAGAAGAACTAAAGAGCCTCTTGATGAAAGTGGAAGAGGAGAGTGAAAATGTTGGCTTAAAGCTCAACATTCAGGAAACTAAGATCATGGCATCTGGTCTCATCACTTTATGGCAAATAGATGGGAGAACAGTGGAAACAGTGACAGACATTATTTTTTGGGCTCCAAAATCACTGCAGATGGTGACTGCAGCCATGAAATTAAAAGACGCTTACTCCTTGGAAGAAAAGTTATGACCAACCTAGACAGCATATTAAAAAGCAGAGACATTGCTTTGCCAACAAAGGTCTGTCTAGTCAAAGCTATGATTTTTCCAGTAGTCATGTATGGATGTGAGAGTTGGACTATAAAGAAAGTTGAGCGCCAAACAACTGATGCTTTTAAACTGTGGTGTTGGAGAAGACCCTTGGACTACAATCCTTTCGAGTGCAAGGAGATCCAACCAGTCCATCCTAAAGGAAATCAGTCCTGAATATTCATTGGAAGGACTGATGTTGAAGCTGAAACTCCAGTACTTTGGCCCCCTGATACAAAGAGCTGACTCATTTGAAAAGACCCTGATGCTGGGAAAGTTTGAAGGCAGGAGGAGAAGGGGACAACAGAGAATGAGATGGTTGAATGGCATCACCGACTCAATGGACGTGAGTTTGAGTAAGCTCTGGGAGTTTGTGATAGACAGAGAGGCCTGGTGTGCTGCAGTCTATGGGGTCACAAAGAGTTGGACATGACAGAGTGACTGAAAAGTTCAGCATAGAACTGAAAGTGAAAGTGAACTCACTCAGTCGTGCCCAACTCTTTGTGACCCCGTGGACTGTAGCCCCCCAGGCTCCTCTGTCCATGGGATTCTCCAGGCAAGAATACTGGAGTGGGTTGCCATTTCCTTCTCCAGGGGATCTTCCCAACCCAAGGATGAAACCTGGGTCTCCTGCATGGCAGGCAGGTGCTTTATCCTCTGAGCCACAAGGGAACTCGTTGAACTGAAAGCTGAACTGAAAGTTCAGGGTACAGGTCCTTTCTAGAAATGTATATTTATAATTCATGAGCTTCTAGATGTATGTAAAGCCATGCATCTAGATGATGCCACCAAGGTAATTAGTGTAGCTAGAGAAGAGGTCCAAGTGCTGACCCTTGGCCAAATTAATACTTAGAGTTTAGAAAAATGATAGAAACACAGATATGGCAATTACTATGTGCAAATACTTTGCATATAATAATTCATTTAATCTCAACCATGACTCCTTCATTAGGTACTATTATTGTACCCATTTTACCAATGAGGAAACTAAATCACAGTGGCATTACCTCATTGGTCCATGTTCACATCTAGTAAGTGGGAGAATCACATCACTAAAGGAGCCTAAAAGGGGTGATCAATGAGGCAGGAGGAAGCCTAAGAGAGAAGAGTGTTCAGGAATCGAAGTAAAAAGCATTCTAGAAAAAAAGAGGTGATCATCAGAGTCAAATACACATGATAAAACAAGCTAACTAAGAACTGAGAATGGACTATTGTGTTTGGCAACATGAAGGGCTGGGAGTGAAAATCTAAATGCAGTGGATGTAAAGAAGGATAGGAGAAGAGAACGTGACCTTACTTGTAAAGTGCTTGGTACAGTGCTTAGCATAGTTTTACTACTCAATAAATAGGAGTCACAACCATCATCAAAGTACAGAGCAATCAGCTATTTGCTCTCAGAGAATTCTGAGCTGCTCCAACTTTTGTATCAGTTGTAAAGACTCTTTTCTTCAGTTTTGTCACATTTATCATCACTCTGTTGTCACTGTTGTCAAAGTCATCATCACTTTCCCTTCTTCATTTCCAACCATTTTCTCCCATCTCTTGGTTTTCACCTTAAAAGCTGATTTTGTACATCACTAGCCAATCAAAGCTCTCTTCTCCTCTCCTCTTGAGCTGATTGATGACAGAGTGCCAGGAGCAACTGCTCGTCTCACTCTTGTTGGCTCTATTTGTCTCTTTCTAGGTTCCTAGAGGTTTCTGATTCTTTCATCATAGCCAAGTGTTTATTGTTCACATACCATTCCTGACACTGTCAATACTTCTGGGATGGCAAGCAGACTATATCATAGTCCCCCAAGGCTCATTCCTAAAGTAGCATTTGTATAAATGCATGAATGCCATTCTTGGGAGTTTTCAATTATTAATAGAAACTAGATCATTCACCAGCAGCATTCTGTTGCTATTCTAACTTAGCATCAAAGTCCAATACATTTTTCGTCAGATTCATAGTCCAATGACTCAATTCCTTTTAGATTAAGTTGGGATCACTTGAAAAGACTCTGTGGGCACCTCTCTCTCCCTAACATTGGCAGTTTAAACACAGCTACTGGTTTCAGCATACTCCTGTGCACCTCATTGCTAAATAGAATATTTTTGAACATTCTTTTGTGTGAACTATGGAGCACCATACAGACAATTTATCAGCCTGCTTTACAGACAAGGAAGTGATGTGGCAAAGAATTTGACCCACAGTTCCTCTCCCCAATTCTCAGGAAGGAAATCTCCATTATCTGTTGCATTTGAAAAACTGTGGCCGCTGTACAACAATAGGTAGAGTCTCCATTTCCTTAAGCGAATAAAGGGGTGGCCCAACCACTGGTAAACTTTCCAAAAATGTCCTTTTGTTAGTTTAACAGTCTTTACCTAAATGTTTGAGGAATCAAGCAGAACATCAAAAAAACTAGGTTAATAATTCAAATGTTTATTCACTCACACACTTTCATCATTAACTATCCCAGGCAGAACAAAGTCTCTCTCCAGATGTACCTTACAGTAGATTATAGAAGGATGGGGAAAAAATCAAAACAAAGTCACTGATGTAAAATATAATGCAGGAGTATGATATGCTGTGACAAGTATGCTGAAGAAGAGAAAGATGGGGTGGAGGGATGGAGAGGCATGTGAAGAGAGACAGACATATACACATGCTGTTTGTGGATCAGGAGTTATACAAATCCAATAATGTTAGCACAAAGTAAAATAAGCCAGAGTGTATCTATATTTCATAGGCACAGCTGTTGAAAGATCTGTTCAATGCCAACAGACTCTCAGCCATTACCAACCATGGGCTCCTGTCTTCCCCTGGCTCTTGTCCATTGCCCTGTCTTGCCTCATTGCAATGAATTAACTGGGTCCACTTTTAATAAATTACATGTGTGAAATCCTAACCGTGATCATTCAATAACTTCAGGATAGCATAATTGCCAGTAAGGATGGAAAATTAAAAGTTATCTCATTGGTTTTGGGAAACTGATTTGATGTATTCCTTCCCAATACTCAAGATCAAGTATGACTACAGCAGTGACCTTCTGAGTGGAGAGCAGTTTGCACCTCCACTCTATGGGGTCTGAAAACCATCCTATGCTGAAGCAATACATATTTTCTCAGTTTTTCCATGGAGTCTCAGCCCCACAGTATGACACCCTCTCTCAGTCACTGCCCTGTTTGTTGACAGCCACGTTGGGTTAAGTCTCCCAGAGGTGGGTGTGCATATGATTGCCATATTTACACTCAGGCATAGTAGAAATGCTTTAGTTCTCTAGAAGTTACTTTTATTGAACTTTTATCAATCTCCATTATTATTTGCATTTAACTAGTATGTGAATGTGGTTCTAGAGAATAATAACATATATACACAATGCTTTCATACATTTTCATTTGAGTCCCCCAAAAACTACATTCCTAAAGTAGCATTTGTACAGATGCCTGAATGCCGTTCTCAAGGGGTCTCAAGAAATATAAGACAGATGTCATGACTCCCGTCATGGTGATACAGTCACCAAGCCCAGGAGAAGTTAAATGAATTTGCCAAATATGCAGGATTAAAAAGCAACCGAGACCAGACTAAATTATGGACAATATGAGTTGAGAATCTGTTCTTTTCACTCTAGGAAATTGTGCCCTTTTGAACCGAGTTCTTCTAAGAGAGCAAAATAAGACACTTTTGAAAACTTTATCAACTTTCTTAGGCCTCAAATGTATTGCTGAATGTTGAAGAGCAATCGTTTACTAAATAATGCCTAGTACTCTGTTGCTCAGTCATGTCCGACTCTTTGCGGCCCCATGGACTATTATAGCCTGCCAGGCTCCTATGTCCATGGTCTTTTTCCAGGCAAGAATACTGGAGTAGATTGCCACTTCCTACTCCAGAGGATCTTCCCCACCCAGGGATTGAATCCACATCTCTTACATCTCCTCCATTGGCAGCTGGATTCTTTACCACTAGAGCCACCTGGAAAGCCCAAATAATACCTAGATGGCTTGTTAAAAAAAAAAAAAAAAACTCATGGTTTTCCCCCAAGGTGCTAACCAAGTATATAAATGCATTTAGTTGAAGCTTGAAAGTGAAAGTGAAGTCGCTCAGTCGTTTCCTACTCTTTGGGACAATCCCATGGACTGTAGCCTACCAGGCTCTTCTGCCCATGGGATTTTCCAGGCAAGAATACTGGAGTGAGTTGCCATTTCCTTCTCCAGGAGATCTTCCCAACCCAGGGATTGAACCGGGTCTTCTGCATTGTAGGCTTTACCACTTTACTGTCTGAGCCACCATGCTCAAATTTAACATTTGAGATTCTATTTCAAGTCAAGTTTCTATCAAGAAAACAGAAGAGCTATTTGATGTATTCAAGATAATGTAGGTTTTAACATAAAGAACTAAGAGCATACATGAAGACTGGAAAAGCTGGTGAGCCAAGGTGAAAGAAATCAACTGCAGTAATTTCAGCCTGAAGCACCCAAGCAGAAGAAGGTGTTGCAAGACTAAGGATCCCCAGGAAGACCCCACCAATTATCTCTGACTCTTTATCAAGGTAGAAGTACTCAAGAGCTCCCCAGCAAGTCACTGAATCTTGCATCCACCCATGAATCTAGCAGCAATTCTCCCCAGAAAATAATGGTCTCTCCTCCGTCTTCCAATGCTGACATGAATGCCTCTCTTTGGTAAACTCAAGGACAGAAATGGTATGGACCTAACAGAAACAGAAGATATTAAGAAGAGATGGCAAGAATACACAGAAGAACTGTATAAAAAAAAGAGCTTCACGACCCAGATAATCACAATGGTGTGATCACTCACCTAGAGCCAGACATCCTGGAATGTGAAGTCAAGTGGGCCTTAGAAAGCATCACTACAAACAAAGCTAGTGGAGGTGATAGAATTCCAGTTGAGCTATTCCAAATCCTGAAAGACGATGCTGCGAAAGTGCTGCACTCAATATGCCAGCAAATTTGAAAAACTTAGCAGTGGCCACAGGACTGGAAAAGGTCAGTTTTCATTCCAATCCCAAAGAAAGGCAATGCCAAAGAATGCTCAAACTACTGCACAATTGCACTGATCTCACATGCTAGTAAAGTAATGCTCAAATTCTCCAAGCCAGGCTTCAGCAATATGTGAACCATGAACTTCCTGATGTGCAAGCTGGTTTTAGAAAAGGCAGAGGAACCAGAGATCAAATTGCCAACATCCACTGGATCATGGAAAAAGCAAGAGAGTTCCAGAAAAACATCTATTTCTGCTTTGTTGACTATGCCAAAGCCTTTGACTGTGTGGAACACAATAAACTGTGGAAAATTCTGAAAGAGATGGGAATCCCAGACCACCTGATGTGCCTCTTGAGAAATTTGTATGCAGGTCAGGAAGCAACAGTTAGAACTGTACATGGAACAACAAACAGACTGGTTCCAAATAGGAAAAGGAGTACGTCAAGGCTGTATATTGTCACCCTGTTTATTTAACTTCCATGCAGAGTACACAGAGAAATGCTGGACTGGAATGCAGAGTCCAGAGAAATGCTGGACTGGAAGAAACACAAGCTGGAATCAAGATTGCTGGGAGAAATATCAATAACCTCAGATATGCAGATGACACCACCCTTATGGCAGAAAGTGAAGAGGAACTCAAAAGCCTCTTGATGAAAGTGAAAGTGGAGAGTGAAAAAGTTGGCTCAAAGCTCAACATTCAGAAAACGAAGATCATGGCATCCGGTCCCACCACTTCATGGGAAATAGATGGGGAAACAGTGGAAACAGTGTCAGACTTTATTTTTCTGGGCTCCAAAATCACTACAGATGGTGACTGCAGCCATGAAATGAAAAGACGCTTCCTCCTTGGAAGTAAAGTTATGACCAACCTAGATAGCATATTTAAAAGCAGAGACATTACTTTGCCAACAAAGGTCCGCCTAGTCAAGGCTATGGTTTTTCCAGTGGTCATGTATGGATGTGAGAGTTGGACTGTCAAGAAGGCTGAGCACTGAAAAATTGATGCTTTTGAACTGTGGTGTTGGAGAAGACTCTTGAGAGTCCCTTGGACTGCAAGGAGATCCAACCAGTCCATTCTGAAGGAGATCAGCCTTGGGATTTCTTTGGAAGGAATGATGCTAAAGCTGAAACTCCAGTACTTTGGCCACCTCATGCGAAGAGTTGACTCATTGGAAAAGACTCTGATGCTGGGAGGGATTGGGGGCAGGAGGAGAAGGGGACAACAGAGGATGAGATGGCTGGATGGCATCACCGACTCGATGGACGTGAGTCTCAGTGAACTCTGGGAGTTGGTGATGGACAGGGAGGCCTGGTGTGCTGCGATCCATGGGGTCCCAAAGAGTCGGACACGACTGAGCAACTGATCTGATCTGATCTGAACCTGGATAAGAAGATTCTGGGGAAATTTTTCTAGCTTCTCTTCTATGATACTTGGTGTTGTGATGTCAAGTTGACAACAAATGAACAGATACTGGCATTTTGAAGTGATCTCAGAATTCTATGTCTCATGATGTATAAGTTTTCTGAAACACAAGCTAGAATCCTGTGCCCTAATTGACATAGGAAAGAAGCAAGACACACAGCCATGGAGGGTACCTCATCATTCATCCAGCTTCCCCTTCATGTAATCAACAAATATTTGACTTGATCTTTTATGTCCAGTGAACAAAATAAACATGGACCCAGACTTTGTGGTGTTTATATCTTGATAAGACTTTGTCCTCAATTCCAGTGAAGTTGCATTGGGAAGCAGGGAGATTTATATGTTGTTGAGTCATTCACAAATTTGGGAAACACCAAGAATCTGAGATTGGCTCAGCCATCTTAACCACCAACTTTGCAAAATCATCCAATTTAGTCATAAAAGCAATCCAAAAATAGAGTCATCAGAGGTCATCTCTTGACTCATGGCCATGCACACACATACAAATGTATATAGCATTTTGTACTTATTGAATGGGGTTATCTAGCACTGTCTTGCTTGACCCTCACAAATCATCTTGCAGGTATGGGCAGATAATTTTTCTCTTTTCCTTACTGAAAAATCAAGGACACAGAGTCAGGCAATCCATTGTTTCTTTGATTAATGACTGGTGTTGGACTTGAAACTAGGTCTCCATTTAGGGTCCCTCTGCAACATCCCCCAGCCTCTTTTCTACCAGAAGAAGTGGAATCTGCACTTTCTAGGTATGAAACTACAGAATTAAAAAGACCTAGGAAAATCCCATGGATGGAGGAGCCTGGCAGGCTGCAGTCCATGGGGTCGCTGAGGGTCGGACACGACTGAGCGACTTCACTTTCAGTTTTCACTTTCATGCATTGGAGAAGGAAATGGCAACCCACTCCAGTGTTCTTGCCAGGAGAATCCCAGGGATGGGGGAGCCTGGTGGGCTGCTGTCCATGGGGTTGCAGAGAGTCGGACACGACTGAAGCGACTTAGCAGCAGCAGCAGGCCTTCTAAATAATTTTTATTACCCATTTGTAATTATTCTTCCAGCTTAAATTCTGAACCAAAGTGTCTGGAAGTGTCCTCTTCTTTGTTAATGAAAAAGCTAGTAAATCTCCCTTACACAGAGCCCTTCTCTTTATGGACATCTTCTGCAATAAATAGGTCACTTGGTCATATTCATATCTGCGAGTAGTTTACTAAGTCAGATCTGTCTTTAAATATCTTGTGTCAAGAATGTTTTTTTAAGAATTCACGCAATTGTGACAGAATCTTAGGACTAGAAGAGGTCATTGAAAATTATTTCAGGCCAATTCTGCCAGATACAGTTGAGGAGAATGAAATTCTTCAAGTCTCAATGACATTAAGGTCAAGATCACACAGCTAGTTACCTAGAAGCAGACCTTTATCTGGAAGTCTGATTTAAAGATTCAATGAGCATATGCTATGCTGCCAGTGTGTGGAGGGAACATAGAAAAATTTTAAGAATATAATCTGGATTAAAACCAAGTTATGGGGACATAAAACAATGAAAGAAAAATATAAGTCAGAAAATAATTGAGAAATAATGATCTGTAATTTATAATTGCTATAATTCCCTAGAGGAACAGATCAAGAATATATTTTTAATCTCCTATTCTACTAAAGATATGAGACACTTAAAAAAACATAGTTTTGGTGTAAAAGGATTATAGTAAACAGCTGTGGTGACCAGGACAAAGAGAAACTATAGGTGGAAAAATAATAAAGCAAAACCTGTTACTACGGTGGAGCATACAGTTGAGAGAAATGAACCTCAAATTTATCAGTAAGGTTTTTAATGGCCAAAGCAAGGAAACACAATCAACTTATAAATTTCAAATTGTCCATAAAACCAAACCTAATTTACTATTCTGTAGTATTTCTCCAGTAGATATTCAGAACAGGGGCTCAGGGATTTATCTAGTTCTTTCTTATGCAATCCATCAGTGTGGTCTGCTGGCATAACAACAAAGTACAACTCAGTAAGGCAATTCTATTACATCTAAAATGATGCTGCTAAAGGATCCAGCAGCGTGGTGTGGCTTGATTCAAAAGCATTGTTTAGGGCATGTAGAAAAAATGGATCAATTACCTGATTCTGTAGTATTTCTTCCAAAACATTATTTATGTGATATGGAAAGCAGAGAGCTTATGGTATATATACTATTTGTCAAAAGCCATTGGTGTGTTTAGTCTGTCATGCTGGTTTGTGGCTGCTTCACGAGCTAATCAACCAAGAAGAGTTTAGTATCATTAAGAGCATCTTTGAAAATGGAAGAGACGAATTATGTTTAATGCCTTGTACAGAGCCAAATAAAGTCAAAACCACACTTAGAAAAAGATATATAATATATTTATTACATTATAATATATCATACACACACACACACACGTATATAAATGTCCTGTTCTGGGTCAAGAGCAAAGAAGACCAGAGCCCAGGGATTAAGTAATTTAGGAATGGCTTACTAAAGGAAATAGGACTTCAGACTTGGACAGACAGAGAGGAAAAGTGAGGAAATTTTAGACTGAAAGAATCACATGATCACATGGTGAGGGGGTTACAGATAGGAGATGAGTTGACTTGCCATCAAAATTTGTGACCTTAAAATGTAGCAACAATAGAGCCAATCTAAACATAATTTAGCTTCACTTTTTTATGGAGATACTGCAAGTAGAAAGTGCTTTAATTTAATACAACAGCACTGGTTTGATAGGATTTCGAGCCAATGAATTCAGTAAGTGGGTTTGTTTTGATGACCTTTGCTAATTTGTTGAATGCCGTGAAAAATCCCCTGCAGCTTTCTAACGGTTCCAAAGCTAAAAATAATGACCTCACTGAAGATTCTGTCAGCTGCTCTGATTCAGAGAATGGCTGAGAATGACTGATAGACTTTGGTTGCAAAATGAGGCTCAGAAATTTGCAGCCTGACGCAACTCATGGATACCAGAAAACGAAGTCTGTCTTACTGGAGAGCAAACAAAGGGTCAGAGGAGCCATGAGCACTATCTCTTTTAAATAAAAGTTGTAATTACATCAGTGCTTCATTGTAGGCCGGCTCTGTACCAAGTATTGTGTTTCACCTGTATTACGTATTTAATATTATCCTCACAATGTCTCCATGAAGAAAGAAGCATCACTAGCTTCTAGATATAGTAACAAAGAGTCATAAGCTTTAAAGTAACGTGCTTAAAATTACACAGCTCATTAATGCCAAAGGTTTTGAACCCAGGTCTTTCTGATTCAAAAGCTAGTGTTTTTCACCTCTACATAATACAGAGTCTCAGTCTTGTAGGGGTTGTTGCTTTAGATTATATCACAAAAGCACTTTGTTTGGCAGTGTGAGGCATAAATTTAAAAAAATAATAAAATAAAATCCTTGGTGAAGAATCAGGGAATTTGAAGGTTAACTAAGGGCCCCTAGAATCATTAACACAATCCTCTAATTCGGGATTTGAGACACCAAAGGGTAATACCCAGTGTGAGCTGTCAAAAAATGTGAGGGCTTCTCCATTTCTAAATAGGTTTAGGAGATTCACATGCTTCATTTCCAAAATGTTTCTGCAGAGATTCAGTTGACCTAAAAAAGATGGCAGAGTAGAAAGACATGTGCTCATCTTCTCCTGTGAGAACTCCAAAATTGCAGCTAACCACTAAACAACCATTAACAGGAGAATGTTGGAAAGGAAAGGAAAGAAGTCGCTCAGTCTTGTCTGACTCTTTGTGACCCCCATGGACGGAGGAGCCTACCAGACTCCTCCGTCCATGGGATTTTCCAGGCAAGAATACTGGAATGGGTTGCCATTTCCTTCCCATCCAAAAAAGATATCTGACATCCAAGGACAAAGGAGAAGCCCCAACAAGACAGTAGGAGGGGCAAAATAGTGTTTAGAATTGAACCCATACCTTCCAGAGACACTCAGAGAACTCAAAGAAAACCTTGTGTGCACCACGAACCCCACAAGAGACTGAGCCAGACCTGCCTTTGAGTGCTTGTGTGTCTCCTGCGGAGGCATGGGTCAGCAGTTGCCTGCTGTGGGGACAGGGGCTCTGGCTGCAGCAGACCTGGGAGCCATGCCATGTGATATAAGTCCTCTTGGAGGAGGTCGCCATTAGTCCCACCACAAAGCCACTAAGCAGACGACCCCCAAACTGGAGAACAATTCTACCAAAGAAATTCTCATACTATTGCGAAAGTTCTAGGGCTCACAACAGATTTCCCAACCTGGGGATTCAACAAAGGGACTGAGAACCCCCAGGGAATTTGACTTTGAAGGCCAGTGGGATTTGATTACAGGACTTCCAAAGGATTAGGGAAACAGATTCTTGGAGGGCACACCAGGACACAGGAGAAAGGAGCAGTGACCCACAAGAGACTGAACCAGACTTGCCTGTGAATGTCCTGGAGTCTCCAGTAGAGGCATGGGTTGACAGTGCCCTGCCTTGGGATCAGGGGCACTGAATACAATAGTCCTTGGAGCCACAGCATGCTGGCATAAGTCCTTTTGAAGGAGGTCGCCATTACCACCATTACCCCTACCATAGTTTGCCCTCAAGTAAAACTACAAGAAAGCAACAGAGCACCAACCATCAATAGAAAATTGAATTAAGGATTTACTGAGCATGGTCCCACTCATCAGAGCAAGAACCAGATTCCCCTGCAGCCAGTCCCTCCCATCAGGAAGCTTCCATGAGCCTCTTATCCTTCTCCATCAGAGGGCAGAATGAAAACCACAATTACAGAAAACTAACCAAACTGATTACATGGATCACAGCCTTGTCTAATTCAATGAAACTATGAGTTATGCCATGTGGGGCCAACCAAAACAGATGGGTCACGGTGGAAAGTTCTGACAAAACATGGTCCACTGAAGAAGGGAATGAAAAACCACTTCAGTATTCTTGCCTTGAGAATCCCAAAAACCATACGAAAAGGAAAAAAGATATGACTCTGAAAGATGAATTCCCCAGGTCAGTAAGTGTCTACTATGCAATGGGAGAAGAGTGGAGAAATACCTCCAAAAAGAATGAAGAGGCTGAGCCAAAGCAAAAACAATACCCAGTTCTGGATGTGACTGGTGATGGAAGTAAAGTCCAATGCTATAAACAACAATATTGCATAGGAACCTGGAATGTTAGGTTCATGAATCAAGGTAAATTGGAAGTGGTCAAGCAGGAGTCAGCAAGACTGAACATCAACATTTTAGGAATCAGTGAACTAAAATGGACCAAAATGGGTGAATGGAATTCAGATGACCATTATGTCTACTACTATGGGCAAGACTCCCTTAGAAGAAATGGAGTAGCCCTCATAGTCAACAAAAGAGTGCAAGATGTGGTGCTTGAGTGCAATCTCAAAAACGACAGAATGATCTCTGTTCATTTCCAAACCATTCAATATCACAGTAATCCAAGTCTATGCCCTGACCAGTAATGCTGAAGAAACTGAAGTTCTATGAAGACTTAAACAACCTTCTAGAATGAACACCCCCAAAAGATGTCCTTTTCATCATAGGAGACTGGAATGCAAAAGTAGAAAGTCAAGAGATACCTGGAGTAACAGGCAAGTTTGGCCTTGGAGTACAAAATGAAGCAGGGTGAAGGCTAACAACATTTTATGGAGAGAACGCACTGGTCATAGTAAACACCCTGTTCCAACAACACAGGAGACGACTCTACACATGGACATCACCAGATGGTCAACACTGAAATCAGATTGATTATATTCTTTGCAGCCAAAGATAGAGAAGCTCTATACAGTCAGCAAAAACAAGACCAGAAGCTGACTGTGGCTCAGATCATGAATTCCTTATTGCAAAAATCAGATTTAAAGAAAGTAGAGAAAACTATTCAGGTATGACCTAAATAAAATCTTTTATGATTGGTTATACAGTGGAAGTGACAAATAGATTCAAGGGATTAAATCTGATAGATAGAGTGCCTGAAGAACTATGGACAGAGGTTCAAAACATTTTACAGGAGGCTGTAATCAAAACCATCTCTAAGAAAAAGAAATGCATAAAGGTAAAATGGTTGTCTGAGGAGGCATTACAAATAGCTGAGCAAAGAAGAGAAGTGAAAGGCAAACGAGAAAAGGAAGGATATGTGCATCTGAATGCAGATTTTCAAAGAATAGCAAAGAGAGATAAGAAAGCCTTCCTCAGTGATCAATACAAAGATATAGAGGAAAACAATACAATGGGAAAGACTAGAGATCTCTTCAAGAAAATTTGAGATACCAGGGAACATTTCATGCAAAGATGGGCACAATAAAGGACAGAAGTGGTATGGACCTAACAGAAGCAAAGATCTTAAGAAGAGGTGGCAAGAATACACAGAAAATGAAAGTCTCTCAGTCATGTCTGACTCTTTGCGACCCCATGGATTGCACAGTCAATGGGATTCTCCAGGCCAGAATACTGGAGTGTGTGGCCTTTCCCTTCTCCAGGAGATCTTCTCAACCCAGGGATCCAACCCAGGTGTCCCTCATTGCAGGCAGATTCTTTACCAGCTGAGCCACAAGAGAAGCCCAGAACACACAGAAGAACTATACAAAAAAGATCTTAATGACCCAGATTATATGATAGTGTGATCACTCACCTAGAGCCAAACATCCTGGAGTGTTAAGTCAAGTGGGCCTTAGGAAACATCTCTACGAACCAAGTTAGTGGAGGTGATGGAATTCCAGCTGAGCTATTTAAAATTCTAAAAGATGTTGCTGTGAAAGTGCTGCACTCAATATGCCAGCAAATTTGGAAAACTCAGCAGTGGCCACAGGACTGGAAAAGGTCAGTTTTCATTGTAGTCCTAAAGAAAAGCAATGCCAAAGAATGTTCAGACTACCGCCCAATTGCACTCATCTCATACGCTAGCAAAGTAATGCTCAAAATTCTCCAAGCCTGGCTTCAACAGTATCTGAACTCAGAACTTCCAGAAGTTCAAGCTGGATTTAGAAAAGGCAGAGG
Source organism: Bos indicus x Bos taurus (assembly GCF_003369695.1). Taxonomy (NCBI): domain Eukaryota; kingdom Metazoa; phylum Chordata; class Mammalia; order Artiodactyla; family Bovidae; genus Bos; species Bos indicus x Bos taurus. The sequence goes on from NC_040081.1 coordinate 66,097,784, forward strand.
AACCAGAGATCAAATTGCTAACATCTGTTGGATCACAGAAAAAGCAAGAGAATTCCAGAAAAACATTTATTTGCGCTTCATTGACTACATTAAAGCCTTTGACTGTGTGGATCACAACAAACTGTGGAAAATTCTTCAAAAGATGGGAATACCAGACCACCTTATCTGCCTCCTGAGAAATCTGCATGCAGATCAAGAAGCAACAGTTAGAACCAGACATGGAACAATGGACTGGGTCCAAATTGGGAAAGGCTGTATACTGTCACACTGCTTATTTAATTTGTATGCAGAGTATATCATGTGAAATGCTGGACTGGATGAAGCACAAGATGGAAGCAAGATTGCCAGGAGAAATATCAGAGCCTCAGATATGCGGATGACACCACTCTTATGAAAGAAAGCAAAGAGGAACTAAAGAACCACTTGATGAAAGTGAAAGAGGAGAGTAAAAACGCTGGCTTAAAACTCAACATTCAAAAAACTAAGATCATGGCATCCAGTCCCATCACTTTATGGCAAATAGATGGGGAAACAATGGAAACAGTGAGAGATTTTATTTTCTTGGGCTCCAAAATCACTGCAGATCGTGACTGCAGCCATGAAATTAAAAGGTGCTTGTTCCTTGGAAGAAAAGCTACAACCAACCTAGACAGCATGTTAAAAAGCAAAGACATTACTTTGCTGACAAAGTTTCATCTATCAAAGCTGATTTTCTAGTAGCCATATATGGACGTGAGAGTTGGACCATAAAGAAAGCTGAGTACCCATGAATTGATGCTTTTGAACTGTGGGGTTGGGGAAGACTCTTGGGAGTTCCTTGGGTAGCAAGGAGATCCAACCAGTCAATCCTAAAGGAAATCGACCCTGAATATTCATTTGAAGGACTGATGCCAAAGCTCCAATCCTTTGCCCACCTATGTGAAGAGCCAACTCATTGGAAAAGACCCTGATGCTGGGAAAGATTGAAGGCAGGAGGAGAAAGGGACAACAGAGGATGAGATGATTGGGTGACATCACCGACTCTATTGTAAATTAAGTCTGAGCAAAATCCAGGAGTTGGTGATGAACAGGAAGCCTGGCGTGTTGCAGTCCATAGGGTCACAAAGAGTTGGACACAGCTGAGTGACTGAACTGAACTGACTAAGCCTCCAGAGCTCTGCAACCGGTTAATCAGGCCATCCAGTTCACAACAGAGTGCTCCTGATTTCTGCCTCCTGCTGTCTACTCTGGGGCAGGTCAACAGTAGTGCAACATGAGAAAAGAGATGAACCTGAGTATAAAGGGAGACCTACACTTTTACCATACTCAGGTGCCACTGTCTAGTATTATATGGTTAGAGTACTATACAGTTTTTATATTGTTAGGGTACTACAAGTTGGCTTTCTGCTTTTTCACTGAAAACACCCTGAGGATCGAGAGAATACTAAAGGATAATTGTAAATAATTTGGGTTGGGGAGGGGGGAACTCACATACGGAGAATCTTATATAACCTGGTTAAAAACTAACTTACTGATCTGCTTCAGGCCTCCACGTCTTTGAACTCAGCAGTGAACATGAGCATAAGTGTTAATTTTCATGGTTGGACTGAAAAATTCTTAAAATCTTCTTAAGTGTCAGTAGGGTATCTCCAACCTGCTCCTGTTACTCAGCATTCTCATAAGTGTAACCCTCAGTATGTATATAGTCTTTCAGTGCCTGGTTAAGCTTTTATCTACATTAATAAAATGTACATCTGATCTTACCAATGTACATGACTTCCTTCCTTCTCTGAACAATTGAATATCTTCTCTTAGAAACATACACAGTTTCTAGAGTTGGTATCAAACAATCAGAAGTGTTTGGTTAACTAAGAAATCATTTCAGTAATCCATTCAGCAAGTACATTGCAGCCTGGGTGGTACCCAGCACTGTGCTAGATAATGCATGCCTGCTAAATGGCTTCAGTTGTGTCCAACTCTTTGTGACCCTATGGACTGTAGCCCACCAGGCTTCTCTGTCTATGGGATTCTCCAGGTAAGAAGACTGGAGTGGGTTGCCATGCCCTTCTCGAGGGGATCTTCCTGACCCAGGGATCAAACCCACATCTCTTACGTTCGTGGTGAGCAAAAGTAAAGAGGGTCCCTACCCTCTCTAATGGAGCATCTAGGCAAGGGAGGGAGAGAGCAATAGTTACTTTTATCGCTGTGTTTGGTAAATGCCTATGCCCTAGTGATAACTTTGTGTTATTAGAGGGCAATGAGGGGGGATGGACTTATGAAGGTCAAGAGAGTTTCCTTGAGGATGTGTCTATTGTTTATAGGCTGAGTAAAGAAATAACAAGGGTTTCCTTGGTGGCTCACTGGTAAAACATCCACCTGCCAATGCAGGAGACATTGGTTGGATCCCAGTGTCATATTCAAGACTCTGTAGCTGGAGGAATGCTGGCAAACATGGTGCCCAGAAGTACATTTAATGTGGCTGTAGCAGCAAAAGAAAAAAAGACCACGGTATGAGTGGAAGCTGGAAATGTAGATAGAGGACTTACTTTGGAGGCTCTTATATTTTAAAAAAACAAAAAACAAAAAACAAGTTTTATCTTTATCCTAGGAACAGTGGATCACTGGTGGATTTTTGACCTGGGGGAAGGAGGGCTGACATGGTAAGATTTGTGTTTGAGAATCACTCTAGCTGTAGTATTGAGAACAGACTGATGCAGGTAGAGAAAGGAAGTATACCGTTTTGAAGACTATCAGAATGGATCAAGGAGAGAAAGATGCTAGCTTGGATCAGGATAGAAGTGGAAAAGAGTAGATGGATGCAAGGGAGAATTAGAAGGAAAAATAGATGGGATTTAGTGAAAGAGTCAATATGAATGAGAAAGAGAGGAATGAAAAATTACCCTTATGATTCCCAAGGATTTTTGCTTGGATTAGTACATAAATGAGGATGTCATTCACCCAAAATGAGAAGAATGAGAATGTTTTAGGTTCTGTGCATGTGCTTGAGTGCTCAGTTGCTTCAGTCATGTCCGACTCTTTGCAGCCCTATGTACTATAGCCCACCAGGCTCCTCTGTCCATGGGGATTCTCCAAGCAAGAATGCTGGAGCGGGTTACCATGCCCTCCTCCAGGAGATCTTCCCAACCCAGGGATCGAACATGCGTCTCCTGCGGCTCCTGCATTGCAGGCGGATTCTTCCCATCTGGGAGGCCTTTAGATTCTGAGTGGGGGGCAAGAAAGAAATCACAAGTTTAATTATTATTTCTTGATGTATGATACAGGTCTGGAGCACACACAGAGCTCTACCCTGAAGATATAAATTTGTGAATCACTTGAATATTTTGATAATTGTAACTATAGGCATATGTGAATTTCCATGAGGAGTTGATGCAGAGTAAGGAATGAAAACTTATGAGGCCTGAGAAACTACAATATTTAATGACTGGGTAGAATAAGATGCGAACAGAAAGGAGACAAGAAAGGAACAGCCAGAAAAATAGGAGGAAAACTATGGAGTGTAGAGCTGCAGAAGCCAAAGAAAGGAAGTAAAGTAAAATCTGGGTTCAACAAACTCTAATCTAAAAATATGTATATTTATATGGTACATATGGCTTTGTCTCCTTAGGAACACTGCACAAACTTCTAGTCAAGTTCAAAGTGGAATAGAGTAGAGGGTGGATTTTTAATCCCAGTTCCGATACTCTCAGACAGTTCAGTCTTTGTGATATATTTCTCTCATTGGAATTATGAAATATGTCAGAATACGTTTACACAAATACACACGTCTTATAATCCTCTCATATGTAGTGATCTTTGCTTCTGTAAGTTGTCTGTCAACTTTAGAAATACTCCTGACCTTGTGTCCATGAAAATGCTGAGGATGGAATATAATAAACTACACTTTTCAGAATATAAGAAACTCTTTTGCAAGATGACTACAATATGCTTCATTGGTCTCACCTAACTTAATGCTTGAAAAAATATATGTCATTTATTACTTTACATCAGTTCTTAGGTTTTCACTTAAAATGTTTCCCTCTTGGGCTTAGATTACATATATACATTATGTAATCTAGATTAAATTACATATATATATATGGGCTTCCCAGGTGGTGGTGATAAAGAACTCGCCTGCCAATGCAGGAGACACAAAAGACCCAGGTTTGATCCCTGGGGCAGAAGGAAGTGGCAACTTACTTCAGTACTCTTGCCTGGAGAATCCCAAGGACAGAGGCGCCTGGTGGGCTACAGTCCGTAGGATCACAAAGAGTCGGACATGACTAAAGCAACTTAGCAAGCACATACACACACACACACACACACAGGTACATATATATATATAATATATATATATGCGCTATGCTAAGTCACTTCAGTCGTGTCCGACTCTGTGCGACCCCATAGGCGGCAGCCCACCAGGTTCCCCCATCCCTGGGATTCTCCAGGCAAGAACACTGGAGTGGGTTGCCATTTCCTTCTCCAATGCATGAAAGTGAAAAGTGAAAGTGAAGTCTCTCAGTCCTGTCCGACTCTTATCGACCCCATGGATTGCAGCCTAACAGGCTCCTCCGTCCATGGAATTTTCCAAGCAAGAGTACTGGAGTGGGGTGCCATTGCCTCCTCTGATATATATATATATATATATATATATATATATATATATATATATATATATATATAAATGAGGTTTTAAGGCATGAGTATATATATATAAGTCTTTTAAAGATAGGGTTTTCAATATATATTTCTTTTTAAAACTTTTTTATATTACTGTGTTTTACTTTTGTGCTAGCTTCAGCAGCACATATACTAAAATTGGAACAATACAGAGAAGATTATCCCCTGCACAAGGATGACAGGCACATTCGTGAAGTTTTCCATATCTTGGGGTCTTCCTTTGTAGCTCAGCTGGTAAAGAATCTGCCTGCAATGCAGGAGACCCCATTTGATTCCTGGGTCAGGAACATCTGCTGGAAAAGGGATAGGCTACCCACTCCACTATTCTTGAGCTTCCCTGGTGCGTCAGTTGGTAAAGAATCCACCTGCAATGTGGGAGACCTGGGTTCAGTCTCCAGGTTGGGAAGATCCCCTGGAGAAGGGAACGGCTACCACTCCAATATTCTGGCTTGGAGAATCCCATGGACTGTATATCCATGGGTTGCAAAGAGTCAGACGTGACTGAGCGACTTTCACTCACATAGCCAGTTAACAATGTTGTGATAGTTTCAAGTGGACAGCAAAGGGACTCAGCCATAGGTACACGTGCATCCATTCTCCCCCACAGGCCCCTCCCAACCAGGCTTCCACATATCATTGAGCAGAGTTCCCTGTGCTATATAGTAGGTCTTTGTTGGTTATCCATTTTAAATATAGCAGTGTCTACTTGTCAATCCCAAATTCCCTAACTATCCCTTTCCAGACTTCTTCAACTAACTCAAGCTTTTGTGTATAATTTCAATATATCTGGGCTTAATTTATTACAAAATCACAAGCCCTATAGGCCAACTCCTATGGATCATAGTAGAAAAGGCATGGGATAAGAATCTGACATCACTGGGTTTCGTCCCAGATTTGCTACCTGGACAGGTTGTCAGTATACCACTCTGTACCATTTGCTTCTTCTGTGAAATATGGACAATACTACTTACCTCATGAGGCTGCTGTAAAGAACTGTCTACAACATACAAGTACTCAATAAACGTTAATGCCTTCTTGACATCACAGTGAAAATATAGTGCTAGAGTAGCTGCCACCTGAAATCATAACCAATTATGACTATAGTGTAAGCTGTTGAACTAGCATACATGTCATCCAGAAAAACAATCCCATGTTTTTCAATATATTCAGAGTGCGATGAACTCTGATGATGTAAAAATAACAAATCAACCTTGGGTTTATGGTCATCTCATAGCTTATGAATTGAAACATTTCATGATCCTTGTCAGTGTAGAGAGTTAACTTCCCTACGATTTGAGAGAAAAAAGAGATCATTTCTCCTGTACTAGTTTTTAGTAAAAAGATGCCCAACTAAGAGGCTTTCACAGAGAATTCCTTCAATAATGATGTGCTGAATAAATGAATAGAGTAAAATGGAAGAAGATAAAAGTTCATTTTTGTGTTTTAGGAAATGTATTGAAATTAGAGATTATGATTATTTTTGTAAATTAACAGTTCTCTGGAGGAATTAGTGTTATGCTGGGCTCTGCAGTCATTTGTTTACTCAATAGATGAGGTACTTTACTATGTTGCTATGATATAAGGTTCTATGATGGTCAAGAAAAGAGTCATGTCTATAGATCACTGCCCTACAGATTTACAGTGCCAGATAGGAAAATCATGAACCAGATGATCATGAGATTATTTCCAAAACTAGTCAAATAAAGTAGTCCCCTCATCTAATCTTCATCTAATCCTTCCATTTTAGGCCAAGAGTGTCTATTGTGTTTCCCCAACAAAACAATATTCAATCCAACCAAACCAAAAGTCAAGATGAATTGTTGATTTTCTCTTTTAACTTCACCATATGTATCATCCTCTTTAAAATATAGTTTTCTTCTAGATTCTGAGCATATACATACATTCTAATTTGCGTATTGCCTAGGTGCTATATTACATTCACATTTTTTTGGCTCATGTGTTTGGAATTGCTTATTTTGGATATTTTGTTTATTTTATTATAGTAGTAAGGGGGAGAAAATATAGATGGTTCAGAGATCTTTCCTGTCATACTTCTCAAACCAGTTTCTTTTCAATGTTTTTTATTTAAGCAAAAACTACTAAAAATATAAAAATGTAATATGGAATTCCATCAAAGCTCCTCCCACTTAAGTATTTTTTTTCCAATAGTGATGAAGGTGAAACTACATTTCAGAAGTTTTCATGTTAAGTGATTCCTTTGATATATCCATCACAGGAACATAACATAGTTATTACTAACTTACTTTAAGGTGAATCAAGATCAATCTTCAAGTTAATGCTTTTGTAAGCCTTCCTGATATAAATACCTTGGATTTGTCTTCTAATATGTAAAAGAATATTCTCTTTCCTGCCTTTATTGTCAGTAAAAATAAAACTCTGTCTGCATTACTCTCATCTTAGGATCTCTGTTCAGATCATCCTAAAGGGTGTCTTGTCTGTCTTTTGAATGGGAGCTTCTGTTTTCTGAGTTCCACAGCATCTTCTTCTTTAATTTATGTCTTAGTGGAGCCTTCTCCTGTAGCTTCCTGTGAGTCGCTGAGGGAAGATAAATGTTTTGAGATCTTGCATATCTAGCAATGCCTTTATTCACTCTTGACAATTGAATTTTTATGTATATATACTCCTGTGTAAGAAAACAATTTCCCTTGGGTTTTCTAAGGCAATATTTCAGTGTCTTCTAGCTTTGGATATTGCTCCTGAGACAGTCAATGCTGTTCTGATGTTTGAATTTGTACATATGAATAGTTTCTACCTTTGTGACATTTTAGAATAGTCTCTGCTTCCTAAGATTCTAAATTTCATAATGGTAAACTTTACTGTGACCCTTTTTTATCATGTCAAGTATCAGATTGGACTTCCAGTGTTGACACACCTAAAATGTCATATGCTTGGAGTCATAAATATTTCAGTCCTTTGGGGTGCTTTAACAAAATACCATAGACTGGATGGCTTACAAACAGAAATTTATTTCTGATATTCTGGAGAGACTGGGAAGTCCAAGATCATGATGCTGGCTAACTTGGTATCTAGTGAGGGTCTGCTTCCTGGTTCAGGTGGCCATCTTCTCTCTGTGTCCTCACATGGTGGTAGGATCAAGGGAGACCTTTGGAGAATCTTCTGTAAGGGCACTAATGCCATTAATGAGAACTCTGCTTTCATGGACTAATCACCTCCCCCAAGCTTCACCTTTTCCTACCATTACATTGGGCATTAGAATTTCAACATATGAATTTTGCAGGCACACAATCATTGAGCCTGTAGCTATATAGCACGTAGCCTTTCCAAATTTGCTTCTTTCACTTAGCGATATTGGCTTGACAGCTCATCTCTTTTTAGCACTGAATAATAATTCATTTATAAACATACCACAGTTGATCTATTTACCTACTGAAGGACATCTTGGCTTCTTCCATGTTTTGCAATTACAAATAGAGTTGCTATAAACATATATGTGCAGGTTTTGTGTGGATGTAAGTTTTTAGCCCATTTTGGCAAATATTGAAGAGTGCAATTGCTGGATAGTATGTTTAGTTTTGTAAGAAAATACCAAACTGTCTCCCAAAGTGTACCATTTTGCCATGAATACAAGTTCCTTTGCTCCATATCCTCACCAGCATTTGGTGTTGTCACTATTTTGGATTTTAGCCATTTTAGTAGGTGTGGTAGTATCTCACTGATGTTTAAATTCATAGTTTTCTAATAACATATGATGTTGAGCATCTTTTCATACAGGGCTTCCCTGGTGACTCAGATAGTAAAGAATTTGCCTGCAATGTAGATGACCCAGGTTTGATCCCTGGGTCAGGAAGACCCCTGGAGAAGGGAATAGCTACCCACTCCAGTATTCTTGCCTGGAGAATTCCATGAACAGAGGAACCTGGTGGGCTATAGCCCATGGGGTCACAAAGAGTCAGACACAACTGAGCATGAGACTCCTTATATTTTCATACATCTATATGCCATCTGTGTTTCTTCTTTGGTGAAGTCTTTGAGATCTTTTGCTCATTTTTTAATTGAGTTGTCTGTTTTCTCAGCATTGAGCTTTAAGAGTTCTTTATGTGGAGAAGACAATGGTACCCCACTCCAGTCCTCTTGCCGGGAAAATCCCATGGACGGAGGAGCCTGGTAGGCTGCAGTCCATGGGGTCGCTAGGAGTCAGACACGACTGAGCGACTTCACTTTCACTTTTCACTCTCATGCATTGGAGAAGGAAATGGCAACCCACTCCAGTGTTCTTGCCTGGAGAATCCCAGGGATGGGGGAACCTGGTGGGCTGCCATCAATGGGGTCGCACAAAGTTGGACATGACTGAAGCGACTTAGCAGCAGCAGCAGCAGTTCTTTATGCATTTTAGACCACTCCTTTATCAGTAATGTGTGCACCAATTTATTTTCAAATTTTTTAAATAGTAATGCATTTACATAGCTAAAATGTAAAAATGAAATTAAAAGGTAAATATTGGGAAGTCCCACTGCTCCCACTCCTTCCAAATTCATCCTCTTCCTTCACCATTTTTATTTGTTTCTGACTTATCCTTCTCAGGTCTCTATATTGTGCTGTGCTATGCTGATTTGCTCAGTTGTGTCCTACTCTTTGTGACCCCAAGGACTGTAGCCTCCCAGACTCCTCTGTCCATGGGGATTCTCCAGGCAAGAACAGTGGAGTGGGTTGCCATACCCTCCTCCAGGGGATCTTCCCAACCCAGGGATCAAACCCAGGTCCCCCACACTGCAGGTGGATTCTTTACCATCTGAACCACCAGGGAAGCCCTCTCTTTATACAAGTACAAGCAAATACAAATATACAGTTTACTTTTCCCATTTCTTAACAAAAGTGGCATTTCACATACATTATTCTGAACCTTGATTTTTCACTTAACACTGTATCATGGGCATCTTTCCATATCTTATCATAGAGCTCTTCCCTATTTTTTAACAGCTGTATAATGTTCCATTGTGGGGATATACCACAGTTCAGAAATTCCTTGTTGCTGGACACTTATCACCCTGACTTTTAAAGGTACCTGGTGCTCTCTTACAAATTTATGAGATTGTAAGGCTCTATAATGAAAAGTGGGTGCTTCTTAACTTTCTTCCATTGCCACCTTAGGTTCTGGTTTCTTCTGTTATAGGACACTTTCCACTTAACTCTCTGCTTTATAGCTTCCAGAATTTATTTTGTTTACCACTCAGTAGCATAGCACTATCATCTTCAAACTGAAGGAACAATTCCTTGATTGTCTAGACTCTGTAAGTAAGTCCTCTCTTACCTTGTATACTTCTATTGTACCTTTCCAGACTTTAGTCACACCCTTTCAGAGTAAAGACACTCAGTTTTCACAAATGAAAATAATCTTGGAAAGAGCTAGAAGGTGGGGCATAAAATTGTTTCCTTTTTCAGACCCCCCCCCTCAAAAAACAACCCCAACAAAAAGAGAAACAGTATGGTCTAAAGACCTCCTGGAATCATTTAATAAGGCAATGGATTTCTATGTTTTTTTCTCCCTTCTATGGCGGTAACTATTACAAAAGCATTTCTGTCCCTGGGCTTCAACTTGGTAGGCCTGATGACTGTTTTCCTAATTTATAGGCACCGTTAGCACCATCAGTCCTGGTACATCAAGGGCCCTGAGGGGTCAGCAATTCTCCTGCTGTACACTTCAACTGATAGAGTCATTTGTTTCATCAACTGTATGAGTCACAAGATGGACCTCTCTTGTAAGGCTGTAAAGCAGTGATTGAGATTTGTGCCCTTCACTCAGAGAGAACCCAGAACTATTCCACTTTCTATTTATGTAACCTTCAGCAAGCTATTCAACCCTTCTAAACCTGTGTTTCCTCATCTATAAAATAACGTGCACTTCATAGGTTTGTTGTGAAGATTAATCACATATAAAACAGCTAGTACAGAGCCAGGCAATTCTCCAACACCAGCCAATGTCCTACAACTCAATTCTGACACTATTTCCCTGGAGATACTGCAGATCCCAAGATGAGGAGCTCTTCAACACCAGTCCTTTCATGTTTTTTTAGAGGCTTCATTACATAGGCATGACTAATCAAATCATAGGCATTCCTGATTGATTCAACTTCTACCTCTTCTCTTCTCCCCAGAGGTGGAAGAATGGGACTGCCTGAAATCTCCAACCCACTAATCTTATGGTTGGGCTTCCCTGCTGGCTCAGACAGTAAAGAATCTGCCTACAATACAAGAGACTCTCATTTGATCCCTGGATTGGGAAGACCCCCTGGAGGAGGGCATGGCAACTCACTCTAGTATTCTGGCCTGGAGAATTCCATGGACAGAGGAGCCTGGTGGGCTACAGTCCATGGTGTCACAAAGAGTCAGACACAACTGAGCGACTAACACTTGCACTTTTCAGTTTTATGGTTGGCTTCACTGGCAACCAGTCACCATCCATAGGTGCTTTCCAAAAGGCAGTATGTTAACAAGAACCCAGCTTGAGAACTGTCTTTTGTAAATAATAAGACGCTCATTTCACCTTTAGGGTTTCAAGAACTGAGGACTAAACACTAATTATTATAATAAAAGATGCTCCTATGGCTTTTATCCCTCAGGAAATTCCATGGCTTTGGGAAAGTAGGAGCCAGATGTGAACCATGAACCATGACAAAAAAATATATGAAATATATTTTGATCATTTGAATGATCAAATATGCATTTCTTGTAAATAACATTATTGTCATTTGTTTTCCCGACGGGTCTAAAAACTCTGTGAATAGAGATTCTGTCTGTATTCCTCCTTTTGTCTCCCAGGTACCGAGCAAAGTGCCTGGTTCATAGAAGAAATTGACGAATATTCATTAAATGACTCAGTAAAGGAATGAGTAAATAGATGTATCTCTTTCACATTAATTCTCAGGATACAAAAAAATTTTTTTTCAAGAAAACTATGGAGTGCATGTATATATTTAAGAAAGTCAGCTTGTTATTATAGGAAGATCTGCTATTCCCCCAAATTTGGTCTGCAAACACTCTTCCAAGGAGTAAATTTTAAGGAAATATTTCTTGACTGACCATGGCCTAACAGTTATCCACTTAGTCTTGTGCACCATGTCCTCTCTAGCTGCATTTATGCGTAAGATAAATGGGAAAATGCTGTGTTTAGTAGTTGGAAAGTATCTGTCATAGGTAAGATGACCTTTGTGCTGGTTTGACTTGGCAGGGGAGAGTGGGTCATAAACCTTAATAAAAATGCCTTGGGAGATGTTGATCTAAATGTTGATCATTTATTTTTTAAATGGGATTTTTAACCAGAAAGATTCCATCATGTAATGTTCAATAATAATGCCATCCAGAAAAAAAAGAAACCACTCAAAATAATTGACATTTATTTGACCTTGTCTTGTGGGTAAAAATCTGATAAAATCAGATTTAAAATATTGTTTCATTGGCCTTAAAAAATACCCCTGAAGGCTGAAAATCATTACAATAGGTCCTGTTTTTGCCCAGTCCTACACTTCATGATTATGTCTGATTCTCACAAACATGCTTCAAAATCAGCAGTTTACTGTTATTCCTGTTTTACAAATAGAGAAATGGAGACCCAAGGTTTAAAACCTTGCCACTAACGATTATAATGCTAAGCAGAAAGGCAGGATACAAAGCCTGTTCTTTCTGACTCCAAAACTCATGTTTTTTTAATACTTTCTCTCTTGCTATGGGGTGTTTTTCCCTAACAATCATAACAAAATATCTTCATAGGCCATAAAATAATGTTAGACCCCTTCGTGTCACCATTATCACAACAAATTTCCTAAACCAAGTCAACACATACAAAAAAGATATGTTTAGGAGTAAGAGTTTGGGAGTTGTCATAGGTGGTAGTGGTTATAGAAGGTTATAGAAGGAAACAGAATTAGAAAGCATTGTGAAAAAACAGAAGAGTTTCCGTGATTACAGGTCACCTGATTGTAGTGTCCATTCATATGTGGTGAATATTGGTCACTTTTTGAATATCCAGCATTCCTATGTCTTATGTATCCCTGACTCCTGTGTATCAAATAGAGCTTGTCTCTCACTATCAAAACAGAAAACACCAGATACCTTCCCAGGACTCCTTGCATCTGGCCATGAGACAGACATAGGTTCCACCATTCATTCACTCATTATGGCAACCATCACATCAAAAGTTAGTGATGTAAAGAAGAAAGGAGCACAGAGAAATCCATCATGAAAAGACTAGCACCATAACACAGCTGATGGAGTGGTTCTGGTCTCCAGGCTCGGTGCTGTTGACTATAGGAGTGATGTGGGGGTAGAATAAGCAGCGGGGCCTCAAAGAGTCAGTTTTACAGTGTTGATTTTGGCAATGGTTTCTAGCTTTATGACCTCAGAGCCTGGATCCCTGATACTCTCAAGGAACCTGTGATGTTCCCATCATTCTTTCATTAAATTACTTTTTATTTAATTTAGTTCCTACTGCCTAAGAATCCTGACTGGAAAAAAAAATGTATAAATAATAATAATAATGACAGTAACTAGCATATCTTGAGAACTTATGATTTAATTCTGCTAAATGCTTTAAAAACCTTTTACTCCTTAAATTCTCACCGCAACCCAGTAGTTTCTATATTACAGATAAATAAATTAAGAGATTAAGTGGCTTGATCCAAGAAATCTTGCTGGAAAGTGGCAGAGTCAAGATTTGAACCCACCATCTCTATCTATCCCTGGGTCAGGAAGATCCCCTGGAGAAGGAAAATGGCAAAGCACTCCAGTATTCTTGCCTGGAGAATTCCAATCCACGGGGTTGCAAAAGCGTCAGACACGACTGGGCAACTAAACATCAATTCTAGCTCCAAAACCTAGTCAGTTCAGTTCAGTCACTCAGTCATGTCTGACTCTTTGTGACCCTATGAACCACAGCATGCCAGGCCTCCCTGTTCATCACCAGCTCCCTGAGTTCACCCAAACCCATGTCCGTCGAGTCAGTGATTCCATCCAACCATCTCATCCTCTGTTGTCCCCTTTTTTTCCTGCCCTCAATCTTTCCCAGCATCAGGGTCTTTTCAAATGAGTCAGCTCTTCACATCAGTTGGCCAAAGTATTGGAGTTTCAGCTTCAACATCAGTCCTTCCAGTGAACACCCTGGACTGATCTCCTTTAGGATAGACTGTTTGAATCTCCTGCAGTCCAAGGGACTCTCAAGAGTCTTCTCCAAAACCACAGTTCAAAACCATCAATTCTTTGGCACTCAGCTTTCATTATAGTCCAACTGTTACATGCATACATGACCAGTGGAAAAACCATGAACCTTTGTTGGCAAAGTAATGTCTCTGCTTTTGAATATGCTATCTAGGTTGGTCATAACTTTCCTTCCAAGGAGTAAGCGTCTTTTAATTTCATGGCTGCAGTCACCATCTGCAGTGATTTTGGACCCCAGAAAAATAAAGTCAGCCACTGTTTCCACTGTTTCCCATCTATTTGCCATGAAATGATGGGACCGGATGCCATGATTTTAGTTTTCTGAATGTTGAGCTTTAAACCAACTTTTTCACTCTCCTCTTTCACTCTCATCAAGAGGCTCTTTAGTTCTTCTTCACTTTCTGCCATAAGGGTGGTGTCATCTGCACATCTGAAGTTATTGATATTTCTCCCCGGCAATCTTGATTCCAGCTTGTGTTTCTTCCAGTCCAGCGTTTCTCATGATGTACTCTGCATAGAAGTTAAATAAGCAGGGTGACAATATACAGCCTTCACGTACTCTTTTTCCTGTTTGGAACCAGTCTGTTGTTCCATGTCCAGTTCTAACTGTTGCTTCCTGACCTGCATACAAGTTTTTCAAGAGGCAGATCAGGTGGTCTGGTATTCCCATCTCTTGAAGAATTTTCCACAGTTTATTGTGATCCACACAGCCAAAGTGGCATAGTCAATAAAGCAGAAATAGATGTTTATCTGGAACTCTCTTGCTTTTTCCATGATCCAGTGGATGTTGGCAATTTGATCTCTGGTTCCCCTGCCTTTTCTAAAGCCACCTTGAACTTCTGGAAGTTCACGGTTCATGTATTGCTGAAGCCTGGGTTGGAGAATTTTAAGCATTCCTTTACTAGCGTGTGAGATGAGTGCAATTGTGCAGTAGTTTGATCATTCTTTGGCATTGCCTTTCTTTGGGATTGGAATGAAAACTGACCTTTTCCAGTCCTGTGGCCACTGCTGAGTTTTCCAAATTGGCTGGCATATTGAGTGCAGCACTTTCACAGCATCATCTTTCAGGATTTGGAATAGCTCAACTGGAATTCTATCACCTCCACTAGCTTTGTTTGTAGTGATGCTTTCTAAGGCCCACTTGAGTTCACATTCCAGGATGTCTGGCTCTAGGTGAGTGATCACACCATCGTGATTATGTGGGTCATGAAGATCTTTTTTGTACAGTTTTTCTATGTATTCTTGCTACCTCTTCTTAATAGCTTCTGCTCTGTTAGTCAGCCACTAAACTTGAATATATAATTTAGGAGTAGTTTGTACTGTATGTCTTTTTTAGAATATAACATCCAAAGGTAGTTGTTCAAAGGTTTTCCAAAGACAACAAACTGGATGTGTACATATATAAAAGAACTGGTTTATGAAATTTTGAGGGCTATCAAGTGTGAAATCTGCCAGACAGACCAACAAGGCCAAGGCCCCAGGGGAGGATTCATATTGCAGCTCAAGTCCAGAGGTGGTTTGGAGCAGAAGTCCCTCTGTAGGTATCTATATCCAAATCTCTGCTTCTTAGAAGGACATCAGTCCTATTGGATTAAGATCCACATTAATGACTTCACTTTAACTTAGTTACCTCTGTAAAGACCCCTGTCTCCCAAATTCAATCACATTCTGAGATACTCAGGGATAGCACTGTAAGATATGAATTTTAGAGGGGACATAATTCAGCCCCTAGCAGTAGTAATTTCAACACAACATTTTAGAAAGTGCCCTGTATGTACATGTAGTCTCAGGGACTTTCTAAATTTGCATGACACATCTTTAGAGTATTTGAGGCCCTCTTCAATTTTTAAAATACCAGTCCTGCCCATAGCCAGCATCAAAATGGTAACCATAATATTATCAGTAACCAAAGTCTCTTATGTCTTAGCTTAAAGATGATGATACCCAGCTACAAGGAAATTTTAGGTTGTGTTTCCCACCAGAAGTACAAAAACTAGTTGCACTACAGTTTCCCAGTACTTAAACTCATCAGAAGAATCAAATGAAATAAACTGCCCCATGGTAAAGTGACACAGCTCCTAAAAATATTCTTCTCCTTCAAGGACTGATGGCTTTTGGCTGTACTCAGTTTTTGCAAAGATTTCAAACCTTGAGGGGGCCAGACAGCACTGTGAGGTCTGCAGTGTGCCTCTTGGCAATGAACATCATAATGGGAACACTTGTCATTTTTTTTCACCTGGAGATTGATTATTCAATGGTTGAAAGTGAAAGTGAGTGCTTGGAAAAGCCATCTTAACTCCTCCATCAGTTATTTAACAGCAGTCACACCCTCTTGCATTTGTAGAACTCTTTGTCCTTCTTATAGTACTTATACATGGTTTAGTTCATTTCATCTAAATGGTCCTTGATTGGCCTAAAGTTTAAATCAGCTTCCCAATGTGCCTAGCAATCTTAGAGAGCACTTTATGAGCTTAAAAAAACATGACCCAAAGTGGAGAAATTGCTCTGAAAGCATTCTGTAAAATCAAGGCACCTTTATTCTACACATTCGTAAACAGTGAAGCTAACTGAGTTAAATCCTTAAAGGAACTGTGGGGATTATCCAAAGATTCTCAATCCTTTACAGTTTACTTTGTTTTCAACACCATTTTCTATAGGGCTAAGCTCTTAAATCCAATATTACCTTATTAAAAATTTCAGACAAAAACATGCCTCCATTATCATTCTGTCTTTCTCTTAAGAGTCAAACCTACATATTCCCTTTAAAGAAAAACTGAAGGTAATTTGTTGTCAAAAGATCCTGAACTAAAAATACATGTCACAATTAGACAGGGCCTGAGTAGTTCTCCCTACACAGAGCAGATGGTAATCTCTTTTTAAAATAAAATGGTGATCTGTGTTTCTGACTGTGTGCCTTCTGCATCAGGCGTGAAGTAAAAATGAATTTCTATTTTGTTTCATTCAGGGAGCCTATTACATTGACCAACATGGGTGGTGGGGAGGGAGGGAATCACCTAATTTGTTCAAATATAATCATACAGTAACAACAAAAGCATTGGCTCCTTTGACTCTCTGCAGGAAAGCTTTTTAAAAAAATGAACAGACGCAGAATAATCTTGAGAATGCTCTTGTTATTCTGCTGGTAATGTCTGTAGTTAAGGAGACATCTGTGATGGGGGATAAAGAAGATCATTTTCTTTTCTGAAGTACAAAGTGTAGAGTAAAAATATCATTTTGAGGATTTAAAACATAAGAAATAACCTGATTCTTTACCTATATGTTTTTTAAATGATTGATTGTAGGAGTACTGCAATTCAGAGTTGATTTTTTCCATTAATATGGTGTTAGAAAGTAAAAAATGAAACTCAATCTCCTAAAATATGTAAGGAAAGAGCTAGGTTCATATAAGAATGTGGAATTAGCACACTGCCTGTGCTAATACAATATAATGATATATGATGTTAATATAATATGGTGGTGGTTTGGTTGCTGAGTCGTGTCTGACTCTTTGCAACCCCAGGGACTATACCCCACCAGGTTCCTCAGTCCATGGGATTTTCCAGGGAAGAATACTGCAAGGGGTGTCATTTCCTTCTCCAGGGGATCTTCCCCACTCAAGGATTGAACCTAGATCTCCTGCATTGCAGGCAGATTCTTTACCAACTGAACAAGCCCATAACATAATGACAATAAGATAATGATAATATAATGTGTCTCTAATCCTGGTTCTAAATTAGGGTGTGCAGCCATATTTCTATTGTGGCAGGAGTGTGGATATAACCTTACTTCAAAGATATTTTCTGCCTGTGTTTTGATTATACAGTTCTATGGAGCAAACCATTATGCCTTTACCGTTAGTCCTACAAATAGCATCTCTCGCATTTTTTCATTTTTATTGGAATCTAGTTGCTTTACAGTGTTGTGTTAGATTCTGCTATACAGCAAAGTGAATCAGTTATATGTATACATATATCCCTCTTTTTTAGATTTCCTTCCCACTTAGGTCACCACAGAGCATTGAGTAAAGTTTCCTGTGCTACACAGTAGGGTCTCCTTATTTATCTATGCTATACATAGTACTATTGTGGGGAGAGAGCGAATTAGCCAAGATGGTGTGTTCAGGCTCTCTTGACCCACGTTTTGTAAATATTGACCATATAACAGCTGAGATCACTGATAGCACTGCACATGCACATCACGAGATACTCACTTGGTCATGGGTTACTCTGTGCAGTATGCATATGGGAGTTCCACCTAGAAAGTGGTGGCATTGCTGCTGCATCACGGTTGTGTCCACTGGCTCAGCCATGAGAGGAGAGAATACTGCTACGGCTGCTGTGCCAGCCAGGAGAGAATAAATGTGTCTGCAGTTCCTATGGCTCTTTGTGTCTTCTTCCAACCTCTTAGCTTGCGCATTGCCTACTCTGGATTCAACAAACAGTGTGCAAAGTGTGAACAGCAAGACAGTTGGCATCATGAACAGGATAAGCAATACAAGCATATATATGTCAATTCCAATATCCCAATTCATCCCCCCCCTTACCCTCCCTGGTATCCATAAGTTTGTTCTCTATATCTGTGTCTCTATTTCTGCTTTGCAAATATGTTCATCTGTACCACTTTTGTAGATTTCACATGTAAGTGATATTATATGATATTTGTTTTTCTCTTTCTGACTTACTTCACTCTGTATGACAGTCTCTAGGTCTATCCACATCTCTGCAAATGGCACTATTCTGTTCCTTTTTGGGACTGAGTAATATCCCATTGAATGTATGTATCACATCTTCTTTATCATTCTTCTGTTGATGGACATTTAGGTTGCTTCCATGTCCTGGCTACTGTAAATAGTGCTGCAGTGAACACTGAGATGCATATATTTATTTACATTATGCTCTTCACCCAGTATATGCCTAGGCATGGGATTGCTGGGTCATATGGGAGCTCTGTTTTTTAGCTTTTTGCGAAACCTCCATACTGTTCTCCATAGAGGCTGTATCAATTTATATTCCTGCCAACAGTGTAGAGGATTCCCTTTGCTCCATACCCTCTCCAGCATTAATTGTTTGTAGATTTTTTGATGATAGCCATTCTGACCAGTGTAAGGTGATAGTTATCACATTGAAGTGTTGATTTGCATTTCTCTACTAATTAGTGATGCTGAGCATCTTTTCATGTGATTGTTGTTCGTCTATATGTCTTCTTTAGAGAAATGTCTATTTAGATTCTCTCTCCATTTTTTTAATTGGGCTGTTTTCTGGTTTTGTTTTGTTTTTTTTTTTCCTTTTATATAGAGCTTCATGAGCTGTTTGTATATTTTGGAGATTAACCCCTTGTCAGTTGCTTTATTTGTAAATATTTTCTATCATTCTGAGGGTTGTCTTTTTGTTTTGCTTATGGTTTCCTTTGCTGTGCAAAAGATTTTAAGTTTAATTAGATCTCACTTGCTTATTTTTTTGTAATTTTTATTATTCTAGGAGGTGGACCAAAAAAGATCTTGCTGCAATCTATGCCCAAGTGTGGTCTGCCTATGTTTTCCTCTAAGTTTTCATGCCCAGTCTTACGTTTAGGTCTTTGATCCATTTTAAGTTTATTTTTGTGTATGGTATTAGGAAGTACTCTAATTTTATTCTTTTACATGTAGCTGTCCAGTTTCCTGCACTACTTATTGAAAAGACTGTCTTTTCTCCATTGTATATTCTTGCCCCTTTTGTCATAGATTAGTTGACCATAGGTGTGTGGCTTTCTATCCTATTCCATTGGTCTATATTTCTGTTTTTGTGCCAGTGCCATACTGTCTTGATTACTGTAGCTTTGTAGTATAGTCTGAAGTCAGGCAACCTGATTATTCCAGCTCCATTTGTCTTTCTCAAGATGGCTTTGGCTATTTGGGCTTTTTGTGTTGTCATACAGCTTGTAAAATTTTTTGTTCTAGTTTTGTGAAGCATCTCTCCTATTTTAATATAAAATATCTATTATTATAATAGGGAATCAAATGTATTTCCTTAGAATCTGAATCTGAATTATCAAAACTATTCATCAAATACTATACATGTTATTACATACAAAGTATAATAGAGCTTTGAGCCAAGAATTCATGCATTAAAACCCAAAAGTCATTTTCACATGAAGCACCCTAGCAATTCAAGCTGTGCTGATATCGGTTCAGTTCAGTTCAGTCACTCAGTCATGTCTAACTCTCTGCGACCCCATGGAGTGCAGCACATCAGGTTTCCCTGTCCGTCACCAACTCCCAGAGTTCATTCAAACTCATGTCCATTGAGTCAGTGATGCCAACCAACTATCTCATCCTCTGTCATCCCTTCTCCTCCTGCCTTCAATCTTTCCCAGCAAAAGGGTCTTTTCAAATGAGTCAGTTCTTTGCATCAGATGGCCTAAGTATTGGAGCTTCAGCTTCATCAGTCCTTCCAATGAATATTCAGGACTGATTTCCTTTAGGATGGACTGGTTGGATCTCCTTGCAGTCCAAGGAACTCTCAAGAGTCTTCTCCAACACCACAATTCAAAAGCATCAATTCTTGGGCACTCCAGCTTTCTTTGTAGTCCAACTCTCATATCCATACATGACTACTGGAAAAACCATAGCTTTGACTAGACGGATCTTTGTGGACAAAGCAATGTCTCTGCTTTTTAACATGCTGTCTAGGTTGGTCATAGATTTTCTTCCAAGGAGCAAGCATCTTTTAATTTCATGGCTACAGTCACCATCTGCAGTGATTTTGGAGCCCCCTCCCCAAAATAACATCTCTCACTGTTTCCATTGCTTCCCCATCTATTTGCCATGAAGTGATGGGAGCAGATGCCATGATATTAGTTTTCTGAATGTTGAGTTTTAAGCCAACTTTTTCACTCTCCTTTCACTTTCATCAAGAGGCTCTTTAGTTCTTTGCTTTCTGCCATAAGGGTGCTGACATAGGAAATATCAGCTGATATATGAAATAATAAAACAACTAACTTTTATTAAGTACTTGTAATGTATCAGGCACTATTTTAAATGCTGTATACCTGTTAATGTATTTACTTCTCACAACAACCATTTGAGAATAAATATTGTTTCTGGGCTTCCCAGGTGGCTCAGTGTTAAAGAATCCACCTGCAATGCAGGAGATGTGGGTTGATTCCTAGGTCAGGAAGATCCCCAGGAGAAGGAAATGGCAACCCACTCTAGTATTCTTGCCTGGACAATCCCATGGTTCAAGGAGCCTGGAGGTCTACACTCCAGAGGGTCACAAAGAGTAGGACAAAACTAAGCAACTGAGCACCCACTCATTATTATCTCTATTTTATAAATGAGAAAATAAAATCATAGAAATATTAAGTAATTTGACAAAAGTCAAACAGCTAGTGAATACAGGAGCCAGAATTCAAATCTAGTTAATTTAGTTCCAGAACCCAGGCCAGTAACCATTACCCAGTGCAGACAATGTGAGAAGCTAATGGCAGCAAGTAAACATGGTACATTTCATGATTCATCATGTCTGCAAGATTAAAATAAAACAAGCATATTGAGAGAACTCCAATGATTTTAGGGAGAAGAGGGCTTAATAGCCAAAGAAACTTCTCCTGGGGACTTAATGAAAATTTGCCTATGAAAATATCTTATGGCTTGATAGTAACCTAGCCAAAGGGACCCATAAAAATATTCCAGATTCAGATATAAACACCAGCATGTGCAAAGGACCTGTGGCAAGAAGAAATGTGGGTGTTTGAGGAGCTGAAACTGAAGCCAGAGTGGCTAGAGGCAGAGGGAGGAGAGCCTTAGGAAGAAGAGGCTGGAAAAAGGGAGAGCATTTCACCCAGGGGTTTGGGGGCTATGTTAATGGCCTTGATCTGTGTCCTGAGAGAAGTAGGAAACCACTGAGAGAATTTAAGCAGAGGGCTAATGTGAACAGATGTGCATTTGAAATCAGTCACCTGGCTGCCACCTTGGAAAACAATTTGGAGAAGTCTAGAGTAGAAGTTGGACTTCCCTCAAAGCTCAGTTGGTAAAGAATCTGCCTGCAGTGCAGGAGACCTGGGTTCAATCCCTAGGTCAGGAAGATCCCTGGAGAAATAAATGGCAACCCACTCCAGTATTCTTGTCTGGAGAATCCCACGGACAGAGGAGTCTGGCAGGCTACAATCCATACGGTCGCTAGAGTCGGACAGGACTTAGTGACTAAAGAGAGAGAGAAAGAGTAGAAGCAAGTAAACCAGTTTTAAAAATATTGCAGTAGCATTAGCTAAAAATAATAAAAGCAGAGGTATGAATGGGGATGGAGAAAACTGAACTGATTCAAGAGATGTTTCTGTGTTAAAGTTTTTAAATGATGACAAATTAGATATTGGAGACAGGGAGGAAAAGGTCAAAGATGACTCTCAAATTTATGACCAGTGCCACTCTGTGGATGATAGGTTTAGATGAGGCAGCTAAGAGGTCCTGTTGAAGATACCCAACTTGAGGTGACATTAGTTATCCAATGAAGTCAAGTTCACAGTGATACTATGGGTCTAAAGTTTAGAGGAGAGGTCTAGGCTGTATGTATACATTTGGAGGTTATCCAGGCAAAGAGAAATCCACTGGCCTGAATACCTCATCCAGGGACAAAATACAAAATAAGTGAGAAGAGAGAAATGCCTAAGACCAGTTCTGGGGAGAAGGTAAGTCTACAAAGAATTATAAGACAGAGGTTCCAGATAAGTAGGACCATGACCAGCAGAAATGGCATCGGGGAACTTAAAGAAGTAGAATTTCAAGAAAGAAAACAAAGACAATGGGGTCAAATACTGCTAAGAAATCAAGTAAAAATGAGGACTGAAAAAGTGAAGGTAGCAAAATGAGGGTAAGAGTCATGGTTGTATTAACATAAACTATTTGGAGGTGATGAGGCTGGAGGTCAGACTAGAGTGGGGTGAATGGAAAGGAAAGCAATGCAGGACAACTGTGGACAACTCTAGAAATTCTGCTGTGAAGCAGAGAGAGGGATTAGAGTGGCAGCAGGAGAGAGATAATAGGATACAGAGAATGACCACAACCACCAGAGACGGGACCAGAAGAGGCTTTACTGCTGTAGATTGTTTTCTTCTTGAGAATTCTGGAGTGAGGCTTTGGGGAGGGTCATCATTTAATGAACTGAGAGGTCATTAAGGGATATTAGTAGCAGAAAAGTAGCTGCAGGGCAGGTGCAGGGAAGAAAACCATTCAATTTATTCTACGGGTTTTCTTCATGTCGCCAAGCTTCTTGCCTTCTTGTGATGACAAAAGCAAATTACAAAATGAAGTAAGAAGAAGAGGAGGAGGAAGAGGAAGGGAGAGGAGGAAGTTGGAGAAGAAGGAGAAAGAAAAGAAGAGGAGGAAGGAAGAGAGAGGAGGAAGAGAACTGATAGCTTTACAGTAAAATGATGAAGGCAGAGGAGAAATTTCAGGGGCAAATCAAAGCATGAAATTAAGTCTAAGAATAAAATTAAAAGAATAAAATAAAGGAAAAATTAGCCTAAACAATATAAAGCTCAACAAAGATTAAAGGCTAGAAGGAAAGAAAACCTAAAACCAGTGAGATTTTTAAAAAAATCAAAACATGAAAATAAGAGGGATAAAAGATTAAAAATAAAACCAACATAAACAAAAAACATAAAAGGGCTAGAACCAGTGAGACAAAAAGCTGAAAACATGAAAGTCAGAGAGTTGAAAGATAAAAGCTAAGACAAGTAAATCCAAGTTAAAAGGATTACTTAGAAGTTGAGCATAAAATTCTTTTAAAGACTGTTGAAAAGTTATTTTCTTCTTAGAATAGAAAAAAAGAATTTGAAATAGAAAGTGAAGACAAGGGAAAAACAAGAAATCTAAAGAATTCAGCAAAACAAACTAAAATAGAAATAGGGAAAAATTAAGTAATCAACATATACCATGGCAACAAGAAATTCTAAAATAATATTGAGATGCTGATTTATACCTCAGCATATGTTCCTGATATAATAAGGAAATAAAAGTAATCAGCCAAAGAGAAAGAGATGAACTTCTATAACCACACCTCTGAAAATTTATTCTTGGTTCCTGTCCATTCCTCCACCTCTCCAGTCTTCATCTGGGGGAAAAAAAAATTACTATTTTTCTTTTTTTTTTTTCCAGCAGCAACTCCTTTCCTTTATTTCTTCCCCTTATAAAGGGCAATTCAAGTTCAGGAGCATTCCTTTCCTGTCCCCAAGTCCCCCATCAGACCAGATACTGCAGGCACCAGATCCTGGGTGGCAGGAGCCACAGCAGCTGTTGGTATCCATTAGGTCAGCACTGAATCCACTGGAGAAGGGCAGCACCTTTCAGACCAAGGGGCAGCTGCACCTGAAGCTTGGGGTGGCCCAGAGGCAGGCTTTCCCGTGAGGACAGAGGCTCAGACAACTGGCTGCGTGAGCTGGCTGGATGGAACTCCATGATGACAAATGTCACCTCTGCCTGTAATCTTCAGCTTAGCCTTCACATCTGCTTACAATAAGAAACACAGACTGATGAAGTATGGCTAGCCCTAGTAAAATTGCAGAATATAGAGTCTGTCTTGATTTTTGTTTGTTTATACTTTGAATACCCTCCAGTCCTTTAATCTATTGTTCATTCTTTCATTAATTACCACTTAGCTTGAATTACTTTAATTCTATCATTTCCAGGATAACTTTCACTTTAAAAGAAGGCCCATTGGATAGATATTTTGGACAAGTATCCCTCCTTCTTATCCTGGTGTTTGGTGACTAGCAACACCACAAAGATTTCTGTTAGATGTCTTCCCTTTTGCTTTACCCTCAACACCCACTCCGACCTCCCACTCTGCTCTCTTTCTCTACCCTTCTCCACTGTGCTGTGTGTTCTGGGAGACTGACTTTTATGGACTGTTTCCATGGATTTGCTTACTCTCAGCCTTCTGGTTGACTTTACCAATGGGAGGCATGGGCAGGATATCACAGAATGAGAGAGTGAGATGAAGGTATTTACTCCTGTGGTTCCCTTACTGCCATGGATTGACTCCATTCTCCTGCAAGCCCACAGATCCTGCCTCATGGCCTTTCCCTACAGCTCCTCCCTCTGGATTCTACTGCAATATCCAGAACATGTCTGACTTCCTCCTCCATCTAGACTCATCTGTACATGTGTGCTAAGTCGCTTCAGTTGTGTCTGACTGTTTGTGACCCTATGGACAGTAGATAGCCAGGCTCCTCTGTCCATGGGGTCCTCCCAGCAAGAATACTAGAGTAGGTTGCCATATCCTCCTCCGGGAGATCTTCCCAACCCAGGGATTGAACCCACATCTCTTACATCTCCTGCATCATTTCTTTACCACTAGCACCAGCTGAGGAGCCCCAAAACTTATCTGTATATTGAGCCATTTTCCTAAGACCCAGATCTCTTTGGCATGTAAGCTGATGAATCCATAGGACTAATCTCTGTTAGAAAATGAATTTTCTCTTATCCAGGTAAGCAGAATGTTTCCTAATGGCCTTCAAATTACCTCGGAGTGAATTATTGCAAAAAAAATTTTAACTAGCATTTCTTCCTCCAGTTTTGTCCTCCACTCATTTATTCTAAGCAGTGAAACTGGATTAATTTCTCTATAAAGACATTCTCATTATGCTCCCCACTGATTTTAAAAGCCTCAATTGTTTCTCATTGTCCACGGGATAAATTCAAGCATTTAAGATCCACAGTCTGGCTCCAACCAAATCTTCAACTTCATCTATCACTACAGAGCATCCTAGGGTGTACTCTGAATAGAAGAAGGTGGGGACAGGAAAGAATCTGAATATCACCCCCAGTTCCCCAAAACATTTTCTCCTTGTTTTCTTCAGTAACAGAAGAATAATTATGTAGCAGGGATGGACTCCTCCATGAGATGGAATTCATAATTTTTCTTTGACTTTAGTTTCTATCATGAAGAAAAGTTGTAAGGTTTATACTGCCATGGAGCAATACTTCACAGGTTATCTAACTGATTCCATGTACTATCAAGTTTCAAATTATATTGTTTTTTAAACTGTTTTTTATTAAACTGTTTTCTGAGATTTCATGACATTAGGTTGGCATTATAAGGGAATTATAATCTGTGGTACCAAGGTTGTGTGATGTCTCCCAAACCCACCACTGCATAAAGTCTTCTTTCAGCAAAACCTGGACATACCTATTAGGTGCATTCTGACATCCTTCCTTCTAAGACCTGACTTGTATTATCTACTCCTCAGCTCCGTGGGCTCAGGCCTAATACTCCAGGCCTGTTGTTGCTCAACCAGAGCACTTTTGTGTGCTGCCCCCACCCCCTGCCACCCCCACCAGGGGACATTTGACAGTGTCTGGAGACATCTGTGGGTGTCATAACTGGAGAAGGAAAGTACTACTGACCCAGGAGGTTGCTACTGTACA
Organism: Bos indicus x Bos taurus; assembly: GCF_003369695.1. Lineage (NCBI taxonomy): Eukaryota > Metazoa > Chordata > Mammalia > Artiodactyla > Bovidae > Bos > Bos indicus x Bos taurus. Next base: position 66,124,029 of record NC_040081.1, read on the forward strand.
TCTTACCATATACAGGAGAGCTCCCCCACAACAAAGACATATCAAGCACAAAATACAATGGTGTCGAGCCTGAGAAAACTTGCACTAGGATAATTCTGATCCTTCCCTGATATCTTACAGGGAGCTAGGCCCATGTTCCCAGCACCATAGATTCTCGCAGCTGGCAATGTGCTTTTTATCCACACTAGGGCCTGCTTTTCTCACCATACATTGCTTCAGACTTTCAGTCTAGGTTCTTACAAAAGCTAATAATCTCAGTGGTCTGCAACAACAACTATGAAGTAGGTCCTTTTTAGTTAAATAAAATTGTATTATCTTTTAGGGAATATTAAAATTTGTCCTCGGGGCTAACAAAGAAGGAATAACAGTTTGGTTAGTGGATAGAGCACAGGTCTGGGGGCCAGGTTCTTGAACTTGTTCTTCTATGAACCAGCTAAGTGATCATGAGCAAAGCGTAGTCCTTCTGAGCTTAAGTTTTCCCTTTCAGTGAAATGAAGGGATGGACTCATTTAAGACATCAAATTATTCTTACAGTGTCTAGTCCCCAGTTGCAATAATTACTTCTTCACTTCTCTTTATTTTCTATTTGCACACACACACACACACACACACACACACACACATCTTTTCTACAAAAGAGGTTAATTTCCTCAGTTAAGTTTACATACCCTAGAATTAAACCAGCAGCAGTTTGCAGCAATAATTATTAAAGCAACAGGCAAGGCTACCCATATCCTCATCTGATTTTTCTTTTTTTCTAATTTCAAACTTACCATTCCTTAATTTAATTGTGTGAGCTCAGTCAAGTCTTAACTCTCTCTCTGGGCCTTGGCTTCAGTGAGAGAGTTAATTTCCAAAGTCCCTTCTAGTTCTAATATATTTTTCCTACCCAGAACTTCTTCTGGCTTAACCTTGCACCCTCTTAAGTATGTGTGATGATTAGTGCCATGAAAATATAATAACACAAGTGAAGATAGCAGCATTCTATAAAATGGTAATAGAAAAAAATGCTTATTTTTCCTAACTTCAAGAATAAAGACTGATCATAAACAGGCAAAAAGAGGTAGCTATTTTGTGACTTGATCTTTTCAGTTTTTGTTTTCCTTTTTACTGTATTTTACAGCCCACACTAAAGAAACAGCAAAAATTCAAATTTGAGTACAGACATATCTTAGAGATGCTTCTCTTCAATTTCCTAAATAACTCACCCAAAACTGATTTCCTGTATCATAAAAAATGACACATATATAATTTTATTTCTGTCCTCAAGCTACACAAAAACAGTTGTTTCAAATTTGGAAAATAAATCTTTTGCATCCCAGTAACTCCCCTTTAGTTTAAAGCTATATCACCAAATCCCTGGGTCGGAAAGATCCCCTGGAGAAGGGAATGGCAACCCACTCCATATTCTTGCGTGGAGAATCCAGAGGAGCCTGGCAGGCTATAGTCTATGGGTTTGCAAAGAGTCAGACACGACTGAGTGACTAACACTTTCATTTTTCATATCACCGAAAGCTTCAGGTGATGCTAGGAATAATGATTAAGTAAAGGTTAAACTGGCTAAAATTAAGGCTAATGACAAAAGAAACGTCACGATATTTGTGACATCTGGGTTTCTAGGAGGTTGCTGGGTACATCTGGTAATGAGCAGGTGTGTTCTGAACTCCAAGGTGGGTAAACATCTGGGATGTTACAAACAGACAGCAGTACTTAACAACTTCTCTTTCAGCTTGTCTTGGTCCAGTACAATTAGGCTGTTGCCTCTTTGGGGGCTTGACCTCCCAAGGACAACAGCAAGCTTAGAAGTGGGTCATAATCAGTGAACAAGAATGAGTTCTCAGATGTTCCCCTAAGGAGAACCCAAAAGTTTCTTCCACATTCCACTGATTCCATTAAATTCACTTCATGTGACGCAACCCAGGCTATCACTTTAAGTCTGCTTAGGTGCCTAGTTAGATGAACAGACAGAACTTAATTGGATACAAAGGAGAAATTCTATTTTCCTCCCCCAGTCCTAGCCCCCTGCATGCTAATAAAGCTCTCTTTCCTATTCTTGCATCTCAAGCCAGATCCGTAACATTCCAGCCACTTTCAGTCATTTACCAAAAAAACTCAGTCCTGTTTAAAATTCAAATTCTCTCCCCACTCACCCCACTTTTGCATGCTGTAGCTCAAGGAACTTCAAGAGGGAAAGGGGTGAGGTCTGTCAGCTTGCCTTCCTCCCAGGACTCCAACTGTTTTTGGTCCCATGGACTACTCCAGGCAAGAATACTGGAGCCGGTTGCCATTTCCTACTCCAGGGCGGATCTTCCCAACCCAGGGATCGAACCCTCATCGGCAGGCAGATTCTTTACCACTAGTGCCACGTGGGAAGCCCCAGAGGAAGACAATAGCCATTGCTTAATGGCTGAGTGATTGCAGTCCTGTGCCAAATATCAGTGCTTCTCCAACTAACCCTGTCTGATCAAACATGCCCTTTGTATGGCAGGCACCCAAGGACTGGATCTGTCTTTAGGTATGTGAGTGAGCTCTGGACAGGTGTGCAGCTTCCCACAGTTTCTTTACATGAAGATGAACAGCTATTGCCACCAACTACCACCTTCCCCAACCTACTCCCCATGCATACTCACACACACACACACAAACACACACACGCACTGACCCTAGGAATCACCAAACTTCTTTCTACTGTGTCCACTTGCCCTGCAGGGCAACGTTCATAGATGGACCACTTAAGCTGCTAGAAACCTAACATTGCCAAATAGTGGAGGACAGGCTCCTCCCCTGCTGACCCTCTTTCTTTCTACCAGGATAGCAAGCTCACAGCCTTTTCCCTGCCAGCACAGGGGCAGGCATATCAGCGAGTCTGTGCCTAAGCAAACAATCACTACAGGGAAAGGAGGTGCAGAGTGTCCCTGACTTGCAGGTATTCCCAATCTTTAAATGATTTTCCCTTTTCTCTCCTTAATGAAATGAAGAGAAAGCCAAAACTTTCTTTACTAGCTAACTCACACTCTGACAATTTTCTCAGTCTTTGCTTTCCTCCTATACTTCCTCTTTCTTCATACCTTCTTTCTTCTTCCTTCCATTCTATTTATTTGGGCTGGTGCATCTATGGTGATTAAAATTACAATCAGCTGCCTCCCAGGAGACCCAGGAATGGACATGCAGTCCCACCTGCTTGTGGTTATCTTCAGAATGTTAGATCCTTTGTTCCTCTTTTTGCCCCAGTTTCAGATTCCATTCACCAACTTGGGGACAAAGGGAGTCTTATTTGCATGAGTTTTATTTTCACATCACCAAACCATTTGGCCCATCACAGACTCACTGACTGAGCAGTTTATCCATCTACATATAAAGATGACAGGCTTAAGGGATATACCTGGGCCATGATCCAGTTCTGCCTCTTAACATGTTGTATGGTCTTAAGGCAGATTGCTCAGTTTAGGTTCAAATTCCTCATCTCTAGAACAAGGGACAATACCAACCTTGTGGAGCCTTGAGCTGTGGTTTGTAAAAGTGCTCAAAAGATACGTTATTTAATATTTTCATCAGATTCACCGGCAGCACTGCAGAAACACGGTGCAGGTACTGGGTAAGTAAGGTCTGGTGTCCGACGTCAAGGAGTTCACACTCTAATATAGCGACCAACACATAAAGACACAGTTACGATGAAATGTGGTATGTCTAAAGAAAAATACATACAAAGTGCTACTGGGGCCAGACTGAACTAGACATGAAATAAGATGGAGAGGAAGGTCTCTGTTTTAATCGCCTCCTATTCATTCTGTTGGAAAGGGAGATATTCCTGCACTAGGGCATGAACATGTGACATCTGACAGAAGACTGAAGACATCAGCAGCAGCTGATCAATCACTTAGGGGAGGACACCATATGCCATGCAAGGCTGCATGAGGATTTCACTCAGGAGCACAGTGAACCATCAGGGGCTGTGGGAAGCAGGCTTTGTAGTATTAGGAGGGTGAGATGCCCCTGGTTTCCATAGGGTGGTATGGACATGATTGGCTTGTTTGAACAACTCCACAGGCTGACAGGGAGCCACAACCCATTACTCAGGGACGCGTACGACCTTGCCTGGTCCCCATGATGAAGAGGGTTATTTGTCTAGGGGATCTTATCCACAGGAGCAGATCAAAGCCCTCCTGATTTCATGAGATGTCAAGGCAACACACAATATAGAGCCTTAATTTTAGGTCTTACATGACATCTTCCTGCAGCAAACATCCTCTGAACTCAGTATGAAAGACTAACCGTGAGATATGTGAGTGACTGGCATGGGGTTGGGGTTGAAGTAAATAGCACTGCCAAATGCAAACTTCTTCCATGGACAGTGTGTGCAAGATCTGTACACATTCAATGTTGCTGAAACATAAATGGTGCAGTAGAAGGTGGTAGAAAAAGACCCTCAAGGCACAGACAGAGGGTGATCATAAAAAGCCTTGAAGCTGGGGAAAGAGCTTAGATAATATTCTGCTACTCTGATGCTAGAAGGTATTCTAAAATGATTAGGGGTCCAATAATTGGGGGAAAGGACTATTGAAAACAAATTATACTAATGTCTTCATGATATTTTAATTTCCTACTGCAGTACATTTGTAAACCTGTAAGATAATGTGCATTACCACACAATCTTCTTGAACCTAGAGACATAAGTCTTTTAGGAATTTTTTTTCCAGATACCAATTAACTGTTCCAGGGAACAAACTTTTTAAATTACTGTTATAGGTAATGAGGGATCATTAAAAGATTCAAGCTGCAAATGACATTGTCATATTTGTATTTTAAATTAAGCACCCTGGTAGATGTGTCGAAGATGAATCTGAAAGGATAAAAATTTGACTATTTAGTGAAGCCAGCTAGAAGGCTGTGAAAGCTATCCAAGAAAGCAACGGTGAATAGAAGTAAGATAATAGAGACAGGAGAGGAGGAAATTTGAAAGACTTTTTATGTATCAGATGAGGTAAATGTATCAGTGGGAAAGCTAGGTCATGCCGCAGTCAGAAACACTCAGCAAAATTTCAATGACTTACAGCAGAGGCTTCTACTCTGTTTACATTGTCTATCATAAATTGTTATGGAAGAAGGGTTCTTTTCCACAGAATTACTCAGGGACCCAGCAGATGGAGACTCTATAATCTTGTAGCAACACCATCTTGAAGAGCATGCTTCTTGGGTCATTACTGAAAGGGAAAGACCATTCAGACATTGGCCTGAAGAATACGTATCATCTCTTTGTTCTTGTTGGTATAGCCCACTGATTAGAAGTAGTCACGTGGCCCTGACTAATTGCAGTGGGTCTGGGAAATATGACCTTCTATGTGTCCAGGAATGGAAAAAAAAACAAATATTTGTAGGATCATTCACAGTAAGTGACAAAACAGAATCAAGGAGGGCTCCCACAAGTGACTAGTTGAATGGCAGTGCCATGAACTGGGAATGTGGGGGTACCAGAAGAGGGACAGAATGTTTAGGAGATGAGGTGATAAACATTTTGAGTTTTATGGGAGGAATTTTCATCTGAGGATGACAGGTGGATTGTGGGAAGTTTGAAGTCTAAGTCTCAAACAAGAATTATATCCTAGAAATATTTAAGGTTTAGAAATCATCATCAGTAGTTCAAACCAAGAGTGGAAGCATTACCCAAGAAGACTAGGATGTTCTCTAAAGAACATCACAGTTTTTGATTTAAGAGAAAACCCCAAGAGGGAGAGAAACTGTCAGAGACAGACAAGAAGAGAGCACAGAAATGAAAATTCAAAAAATTGAGAAAAGGTGAGGTTCTGAGAGAAAGTAATCAGCAACAATAAGTACACCTGAGAGATCAGGTAAGCTAGAAACTTAAAAGGGCCCAGCTGATTTGGGAAGTAAGCCATTAATTCCACATGTAAGTGAGATCAGATGATATTTGTCTTCCTGTGTCATTATTTCATTTAGCATAGTATCAAGCAGGTTCATCCTGTGCTCACAAATGGCAAACAGTATCTAGGTATGTGTGTGTGTGTACAATGAACATGGGAATGCAGATATCCCTTTGAGATAATGAGCTCATCTGCTTTGGATAATATCTGAAAGTGAAATTGCTGGATTGTAAGGTAGTTTCTTTTTTTTATTTTTTGAGAAAACTCCATAATATTTTCCATATCATATGTATCAATATACTTTCCCATAAACAGTGCACAAGAGTTCTTTTATTCCCCCCACATCCTTACCAAAAGGTATCTTTCTCTTTGATAATAGCTATTCTAACAGGTATGAGGTGGTATGTCCTTGTGATTTTGAATTGTAATTCCCTGGTAATTAATGATGTTGAACACCTTTTCATATACATGTTAGCCAATTCTATGTCATGAGAAAATGTGTATTCAGGTTCATTGCACAATTTTTTAATTGGATTATTTGGCATTTTGCTATTGAGTTGTATGAATTCCTTGTATATTTTGGATATTAACCCCTTATCCAGATATATGATTTGTAAATATTTTCTCCCATCCTGTAGGTTGCCTTTTTTGTTCTTTTGTTTTCTTTGCTGTGCATTTGAAATATTTTCCAGTCTTGCCAGTTTAAAATCATACCAGGAATACATTTTTCTTCTTTGTTGAATTACCATAAAACATAAAACAAGCTATTGCAGAAAGAAGTTCATGAGAGGAGAAGAGAGACACCAGTTAGGCTGACATGATTTGACTAGTGAGAGGGCAGTGAGGATATGAAAGAGGCAAAGAAAAGTTCTATTCCCAATCTTCTTCCTCAACGTCCATGAATCCTTCATTTATTCAACCAATATTTAGTAAAAAGCTTATTAGAGTATGAACATTCAAAATCACTGCAAATGGTGAATGCAGCCATGAAATTAAAAGACAGTTGCTCTTTGGAAGAAAAGCTATGAGAAACCTAGCCAGCATATTAAAAAGCAGAGACATTACTTTACCGACAAAGGTCTGTCTAGTCAAAGCTATGGTTTTTTCAGTAGTTATGTAAGGATGTGAGAGTTGGACCACAGAGAAGGCTGAGCAATGAAAGATTGATACTTTTGAACCATGGTGTTGAAGAAGAGTCTTGAGAGTCCCTTGGACTGTAAGGAGATCCAACCAGTCAATCCTAAAGGAAATCAGTCCTGAATATTCATTGGAAAGACTGATGCTAAAGCTGAAGCTCCAAGACTTTGGCCACCTGATGCGAAGAGCTGACTCATTGGAAAGATTGAAGTCAGGGGGAGAGGGGACAACAGAGAATAAGATGGTTGGATGGCATTACTGACTCGATGGACATGAGTTTGAGCAACCTCCAGGAGCTGGTGATGGACAGGGAAGCCTGGCGTGCTGCAGTCCATGGGGTCGCAGAGAGTTGGACATGACTGAGCGACTGAACTAAACTGAACTGAATGACACATGAGCTTTCCACACTCAAGTTGCTCTAGTGGATGACTGTTACATTTCCTCCTTGCTGCTTCTGTAACATTTTGTACATTCCATTATTTTAGCACTTTTAACATTATATTGTATTTATTTATTTCTCTTATCTCTGAAAGTGATGAACTCCTTTAGGATAAAAGGCAGAGTAAAGATTTTATTGATCTGTGTGCACCAAAAACTCATCCCAATGCCTGGGCATAGTAAGCATGCAATAAACACTTTTGTTTTTAATTAAATTTTTCAGTAATCACATCTCTGTGAGATCATTATGATTAGCCTCATTTCACAGAAAAGGTAGCTGAGACTCAGCATGGCTCCACCTTAGGAGAGGTCAGAAGCGGTAAATGGCAGAGCTGAGACCAGAATTCCATGTCTGTTTCTCTCCATCACATAAGAACTGCTCTGACATCTTTTTCTTCTGGGGTGATGGATTCAAAATGACTTACGCATATCTTTTCAATTCCTCATTCTATTCAAGATTACAGATTAGCAGTACAATCTGAGATACGAATGGGGTAATAGATCAAAACCAGTCCACAGACTCTCACACTTTTTTACCTGAGCTGAGCCACTGCATGCTGCACTATAATAAGATTACACACATGAAATTGCTGGCTTTGGTCCATAAAAGGTCAAATATCAGCACTTTCATAAGCTTCAACCTAGTAAGGTACAGAGTCATTCTTTCTATAGCATATAACTAGAAGTATAAATTAGTAGTATAAATTAACAAGAATAAACCTAGGTAGTGTGGTAGGGAAGAAAGATTTTAGAAATGCTGCCCTAACATAGTTTGTGACTGTGTTCCCTAAACAGACTAATGATTACTATGGAGATAATAATTTCTTCCTAACTGGCTGTTGTATGAGTTGAATGATGTATATTGCTTGCCTCAGAATTAAAAGGTCTTACTGCATGGAACATCTAATCAGGTATCAACAAACAGTTGCTTACTAATACTTTTTTAGCAAAAGATAATCTTCAACAAGAAAGAAATAGGCAAGCTGTGGGGTTTTAAGATGAATATTGATATGGAATTTCTCAAAGAATTCTGAGGAAGATAGACTGGTTTCATCTCTAGAAAAAAAATAACCCAGCTAAAGACTTCCTTTTGAATGAAAATTAATAACCAGAGTACCTGCTTAAAAGCAATCTAGATCAGTGGACACCATTATCTTCAGTTTCAGGGTCCTTTGGGCAGCATCATGTGGATTAAACCAAAGTACAGCTGAAAAATCCAAAAGTATAGCATAAAAAAAGACTATGCTAAAGGATTCTTCTAGTACAATTTTAAAATACTTATTTTGATATCATGAACTTCTGGAAATTGAGCACCAATTCATAAGATTGAAAACATCTAAATGGAGATTCTTTGGGAAGAAATTTTCACCCATTCCAGTCTTACAGCCCCAGCTATGTTGTTTTATGAGATGCTAATTGTGCATCTTTTTGCTCAGGTTCTAATATGGCCTTTAGAGACTGTGTAGAGAGTAGGAACAAGACGCTAGACTTCGTAATCTCTATACTTTTTCCCCCCAACAGATACAGCTAATATAGGTAAAATTTTCAATCTATAAACTAAAATGTATCCATTTAGTTTTAAACTGTGTAAATTTAAAATTTTATTTTACATGTAAATTACTCTCATAATTTCTACATAATCACTCAAGTTCAGCTCTTCCTCAGACCCTCAGGTGTAGACTCAGGAACACCAGGACTCTTTCTTTCTTCATGCTCTTCCCTGGGTGTTGACGGCGAGCTCAAAAGACACCAGGGTAAATGCCAGTGGGGCGGAGGGGATGTGACTTGGTCTGTGGGCAGTGTCGCTCTTTTGTGCCACTCCTCCCCCTGGGGCTGATCCTAAGCTCTGGAATTACTTAGGGTGCATTGCACAGGGGGTCAGAGAGGAGCTGTTCTTCTTTTATGCTCCATCGTTGGGTCCTAGGCCAGCCTCTGACCTCAGAGATAACTTTTCCTGTTTGCATCACAGCACAGGTGAAATCAGGTCTCACTCTAATGGCAACTAGGCATTCTGTGGGTGCCAGTCCAGATCCCACTGAATGCTTGCAGCACTAGCAACGTGCCCAAGACTTACTGGGTTTTTCAGCCCTGTCCATGCTCTATCCTTCCAATGACGTAACACTGAGATGTCTTTCTCGACCACAAGTTTTCTCCCAGGGCACATCTGCCAACCACAACCCTCTGGAAACCTCCCCCACTATTAAAAACCCACAAGAAACTCAGATGGAGCTGTCTCTAGCACTCTGCAGCTTTAACAAAGCAGCCGTTGTCATAAATAGTGGGATGAATAATGCTTTCTGCAATACTTGCTTGCCTTCAGCATAAAGCACAGGCTCCACTCCTATCCAGAACTTTAAAGCAGCTGTCTAGCATCATACCCCCACCATAGAACCCAGCATGAAGGGGCAGAGGCAACCGGGGCTTCCCAAATTCACATCTGATTCTTCCTTCCTCTCTGCTCTTTTCCCCCTGTTCTCTTCCTTGAAGTCTCTTTAAATTATGTTATGTGTTGGGAGAGTTGAGGGTGAAAAGAATTATACATCCTTCTTTCAGGCTGCTGCTGCTGCTGCTGCTAAGTCGTTTCAGTCGTGTCCAACTCTGTGCGACCCCATAGGTGGCAGCCCAACAGGCTCCCCCGTCCCTGGGATTCTCCAGGCAAGAACACTGGAGTGGGTTGCCATTTCCTTCTCCAATGCACGAAAGTGAAAAGTGAAAGTGAAGTCGTTCAGTCGTGTCTGACTCTTCACGACTCCATGGACTGCAGCCTACCAGGCTCCTCCATCCATGGGATTTTCTCGGCAAGAGTACTGGAGTCGGGTGCCATTTCCTTCTCCTCTTACAGGCTAGTGTCTTTTAAACCAAAGAGTCAAGAATTTGCCTTGCTTGTTAGTCAGGTTACCCAAGGTCAATTTTCCCTCTACCCAGCCCCCAGTAGCATGTAACCACAATCTTACTGTCTTGGTCTGAGGCCCTTAGATTATAAGAAACTGTATTTGTGATTTGAGGACAAAAGAAGTCTATGTCTTCCTTTCATGAAAGATCTGTCTGCTTAGAATGAGATCTAAGTAAATTATGAACCACTTGCCATATCATCAATACAAATAGCCTTTTCTTTTTTTACCTCTTAAGAAACTTTACTATTAGCTATGTGCTAGACAGTTCTTGGAGAAGGCAATGGCACCCCACTCCAGTACTCTTGCCTGGAAAATCCCATGGACGGAGGAGCCTGGAAGGCTGCAGTCCATGGGGTTGCTAAGAGTCGGACACGACTGAGCGACTTCACTTTCACTTTTCACTTTCACGAATTGGAGAAGAAAATGGCAACCCACTCCAGTGTTCTTGCCTGGAGAATCCCAGGGCCGGGGGAGCCTGGTGGGCTGCTGTCTATGGGGTCGCACAGAGTCAGACACGACTGAAGCAACTTAGCAGCAGCAGCAGCAGAATTTGAAATTCCTTTTCATATTCTTTTCCTGTCTAAGTTAGTATTAATACATAATATTGAGCAGAGTCCCCTGTGCTATACTGCAGATCCTTTTGGTTATTCATTTTAAATATAGCAGTGTGTCCATGTCGATCCCAAACTCTCTATCCATCCCTCCCCTCCCCCATAGTCTTAATATGACCTTCTACCAAGCACATTCTACCCTCTAGCTATGGACCAAAGTGTCCCAACATCAGCATTACTGGCATGCTGGGCTGGATAATTCATGCAGAGCATGGCCCTGACTATTGCAGAGCATCAAGCATCATCCCTGGCCTCTAGTCACTAGTATAGCATCCATCCCGCACGTTGTCACAGCCAAAATGCCTTCAGGTGTCGCCACATGTCCCCTGGGCAGAGGAAGCCACCCTTGGTTGAGAACAAGGCTACAGACCTATCCAGAAGCAACAGGTGATGCCTGTGTAATGCTTGTAAGTATTTTGAAGATAGATTGCTTCTAAGAAGCACTCTGTAGCTGTAACTGCAAAAACAATCTTTTTTACCTTCCCTATGAGTCAGGTACTGCAGATTATTGGCCCCTTTTCCACAGATAGAAACTTGGAAACATTCAGCTTTCCCAACCAGGTCATGGAAATCTGTACTTTCATTTCCCTCCTCTGAAATGAAATGATACTCACCATTTTTCTTCCCTGGCCTGAGATCAGGCAATAACATTAGAACAATGCCCTTTCCTAACTGCTGTTCTCAGACTTCTACGTCAAGCATCTTCAAAGATAAATTTATATTTGCCTATCTCCTTATTTCATGGACATCAGAAATAAAACTCTCAACATAAATAAAATGGCAGTGAGCCACATGTTTCATCAGTGTAACTGCCAAGTTACAGGGAGTGAAAAATCAATTCCAGCAAAACCAGTAATAATCTGATAGGGTTTTTTTTTTCCCCCGTCATGCCCAGACAAAATGCAATTTTTAAAATACAGATATTAATGTGCCCAACAAGCCTGCCACAATAACCTCCATGACACCAATCTAGCACTTGGGAATGAGCACAGATAAATTGTAGATACAAACAACTGTGAACTGTCAGCTCTTCAACATTCTATTCACAAGGATTTCAAAAGCCAAGAAATTATACAAAAACATATAATAGTTTGTGAGCCACAAAAGCACATGGCCTTCTAGTTGCTAGAGCTATCCAACTTGATCCTAAAGGAAATCCAAAAGAACATGGGATATTCAAAAATGGTTGAGAATTGCAAGAGAAAAGCCCATTTATTGTCTTGTCGGAAAATAAAACCAACCACCTTTAGACGCTAGAGCTTGGCTGTTGTTGTTGTTCAGTCACTCAGTTGTGTCTGACTCTTTGCAACCCCATGGACTTCAGCATGCCAGGCTTCCCTGTCCTTCACCAACTCCCAGGGCTTGCTCAAACTCATGCCCATTGAGTCCATCTCATCCTCAGTCATCCCCATTTCCCCATGCCTTCAATCTTTCCCAGCATCAGGGTCTTATTTCTAAAGAGTCAGCTCTTCACATCAGGTAGCCAAAGTATTGGAGCTTCAGCTTCAGCATCAGTCCTTCCAATGAATATTCAGGGTTGATTTCCTTTAGGATTGATTTCATTTAGGTTTTCCTTTAGGATTGATTTCCTTTAGGTTTGATCTCCTTGCAGTACAAGGGACTCTGTAGAGTCTTCTTCAACACTGCAGTTGAATAGTATCAATCCTTCGTCACTCAGCCTTCTTTATGGTCCAACTCTCACATCCATACATGATTACTGGAAAAACCATAGCTTTGACTAGATGGACCTTTGTCAGCAAAGTAATGTCTCTTCTTTTTAATAGCTAAGTTGGTCAAAGCTTTTCTTCCAAGGAGCAAGCATCTTTCAATTTCATGGCTGCAGTCACCATCTGCAGTGATTTTGAAGCCCGAGAAAATAAAGTCTGTCACTGTTTCCATTGTTTCCTCATCTATTGCCATAAAGTGATGGGACCAGATGCCATGATCTTTGTTCTTTTAATGTTGGGTTTTAAGCCAGCTTTTTCATCTTCCTCTTTCACTTTCATCAAGAGGCTCTTTAGTTCCTCCTCACTTTCTATCATCTGCATATCTGAGATTATTTATATTTCTCCCAGCAATCTTAATTCCAGCCTGTGCTTCATCCAGCCTGGCATTTTGCATATTGTACTCTGCATAGAAGTTAAATAAGCAGGGTGACAATAGACAGCCTTAACGTACTCCTTTGCCAATTTTGAACCAGTCTATTGTGTATGTCTTGCTCTAACTGTTGCTTCTTGACCTGCACACAAATTTCTCAGGAGGCAGATAAGGTGATCTGATATTTCCATCTTTTTAAAAATGTTCCACAGTTTGTTGTGATCCATACAGTCAAAGGCTTTAGCATAGTCAATGAAGCAGAAATAGATGTTTTTCTGGAATTCTTTTGCTTTTTCTATGATTCAGTGGATGTTGGCCATTTGATCTCTGGTTTCTCTGCCTTTTCTAAATCCAGCTTGAACATCTGGAAGTTCTCGATTCATGTACTATTGAAGGCTAGCTTGAAGAATTTGAGCATTACTTTGCTAGCGTGTAAAATGAGTGCAATTGTGGGGTAGTTTGAGCATTATTTGGCATTGCCTTTGGGATTGGAATGAAAACTGACCTTTTCCAGTCCTGTGGCCACTGCTGTGTTTTCCAAATTTGATGACATATTGAGTGCAGCACTTTCACAGCATCATCTTTTAGGATTTGAAATAGCTCAACTGGAATTCTATCAGCTCCGCTAGCTTTGTTCATAGTGATGCTTCCTAAGGCTACTATATTTATTACTGTATGTTGTGTGCAACGTATTTGTGAAAATCCAGGCAGGGACTACATACTCTTCATTCACAAATGTAGAAGGCATCATTTAGAAACTGAATGGAATGGGTCTCAGTAAACGGTGTCTGAATGTGATTGATATGGTAAATGAAACTAAAAGACATAGCTTATAGATAAAAGAAATTAGGAACTAGGCAAGTTAGTTAACATAAATTAAAATTAACTTTGACCTGATAGAAGGCTGATTTTTAGTTCAGTGCATTTTATTGCTACGAGTTGCATAATAATAATAAGATATGTGAAGGATGGGTCCATTTTCTACACATAAATGTTTGTTAACTCATGTACATGGCTAAACTAGCATAGTCTGTACTTTTGAAGATGTAGTGAGATTACAACTTAACCATTAAATATACCGAAACAAGTCATTTGTTATAGTCATTCTAGTAGCAATTAGAGTTGTATGTATTTCTAGCTAAAACTATGAATCTGTGACTAGATATATTAATCAGAATTATTCTAGTGTTATTTAACATAAATGAATTTTAAAATAAAACCTTGTGGGAATCAGTTATCCAAAGCTAAAATAGTCAGGAAAAATGTAAAACTCCTGCAATTGAAAATAATCAACTGTTCAGACACTATCCTGTCTCTGCCTATAAATCTGGAAGGTCTTGACTGCCCTCTACAGGGCATACAAATAATTTTCACAGATTTGAACTTACATTTAGGCATTTTTTAGAACATAAAAAAAAATAATTTACTGGGGTTCTATTTTTAAAAGATTTTTATATATTCACATGTAAGTTTTTTAAAATAAAAAAATCCATTGTCAGCACATAAAGAGATACCACTATTAACTACATTGAAATTTATGTAAGTTAAAAAGAGATGGATAAGAATTTTTTGAGATATAAAATATTCTCCTTTGACTATTAAGACAATAAAATGCAGATGGCTAGTAGTTATCTGTACTGAGTAACTTCCATTGGTAAAAAAACACATAAGACAAACACTTAATAGTAAGATTTTAGCATTTCCAGATGTGATTATCTTCTACTTCACCAGTGATTTTGGCCATACAGTAACCCTGATTCTGATCTTTAACCAATAATTTGCCTAAAACATATGCGGCCACATACATTAATTCAATATAGCTCCATTAGCTGGGCATTGTGAAGGGAAAGTTATTATCATGAGCCTACACACCATTAGTACACTAAACAAGTATAGTGTTGACAGAATGGAATACACCACTCCACGTTCCAGAAGGTTCGAAGACAAATTCAAAGACACTTAGGCTGATAAAGCTGATTCAGTCTGGGAAAGATTCTAGCCCCAGATCCCATAGAAAAGTTCTCAGTAATCCACAGAAGTAGCTTGATTTCTCCAAACACAAGTCAAAATAGACTTGATACTGATACATATGGAGATAGAGACTCAAAGCTAAAACCATTAGGTGAATATTTAATGAATAGATGATGATGCCACCCTGAAAAATGCTGATTAAAGATTTTTTATATCAATCTAAAGGAACATTGCCAATAGACTATAACAGAGCTCTATCTTTGTCTCTGACATCCCACATTTGTCTTAATCAAGAGAATAATGATAAAAAGGCATGTTTATCAAATCTGAAGAAAACATGAAGCACAGGTAAGCAAATAAATATTAAAAAAAAATCTCAACAGCAAGTCAAATTGAATTAGATCAATTTAATGGGGACTATATTAGATCCTATGTTTGAATCCAAAGGGAAAAAATAATATGACTGTCAAAAAGCTCATTTAAACTTGTGCTGCTTTAACAGGTGACTAGAATAAGAAAAGCATTGCTCTTTGCTAGCTAGCTATACCAAGAAGACTGTGATTTGGACAGGTATGGCAGAAAGCATGTGGGAACTTCATCAGTATGAGGCCAGAAAAAATGGTAGGGGAAGGAGGTCAGACAGGGTCAGACAGGCTCAGCCTGAGAGAGGCACCTGAATCACCCACGGGGAAGGCTAGTGCATGCAGTCCAACCTGCCAGACAATTTCATCTTGAGAAATTCCGGGTGGGAGCCAGTTTACATGTCAGAACAAGCCACAGTCAGGATCAGAAGATCTGATGATGGCAGCAGAATTCCCACCAGTGGTAAATTTAGGAGAAACTGAATGTATTTCAAATAAAGAAAACATAGAAGGAGATCTTAGGCAGTGTACTAGAGCCCAGTTGGTATCTAGGCTCCAGCAAAATCATTTCACCATCAAGTACTATAGGCAAAATATCTACATACTATGAGTTTATCAAAGATCTTAAATTATTGGATCCAAAATACATAAAGGAAAAGTGAAAGTGAAAGTCACTCAATCATGTACAACTCTTGGCGACCCCATGGACTGACTCTTAGTGACCCCATGGACTGCAGCATGCCAGGCCTCCCTGTCCATCAACAACTCCCGGAGTTTACTCAAACTCATGTCCATTGAGTTGGTGATACCATCTAACCATCTCATCCTCTGTCATCCCCTTCTCCTCCCTCCTTTAATCCTTCCCAGCATCAGGGTCTTTTCCAATGAGTCAGTTCTTCGCATCAGGTGGCCAAGGTATTGGAGTTTCAGCTTCAACATCAGTCCTTCCAATAAACACCCAGGACTGATCTCCTTTAGGATGGACTGGTTGGATCTCCTTGCAGTCCAAGGGACTCTCAAGAGTCTTCTCCAATACCACAGTTCAAAAGCATCAATTCTTTGGTGCTCAGCTTGCTTTATAGTCCAACCCTCAATCCATACATAACCACTGAAAAAACCATAGCCTTGACTAGATGGACCTTTGCTGGCAAAGTAATGTCTCTGCTTTTTACTACACTGTCTAGGTTGGTCATAACTTTTCTTTCAAGGAGTAAGCGTCTTTTAATTTCATGGCTGCAGTGACCATCTGCAGTGATTTTGGAGGCCATAAAAATAAAGTCTTCCACTGTTTCCACTGTTTTTCTATTTATTTGCCATGAAGTGATGGGGCTGGATGCCATGATCTTAGTTTTCTGAATGTTGAGCTTTAAGCCAACTTTTCCACTCTCCTCTTTCACTTTAATCAAGAGGCTCTTCAGTTCTTCTTCACTTTCTGCCATAAGGGTGGTGTCATCTGCACATCTGAGGTTATTGATATTTCTCCCAGTAATCTTGATTCCAGCTTGTGCTTCTTCCAGCCCAGCATTTCTCATGATGTACTCTCTATATAAGTTAAATAAGCAGGGTGACAACAGACAGCCTTGATGTACTCCTTTCCCTATTTGAAACCAGTCTGTTGTTCCATTTCCACTTCTAACTGTTGCTTCCTGACCTTCATACACATTTCTCAAGAGGCAGGTCATGTGGTCTGATATTCCCATCTTTTTCAGAATTTTCCAGTTTGTGGTGATCCACAGAAAGGCTTTGGCGTAGTCAATGAAGCAGAAATAGATGTTTTTCTGGAACTCTCTTGCTTTTTTGATAATCCAACAGATGTTGGCAATTTGATCTATGGTTCCTCTGCCTTTTCTAAATCCAACTTGAACATCTGGAAGTTCTCGGTTCATGTACTGTTGAAGCCTAGCTTGGAGAATTTTGAGCATTACTTTGCTAGCATGTGAAATGAGTGCAATTGTGGGGTGGTTTGAACATTCTTTAGCATTGCCTTTCTTTGGGATTGGAATGAAAACTGACCTTTTCCAGTCCTGTGGCCACTGCTGAGTTTTCCAAATTTGCTGGCATATTGAGTGCAGCACTTTCACAGCATCATCTTTCAGGATTTGAAATAGCTCAACTGGAATTCCATCACCTCCACTAGCTTTGTTTGTAGTGATGCTTTCTAAGGCCCACTTGACTTCACATTCCAGGATGTCTGGTTCTAAGTGAGTGATCACACAATCATGATTATCTGGTTCATGAAGATCTTTTTTGTACAGTTCTTCTGTGTATTCCTGCCACCTCTTCTTAATATCTTCTGCTTCTGTTAGGTACATACCATTTCTGTCCTTTATTGTGCCCATCTTTGCATGAAATGTTCCCTTGGTACCTCTAATTTTCTTGAAGATATCTCTAGTCTTTCCCATTCTATTGTTTTCCTCTTTTTCTTTGCACTGATCACTGAGGAAGCCTTTCTTATCTCTCCTTGCTATTCTTTGGAACTCTGCATTCAAATGGGGTATATCTTTCCTTTTTTCCTTTGCTTTTTGCCTTCTCTTCTTTTCACAGCTATATGTAAGGCCTCCTCAGACAGTCATTTTACTTTTTTGCATTTATTTTTCTTGGGGATGGTCTTGATCCCTGTCTCCTGTACAATGTCACCTACCTCCATCCATAGTTCATCAGGCACTCTGTCTATCAGATCTAGTCCCCTAAATCTACATCTCACTTCCACTGTATAATCGTTAGAGATTTGATTTAGGTCCTACCTGAATGTTCTAGTGGTTTTTTTTTTTTTATTAGTGACTTTTTTAATTTGGAGAAGGAAATGACAACCCACTCCAGTATTCCTGCCTGGAGAATCCCATGGACGGAGGAGCTTGGTGGGCCACAGTCCACGGGTCGAAAAGAGTCGGACACGACTGAGCAACTTCACTTTCACTTTTTTTATTAGTACTTTTATTAGTGACACATAAATTAAGTTTAACATGAAATGTGAATACATTTTAATAATTGAAAATAAAGTGGGAAGCTGTCTCTAAAAGCAAAGGCACTTGGGATCTAAAAGCCTTTAAAAGTGGATGACCAAATATAGACAACATTAATGGATTATGCCGTATTAAACAATCAGATATGAAGGAGCAGGTCTTTTGGAAAGTCATTCTTGAAATTTACACATTGGGCAAACATAGGAACTGGCCAGGTTTGACCAGCATGAGAAGAAGACTGAGAATCCTGACTCTGCTTCTTGAGCATCTTAGATCTGGCTGGAAATAGCATAGGACCTCTCAAGGAATGCTTACAAAACCAGCAACCTGGACTTGAAGATTTCAAATCTAAGGATGTGACATAATTCCAAATCTGATGCTGCTGAATTTCTAAATCACTCAGAAGTGGATCAATGACCAGGGCAGGTTTAATCGTGGGGGTGAGTCAGTTCAACAGGAAAAGTTGCCAGATAATGCAAAAGGAGGGGTAAGGGATGAGGTAGACATGGCCACCCCTCAGTTGGGGTTCCCATGGTTCAAGGAGTATATCAGCAACCTGGCAACTACTGAGAGGAGAGGTTTCATAGGTTGAGTATATCCTGGGAAGGACCAGAACCTAAAGAAGGAAACAATGAAAGGGATGACCAGATGTGTGCTCAAACATAAGAGGTACTGTCACATAAGAAATGTAGTTGGCTTGTTTTCTATTGGCACAAGGGGTAGATAAAGATCAGATGGTGAATGCTCTCAGAAAAGATGAATTTTTACTTATTATACAGACATATTTTCTAATGATTACCTAGAAATCTAATTAACTGTTGGGTTGACTAAGAAAATAGTAAGAGTGCCATTCCTAGGGACAGGATGACAACTCAAATGGTGAGTCATCAGGTAGGAGTCAGTTATAAAGTGGCTTGTTGCCTAGATTTGTACCTACAGTTTCTTAATACTTGTGAGAATGCTTTAAAAATCTGGCTTCCCTGGTTGCTTTATTGCTTCTTAGGATACAGAGATAAGTGAGAAAGGAATCCCAAGTAGCCTTTAGAGTAAGTGCTACAATAGACTTGGAGCCACTTAAAGGATTAGATCCAACTAGCTTTCTAGTCGGAGAAGGCAATGGCACCCCACTCCAGTACTCTTGCCTGGAAAATCCCGTGGGCGGAGGAGCCTGGTGGGCTGCAGTCCATGGGGTCGTGAAGAGTCAGACTCGACTGAGCGACTTCACTTTCACTTTTCACTTTCATGCATTGGAGAAGGAAATGGCAACCCACTCCAGTGTTCTTGCCTGAAGAATCCCAGGGCCAGGGGAGCCTGGTGGGCTGCCGTCTATGGGGTCACACAGAGTCGGACACGACTGAAGCGACTTAGCAGCAGCAGCAGCAGCAACAGCTTTCTAGTGGTTTAGATGGTAAAGAATCCGCCTGCAATATGAGAGACCTGGGTTCGATTCCTGGGTTGGGAAGATCCCTTGGAGGAGGGCATGGCAACCCACTTAAGTAATTTTGCCCATGGACAGAGAAGCCTAGCAGGCTATGGTCCATGGAGTTGCAAAGAGTTGGACATGACTGAGTGAGCGGCTAAGAACAGAGACAGGAAAAAAAAAAAAAAAAGAACAGAGACAGATTTCTTATCTGCTTCAGAGATGCACCATTACAAATATCTAATAACTTTGTAATAGGAAGGATCTACATAGCTCCTAGACCAGAGATGTTGATAAATTCCTAATATTTTGGCCCTCATGTGGAAGGTAGCATGAGGGGCAGGTAGAGAGGGGCAGACTACTAAATCTATTTCAATAGGTCAACTAAAATCTTGATCACGAGTGATTTCAATTAGGTGCTAATAATGACTGGCATAAACAAGAAGGGAAGAAACCGGCTTTCATAGCTAGACTGGCCACTTTCCACTGAGCATTTCTTACTTACCTACAGCTAAAAGAGAAAGGGAGAACTTCTCTCCTCCAAATTTTAAGCACAATTCCTAGCTTTCTCTAGGACAGGACCAACTTGGGTCACACACATATTTCCAAGCAAAAAAGGTGGCCAGGAGACTGCTATAACCTAATTGTTTTAGACATGACTTATTGCTTAACCGTGAGCCAATCACCATAGCAAAGAGGATGGAGTTTTAACAACTGGCTTAAACCAATCAAGCCCCACACTGTGAAACTTGCGATAAGGCTGTGGCCACGCCACAGAGGAAAATACATTTACTTATGTCCACTTGTGGATTAGAAGCTGAAATCTCTCTATTCTCTAAAACACAGTTCAGTACAATTTTAGACCATCTTCCCAGCTCTATTAAGCACAGCAGGGAGTAATTTTTATTTCCTAGTTAGAAAATGCATCCAAAATAGAGTGTTTCAAGAAGTAAAGAGAAATACTAACATCCAGTTCCTTGTACATTTGTACTAGCTCCATGCATCTTTATCCACTGACATCAACTTAATTTTATCTGTACTTTCTGCACCACTAAGAAGTCCCCAGGGGCTGAGAGGAAATTCTGAGAGCTTCTGTGTGGTTATTGTTGCTAGGAAACAATATCCTTGGTATCCAAGTGTTCAGGCTTTGAGACACTGTGTGAAGTCACTGGTTCATAAAGGGAACCTTTGGTAAATAGGTTGTTTGGGTGTGAGTAAATTGATGTTCGCTCTCTGTGGCAAAATGTCCTCGTGTAATCTTTGAATAATAGTTTATTTCTAGGCCTCTCTTCTTTCCTTTGGATCCGGCTGCCATTATTGTTCCCATGAGAACTCACACTTCTACCTAAAATGGAGTGAGCATTATTTTTTTCCCCCCAAATCATCTGTAATTATCTCAGTGCCTTGAACACTCAGCCTACGAGGTTTTAGTTAAACAAAGTCAAGTGAGCTTGGGAATACAGACCCAGACCACTGACTGTATAAATCATTAAATCCTATTAAAATTCACAGTGACTGATAGCCGTACTCCTGCTCTGCTATTGGGCCTGGCACTGAAGGGTTCTGCTGCCCTGCAGAAGAGGGGGCAATGAGAAGTTTTAAGCTCACTGCTATCTCCTCCCCTCTCAATCCCAAACTGAACCATCTCTGGTCCTTCAACTCTAGATATTGCTTACATATTTCTCCCATAGAATCCCACAACTTGAAGATCAGCCTGAGGTTGTAATTTATCACCTAGTTACTCAATAAGCCTAAAATTAATAAGCAGCTTTTTCCATTTCCTTGGGGCCCAGACCCACCTGTAATGCTCCTGTAGGCAGAATCACTGTAATCAAAAGTGTATCTGACTCAAAAATGCTACCAAATAAATTATATATCAGGTTACCAGTTTGAGACAATAAATGCAGACCCCTAAGCAGCAAACAGCATTCATAAATTCATTTATTCACAAATACATATATTGGATACATAACTATGGGCAAAATGTGTTCTAGGATTCGAGAATTGCTTTAATGAATAAAAGAAGGTCTTTGCTCTCAAAAAGTACATAATATAATGAGAGATGGAGGAGACAAAAGGCAGAGATAAACACAAAACTATGTAAACAGATAAAATATTTGCACAATAAGATGTACCATGTGTTGACAGAAACTCAGTGGGAAAGCAGAAACCACTCAAGGTTTTTCAAAAAGGGAATGAGGTGGATGGAACTGGAGCCTATTATACAGAGAAGTAAGTCAAAAAGAAAAACACCAATCCAGTATATTAATACATATATGGAATTTAGAAAGATGGTAATGACGACCCTATATGCTAGACAGCAAAAGAGACACAGATATAAGGACAGACTTTTGGACTCTGTAGGAGAAGGTGCAGGTGGGATGATTTGAGAGAGTAGCATTGAAACATGTATATTACCATACGTGAAATAGATAACCAGTGCAGGTTTGATGCATGAAACAGGACACTCAAAGCTGGTGCACTGGGACAACCCTGAGGGATGGGATGGGGAGGCAGGTGGCGTGCATGCAGGATGGGGGACACATGTACAACCATGGCTGATTCTTGTCAATGTATGGCAAAAACCACTACAATATTGTAAAGTAATTAGCTTCAAAATAAATTCATTAATTTTTAAAAAGGGGGACTTAATAGAGAGAATTGATTACAAAGACTGGATGAAAGAGCTGGAAAAGCAAGAGAGAAAAAAGAGAAAAGGGTGTTAAGGGAGCAAAAGCCAGAGGCAAGCGCCATGAGCCTGCATCTGTTGGATCCTATTAGAAATGCTGTCCTGGTTGTTGGTGGAGCTGCCAAAAGAGGTGCTGCGAGAGTCTGGAATCACCCCACTGTCCCAGCAGCGACTGCCAGCAACGCAACCGCCACCTTGTCGGAGACAGAATCAAGGGCCTTTCCTTCCCCTTCTACCTTCTAATCTTCAGCCTGTTCTTCCTAGGGGCATCTAAAGGAAGCAAGAGAGACAGAGTCCAGCCCCAGAGGTACAGAACAGAGTTTAGAAAGCAGGATGTGAGACACAGAAACAGCGAATGAATGACCAGCAGAGGCCACGTCAGAGGTTTTAATGGAAGCTCTGGTAATCCCAAATCTGGAGGAAATAATTCTTCCCTAGAAGACAAAGACAATATATAGATCTAGATTTTTGTTGCAGAATTGTTATAGAAGCCCATTTGGCAACAAGCAGAAAGAGATTTAATAAGGAAGTGCTGCTTACAAAATTAAAAAACAGAAGTAGTAGGCTAGGCTAGCCCGGGCAACTAGAAATGACTCCCAGCACCACAGTGCAGACTGGCCCTACCATGGGGCCTGAGCACTTCACCGCAATCAGGAAGCTGGTGAACAGGTAGCTCCTGCCATCATGTTGACTCCAGAACCACAGAAAGTTAAAACCAGGATTCCTGGTTCCAGAGCCCGCTCTATAATGTACGAGCTGCACCAAAATGAATGCTCAAATATCACCTTTGACATCACTTAAATTCATTTAATAAGGGTACCTAAATCTTTTACCTTGGCAACTGTAGTTTTAGCTTTCCTAAATATTAGAACATGTACTAAAGGAAACCAATCCACACAGAAAGATTTAGAAAGGAATTTTGTGGTGAAATATGTAACATTTTACATGAAATATGCAATCTCCAAGAGGGCAGGAGCCATGTCAGTTTCATTCACTACTGTAACCATGGTAACTTTCCATTCCCAGCACATAGTCTGCACTCAATAAATGCCTACTCATCCAATGAGTAACACACACACATAAGTTCGTGCCTGGTTGTCAAGCTAAGGTTAGTAGCACAAAGTCAAGAGTCTTAATTTTTACAGTTGTCTTAGATTGTCTAATCTATTTATTTTAATTTTAGAATCACTTTTGTCTAGTTCCTCCCCTTCCAAAAAAAGCCCATTGGTATTACTAGGCAATCACATTAAATTATAAACGAACTTATGATGTTGAGTCTTCCTATTTGAAATATGGTATGCCTTTTTATTTGTTCAAGGCTTCTTTTGTGCTTTTCAAAAGTGTTTCAAATATTGCTTTATGTAAGTCTTGCCTGTTTCTAAGTTTATTACTAGATATTTCTTGTCTCTATTTTAAAAACAGTCATTGTAAATTTTTGTTTTATATAAGAAAACCACTCATTTCTGTGTAGTAATTTTGTACCCCATAATCATACCAATTCTATTGTTTGTAATAGTCATTCAGTTAATTCTTTAGGGCTTACTGGATATGCAATTGTATAATTAATCTTAATACTTTAACCAGCAGTTTTCTTTTTTTTTCTTTTTTTTTAAATTTTATTTTATTTTTAAACTTTACAATATTGTTTTAGTTTTGCCAAATATCGAAATGAATCCACCACAGGTATACATGTGTTCCCCATCCTAAACCCTCCTTCCTCCTCCCTCCCCATACCATCCCTCTGGGTCGTCCCAGTGCACCAGCCCCAAGCATCCAGTATCATGCATTGAACCTGGACTGGTGACTCGTTTCATACATGATATTATACATGTTTCAACGCCATTCTCCCAAATCTTCCCACCCTCTCCCTCTCCCACAGAGTCCATAAGACTGATCTATACATCAGTGTCTCTTTTGCTGTTTTAACCCTGTGTACGTAACCAGCAGTTTTCGAACTTTGTAGTTCAAAATTTTCATTCACTTACTTAATGGCTAGTGTTTCCATAACAATGTTAAAAATAATAGCACTAACAGTGGACACTCTTATTTTGTTCTTAACTTTCATGGGAATAGTCCACTATTTCCACAATAAACATGATTCTGGTTTTGAGACTGAGAAAGTTATATCTTACCACATTATGGAAATATCCATATAGTCATATTTATTGGTGGTGTTTGTTTTGTTAAAAAAACAGACTGGCTATTAAATTTTGTCAAATGCCTTTTTAGCACCTGTGGTATATAATCATATGCTTTTTTTCTCCTTAGATCTGTTAATATAATGAAGTATATTACTAAATTTTTCTAATATTGAATATTTGCACTCCTGGAGTAAACATTGTTTATTTAATTATGTTATACATTGTTATTTAATGTCCTGCTGGATCTTGTTTCACTAATATGTTCTGTTTATGAAAATAATTTGAAAGTTTTTATTCTTAGCTTATACTTTGGAATTGTTTAAGTAGAAACAGAATTCTCAGTTCTTAACTGTTGGAATCTGGTGCTTGTTTGTAAGGGGTAATATCAAGCTTTTTGTTTGTTTGTTTAATTAAATTATTTTATTTTATATTGGAGTATGGCTGTGATAGCTCCCATGGACAGCAAAGGGACTCAGCCACACATCTACATGTATTTTGATCTTCTGCCTCCTGATTCAAGCTTTAGCAAATGCTTTTCTTATAACAAAATTATGTTTTATTCAAATTTTCAAATGCGTTTCCATAGATTTGAGCAAAGTTGTCTTAAAATTCTTCCCAGCCCCCCTGTTTCCAAAGTGCTTTCCCTGATGATATCCTAGTTATCCATCCTGATTCCTTTGTTTGACTGGAGTCCTCTGTAGAATAGTTTCCTCAAATAGGTCCCTGGGTAATGTTCTCGGATCTTTATATATCTTCTCTGGAAGGAAGTGGTATTTCAGCAGAGAATGGGACTCTTGAGTCTCTGAGTTGCTGCCCTTTTGCTTTTACACTAGCTGTTCTGAATTGTTATTCTATAATCCCTTCCTTTCTAAAGCTGTATATCTGAAGTCCAATAGCTTTTCCTGTGAAAACACCCTCTATTTTGTGTCTGGAAGATTGTAAAATTATTATTTTACCTTAGAGTTCAGGAATGATATCAGGGTTGTCTGATATAATGAGCCCCTCAATAGACAAAATAGTTTAGTTATTAAATTCAGGGAAATTTGTCTTTGGTTTTGTGTGTTACAGCTCCTCTTCTTCTTTCACTCATGCCCACTATTCATATATTGGCCCTTATATTTTCCACTTCTCTGTAATTTGTTCAAACTGTCATCCAAGCCACTAATCTGGCCTCATCAGTGGCATCTTCTCGTCAATTCATCTAACACACATTTTTATTAAAACCTAACCTGGTAGGCTGCAGTCCATGGGGTCAACTAAGAGTCGGACATGACTGAGCCACTTCACCTTCACTTTTCACTTTCATGCATTGGAGAAGGAAATGGCAATCCACTCCAGTGTTCTTGCCTGGAGAATCCCGGAGCGGGGGAGCCTTGTGGGCTGCCGTCCATGAGGTCGCACAGAGTCGGACACGACTGAAGTGACTTAGCAGCAGCAGCATGGGCTAAGAGTAGGACACGACTGAGTGACTTCACTTTCACTTTTCACTTTCATGCATTGGAGAAGGAAATGGCAACCCACTCCAGTATTCTTGCCTGGAGAATCCCAGGGACAGAGGAGCCTGGTGGGCTGCCGTCTATGGGGTCGCACAGAGTCAGACATGACTGAAGCGACTTAGCAGCAGCAGCAGCAGCAGCATGGGTTTCAGAACAAGGAAGTAAGGAACTTTTTCCATGCTAATCATATATCCTTATGTGTTCCCAAATTTTGAATAAGGGTGGGAAATGAGAAGTTCATATTCTTGTCTGCTTTCTCCAACACTTCTTCTCATGAGATGACATCTATTTTGAATGTTCTGGTTGTTTTGCTTCCCTGGGATGACTGGGTTTTCTTACAAATACTGTTGTGTTTGTCTTGCATATCCCTTGGGGTTTGGACCCAATAGCCAGAGCACCCTAAATGGAAACAGTGTTCTAGGTGGAAAGCATGGTGGGCTCCAGGCAAGCTGTCATTCCCCTACTGATGCACAAGAGGTAGTCATCTCTCTCTCTCTCTCTCTCTCTCTCTCTCTCTCCCTCCACTTTTAAAATTCTCCTACATCTTATTAAGGGAATGGCTCAAATGGTAAAGAATCTGACTGCAGTGCTGGAGATCTGGGTTTGATCCCTGGGTCAGGAAGATCCCTTAGAGAAGGGAATGGCAATCCTCTCCAGTATTCTTGCCTAGAGAATTCCATGGACAGAGGAGCCTGACAGGCTACAGTCCATGGCATCGCAGAGTCGGACACAACTTAGCAACTAACACGTTCATGTTACCTCTTATTAAGAGCTTCCCAGGTGGTGCTAGTGGTAAAGAACTTGCCTGCCAATGCAAGAGACATAAGAAATGTGGGTTAGATCCCTGGGTTCAGAAAATCCCCTGGAGGAGGGCATGGCAGCCCACTCCAGTATTCTTGCCTGGAGAATCCCATGGACAGAGGAGCCTAGCAGACTATGGTCCATAGGGTTGCAAAGTGACTTAGCACACACACACACATCTTATTAGAAGACTGTGAAAGCAGCAGTTACTCTAAATAGTCACAGAAGTGGTAGCAGCCTTCATTAAATAGGCCCCACCAAATCCCCACACCCAGCTTTCTTCCTTAATCTCACTGTTCTAACCCCTATCCAAGTACCCAAGCTTCTAGTCCCCCGGTGCTCTCCTTTCTAAATGGAAAAGAATTGGATGCTTTTTTATTTGAGGTGAATATAAATAAAAAATAAACTTAGCAGGTAAACAGATTTATACACAGACCCCTCCCCACCAAAAAAAAAAGCTCAGGAATTGCCTAATAAAATAGCTTTGGCAGGAGGGATGTAGGTGGGACTATTAACAGAAAAACAGAGAGTCTAATCAATTAAATCTCCAGACCCCTAGTCCCACACCTCCACTCCATGACCAGAGGCTTCTCCTCTGAAGAGGGGAGAAGAGCAGGTCTTTGGGATAGGCGGATATCAGTGCAGAGCTTGAAGATAAGAATAAAGGCTGAAAACAAAAGGATTGAATAAAAAAGAAAAGAAACTTAGAAAGACTCTCTTTGTCTCTAGAAGATAGATACAAATATAGCCTTCTTTATGTCTTAAGTGAATTTTAGACTTTTGGATATATCAGTTCATTGTTTTTATGCAAGCTATTCTAATATATGATAATATATGATCTATTCTATAATCTTAAATAGACTACTGGGAAGTGGAAGCAAAAATGAAAGGGAGAATAGATTTCAGGATAGACCCTTCTGCCACAATCTATAATCCTCCTCATGTTCTCCTAAATTACTTAAAGCTCACTCTCATAAGTATTAAGATATAAAAATATCATCAAAAAATCACATGGCTCCTACAATTTTCACATATATATATACATATATATTAGCTATAATCAAAAGATATAAATAGAAGCTTGCCTAAGTTTATTTTTTTTTAAAAAAGAGACTGCTACCTTGAATGTCTTGATCATTTAACAGATCTGTACCAATTTGTTCTTTCATTATACTTCATCCCTTTATTCTTTCTAACAAGAATTTCTAACAAGAATATATTTCTAACAAGAATATTCTTTCTTTCTCTCTTAACAAATATGTGCTCTATTATTATACTTGTTGTGATTAAATGTTGTTCAGTCACTAAGTCGTGTCCAACTCTTTGCGACCCCAGGGACTGCAGCACACCAGGCTCTTCTGTCCTTCACTGTCTCCTGGAGTGTACTCAAATTCATGTCCCTTGAGTCAGTGATGCTATCTCACCATCTCATCCTCTGCTCTCTCCTCCTTTTGCCTTCAATCTTTCCCAGCATCAGAGTCTTTTCCATTATGTTGGATCTTTGCATCAGGTGACCAAAGTGTTGGCGCTTCAGCTTCAGCATCAGTTCTTCCAATAAATATTCAGGGTTGATTTCCTTTAGGATTGACTGGTTTGATCCCCTTGCAGTCTAAGGCACTCTTAAGCGTCTTCTACACCAAGACACGTAGAATCCCGGCATCCTCCAATCTACACTGGTAGACACAAGGAGAGTAAATACGCAGCAGTGATAGAGGATATCACTGAATGATCACAGAGCTTATGTTCACCGAGGCCAGCGGTGTCCATCTGCTCAATGCAACCACAACCAGCCTATCAGAAATAGCACTCAACAAATCTCTTTTGTCATCCTGATTTAAAACATCATCTTATCATCAATCACTGGGAATTTTTTCTCAGATCCCCGACTGTCTTCAAAAGGAATTTCTAGGCCAACTGAACTCTATCTAACTATGCTGTTTCTTCGTTTCAGATGGCTACACCACTGATGACATTGAGTTTTACTGGAATGGAGGAGAGGGCGCAGTAACAGGAGTGAATAAAATTGAGCTCCCTCAGTTTTCAATTGTTGATTACAAGATGGTGTCCAAAAAGGTGGAATTCACAACAGGTGAGAAGTTTCCCCCAAAATGTACTAGGGGTGCTGAGAAGGAAGATGGAGCCAACCAAATGACCATCTGATTTTTTTCTTTTATTTTTTTCCATTCAGGGGCATACCCACGACTGTCACTAAGTTTTCGTCTAAAAAGAAACATCGGTTACTTCATTTTGCAAACCTACATGCCTTCCACACTGATTACAATTCTGTCGTGGGTGTCGTTTTGGATCAATTATGACGCATCTGCAGCCAGAGTTGCACTAGGTAATGCATTCCAGCACCCCAGAGGGCTGGTGGGATTTCACCTCAAATAACAACCAATGAGAAGCATTACAGGCTAGGGCTTCTCCCATAGAAAGCCAAAGGATGAGAGTGCCCTAAGGGTGCTTGGTAATAAAACATCTACATGTAAGCACTTAACAGAGTGCACGTTTTACAACATAACATCTTTTTATCACTTTACCAAAATTAAAATAAATAATAATCTTGGAGTACATTCAACCCTATATAAGTGCTTCTTAGAACATATTTTAAAATTCTCATTACACTAATTTTTACTAACTTTGTGATTTCTTCCTTGGTTCCTGCTTTCTTTGGTAGAGAACATTATTACATTATTCTCAAATGGACCTGAAGAAAGCTAAATCTTGTAACTATTCACAAGCTATGTCAATACTATCTTTTGAATATTAAATGTAGTTAAATTGTATCTATCTGAATTTCCCTTAAATGGAGCTTCTTGCACTTGAGAAAGGCACAGATATTCATCAGCTGTATTAATGATCTATAATCAGGACAGAATAAAAATGGTTTCTTTCCTGAAGAACAAAATTCAGAATTAATCTTGCCGTGACTGAATAATTGCTCCAAGCTGAAGGGCTGTGTTTAATTTTAAAGGATTCCTTGGAAAGTTAGAATATGTACGATCTGTCTGATGAATCTGGGTATGTGTGGGTCAGCCTTATTATTTGACCCAGAGCCATTTCATTTATCATCTTCTGGGATTATTCATGCACGCGCACACACACACACGCACACACCCACACACACATGCATATGTTCATGCAAAAGAGCATCATTTGTGACTAAGCTAACATACCTAGGTCTTCTGAGACTACAGAACTGGATTAAATAATCAGCATAACCTTTCACCCCTAGACTAGTCATCATGTCCACAGCTCATTTCTATTGGTTGAGTATCTAAGGCTCACAAAGTCAAATGCTAGCAGCCCCTCATCAACCATTGAACATTCCAAGACTAAGGAAACTAGACAAATACTTTATCATATCATACAAATGTATGTGCACATATTATTTGAATGTGAATATGAATACATATATATGCCATGGTTAAAGAAAAACATTGGACAATGTCCACAGCAGGGAATATGAACCATCAAGGTCATGAATTGCAGTTCTTTTTTACACATCTCTCCTCAAAGCTAACAATATTTTGATTAGAGATGTCAGCATATAATGAATAAAACTATCTTTTGAAATGTAAA
The DNA here is from genome assembly GCF_003369695.1 of Bos indicus x Bos taurus. Lineage (NCBI taxonomy): Eukaryota > Metazoa > Chordata > Mammalia > Artiodactyla > Bovidae > Bos > Bos indicus x Bos taurus. The sequence goes on from NC_040081.1 coordinate 66,154,510, forward strand.
ACCTAAGGTAGTTTAAAACCTAATTAAGTAGAAAATAAATGTATTTACCAACCCCTCCCCCTTGCTTAAAAAAGTTAAGCCAAGGACTAGAAGCAGAAGTGGAACTGATGTATTTTAAATGAATTGTTTGTTTCTGTATCAGAGGTTAGGTAGAATTATGAGAAATTTAAAATTTTATTCAAAAAACTAATAGGACCACTCACGAGGGCATTTCATATCAGTCCAGACATTTAAATCCATTACTGATGTCAACGATTTAAACTTTTTGTACAGTAGTTCTGACTACCTCTATTCTCCTAAAGCTGGGCGGTCAAATCAGGGAATCCAAATAGAATAATCTCACTCGCAAATGAAGTTGAAACTATTTTATTCCCTTATCATTTTCGAACTTCTGTTCCCTTTGCCAGTTCTCCCTTTGTCTTTAGTATCCATTTTACATCTCTTGTCTTTATTTTTGAGGAACTCCATCGAGTTTTAGGTTTTGCTTTTATTTTAAATGCCTTTGCTTCGTACCTCCTTGCCTTTTTGCCCCTAGCTCAGTGATCTACAGTAAAATAGCTAATCTCAGAGTCTCTGTTTACTTAGCTATAAAATGGGAACAATATACCTGCCCTATCCCACTCAGCAGGCTGTTACGACTGCATAGAATTCAGAGATGTGTCCACAACTGGAAAATCACAGTGTGTGTATATTAGTCACTCAATCATGTCCAACTCATTGTGACCCCATGGACTGTAGCCCACCAGGCTCCTCTGTCCAGGCAAGACTACTGAAGTGGGTAGCCATTCCCTTCTGCAAGGGATCTTCCCATCCTAGAGTTCAAACTTGGGTCTCCCACATTGCAGATTCTTTACTGTCCGAGCCACCAGGGAAGTCCTATACAGGTGTGCAATATCAATATTACAGCATAGTTTAGGATTCAGTAGGCATATCACTTCTTATTTTCCCCAATCATTGTTTTATCACCATCATCAACACAAAATGTTATACAGACACACAAAGATTATACTGTTAAGAATGATACATTTAACAAAGTAGACAACGCAAAAATCTTCCTTCTAAAAGACTACAGTCTTAAATTTCTTTAACAAGTTGAATTTTTAGGAAGTCTTTTCCCGACTCCAGGGAGCTAACTCACTCTAGTCTCTGGAATCAAGGAACTAGAGGTAATATTTTAGGGGGAAAAGTCAGTAAGATTTTATTATATTTTAAAATACATGTATCAAATACTTGATGCAAATCATGAACTTTATTAGTTTCTTCTTTCCATGTCAACTCACTATGAATGTTGCGTTATACTTTTAAAAATCAATACTGACCCTATGACCTGGGTATATTAGTTTCATGCAATGAAATAGTTCTGAAACTGGTCATTGACTTTCAGTTTGGTAGTGGCTGTCATGGGGATTAGTATTACAAGAACAGATTTAGGATGGACATGACAGATGCTGAGAGAAGGAAGGAAAGAAGGTGGCATGTAGCAGAATGAGGGACATGTGACAGTGAACAGTGGGTGAATCAATGAGATTTTAATATTTCCATTTACCTTTCTTTCTCCTTTGTGCATTATTTTTTAAAATACAGTTTTCAACCCAACATTCACAAAGCATCCCATTTTATGATTCACTCACGAACTATGTACGGAGTCTGCAGCTTTGTCTTTTAAACCATCTGCTCTTTTCACCCCGTGGTTTATTGTATTACTGCCGTCATTCTGGGATACTAACAAGAGAATGGCATCTGTCATCTGTCTTCAACAGGAATCTTCACAGTGCATTCAGCTGAGCTGTGTTTTTCTGTTTCATAGGAATCACCACAGTGCTGACAATGACCACCATCAGCACTCACCTCAGGGAGACCCTGCCAAAGATTCCTTATGTCAAAGCGATTGACATTTACCTGATGGGTTGCTTCGTGTTTGTGTTCCTGGCTCTGCTGGAATATGCCTTTGTAAATTACATCTTTTTTGGAAAGGGCCCTCAGAAGAAAGGAGCTGGCAAACAAGACCAGAGCGCTAATGAGAAGAACAAACTGGAGATGAATAAAGTCCAGGTAATCTATGAAATAGGGCTTCCCTGGTAGCTCAGCTGGTAAAGAACACACCTTCCATGCAGGAGACCCTGGTTTGATTCCTGGGTAGGGATAACGGATAAGCTACCCACTCCAGTATTCATGGGCCCCCCTGATGGCTCAGATGGTAAAGAATCCTCCTGCAATGCTGGAGACCTGGGCTCAATCCCTGGGTTGGGAAGATCCCCTGGAGGAGGGCATGGCAACCCACACAAGTATTCTTACCTGGAGAGTCCCCATGGACAGAGGAGCCTGGCAGGCTACAGTCCACGGAGTCGCAAAAAGCTAGACGCGACTGAGTGACTAAGCACAGCACAATCTATTAAATATGCCTAACAATCTTCTTCTGCAATTTAGCAGCAGTATGGTACTCAGAGCTCCCACAAGAAAATAAAATATCATAAAATACTAGCTTATCTTTAATAAGGCTCAAAGTACCCTTCATGTTGCATAACTGGAAACTGAGAATCGGAGATGTTAGGTGGAATTTTACATAGATGAATAACATACATGGGCCTGCAACTCAACTGCAAGTCCATGATTCCTTATTCTAAACTATATAGTTGTGAGACTATATGCAAAACAATTCCAGATCTACTTTATAAATAAATGAGAGAACTAAAGAAGTGAGAACAAACTCTTACTCCTAAGTGGCAATGAGGCACTACAGCACAGCGGTTACCACCACAGAATGGAATCAAACTGCGTGGGGTTAATTCCCAGCTCTGCCACTTACTGGCTTCAGAAAGTGAAAGCGGAGTTGCCCAGTCGTGTCTGACTCTCTGCAACCCCATGGACGATAGCCCACCAGGCTGCTCTGTCCATGGGATTTTCCAGGCAAGAGTACTGGAGTGGGGTGCCATTTCCTTCTCCAGGGGGATCTTCCTGACCCAGGGATTGAACCTGGGTCTCCCGCACTGTAGCCAGATGCTCTTACCATCTGAGCCACCAGGGAAGTCCAGTTACTGGCTTTAGAACTCCAGGCAAATCAACCTATGTTACTCCTTATCTAACTCCTGTTCCTAATGTTATCAACCAGAAAATGATGACTATAGTATACCTATCTCTCAGTTACCATAAGGACTAAATGAGTTTTGGTATTTTTTTTCAAAGTCTAGTATTTGATAGTTTATATTCTAGTATTTTTAATGTCTAATCTAGTACACAGTAAATACTCAATAAGTATTAAAGCTCCAATATTTTGGCCACCTGATCCAAAGGGCTGACTCATTGGGAAAGGTCTTAAGGCTGAGAAAGATCAAGGGCAGGAGGAGAAGGCAGGGAGAGAGGATGAGATGGTTGGATAGCATCACCAACTCAATGGACAAGAGTTTGAGCAAACTCTAGGAGATAGCAAATGACAGGGAAGTCTGGCATGCTGCAGTCCATGGGGCTGCAAATAGTCTGATACTAATGAGCAACTGAACAGCAACAATTATTATATTCAAGACACTGTCAATATTTGTCCTTTGCTTTTCACTGGTAGATCCTATGACCTGTGCTCTCTGTGTGTAATTAAATTGAAAATAATGCTTTGTTTATTCCTTTGAAAAATCCCTAGTCCCTAGTCCCTACTTTCATGCCATTTATCACTAAAACCATTTGACAATATGTGCATTGAAATACTGGATCCATGACAAATTGTTTTGAAGATGACACACAGGGTGACAACTCAATATTCATTCACAGTTCTAAGCATTGAGGATACTGCTGTTAATGAAAGGAGTTTTTTCCTTGCCCTCCTGGAGTTTAGACGCTAACATGGGAAGACAGCCAGGAAGCAAACAACCAGCTATTGAGAGAATAATTTCAGGTAAAAGGAAGTGCTACAAAGAAAGTGGGCTTTCCTTGTGGCCCAGCTGGTAAAGAATCTGCCTGCAATGCAGGAGACCTGGGTTTGATCCCTGGGTTGGGAAGATCCCCCGGAGAAGGGAAAGTCTACCCACTCTAGTATTCTGGCCTGGAGAATTCTATGGACTGTATAGTCCATTGGGTCACCAAGAGTCAGACACAACCGAGTGACTCACTTTCACAAAGAAAGTAAAACAGAGTAATGGGCAAGGGAATGTCAGGGGAGCATTGTCTTGAACAGGGGAATGTTCAAGGGAACAGGAAATATTGATCAGGTGATCCGGAAAACCTCTCTGAGGAATTACCATTGGATCTGTCAGCTGGGTGATGAAAGTGGCATGTGCCATGTCCATTCTAGGCAAAGAATTGCATGATATGTAAAAGTACTGAAAGAAGACCAATGTAGCAAGAGCATAGTAAGTGAGGGAGAAATAAAGTAATATGTGCTATGGCTGAAGAATCAGGCAGAAGTCAAATTACTAATCTTCAAGGTGCATCTTCGTGCTTTTTAGTAGGATATCAAAATTTGACAATGTCAAGTAACTAGAAAATCATAAATTAAGAAAACCTACAGATTCAGCCAAATGGTCAAAATTCAAAGCAACACACTCAAATAAAATGTTGCTGCTGCTGAGTCACTTCAGTCGTGTCCAACTCTGTGCGACCCCATAGACGGCAGCCCACCAGGCTCCCCCGTCCCTGGGATTCTCCTGGCAAGAACACTGGAGTGGATTGCCATTTCCTTCTCCAATGCATGAAAGTGAAAAGTGAAAGTGAAGTCGCTCAGTCATGTCCGACCCTCATCAACCCCATGGACTGCAGCCTACGAGGCTCCTCCATCCATGGGATTTTCCAGGCAAGAGTACTGGAGTGGGGTGCCATTGCCTTCTTACTCCTGTGTAAAGCACTATGTTCAGTCCTACAAGGAAAGGGGTTGTCATGATCCTTGCCCTCAAGAATCTTCTGATCTGGCTGGAAAGAAAACTATGATTGAAGTATAAAATAAGACAGGAGAGCATTTATCTTGGATATATCTGAAAGGAAAAGCTTCCTATTATCTGATTGTAGCCAGACCAGCTTTAGAAGTATCTTAGCAGTGGTTTTCAAAGCCACCTCTTTTCTACTCCCATTCCCAACTCAGTTACTTCTAATCTACTGGTTGGTCCTCTGCAGAGCTTGAAATGTGTGTGAACTGATTTATCATGAGTAAAAACCCTACATAGACAAAATGGTAGAGATTCCTTGGTAGGAATGTTCAGACGATATGAACAGGATGAACAGTCAAAGGTACATAGCATTTGGAGTAATAAAAAGAAGAAAACAAGGTCTTTCAATTGGCTAGAAAAGCAACATTCTCTAGAGAGAGTAACTAGATGGATAAGTCAAGCAACCTTAAGTCAAATTATTCAGATAAAAGAAAAATATTATAAAACGAACTTTAACCACACTCTGCCTTGATTCTATCCCAGGATATCAAAGAATTTTCTAAGGTGCTAAGGTTTCCCAGGTGGCTCAGGGGTAAAAAATCCAGCTGCCATGTAGGAGATATGGATTCAGTCCCTGGGTTGGGAAAATGCCTTGGAGATGGACATGGCAACCCATTACAGTATTCTTGGCTGAGAAATCCCATGGACAGAGGAGCCTGGCAGGCTACAGTCCATATGGTCTCAAAAGAGTCTGACACAACATAGCGACTAAACAACAAACGGACAAATAAAGGCTGGCAGAAAGGCTCATATGCCATATCATATCTAGAGGTATAACATATATTGCTCTAAAGTGGATTTACTGACTACATAAGAAATAAGTAAAATGTTTCCATCTAACTGATCTTTATCTCATAAGCAGGTGTTTTGAGCAACACAGGGCTTAGACAAAGTAAGGTTTCATTGAATCTCAAATAAACAAATGTTTATTTGATTTTTAAATTGACTTTTTAAATTTAACTTCCAAGAGAAATAACAGAAAAATCCCTCAGTTGTCAGAAGACAAAACATGTAAAGAAAATAAAGATGTATTTTTACCTATGGAAAGCTAGACTTGGAATGCCATAGATGCTTTTCATAGAAACATAAGTAAACACATTTACGCCAAAATTCAAAAACAGATCATGTTAAGTAAGACATGGCAGAGTTGTTTAAATCAAATTGACTCTTTGACAGATTAAAAATCATAAATCCTGAGAAAAAATAACTTTTTTTTAATCTGCTTGAAGACATGAGAGAGTAACTGAAAACAAGCAAAAACTAGCAGAGAGTCAAACCCCAATGAAGGGAATCTCACTGTGTAAATAGTGTTTATACAGCTTCCTCCCTGAGGGCTACTCCCCAGTCTGGAAGATGCAGAGCAGGGAAATATCAGCAAAAAAACGTGCAGTTTTGTTGATCTGATAAATCAGAGCATGGAGTTTGATGCTTCCAGAGTTCCTAGAAATTTTAGGAGGAAGTGAAGCCACAAGAGAAACTCAAAATCTAAGTATAAACTTCCCATGAGTCCTTGGTTAATCCTTGAATTACAAATATAGGTAAAATGCCAAGAATGCCAGAGAGGAAAAAAAGCAGCTGAAAGGCTAGGAGATGGGGACAGATGAACAGAGATTTCAGCTGTTATCTGCCGTATGGAAGTCAGGTTGGAGTCTGAATCCAGCCATTTAGGGCAGGTTGGTAAATACATTAAGTTTTCCATTAAAACCCCTAAAAAGATCACACATTAGAAGACTAAGTCACTAGAATAAGAAATTCCCTTTGAGTTAAGGGAAAAACTAAAATAGACTCAGCCTAACAACATATAAAACCAAGTCTACACATTCTAGGGGATCTGTTAGTAATTTAACTTAATTTCAAAACAAAACTCAGGATTTGTCAGGGAAGATAACAAAATCCAGTCTCTACGGTATATCACCAACATGTCTAGTTTAATAATAAAAGATTTCTGGACATGAGAAGAAATAGGAAAAAAAAATGCCCATAGTCAAGAGAAAGAAACTTAGTCAATAAAACATCCTGCAAAAATCTCAGATGTTGGGTTAAAAATAATGGTTATAATTAATAATAATAACTATAATTAATATATTTAGAAGTTCATTGGAAATAGCCAAAATATCCTATAAAAGCTAAGTAGTGTGGTAAAGAACCCACCTGCCAATGCAGGAGACGCAAGAGATGTGTGTTCGATCCCTGGGTCAGGAAGATCCCCTGGAGGAGGGCATGGCAACCCACTCCGGTATTCTTGCCTAGAGAATTCCAAGGACACAGGTGCCTGGTGGGCTACAGTCCATAGGGTCACAAAGAGTTGGACACTGAACAACTTAGCATGCATACAGGTGAATGGTTAAACAAACTATTATACATTCACACTGTAAAGTAATAGCCCAATAAAAAGTAAGAATCATTGATACAGGCAACAACTTGGCTAGATCTCAAGGGCATTATGCCAAGTGAAAAAAGCCAATCTCAAAAGATTATATATGTATGATTGTATTTATATAATGCTTCTGAAATGACAACATTATAGAGATGAAGAACAGATTAGTGGTTTCCAGAACTTAGTGACAGTGGTGGGGAGGGGTCAGTGGATGCGATTGATTATAAATCGGGAGCAGGAGGGAAACCTTCACAGTGGTAGAAGACTTTGTATCTTGGTTGCAGTCGTGGTTACATGGAACTAATGTGTAGTAAAATTACATAGAACTATACATACTTTATATTCATATCAGTTTCTTGGTTTTGATATTGTACAACAGTAAGATGTGCTCAGTGGGAGAAACTGGGAGAAGAATACATGGGCTCTCTCTGTGCTATCTTTGCAACTTTCCAGAAATCTACATAATTTCAAAATTAAAAGTTTAAAATAAGGGCCATAGGAAAAGTTTAACATAATACATGAAGAGATGAAAAGTATTAATTTCTCAGACTCTTTTGTGACTCCATGGACTGTAACCCGCCAGGCTCCCCTGTCCATGGAATTTTCAAGGCAAGAATACTGGAGTGGGTTGCCATGCCCTTCTCCAAGGGATCTTCCCAACCCAAGGATCGAACCCAGCTCTCCTACATTGTAGGCAGATTCTTTACTGTCTGAACCAAATAAAGAGATGGGAAGTATCCAGGTAGGAATTAGTTTATATTGGTGCCCTTGTGATTTGTTTTCATGACATTCTATACTTTTCCACCTTAAGACTTACCACAATATTGAGTATATGTATAATTAATTGGAGAAGGCAATGGCACCCCACTCCAGTACTCTTGGCTGGAAAATCCCATGGACGGAGGAGCCTGGTGGGCTGCAGTCCATGGGGTCACTAAGAGTTGGACACAACTGAGTGACTTCACTTTCACTTTTCACTTTCATGCATTGGAGAAGGAAATGGCAACCCACTCCAGTGTTCTTGCCTGGAGAATCCCAGGGATGGGGGAGCCTCGTGGGCTGACATCTCTGGGGTCACACAGAGTCAGACATGACTAAAGTGACTTAGCAATAGCAGCAGTATAATTAATTCATTTGTATAATTATTTTTATAACCTCTGTCTCTTTATTAGACTCCAAGCTTCCCCAGGATAGACACTAGGGTCCAGTCTACTATGTTTATTGTTCTTTCCTCAGTGACTAGAATTGAGAAAATACCAAGTAAGTACTTTTTGAATGAATGACTGACTGCCAGAGAAGACTTTTCCAGTCAAGATGAGTTCTTAGTTACCACACAGGGTACTGAGTGTTATATCATAATGTTTTATAAAGTTCTTATGTGTTTATAATAAGCAAGAAAAAGACATTATCTATGGTTCATTTTAGCTTCTACTCCAGACTTACTTGCTGTTTCTATCAGTTTGATTTTTAACATTTCTTCAAGTGTACTTTCTATCAACCTCTGCTATTCTTTCTGAATCACAGCGATATAACATCAGAAAAATAGAATCTTCAAAGGAGTGTTATGGATAAGATTTTATAAACTTCTTCAGATTTAAGTGGAATAATAATAGGCCAGTACTATCTCAAGGAAATTATAGGCATCCCTGTGGCTACTTGGGTTTTCCAGTTCCTAACTTCCTTGTCCTCTTCTAAAATGGGCACAGGCAGACAATGTGTCAGTAACAAAGCAAGTCTGTTCAGTGCATCATCTCCAGCAGTGATGTTAATAATACAACCTGAATGGTATTTTAAAATGTTACCCCCTGGTTAAATTTAAAAAATAGAAAATATTAGATTTTTCCTTTAATATAATGGTTGAATGATCTCCCCCTTTCCTTTTGCTACTGCTGCTGCTGCTAAGTCGCTTCAGTCATGCCCGACTCTGTGCAACCCCATAGACGGCAGCCCACCAGGCTCCCTCGTCCCTGGGATTCTCCAGGCAAGAACACTGGAGTGGGTTGCCATTTCCTTCTCCAATGCATGAAAGTGAAAAGTGAAAGTGAAGTCACTCAGTTGTGTCCAACTCCTAGCGACCCCATGGACTGAAGCCTACCAGGCTCCTCCACCCATGGGATTTTCCAGCCAAGAGTACTGGAGTGGGGTGCCATTGCCTTCACCCCCTTTCCTTTTAGATGCTTATAAACAGTTGCATTCAAATTAAATATATATTTTAGTCCCAGACAATTTTTATTTAAGGGATCCCTAATAATGGCCTTGGTACCCTAGAGCATTGACAGGCATTGATCATTTATCACACATTACTGTCAGAGTTATGGCTGGGCAGTACTGTCAAGGAGTATCTGTATTGAAGCTTCAGAAGTACTTGCTTTATCTTGATTTATATCTCTACCACTGAACTTAAGGATCTTTTCATATGAGTACAGATGCTCAATCCAGACATTAGGAGAGTTTCAACATGTTAGGTGATAAAGACTGCAGATTCATAAACCCCTCAGGCATCATTTGAAATAAGAGATGGTATTTAGAGTTTTGAAGGATAGATTTCTCAGTACAAAGAAGTTGTAAGTAAACTACTTCAGAGCCACTTTTACACTAACTTGGAACAAATACGGTTATATTGCTAGCCACAATGCCCATTTGCAAATAAATCCACCCAAGATGGAATGATTGCATGGGTGGTCTTTGATCAAAAACTGATTCAGAATCATTCTAAGCCATGGAGGACACTAGTGGAATCTGCCAGAGTCTTGCCCAATGGGTAGGTGGAACTCTAGTCAAGAAAGAATTTTTCCCTTCACAGTCAGATGTTGATACTGTAATCTGGCTTCTTTCCTCCCATTCCTATTCTCTACAGTTAATCCTCCCATTCCTATTCTCTACAGTTAATCTATACTTTCAGACCACTTTCTAAATGTAAATAAGCTCTGTACTGTGATTAATTCCAGAATATAAAATGCATGTGAAAACAGGCTTCATAAAGGTAAACAGCTCTCCTTGGACCAGTTTTATATGCATATATTAGCCTTTGAGCCAGGGCCCCACCCCACATCACTGCCTTGCCCTCAGCCTTCAATGAAAATTTAACTATTCCAATTTAGCATCTTGGATTCTAGAGAAATCCAGACAAGGCCTTTGATTTCTGACAGTTCGTATTAACAGTTCACTAACTTCTTTAGCCCTCAGACCCCTGCCCAAATCTGGTGTGGTCCATACTTTGTTCTCTAGTCTTGACTTGACATACCTAATCACCAGATCCTTCAGCAGTTTAACAGTCTAATTTTCTCCAGAAATCTCAAAATCTCTCTCTCACACACACCTTCTTTCTGGCATCTAGCCTCTAATTTCTTCTATACTCAAACAGCTAGGATTCTTCTGTGAATGAGAGAGAACTCTAACTTACTGGCTTAAGAAAATCTAACTGGCTAAAAAAAAAATAAAAAGAGGTCAGAGGATTTTGGGGGCCCACACAACTGGAAGGTCCAGCAAAGGTTTGAATTTTACATGTGGCTAAGTCCAGATGTTCAAACAATGTCATCAGAGAGCATATCTCTTCCTATCTTAATATTTCTTTCCTTTATGTTACTTTTATTTTAGTAGATCCTTCTTTCATGGTGCCCCCAAAGTTTATAGTATCAAAGATCTTCAACCTCAATGCAAAAGTACTTTCTTATACCAAATAGTTCCAACCAAAAACAAAGTTCCAGGATTAAGTCTTTTGGGACCAACTTGAGTCACATTCTCATGCAGAAATCGATCCCTCTGACCAGGAAGATAGAAAACGAAATACCCAGGCTAGGTCACAGGTCTGTCCCTAGAGCCTAGAAGATGCAGTCAGGCCCTCCTCAGTCACACGCAACAAGTGACCGTCCAGGCAGTGTAGTCAGAGGAAGGTGGAAAGGACTCAGGTCAAACCTACAGGCAGCCAGCAGCCCCATCCGGACCCTTTGCCTAAAGAAAATACCCAGACACCTCAACATAGAGTCCAAGACCCACAGTGATCTCCTTCTGCTTTCCTTCTCTGCCATACTTCTCTTTCCTCTTCTTTTCACCAACACACTCTTTGCTCCAGAAGAACAGCTCACAGTTTTTCCTAAATGCCTTGTTTTCACTCTTCGGAATCTCTTCGTGTCTTGCTCCCTAGTGAACTCCTGGCTGAGGGTTTTCCTCATTCCTCAGGCTGAGTTGGTTCTCCTCTCCTATCTTTCCACTGCACTTTATGCTTAGCTATTTTTAAAAACAAATATGTTTTAAAACATATATTTTATGTAATGACTTTCTACTATATGAATACTCTGTGCATTGGGGATATAGTCAGCAATGAATAAAACAGAAGCTTACATTTGGATGAGGGAGATAGGTAATCTCACACACACAACTATATCACCCATCAACAATGAACACTGCTGCTGTTGCTGCTGCTAAGTTGCTTAAGTCGTGTCCAACTCTGTGCGACCCCGTAGACAGCAGCCCACCAGGCTCCCCCGTCCCTCGGATTCTCCAGGCAAGAACACTGGAGTGGGTTGCCATTTCCTTCTCCAGTGCATGAAAGTGAAAAGTGAAAGTGAAGTCGCTCAGTCAGGTCCAACTCTTAGCTACCCCATGGACTGTAGCCCACCAGACTCCTCCATCCATGGGATTTTCCAGGCAAGAGTACTGGAGTGGGGTACCATTGCCTTCTCCGAGAGCCACTGCTGCTGAGTCACTTCAGTCGTGTCCGACTCTGTGCAACCCCACAGACGGCAGCCCACCAGGATGCCCCGTCCCTGAGATTCTCCAGGCAAGAACACTGGAGTGGGTTGCCATTTCCTTAAAAACACACACAATGCCAGGTAATAATAAATGCATAAAGAAAAAAAAAGTAGGCCTTGATGCAGATACTATGTCTTCTATCTTTGATATTCCAGTGCTTGTCACTGAACCTGCACAAAATAGGCATTTAAATGACTTTTAAAATAATAAGCGAACTAATAAATTTATTTTAAAACCAAACAGGCATGACCTTAGAATTCATGTGTAATTGGTAACTTTTTTCCTGTTATATTCCAATGATTACAAAAACAAAAATTAACCCTTTCCCAATATGAGCACTACTTGGTACTTTGTAGAATTTATATATATATATATATAAAATATTTTAATGAAGGACCTTTATTCTAATGAGGACCTTAGTGGTAACAATAATGTATGGTATCAGTGGATAGTGTGGACCTGTGTTGATACTTTAAGTGGCCCTAACAAATCTTTTCCTAGCAATTTCCTTCTCCTGAAGTCCTTATTTAGAATCCAAGCTGATTGATAACTCCTCACTGCCTTTCTTCCATTGTCCTCTCTGATTGGGAGGAATAAAGTGGAGAAGTGGTGGGTTGATTGCCTTAGGCAGCCTTGGCTAATGCAGGAAGAACATTCTATCTGATGAGATGCAGTAACAAGGACTTATCCACTTAGATGTCATATCCACAAATCCCAAGATGTTCACACACATATGGATATTACACACTCTAAATATCTCCTTTACAGCTGTGTGAGAAACAATTATTACTCTGGCCAAAATCACTTAATCACTCTCTTCTATACCGGAAGAGTAAAATACTATCCTTGACATTTTTAGTGAATATCTAAAGGGGGTTCACTGAAGATGAATTAAAAAAACGGCCCTTATTTGCATCATTTGAAATTGCCTGAATTTGCTGGTTATAAATAATTTTATATTTAATTGTAAAAAGCAATCATCTCAAATATTGGGCTCCCTAAGCAATCAGTGAACACTTTATCTAGGTATAAAATGCTTCCATGTATAAAATAGTTTATACTTTCTTGTTTCCATCATTTTCCACTCAAAGCTCAATAAATTCCCACTAACATCAATTTAGGAAATCAATCCCCAACCTTCATATCACATATCCCTCAGGCTTGAACCATGCATGTATGCTGCATGCATATCTGCATGCTAAGTCACTTCAGTCATGTTCAACTCTTTGCGACCCTTGGACTGTAGCCTACCAGGCTCCTCTGTCCATGGGATTCTCAGGTAAGAATACTGGAGTGGGTTTCCATGCCCTCCTCCGGGGGATCTTCCCAACCCTGGGATTAACCCATATCTCTTACATCTCCTGCATTGGCAGATGGGTTCTTTACCCCTGGTGCCACCTGGGAAGCCCACTGAACCATGCATATTTGTAATTAATTCCTGGTCACCTGGAAATAAAATAGCTTCTGTGGATTATCTATCTGCCAAGACTTCCACTAAAGCCAGGTACACAAGAGCTAACTAGGACCCTTGAAATATGTGTGTGAGATGCAGATTCGAAAAGTCTTAGTCTAAACCAAAATGAGCTCAAACTTATAAATTTTAGCAAGTTTCCCAATGGATTTGGATACACAGTAATGTCTGAGAACTACTACTCTAGAGATTCTAGCCACTCAGGTATCCTTAGCCACTGAACTCAGAACTCAGAGAGTTTCTCATTAATTACCCAGCCCCTCCTTAGGACTATCTAAGGTTCTGTTCTGAAAAAGCAAGGAGGATATACAGTAATTACCAATAGCAACAAAAAAGCAGCTGTTCTCCTGGAGCTTACATTTCAACTGAGATTACTGACAAATGTGTAAATAAATGCATGATATAATGGCAGATAATTATGGTGAAGAAAATGATGCAAAGCTAGCCAGGTAGCAATCTAAGCAACAGCATGCCAGGAGGGAGGAACAGCAGGTGACAATTGCCTGAGGATGTAGGAGCATAAATGGCAGCCAACCAAAGGCCAACGTGGCTGGAACAGAGAGCTAAGAAGCAGAGTAGCAGGAAATGAGGACAGAGGTACCTCTAGTAGCCAAGTCACATGGTGATTTGTGGATTTGGATGAGAAAATTGGCTTTTATTCCATGACTTGGGAAATTGCTGGTGCTGCTAAGTCGCTTCAGTCGTGTCCGACTCTGTGCGACCCCATAGACGGCAGCCCATCAGGCTCCACCGTCCCTGGGATTCTCCAGGCAAGAACACTGGAAGTTGCTAGAAGATTCAAATAGAAGACAAGTTTTGTTTTACATTTGAAAGGATCACTCCAGCTGCTTTGTAGAGAAAAGACCACAGGGTTTTGGTCCTAGAAAAAGGGAAGATAAATTATGTGGCCAGAGGTGATGTGGAGAAGTGATCAGAATCAGGATGCATTTAAAAGCAGACCCATTACAACCTGTTCATACACTTGATGGGAGAAACAAGGGAAAGAAAGGAATTGAGAATAAAATTTATCAACTGAGTAATGTTCTGGAAAATTTGCCAATTGTTTCATTTGATCCTGATCTTTTCCTTTCTCCATTTCCCGAATTACATAATGTTTAGATTTATGTAGGTTCATACCTAACCTTCTATTGCTTCTTGAAATCATATTTCCACTTCTGCCACTATATCATTAGAAGAAGCAAAGAAATGCAGATCATCTCCAGCAAAGCTCCCATCCCCCAGCTCCCCTCAAAGAAAAAATGTTACAGGAATTTGAGACCAAAGAACTGGGGCTTGGCAGCTCTGTTAAGAGCTAATGGCTGACAACGATATCATAAATGCGGTTCATTATATGTGCAGGGTCAGCAATGGAGGGTGTGGCTGTGTGGCTCTCCATGCTCTGCAGGCGAAGGCAGCCGAGCACGCTGGACAGTTTCATTCAATCGACTGTAGGCTTCCAGTGGGCAGCCCACTCTGTGGCCAGCATCACTTCTCTTGGCCTCCTCCCCTGTACTTCAGAACCTCTCAGTAAATGGAAACCTAATTGAATTGGTTAACAGTAAGGAAATCACTTTCTGTTTGCAAAGTAGATTGAACCTGGAGATATTTCTTAAAGGAGCTTTTAAAATTGCCAGTGAAAACAAGATTATACTTTATTCCAACTACACTGTAATGAGCTCAGTTATTGAAAATATCCTGAACAGTTCAATTCAGTGAGTGGCAACGTTTTTAACAGACCAAGGGACTCTTTTGGAATTTGGGGGGCAGAAAGAAGCAGAGGGTGAATGAGATGAAAGGGGTGGGATAAAGGTTAAACCCAAACTAGAAAATGAATGTGTACATTCACTTGGGGTTTCTGCTGAGAGAAGAAACACAGCCAGCATGTCAGTGTTTCCTGGGCTATAGTGCCTCCTGACTTTTGTCATCCTTTTCGTATCAGTCAGGGTTTTCCAGAGAATTGGAACCAATAGAAACAGAACCAACATACTTGCAAAAAGAGATTTACTTTAAGGAACTGGCTCATGAAATTGTGGAGATTGGAAAGTCCGAAAACAGGACAGTGTGCTGAAAACTCAAGCGGGATTTCTGTTTCAGGTTTGAGACAGAATTTCTACTCTGGGAAACTTCCATTTTCACTCTTGAAACTTTTAAGGGATAGGATAAGCCCACCCAGATCATCAAGCTGAATCTCCTTATTTAACAGTAGTTGGTTGAAAATGTCAATCACATTTACAAAATACATTCACAGCAACATCTAGACAAGTGCTTGACCAAATAACTGGGCACAACCTAGATAGCATATTAAAAAGCAGAGATAGTACTTTGCCAACAAAGGTCCATCTAGTCAAGGCTATGGTTTTTCCAGTGGTCATGTATGGATGTGAAAGTTGGACTGTGAAGAAAGCTGAGCGCCAAAGAATTGATGCTTTTGAACTGCGGTGTTGGAGAATACTCTTGAGAGTCCCTTGGACTGCAAGGAGATCCAACCAGTCCATCCTAAAGGAGATCAGTCCTGGGTGTTCATTGGAAGGACTGATGCTAAAGCTGAAACTCCAATACTTTGGCCACCTCATGTGAAGAGTTGACTCATTGGAAAAGACTGATGCTGGGAGGGATTGGGGGCAGGAGGAGAAGGGGATTACAGAGAATGAGATGGCTGGATGGCATCACTGACTCGATGGACATGAGTTTGAGTAAACTCCGGGAGTTGGTGATAGACAGGGAGGCCTCGTGTGCTGTGATTCATGGTGTCACAAAGAGTCAGACATGACTGAGCGACTGAACTGAACTGAACTGATAGACTGATCAAGTTGACACATAAAATTAACCATCATTCCCCCTTATCCCCTTTACTATCATCCATTCATTCAGTAGATATTTACTGACCATGCATATAAGTGCCAAGCCCTTTTCTCAAGTCTAGAGAAACAGTGAATAAGACAAAGTCCCTGCCCTCCTGGAGTGATATTCTAGTGGGACACTGGGTGGGGGGAACCAAGAAAAGAGAGAATCAAGAGTTCTGCTCTAGCCTGAGATGCCTTTGAAAGTGAGAGTGGAAGTCGCTCAGTCACATCCGACTCTTTGCGACCCCATGGACTATAGAATTCTTCAAGCCAGGATACTGGAGTGGGTAGACTTTCTGTCTCCAGGGGATCTTCCCAACCCAGGGATCAAATCCAGGTCTCCTGCATTGCAGGTGGATTCTTTACCAGGTGAGCTACCAGAGAAGCCCAAGAATACTGGAGTGGGTAGCCTATCCCTTCTCCAGTGGGTCTTCCTGACTCAGGAATTGAACCAGGGTCTCCTGCATTGCAGGTGGATTCTTTACCAGCTGAGTTATCAGGGAGACCCTTTAAACATACATAAGCTGCTCTATGAGGAGGCCTTGCAACCCATTCCAGGATTCTTGCCTGGAGAATCCCATGGACAGAGGAGCCTGGGCTACAGCCCATGGTGTTGGACACGACTGAGCAACTACCATTTTCACTTCACAGGAGATGGGGGCCAGTCACAGGGTTTGTAAAGGAGAATACAAGATTAAGGAGAGTTATTAGTAACAATTTTTAAATTCTAAAATGTGGGATGTGATGCTCTATTGCTTGTGGAGGAACTGATTCCTCCATCAGTGTCTGGAATAGTGCCCAACACAAAGTAAGCACTCAATAAACATTTATTAGATAAAGAGCACAGTAATGTTGATTTAACTATATAGTAATGAAATCTGCTTTCAATGGGTAGCTACAGAAATGGACTCAATATTTTATATGTCAAACCACTTAAAGCTATGATTTCTAGCCGATAACAGAATACTTAAGGGATATGTACAAACTAATAAGCCTCGTGCAATTTAAGTGTTAATACCTTTGAGTTTGCACCAAGGTTAACAAAATATCTTAATAAAATTGTACCTTGTTTGCAGTGACTTGTGCTTAAGGAGCTTTGGAGAAGGCAATGGCACCCCACTCCAGTACTCTTGCCTGGAAAATCCCATGGATGGAGGAGCCTGGTAGGCTGCAGTCCACAGGGTCACTAGGAGTTGGACACGACTGCGACTTCACTATCACTTTTCACTTTTCACTTTCATGCATTGGAGAAGAAAATGACAACCCACTCCAGTGTTCTTGCCTGGAGAATCCCAGAGATGGGGGAGCCCAGTGGGCTGCCATCTCTAGGGTCACACAGAGTCACACAGAGTCTCTAGGACACAACTGAAGCGACTTAGCAGCAGCAGCAGCAACAGCAGCAGTGCTTAATGAGCAGCATCTGTATGCTTCACTGGCTGATTCTAAATTCTAGAAACTTGTTTACTTTAAAGGGATTTCATAATAATGTAACTTAATGATGCATACAATACAAATCAAGTGATTCCATTTTACAAAAAAATTTTTTTTTAGAATGCTGTGTCTTCTGCCTGGAATATTCTCCATAATCAAAGTCTGTCAAAAATTAGAAACAAGCCATGAGATAACCTAGTGAAAACCTCTCATTTATGGATGAGGAAACTGAGTTAATAACAAAACCAAGATGAGAACAGTTTTCAGCTTCTAGTCCTTTGTTCTGTCCTCTCCCCACCTTCTAGATTCAATACAAGCCCCCGGTCCTCATGAAGCCTTCCATGAACCCCAACATTTCTCACTTGTATGAACCCCTAATCATGGTCTATTCTATACCATTGAGCATTTGCTTAAAAACTTTTGTCACTCTCAATATTATGTCTTATTCTTGTATCTCTAAGGAGATTATTATCTCAAGGACAAAATGCATGTTTGATGATTCTCTTGACTGTTTCACAATCAAATCACATGCATTACCTTATTTTCTAATGTAGTTGTCTCTTCTTTAATGAATCCAAGATTTTTCTGTTTGTCACTTCAACTCTGCTATCCTCTTTAGTATCAGAAACTTCCACATGCATGACTTTTTCAACCATACATTTGCACTATATTATATATATGTGTGTGTGTGTGTGTATACACACATCCTTGACACCTAGCACTATAGCTGGCACATAGTAAGCAATCAATAAAGGTTGGGAGAAAGGGGGAGAGAGAGCATTCTTGAGGTTACTATCACAGCTACACAGAGGAAGTAAAATTTAAATTGAGCCTTGAAGAAAGCAGAGTTGGACACGATTTTGTGACTGAACAACAACAACAATCTGTGAAGAGGAGAAAAAAATGTTTGAGATAAAGAGTATTCTATGTTTTAACACTAGATTGGTTGCCTATTTTTTGTTAAATCTTAGGCAATTTACTTAACCTGAGTCTCAGTTTCTCCATCTGCTGAACTAGGAAAATGTTATATATTTCATAGTATTTTGAAAAATACTGAGATAAGTAGGATTTAACAAATAATTTAACAAATAATAGTTACTAACAACAATATCAAAACATAATAATAATTCCTTGAATAAAGAAACCAATAGATGTTCTGGGTGAGGCATAGTGGGGAGCCTCATTATACTACAGCAAAATGCTTCACAGAGAGAAGTGATGACAGATGAGAATGAGAGTGAAACAGAGACCAGATTCAATCACCATTTCTCTCTCCAGCCAACTAAAAGCTTAAACCTATCAACTGCATTACTAAATTCACTGCAGGATGTGATGATGGTCAAGGACTGTGAAGTGGTTCATTCTCAGCAAAAACCACATGAACTTTGAATCAGACAAAACATGGGTTGTAATCTAAGGTCTGGCACCTACCAGGGTGTAAACTTGAGACTGTTGTTGTTGTAAGACTAAATGAGTAATATACGTGAAGCATCTACTATAATGCTAAGCACATCAGTTCAGTTCAGATTAGTCACTCAGTCGTGTCCAACTCTTTGCGACCCCATGAATCGCAGCACGCCAGGCTTCCCTGTCCCTCACTAACTCCCGGAGTTCACTCAGACTCATGTCCATCAAGTCAATGATGCCATCCAGCCATCTCATCCTCTGTCGTCCCCTTCTCCTCCTGCCCCCAATCCCTCCCAGCTTCAGAATCTTTTCCAATGAGTCAACTCTTCGCAAGAGGTAGCCAAAGTACTGGAGTTTCAGCTTTAGCATCATTCCTTCCAAAGAAATCCCAGGGCTGATCTCCTTCAGAATGGACTGGTTGGATCTCCTTGCAGTCCAAGGGACTCTCAAGAGTCTTCTCCAACACCACAGTTCAAAAGCATCAATTCTTCAGCACTCAGCCTTCTTCACAGTTCAACTCTCACATCCATACATGACCACAGGAAAAACCATAGCCTTGACTAGACGGACCTTTGTTGGCAAAGGAATGTCTCTGCTTTTGAATATGCTATCTAGGTTGGACACAACTTTCCTTCCAAGGAGTAAGCGTCTTTTAATTTTATGGCTGCAGTCACCATCTGCAGTGATTTTGGAGCCCCAAAAAATAAAGTCTGACACTGTTTCCACTGTTTCCCCATCTATTTCCCATGAAGTGATGGGACCAGATGCCATGATCTTCGTTTTCTGAATGTTGAGCTTTAAGCCAACTTTTTCACTCTCCACTTTCACCTTCATCAAGAGGCTTTTTAGTTCCTCTTCACTTTCCGCCGTAAGGGTGGTATCATCTGCATATCTTAGGTTATTGATATTTCTCCCGGCACATGGTGGACACAATAAATCTTAGTTATCTTGTCTGTGATAAACCACGATCACATCTCACCTTCTGTACTTTTCTTTCTCCTGTTTGTCTCTGCCTCTTCCCAAGGTTTTCTCTATCTCTTTCTTCATCACCAGGTTCGCTGCTTGCCTACTAAAACCTTTCAACAGTGTTTCCTGAGATCAATGTCATTGATAGAGCATTTATAGAGCACTGATTGTAAGTCAGGCACTGTGCTAATAACTCTAAATTTAGAGTTTTTATTTATTTACTTATTTAATTTATTTACCTGCTATATTGTCCTTGGAGGTACTTTAGACTCATCTGCATGAATGAGCCATGTCCCCTTCAGGTAAGTTAGTTTTCAAGTACATCAGCTTAAAGTTAAAGCCACAACATGTTAGGCCAAAGGTACTCACAATTCTTGTAGTTTCAAAAGTGTGTGTCTGGGCATAGCATAGAGAAAAACCAGGAAACCTGGATGAGGTATCAGTGGAATGCTAGGAAGCAACAATGAACAACAGTGGAAAGATAAAAGTAAAGTATAGCCAAGCATGTCCTTTTGACCAGTGAATTCATTCTACTTCTGGCAATTTAGTCTGAGGAAATAACAATGGGTATGAACAAAGATTTAGCTAAAAGGTGTTCTTTGCAGGCTTACTTTTATTTATTCATGTTTTATTGGCATATAACTGCTTTACAGTGTTGTATTGGTTTCTGCTGCACAACACTGTGAATCAGTTAAATGTATACATATATCCCCTGGCTCCTGAATCTCTCTCCCAACCCCCAACTATCCCAACCCTTAGGTCATCACAGAGCACCGAGTTGAGTTCCCTGTGCTATACAGCAGATTCCCGCTAGCTATCTATTCAGGTTTGTTTATTTAATAGTATGAAAGCAAAGCAAGCCTTAACATCTAAAAATAGATTGATTCAGTTATGGTTTATCCATATAGGCTATGAATACATTATGTCACAGAGGGATATTTATTAACATGAAAAGATGACCAGGTTATACTATTAACTGACAAAAGTAGATTACAAAACAAAATATACTGGCTGAGCTTGTGTCTGTAAGCATAAATGAATTAAAAAAAAAAAGACTAAAGGTTTAGCAAGATATTAAAAATAATGGACACTGAAGGTGAAATTATGAATTTTTAGCTTTTAATTTATTTCTTGATTGCTTTCTAGTTTTGAATGTTTCCATGTATCACTTTTGTAACAAGGAAAAATGCCATGTATATATACACATATATGGTATTTTTTCACATACATATGGCATTTTTTGTTTTATATGTAATGTATTTCTATGGATTCAATGAATGGTAGTTTTGAAAAACAAAAATTACATAATTTATATATAGTGTATATATAATATATATTCTATACACACATACTGTTTTGTGAGTCCAGATAAAAGATGGATGGATGGATGGATGGATTAGATTAATCATAGAGGCATGGTGGATCATAGACAAACTGTAGATTATATTGATTGATAGATGATGGATTCGATAAATAGCTTCAGCTGTGTCTGACTCTTTAGGACCCCTTAGACTATAGCCCACCAGGCTCCTCTGTACATGGGATTTTCCAGGAAGAATACTGGAATGGGTTGCCACGCCCTCCTCCAGGAGATCTTCCTGACCCAGGGATCAAACTCGTCTCTCTTAAGGCTCTTGCATTAGCAGGCGGGTTCGTTACCACTCGTGCCACCTGGGAAGATTAGATAGATAGATAAATAGATACTACTAGCGCCAGTCAGACGTGACTGAGCGACTTCACTTTTACTTTTCACTTTCGTGCATTGGAGAAGGAAATGGTAACCCACTCCAGTGTTCTTGCCTGGAGAATCCCAGGGACGGCGGAGCCTGCTGGGCTGCCTTCTCTGGGGTCGCACAGAGTCGGACGCGACTGACGCGACTTAGCAGCAGCAGCAGCAGCAGCGCCACCTGGGAAGCTTAGATAGATAGATAGATAGATACCCAGGGGACATGCAGAACCAGATGTCTAGCAAGACAGTGTAATGAGCCCGACGCAGTATCATCAGTTACAGGTTAACTAAAACAAGCGAATGTCGTGGCAGCTGTGCCTGAGGCTTTTTTTCTCGGTCAGGTCGACGCCCACGGCAACATTCTCCTCAGTACCCTGGAGATCAGGAACGAGACGAGCGGCTCTGAAGTGCTCACGGGCGTGGGAGACCCCAAGACCACCATGTACTCCTACGACAGCGCCAGCATCCAGTACCGCAAGCCAATGAGCAGCCGCGAGGGGTACGGGCGCGCGCTG
Organism: Bos indicus x Bos taurus; assembly: GCF_003369695.1. Classification (NCBI taxonomy): domain Eukaryota; kingdom Metazoa; phylum Chordata; class Mammalia; order Artiodactyla; family Bovidae; genus Bos; species Bos indicus x Bos taurus. Next base: position 66,176,908 of record NC_040081.1, read on the forward strand.
GACCGGCACGGCGCGCACAGCAAGGGGCGCATCCGCAGACGCGCCTCGCAGCTCAAAGTCAAAATCCCCGACTTGACTGACGTGAATTCCATAGACAAGTGGTCCCGAATGTTCTTCCCCATCACCTTTTCTCTTTTTAACGTCGTTTATTGGCTTTACTATGTACACTAAGGTCTGTCCCAATGGTTCCTAAACGACTTCTTTCCTCTTCTTTTGGTTTTTAACCCCACAGGTCCCTAGCAGCGATACTGCTGTGCTTTTTGAGGTAAGAGATTCAGCCATCCAATTGGTTTTCGGTCTTGCATATCAATTTTATTACTGCACCATGTTTACTTCAAAAAGAAACGAAAACTATTTTTTTCCAGTCTACTGTGGTCCAGGTTATTGGCTCTTTCAGAGCTTTGTTAATTGCCATGTTTACAAACACACACACACAAAGAGAGAAATTAGATAGGTAGATCTTTAGCAGTTCTAGTCGCCCTGGATTTTATTATTTTTTAAATGCAAGTGAAAAGAGGGCTTAGCTCTCGGTGTGCATGGCCTCCTGGTAAACTGTAACAATCTCATGCTGCCAAAAAACAATACAATTTCCAGGATCTCAGAAGAAAAAAAACAAAGCCATTGATAAGTTACAGATTTCCAGGAAGAAGGGAAAACAAAAAGGAGCCCAGAAGAAGAAGGAAGATTCCTTTCCACTCTCCATCTTCCCCAGGTCCATTGTAGGAGTCCCTGCTCCACAGAGAAAGAGGGAGAGATAGGCAAGCTGGAACCCAGGTTATACAAATTCAGCCTGCCATCTTCACCCCACCTTTAAGCCGGATATTCTGAAAAATGCTTCTTTCTCAGACTTCCAGGGAGATTTTAAAAATTAACATGAGAATCCAACATGGTAGCCATTGGGAACATTTTTCTTCTCTTGTTAAGAATGAGTTTGGGGGGCAGTGATTAATTTTGTAAACTATTTCAAATGAGCAGCCCTGAACTTATTTCCTTAGCCTGGAATCACTTGACCTCATGCCATGAAGCTATGGCGTCACACTGTCCTAGTTCCTCCTTCAGAGATTAAGAGAAAGGGGGCTGGGGCAGGTGGGCTTTGAAGAAGGGAATGGTAAGAATTTTTGCTTGAGAAAAATATTGCCCTTTCCATGAGGAAGGCAAGACTTACATGCTGTGAAAAGGGTGCCTGGGCAGTTACCTGAACTGCCAAATCTTTAATCAAATAGTATATATTTATTTCTTAGCTTTCCAGAGAGCAGTATCTAATGGTGACAAGCTAGTTGCACAGCGCTAGTTTCTCAGCTAGCACAGTATGCCTCTGCTCTCTGAGCTCTGCATTCCAACACATGAAATGAATGCGTCAGGAAATGCACATATACCCACTTTAGTATCATTTCCCTTCAAGGCCAGATTTCTGTTTTAAAGAAAACCTTCAAAACAGCAAAACCACAGATAACAACATCACTGAGCCTTCAGACATTTACAACAGCCCCCAAATGACAGCCCTTCTCTACCATCATTACTGCTTCTGCCTTATCTCTGCTCATGGGTTACTTTGCTCATCATAGAAGGAGTATTCCCTCAAGAGCTCAACACACAATTCTAATCAAATCCAACCAACTACAGTTGAGATTCATCTCATTTATGTCAATAAAGCCTCATTATTTTTTGCAGTGTGTGTTCAGCCTGAGTATGTATATAAGAATTCTATATATTCATTTCCAAGATTGAATGAAACCTAAAGTTGACAGACTAGTCATAAAGGCAATTTGGGACCTGATCTACGGATGTGGTATGAGTTGAGGTAATAATAGGGAGGTTTGCCTCATTTGATGACCTGGCTTTCTCCCTAAAGCTGATGAGGGCCCCTGTTTACAATAGCATCAGCTGCTAGAGATTATAATCTTAACTGAAAAGAGGAGGCTGAATTTGCACTGATAAATCCAAGGAGAGAGAGTTATAAAGTGTTCTTTTAGAAAGCAAGAGGAAAAGAGAACCCTCAAATAAAAAAACGGTTATGCTATAGATAATATATGTTAGTAAGAAAATAAAAACACTGCTTTAATTGGACAAATAATTTCAGTGGTTTCATGAGAAATGAATCAGGCATGGGGACCAAATTTCGTTTGTTTTCAGTTGTACAGTCATAGTTCCCTGGTCTAGGAAATCTCCATCCTCTAGGGATGAAGCGATCCATTTCAGAACTCTGAGTAGTTAGTTCCTTGACAGGGTGATGTTTTTCCATAGTGCAATGCCCAGAGTAGGATGTAGCCATACCAGTGATTGTAAGGTTAATATTCCCAATGACCACCCAGGAACCACCATGTAGTCATTTATTTAAAACACAGGAAGGAAGACTTTTGGCTGATACCTAACAGGAATGAATCATTTTGATGTAAAAACTCTTTTAAAAAGTGTTTAAGGATGAAATGCTAATTCAGAAATGAAGTATCTGTTGATCCATGTTCCATAGCAGAACAATTTCTCTGTATTTACTTGTGTGGCTCACTCTTCTTGGAAAAGATTGAGTAATTTATAATTTTATTATTATGATCTTGCCTTAAAAGTCTGAAGAACTTGATGCTTGTAGTTTTAGATGTAAAGCATCTCGGAGAGAAAAAGAACATTTTGAATTCTTATCTCTTATCCTTTGTAAAATGTAAAACTAGTAAGCCTGAATTCATTATCAGGCACAAAATGGTGTCACAGTATGCCCCTCTGGATGTAGACAGGCACACAAGTAAGACACAAATCCTGTTAAATATCTCTGATTTTAGAGGAGATGACAGCCAGAAAAATTGAAAAGCTGCCCTATTGCTAATTAATAAACTCTGTCCCCACTTCCTTCATCTGGATACTTCCTAACCAAATCCTCTCCTCCTTGGCCCTCACCCTCTCTCTTTCCAGGCTGAACAGTACACAGAAAAATATTCTTCTCTGCCTGTCTGCCTTGTCTCACCCAAACTGATGGACATAAAACATAAAACTTGCTAGACTTTCTTAAGTACTCTCAAACTGGCCCCCATTCCTGAAAGATTCAGATCATTACCTTTTAGCTGTGTTACTGTTTAAAGTTTGTTTTCTTTTAGCCATGAAAATAGCCATAATCTCCTAAGTTATCCAAGTGGCAGTAGAGGCTAAATATTGCATGAACTCACTCTCTCATGCCACAGTCATGTCCAGGGGACCCCATGTTCACAAACTGTGATATAAACTGTCATAGACTCAAGCTGTGTGGACCCAGCAGAGATCTCATCATTCATTTGACAATGATGACTACACACTCATTTCTACCAGTCAAGTTTCTTGACTTAAAATACCAGGGGTGACACGTGTGTTACACTCACCAGCTTTGCGAGGCAAAGACCCAGGTAAAGACGTATTTTGGGCTTGAATTATCCAGGATTGTTGCCTCCATCCTCTCCATTGCCAAATAGAAACAGCAGACTGGTTGGTAATTCTGTTGACGAAATGATATGTGTTTTCATATATGCCATGTTTATTGTGCATTACAATCAATGAAGGATCTTGAAAATGCAAAGAGAAAATGTGGTGCAGAGAATAAAGTTTGGTTTATGGATCCAAGGATAGGCTTTCCTTAAAAAGCACTATGTACAATACACAGAAATGTTGACTAAATTCCATCTTTCTAAAATCAATGACTACTTTATAAATATTCATTTCAGAAAGAGCTCAATCAAAATTTGCCAAGTGAAACAAACAAACAAACTAAAAAAAAAAGATCTATTTATAATGCTAGAAGGAAAAGATCTCCAAGATTTCTTATATGGACCATTTTGAATAGTATTTTACAAAGGGTGATGTGCCACAGGTTGTTTTTTTTTTTCCTTTTCTGAACAAAATGTAATCAAATATTTATCCCAGGAGCTAGGGTAAAGAAATGGGCAAGCATTTGTTCATGTTGGTTCAATCAGCAGTTACTGGGATGAGGAGGACAGAAAAACAAACAACAAGATCAGATGCTTGAAAGCAAACAGTCAACACTGAGGTGAAGTTGTTAATGGAATGTAGAATAATATGTAAACTTCCTTGTAAATTCTGTACATAGTTCATTGAACTGTTCCTTGTGGTGTGGTGGTCCTCTGCTTCTGGGTGGATGTCTGAAAACTCTGAGCATTGTAAATAATGTCAGCTTAAAAGGCACTTGCTTTTTTTTTCATGAAGTGAAATGACTAGTGATTTGGGCCCAAACCAGAATCCTTTTAGCTCTTGCTCTTTCTCTGCCATTGTGTGTATGCAGTTGTATAATTCTGCCTGGTGTCTCTGATCACTGCCTCATGCTCCAACCCCACTGAAAGGGATTGGAGCTGCCAAGAAGGCTGCACCCCTATGGGCCTTGAGAATAGCACACCAGCAGAACCTTAGTGAGCCACTCCTGGAACTATGCCATGAAAAGTAGACGTGTGTTTATCATCCATGGCTACTCATATATTCAGATGCCGAATTACCCAAGCTCTTGAGGGAGTCAGGAATGGAAGATGTGGTCAAAATCCGCAGGGAATCCAAAGCTTCATTTGCACCAATAGCTTTAGCTTCTACCTTCTTTCCTTCCCAGAACTTTTAACAAGAATATAAATGGACGGATGGTTGATCAGGGTAAACAGTGAAATGTACAAATGATGGGAAGGAGAAAAGGAAGAGATAGCCAACAACATTGATAACACCAACTGGCTGACTCAAGCCTGAAAGATCCAGAGGTAACCACATCCCTGTTTTTGAAAGGTAAAAAGGAATACTGGTATAAATGGACTGGGTATTAAGACAAGTCTTTTTCAGCTGTTGTGTCAAAGTTATGTTTGGTATGTGCTAGTCAAATTTAAGAGAGAATCTGGTAATTAAACGTTCTCAGATATATTTCTCCCAAGTCCTGGTGAAATATTCTTGAAAAAGCCTTCAGAATGGTGGGATATTATGCCATAAGATGTGTTTCCATGCAAACTGGCAGTCCCATAAAGGGTGATGGTGTCTTCAGAAATTCCGAGCAAGGAGGGGCATAGCTTGGTTTCTTGGCAATATTTGAGGGCAAACAAGGTTTTTCTTCCTGGTAGGAATTTAGCAAGGCATGGCTTTTATTGCCAGCATTTTGAGTGCAAGGAGCTATTGTGAGACATTTTGGCTCCAAAATGTGCCACCTAGGATCCACCATCAATGGAGTAAGAAAAATGCCCTATTGAAACTAATCAAGTCCATTTCTAGGTCCAGAACACATTATGATTTTGCCTAAATCCTGCTTTTTCCAAATAACTGAAATCAACTGAACTGTCAGAAAACTGCATTATTAGAGGCTGCAATTTCACAAACATTTGAAAAGGAAATCCTTTTCCATAGACAAATTGCAAACTAGAAAATACTAAGTGCCTGTAAGGATAAGCATCATTTTGTGTTTGTTTTTATTCTTCCAAAGCAAGAATTCCCTTATTCAAACTGAAGAAGTCTAACAGTTCTTTGTTTTGTTTCATTTTTCCTACTTCAAAAGTTCTTGGTACATCAAGGGACTGGCAACCATTCCTAGTTGGCCTCTGTACTTTGCACACCCTAGAGCAATTAGCACTCATCACCAAGGCTTCAATAGGAATTAAGTGTGGGGAAAAAGGAAGTACGTTTCTGAATCAGTTGGATTAGAAGCCAAAGGATAAATAAGAGCAACCAGTATTGTAGTCTGACTCCTACTTCTCCCTGGGTTTCCTTTTGAAGAAAAGCAGGGAAGGGGGAACATTTTCTACTATAATTTTTTAGAGGTGAAATTTATTCAAATATAATATGTTTATGCATTTTGGAAGTCTGGCAATGAAAAGCAGATTACCTCTTTTGTGTCCATTCCTTCCTGGTGCCATTGCCATCATGCTGCATGCCTTAACCCAATGAAATCAGTTCATTTATTTTTCTTTTTTCATTTCCAAATCCTCATAAGCTGTCTTGTCAGTAAATAGCAGAAAGCTTAAGCTTCTTTGGACTTACACTGCAGATCTTCAATGAAATCTACAGAAACAATGAATGTTAATAATTTCCCCAAATTCTGACTCTTATTGCCTTTGACAGGGCTGTAGAGGTAGGCTACATAATCACAGCAGCCTCTCCTGAAATGCCTTGGATCATTTCTCTTTTCTGCTTTCCTGCCCCTTATATTCGGAGAAGGCAATGGCACCCCACTCCAGTACTCTTGCCTGGAAAGTCCCATGGATGGAGGAGCCTCGTAGGCTGCAGTCCATGGGGTCGCTAAAAGTCGGACACGACTGAGCGACTTCACTTTCACTTTTCACTTTCCTGCATTGGAGAAGGAAATGGCAACCCACTCCAGTGTTCTTGCCTGGAGAATCCCAGGGACAGGGGAGCCTGGTGGGCTGCCGTCTATGGGGTCGCACAGAGTCGGACACAACTGACGTGACTTAGCAGCAGCAGCAGCCTCTTATATGAAGAGTACACATATTAACCTAAACCTTCTCTCTTACAGTTTAAAATAAACTGTAAATAAAAATCATTAGCTCAAACCTAGAAAAATTATCTACACCAAAGTTTGATGATAAGACCATCTCCTTACAGTTGTAATGTGGTGAATTCACACTATATCAATTTTTTTAGTATTTATTTATTTGGCTGCATTAGGTCTTAGTGGGCAGCACTCGGGATCACGCGATCTTCACTGTGGTACAGGGACTCGCTGGCTGTGGCACATGGACTCAGTAGTTGTGGCATGATGGCTTAGCTGCCCACAGGCATGTGGGATCTTAGTTCCTGGGGCAGGGATTGAACCCATGTCCTCTGCATTGCAAGGTGGCTTCTTAACCACTAGACTGCCAGGGAAGTCCCTGTATCAATTCTTTTACACCAAACTTGTTTATCCATGTACTTCTTCAGTCTTAATTGTACACCATTTAAAAATCTATTATTATTCCTCCCAGAATGTCTAAACATTTACATAGCATACCACCAGTTACAGGCTATTCTCTAGGAACTTGACCTACTTCCTCCCTTCTGTATCTGATTCCCGTTACAGATTTCCACTTCTATGTATTATCCTACCTTCAGCCTCCTAACAGATATTAAATATAGTTAGTAATTGGACAGGTCATATGCAAACCGTCTAAAGCGGCCTGATAAAATATGTAGAACATCTTTTTCCTCCAGACAACATTTCTACATTTTGAGAACAGAAAGTTCTCCAAAACACGTACCAAGTGATGTGTAGCCTGACATTAAAAAGTTAAGTACAAATGAGCTGCATGCTGGGGAGAAGGAAATTATAATGAACAGAAAATACCTTGGAATTAGGATTTTGTGACCTTGACTTTATGCTGTCACTATTACAGCCCAGTTGTGTAACTTTGGACATATCACCAGATGACCTCCAATTCCCCTTCCAGAACTAAATTTCAAAGGGAATTTTAGGGAGGTGCATTTGTACAAGAGGTTACCAGAAAGTTATAGGAGTCCCATGGCCCCTGCTAACACAGCCCCACAAACTCAGTAATATTCCTTGTCTCATGTCTTTGGGAGTAAGCCATCTGGTGTAAAGTGAACTGAATTCAAAACTTGTTTATATTCCTCTAAATATATATATAGAGAGAATATACAGTTAAATTTTCAGGCAAGTGGCAAAAAAATATTTTATGATTTTAGTAGTGTTCTCCACTACAATATTGCCCTATCATAGCACTGGAGAGTCTCAGATAACATAAATCACCATGGTCTCTATTTTCAGATATCTGGAAGATGTTGACTCCTTAGACCATTCTTTCTAATTCAGTCAGGAAGTGGTCATGAAATGCCTCTCCTGAGTGGAAAAGCCAACTTCTAAGCAGCATCTGAGCAGAAATACTGTTACAGCGCCCATCAGTGTCCCTTCCCCTCCTAGACACCATCGCTGTCATGTAAGGGGAATAAGAAGATAGGGCTGAATTCTCAGGTGAGAAACAGCTGCTCAGTGTTGGAAAAGATTTCAGGTCTGTTATCCACTCTCTTTGCCCCACTTCTCCCACCTCTTCTCATCCCCCACTTAAACAATTAAATCTGCCAAATGTTTTAGGCACAGCCATGGCAAAAACTGAAAGTTTACTTACTGAATTGCAATCAGCATTTTAGCTATTCATATTTTTTAGAGCATGCATCGTCCCCATTCCAATCTCTAAACAAGATCCTCATTGAGCTTTCTGCACCGGGATGTTCTTAAGTTTTTTCCCCTATTTTATAAGATAACTTTCCACCTCTCAACTTCCCTGATTCTCCTGAGAGCCCCTGGCCATTCAAAACTGTTAAGACTGCCTAGAAATTCTTCCCTTCCATCATAGGCCAGTCTATGAAGGAGACAGTCTCTTTTTTGTAAAGTTAACTTAATATTCTGCCCCTCAACCTCATATACCCTATAAAAATTTCCTATGTGCAGGTGTACTCGTCACTGGGGCTTCCCAGGTGGCTCAGTGGTAAAGAATCTACCTGCCAAGCAGGAATTGTGGGTTCAATCCTTGGGTTGGGAAGATCCCCTGGAGA